>NC_051158.1:132155211-132755211 GCF_013339745.2 Dermacentor silvarum | reverse complement strand
ACGAAAAGCTACGAAATAAGGCAAGAAATGTGATGCGAAAGATTTTAATGCTAGTGCTGCTTGCAATTTTATATTCCTTTTGCGACGCACAAGTTATATTGTTGTAATGATGAAGATAGCACAAGCGTCGCTGTGGTTGCATGGCTCCTGAAGTGAGGAAGAGAAAGACATAAGGATCTGTGTCGCTGGTTTTGCCTCGTGCTGGCGTTTGGCTGGAACTGCTCGGGTGCTCTTTGCGCTGGACCTAGCGTGACTAGGTTTAAGCGCCAATAAACCCCATATCATTTGGTGGAGGTGCTGGGTATCCTAACGACTCGCCCTGGAACTCCGGAGCCGCACTCTGCCCTCCGCTACCCCCACGATCATGCCAGACGACGCCGGTGAGCAACCCACTTCGTCAACTGGGCCAGTCACCTGCGGTGCCGTTCGTCAACGAGACCCAGCTGTGTTCAGTGGCACCGCTGATACCGACGTCGACGACTGGCTTTCGTTGTACAAACGGTTGAGCAACCACAACAAATGGGACGATCGGACAAAGCTCACCAGCGTTATTTTTTATCTTGCGGATGTCGCCCACCTCTGGTTCCGCAACCATGAAGCAACTATTACGACATGGAATGACTTTAAGAGTGCCTTCGCCGAGGTATTTGGCCGTCCTCCGGTGCGAAAGCTTCGCGCCGAACAGCGCCTTCGCCACCGAGCGCAACAGCCGGGCGAGACATTCACTAGTTACATCGAGGGCGTCATAGATCTCTGCAACCGCGTGAGCCGAACGATGACTGAGTATGATAAGATTAAAGAAATCCTCAAGGGCATTGACGACGACGCTTTTCAAATGCCCATGGCCAAGAATCCTACCACCGCTGCAGCCGTAGTCACATATTGCCAAAGCTTCGACGAATTACGCCGGCAACGAGCGCTCGCCCGCCAAACTGTTCCTCAAGTTGCCTCCCTTTCCACTTTGGTGACAGCTCACGGACAGGCTGATGACGGGTCTCTGCTGCCTCAGATTAAAGCCTTCATTCGTGAAGAGGTGGCCCGCCAGCTCTCGCTGCTCCCTCTCACCCAGGAGCCTGTCCAACCTTTGTCCTCGGGCGTGCAGCAGGCCATCCGCGAGCAGGTTGCAGAGGCCCTTCCACCAGTCCAACAGATTGCTGCACCAGCACAGATTGCTGCACAGTTGACGTACGCTGAAGTCGTGTCACGTCCTAGAGAAACGACACTCCCCTACTTGACGCCGCCACCGCGCCCAGCGCTTCTCCCTGTCTCTCAAGTGCCCCCACAGTACTTCCGGACGCAAGATCCATGGCGCACGCGGGACAATCGGCCGATATGCTTCTCCTGCGGTATCACAGGACATGTGGCGCGCTTTTGTCGACGTCGCCTGCCGCGTCAGGACTTCGTTGTTGAGCCACATGTACCTGCAGCCCACCACCATGCTGATTTGAACCGGTCGCCGAACTTCTGGACCGGTCGTCAGAACTTCAGCAGCCGTCGTTCACCATCACCGCGTCGCCGTTCGATATCGCCGATGCGTATTCGGCCACCTTCCAACGAGGTAAACTAAATGTTGCAGCTGAGGCAAGAGCTGCACGCTTGTCGAAATGCCCAAGACCTCCGCTATCACCGCAAAACATTATAGAAATACAGGTTGAAGGAGCCGCTACATTAGCACTCGTCGACACGGGCGCTGCAGTTTCCGTCCTACGTGAGACTCTTTGCCGTAAGATTAGGAAGGTTACCACATTACTTTCTGGCCTTGTACTTCGTACTGCCACCACGGAGCTCATCGTACCTTCAGCCGCATGCACCGCTAGGGTCGTTATTCAGGACGTACTTTGCACAATTGAGTTCCTTGTTCTGCCTTCCTGCTCCCATTATGTCATCCTGGGATTGGACTTTCTCTCGCGCCACAGTGCCGTCATTGACTGCGCCCATGCCGAAGTTGCTCTGTCTGTCGTTAACGCCACTGTGCCTGCCGCCTCTCCCACCCCCTTAAAGATTATTGTCACCGCCGATACTGATCTGCCGCCAAGCACTTCAACACCAGTCGCTTTGTTGTGTCCATCGGCGCCCGACGCCTCGGTACTGTTCACGCCTTCATCTGTTTTTCTTTACGGCAAATCTCTACCACTTCCATTCGCCGCTCTTGACGTAGCCGCTGGTACAACAATTATGCTAGTGGACAACCCGTTCGCATACCCGCTGACTCTGCTTCGCGACGAGTGCCTCGGCTGTGTCCACCTATTTACATGTCGGAGTGTTTGGATGTGCCTGGCTCCCCTTCTGGACTTTTACTCGACGCCATGACACCGTTTCCGCAAAGCTCCCGATTGGCTACCGAAGTCTTTGATTCGTGCGTTAACGCCAACCTTTCCCTCGAGCACCGCGAGCAAATCTTGTCTCTCCTACATACTTTCCATTCTTCGTTCGACTGTACGGAACACGCCTTGGGTCGTACGAACAGTGTTTCCCACCACATCGACACCGGGTCCCAGACTCCCCTCAGGCAACGCCCCTATCGCGTTTCAGTGGCGGAGTGTCGTATAATCAACGACCAAGTAAATGACATGCTGGAGCGTGGCGTCGTTCAACCATCCCTGAGTCCGTGGTCTTCTCCAGTTGTGCTAGTGCAAAAAAAGATGGTTCTATTCGCTTCTGTGTCGACTACCGCCGCCTAAACAAAGTCACACGGAAGGACGTCTACCCTTTACCCCGAATCGACGATGCACTCGATTGTTTACAAGGCGCTGAGTACTTCTCGTCATTGGACCTACGATCTGGCTACTGGCAGGTTCCCATGGCCGCATGCGATCGACCGAAGACAGCGTTTGTCACCAGTGATGGGCTATATGAATTTAACGCTATGCCATTCGGGCTCTGTAATGTGCCCGAAACTTTCGAGCGCATGATGGATAACATACTCCGCGGTCTCAAATGAAACATTTGCCTATGCTACCTGGATGACATCGTCGTGTTTTCTTCAGACTTCTCCACGCACCTCTCACGTCTCCACCAAGTTTTGACATGTCTTAAGAACGCTGGTCTTCAGCTGAATATCAAAAAGTGTTGCTTTGCAGATCGCACCTTGACTATCTTGGGCCACGTTGTGTCCAAAGACGGCGTCCTCCCTGATCCTGCGAAACTTCGAGCTCTCACCGACTTCCCTAAGCCGACGTCACTGAAGACCCTCCGGAGCTTCATCAGCCTTTGTTCATATTTTCGTCGCTTTGTGCGCAATTTCGCGACCGTTATCGTACCTTTGACGCGACTTCTCACCGTTGGCACCGACATGTCTCACTGGTCTCGTGAATGTGATGACGCATTCCAGACGCTACGCCAGCTGCTCACATCTCCTCCGATTCTTCGGCACTACGATCTCCGGGCGCCTGCGGAGGTGCACACTGATGCAAGCGGCGTGCGCCTTGGTGCGGTGTTCGCACAACGGAAGCCTTGCTATAAAGAGTATGTTGTCGCCTACGCGAGCCGAACCCTC
Organism: Dermacentor silvarum; assembly: GCF_013339745.2. Lineage (NCBI taxonomy): Eukaryota > Metazoa > Arthropoda > Arachnida > Ixodida > Ixodidae > Dermacentor > Dermacentor silvarum. The sequence continues at coordinate 132,751,715 of NC_051158.1, read as the reverse complement.
ACAAAGGCCGAGACCAACTATTCAACCACTGAGAAAGAGTGCCTGGCGATAGTCTGGGCTCTCACCAAGTTCCGACCCTATCTCGTAATACCTCGTCACATGCGCTCCGACATATGCGCTGCTTTTCATGCCGACCCACAGCGTGCTCACGCAGGCGTACTGAAAACTTACGCAAGGTTGCGCCAATGCTTCTACTGGCGCGGTATGTACAGCTTTGTCCTCAAGTATATCCGTGCTTGCGAAGCATGCCAACAACGCAAGATTCCTCCACAACACTCGACCGGCACTCTTCAGCCTTTGCCTTGCCCTGCGCGGCCTTTCGATCGGGTCGGCATCGATCTTTACGGCCCACTCCCATGCACAACGTCTGGAAGCCGGTGGATAATAGTTGGTGTTGACCATCTCACCTGATATGCTGAGACTGCCGCCCTTCCTGCCGCTACAGCACGTGAGGTTGCTTTCTTCGTCCTGAGCAATTTCGTGCTTCGACATGGCGCTCCTCGAGAACGCCTTAGTGACAGAGGACGTGTCTTTCTTTCCCAACTGGTGGAAGCCCTGCTTGCCGAGTGCCACGTCGTCCACCGTACATCAACCGCGTACCATCCGCAAACCAAAGGATTAACTGAGCGCTTCAATCACACTCTTGGCGACATTCTCACTGCATACGTCGCGTCGCACCACTCCAACTGGGACATGGTTCTCCCCTTTGTCACCTACGCTTACAATACCGCGACTCAAGTCACCACAGGTTTTTCACCATTCTTTTTATTGTATGGGCGAGATCCCTCGTGCACGCTCGATACAGTATTGCCATACCAACCTGACGCCTCTGAATATCGACCCATAGCAGAAGGTACGCTGAAGAATGCCGCCAACTTGCCCGTACCTTCACGACGGAAGGTCAAGCCCACCAGCGGAATTGACATGACACCGACCTGAGCACTACCACTTTCCGTGTCGGCTCCCTTGTTTGGTTGTCGATTCCGCCTGACGTTTCCGGTCTTTCGTCTAAGCTGCTGGCTCAATACCACGGACCCTACCGGATCGTCGCCTGTACATCTGCTGTAAACTATGTGGTCGAACTTCTCACGCTGTCTGACGATCTGCGGCGTCGTGGTCGCGAGACCGTGCACGTCAGCCGGCTTAAACCTTATTACGATCCCTCTATCGTGTCGTCACCGCGAGTCGCCAGGATGGCTAGTCTTCTCTCGTGGGGCCATTGTAATGATGAAGATAACACAATCGTCGCTGTGGTCGCACGGCTCCTGAAGTGAGAAAGAGAAAGACATAAGGATCTGTGTCGCTGGTTTTGCCTCGTGCTGGCGTTTGGCTGGAACTGCTCGGGTGCTCTTTGCGCTGGACCTGGCGTGACTGGGTTTAAACGCCAATAAACCCCATATCACTGTAAATATAATTTTAGTTATTTGTGCGGTCAAGGTGGGTCAACAACAGGAGAGTGGGTCAACAATCCAAAGAATTGTATGACTGATGTCAGCATAATACGAAAAATAGGTTCCGAAGAATAGTAAACTTGGATAGTTAGTACGGGTTTATAGTTCACAACAGTGCAATAAAAGGGGAATGTGAAAGGCAAAACAACAGGAACATGGAACTAACGAATTAATATCTGTTGATGTCCACTTTTATAGTTGACATGCTACTTCATGGTGAACGTTTGTTGTCAAATAAAAAGAAGGAACTCACAAGATAATCTGAAAAACATACATTCAAACAAGCAAGAACCTGCTTCACACAGCTGTCTTTATGTCAGCAGAACCATATTTAAATCAATTAGAACAAGTTATAGCTGTATGTTTTAGCTTGATTCTTCTTTATTAACAATGCTCCCATAATTTCTCCTGGCACTGGTCACAATGCTAGTACAGGGCCTGCACCTTCTTGATCCGTGGCGGGCATTTACAGGCCCAGCAGTGCTCTGCCAACTACGAGCACATTACTGCCTTGATATTATGCTGTTGTTTGCTAAGGCACTTATTAAAGCGCCTCCCAGTATGCCTGATGTATATATAGCTGCAAGAGAAATGAATATCATAGATGGCGGAGCATATGCATGTCACAAACATGGTGGCAATCCTCGTGCGATGTCTTTATGAAGTGTCTTTACTCTGAATATCCCTCTCAACACCTGGAAAGTGCGATTCAAGTCATTCCGTGCTTAGAGCATCGGCTTTTCTTTACCTTGCACGACATTCATAGAAAAAATAGAAGCCATGGACATAATGCACCACTGTCTTCCTAGTAACATAGTGTTGGACTGAGTCTCACATGTCACACTTTCAACCTTTCTACTTCAACGAAAAATAGCACCGCATCTCCAAACTTTCACCTGTAAATAACAAGACTTGCGCGAACGCTATGACCACAAATGATAAACTGTATGACTCGGAAGAGGAAATGCTTAGAAGAAACTCCGGAAGTACTGCTGAGCATGCACTAAACTAGTGAAAAGTTAAATTGCCAAGCCGTGAGTAGCAGCAACCTTGATAAGATCTCTTGGCCACGTGATGGAGTTCAGTGCCGTGGCGCTGATCACGAAACCTAAGAAATCCAGATATCCGTAGATATACTACGGTTTCCATGCGTAAAAAGAAGGCAATGGTGTTCTACATTCATGGCCTCTCTAATTATTTGAAGATAGTCGTGGCAAGGTACCGAAGGAATTTGATGTTCTTAGCAAGAACAGATATCGTTCTTAACAAGCACGAAAACATTGCCCAACGAGGTAGGCCACCACGTTTTTTACATGCGTATGTGACTTCGTCAGTTAGATTCCTTTCTCATCTGCATTGGGCAGACCAGAAGGTATTTTAACAAGTGCTGCAATGAACACCAATGAGTTATTAGGGCAGCAATGTACTCGCATTTGACAGTGCACTAATTTAGCAGGAGATGGTGCATACGCTTTAGCCTGCATCACGACCAAGTAGCACACGGATTTATGGAAGCATTCAGCAGAAAAAAAAATTCGCAAAGCAAGATCTACCGGCCAGTCTCCATTGTCAGCATTGTCACGAATTTCAGTGCTCCAGAAACGGACAGAGACAGAAAGCACCTACGTAGAGGAACATTTATCTCAAACAGAAAAAAATGATATTGAAGAAAAACAAACAGAAAACTACCCTGACACACTACAAACACTATACATACACAAACACTCCAAACAGTAGCTATACATATAAAAACAAACAAGCCCTCAACTACATGTTGTTCCTCCGCTCGACTAACCAACGCGAAGTCACGAACAAACGAAGGTTCTGACCGTCGCCAGTCGTGCTGTCGGACTCCGGCCCAGCGTGGCAAAGTACGTTGGCCTGCGTGGTTCCGACGCAGCGTGGGCATCGACCTCCGTCGAGAGCGATGAGGTTGTGGTCTTCCACAGAGACCCGCATGGCACAGGACGCGGTCTGGGCCAGTCGGCCGTTGTGCAGCTGACGTGGCGATGGCGATTGCCTTCGTGGCAAAGGGCAGCTACTGGTTACGGCAGCTTGGGGCTGAACCGGGGCCGCGGAACACAGCCACGGCGACGCATTCGGGGCTCAGGAGCTGGAGTTGTTGCTGGCCAGCTTCGGTCCATGGTCCCTGAAGCTGCTGCCTCCCGTCTCCAGAGCACAGCTGGAGATGCAACTGCTTGTCGACCACGTCAGCAAAGGCAGCTCATCATCGCCAGCGTCCCCTTTTTCTTCATTTTTTTTTCTCGCGCTTCACGTGCTTTTTGCCTGTGGGTCCCTTCTGTGTTTCTTCGGCCAGCGTGTTCGTCTTTTTTCGCGTTACCATACGTCTTGCCAGTGACTCATGACACAGGTCCCCGTTTCAAGAGTTTTTTGCACAAAAAACTGCTCTGTTGAAAACCTGCACAAAAAAACACTCTGTTAGGAGGAGTACACGCACTCTGTTTGGGGGAGTGGAAGCAGGGGGGTGAATCTTCCTATACCTCCCATTGGTTGTTTTATAGCAGACGCTCAGTCGACGCTAGCGCCAAGGCGCACTTCAGTTAGGCCCTAGCGGATGGATGACGGTACTACGGTGGCGAAAAAAAGAAAAAAAGAAAGAAAAGCGGCGCGATTTTTTTACCCTCCCCCTTTCGCTATAGAACTTTTTTTCTTCCTTTTTTATGATAACGTTGTTCCGCTCTTTTCTCCTTTCCCTCTTGACTTTCCTATTCCTCCTCGCAAGCCTCGCCTCACCCTCCCCTCATGCCACGCGCAATGCTCTTTTTTATTATTTCTTTAGATGTCCGCGGCGCGTTTTTTTTTTTTTTTTTTTTTGTCGCGGGCGTTTTCAGACGCACCACCGGACCGAAGCGCGTGCTCCGCGCTCCTTTACTGTCCGGCCGTGCCATTCGTGCATTCGTGCTGCGTACTTGCGCGCAGTGGATTCTTTTTACGTTTTCATGCACGCAATCCCGTTCATTATTACGATCAAGCAAGCATGTGCCCAAATTATATTAAAAATAATTGCACTTCCAACACAACAGTTCTTTGGACTCACTTTATTGTGTTCGTTTGCGAAAACCAGAATTGGACCAGACAGTGCAACACACTATAGAATGCAATAAAACGCGGATGGTGTTCCATGTTCGCACATGTAAAAAAACATTTATTGTAATTGATCTAATGGCTTCTCACGGCCTGCTTCTCGCTCGGTCCATAAAATCCACCTCCGTGAAGGGCACAGAGCATATTATGCGGTTGTTGACCTTGTCTCTGGGCAAACCCATTAGGTCCATCCAACGTAGGTTAAAAACGCTTCCATCCTGAAGAACAGCGATGATCATAAATTATAACATCGCAGTTGGAACATACAAAACAGAACTCGTTTCGCATCGCGGCAGAGTACTAGTTGTACCTTAATTCTCAGAAACGCATTTTTAAACGATTGCGACCAATTAGATAGAAATAAGTGCAAAGCACACACCTACACACGTGTTCCTTGCGATACGCACAGGTGGTACTATATTTACCAGGAGCTTTTTGTTCGCTGCTTGTTGGCACAACTATTTACAGCATCGTTGTGGTGTTTTCAAATCAGCCAACTGCTGCCTCACCACCGGAGAGCCATGTACGACTGCGCACCATTACTATCACAAATAAAAACCGGGAAGTAAATCGCACGGTGCTCACCTGTTGTCTTTAGGGATGCGGTAGAATTTCACGTCGCATGGCTCACTTCGTCTTGATGTGTTCGTACACCACTGAACCACACACGAACAGCGACAGCTGCAAGACATGGCGGGAGAAAAAGCCGACAAACGTGCAACGGTAGGTTACCACAGGGACCACACTGCTAGCACGGAAGGCGAAAAACTGACCGTATAATGCCAGAAAAAAAGTTCTGCAGCTTTGGCCGTTATCAGCACAGCCGACGACGAGCGCTGGCCGCGCCGCCGATAGTTGAAGGCGAGAGAAAAATGACAAAGTTGAGAGAGGGTTGACAAGAAAAAAAAAGAAAAGCGATTTTGGTTCCGCATCCATCTCATGGATGGCGCTGCAATTCGCGTGGACATAGGGTGCCTCGATGCCAGCGCCGTCGTTCAGGGTGGTGCCATCCTTTGACCGCACCCGCGCCGCCGCTTTCTCGCTGCGACGCCATCTTGAGTCACAGCGAGCGGTTGCGAGTGCTTGGTGCGGGTGCTTAGTTCGAGACACGGTGCGCGCGGATGCTTCGCTGACGCTTCTACTTGCTGGACAGTGTTCAGCCGCATGAATGACAAGCTTGTCAAGTGCATCGAGTCGACATGACGGGCTGTTGTGTTCCCAAGTGCACCGGATCGACGCGTAAAGGGCTTCGTTGGTTTACGCTTCCCCCGGGAACCAGAGCCAAGGAAGAGATGGGAAGCCCAAGTAAACCGGTATCGCTGGAAGGCAACGGATAGCTCCTACGTTTGCGAGGTAAGTGTCAAGAAAGTTTAGACTATCGCATCGTGTTTTTCATTTAAATAAGAAAGTATTCTCTGATCCTCGCTCACGTACCTACGTTCGCTCACGAACTAAGCACTGCACCGATGCTGAGTAGCCTATGGTTTGCGAGCGCGCGTCGCATAGGCTTTTGCCGTTTTGATCGGCGCAGTCTATGCGAGTAGTACCCTTACTTTAAGAACTGACGAAAATGCTTCGCCGCGAAATAGCCTTACATTAGCTACAAATCGTCATGTAAACCACCTATTTTGCTTTTTCACGGGAAGCACACATCGTGTGTCTCTTGTTTCTTTTTTTTTCCTCAGTTTCTTTTTTCGCTACTCGTTATTTGGGACTGAAGAACGCAATGCTTCTTCTGGGGAGAGCGGCTGTTGTGTACGTGGCAAGCGAAGCATTGTGATTTTCTCTATTCACAGCAGATATCTTGCGGATCTCAGGTTGTTACGTTATATAGCTGATTTTTTAGACGAATATATTTGTAGCGTGGTGCTCGTAAGCCGATGGTCATTCGCGCTCATTCCCGATCGTAGTGGGTACTGTGACGGTCTTTAAATGCCTGTTCACGGTATGCCCAGGTGTAGTAGAGTTAAGGGGCATCATGGGACCAAAATGTTTCGGCGCTTTCTGGCATGGTGTCCGTTGCAGCCTGTGCATTTCTTCGAAACGTGTGAAGCGAGGTAATACAGCATTACTTCTGCGAAAATTTATTTTAAGCACTGTAATGGGTTCTCTGTATTTACAAGGCAACTTTTCATATCAATAATCACTTTTGTTGTTTTACTTGTACATAGAAACACTTTGAGGAGGACCAGTACGAGGGAAATCGACAGGATGGGCGCCGTCTGTTAAAGTCAACAGCCCTACATCATCCTGGACTATATTTTCGAAGTGAAAAACATTGCTAATCTGTATTTGACTGTCTTAGTTTCATTTACGGTTTTTGTACGCGATATGCATGCAGTGTTGTTTATTTTTTCAATGTAGTTATCAGTGTTCTAATGGTTATTTATAAAATGTTCGATGTGTTTGGCTGATGCGACGTATTCGATGGTAGTTTATCTATTCTGGCTGGATATCTTGATTAATATTACCCGCGGTTGCGTTTTCTTGTTTGCATTCTTGTTTTCGATTTATATTGTGTGTAATAAGGTTGACGTACTCACTTGAACCCCCCCCCACATGTAATGAATAAATTAAAAAAAACTCTCACTATCCCGACTTGAGTGTCGAGCCTACCTTGCGAATTTTTTTTTATCTCGTGTTTCAACATAAGCTTCAGGCGCCACACAGTACATATAGTTTTCATGTACATATCTTATTCATGATTGCTTGTACTAGACATTATAAGTACATGTATTTTGTGCATCGTTTGGTTTCTTGTGTGTACTACGCAAGATTGACACAGACGAGTTACGTTACATGTTTCTCTACAGCACTAACTAAACATTATTTTCACATCGCAGTTATTTTTACACCAGCTTAATCCTGTCAGCACACAGTTTTGTGGGCAAAAAAAGCAAACTCGCGCGAAGATATCGTCAACTAATTGCAACGAACGCGAAGAGCGCGCGCAACGCAAGGGAAACTAACCGCCGTGGCCGAGTGGCTGGCTACGGTAAAGGAGGCGTGACGTGTAAACCAAAATACAACAGCGAAAAAGAAAAACTTCCACACACAGATGGTCGCAAACCTTATATACCAAGCATCGAAGCGCAAAAAAAATAGTGCGTATTTCAGACATACACACGGCATATCAAATGTAAATTGAATTAGGCAACTTGGGGCATGTTCCCGGCGCCATACATTTATGTCTTGCACCTTCGACGAGTTAACGGCTATTGGTTATAAAGATGTGCAGATGCGATACCGATAAAAAATCCTCATCAAGGCAAAGCACTTGGAAGTGCGCCGCGAGTAAGACTATTTATGAACGCAAGCATAGCTGAGTCTCAGCTCGTGTGACTCAATATGGCGGCGTCAACGGGGTTGTCTCCACCCTGGACGGCGGCGCTGGGCATCGAGGCACCCTACGTAGACAAAAAAGCAGCGGAGTTTCCGGGGCCTGGTGGGAGCACTCCGTTCGAGGGAGTACTAATACTCTTGTGGGGTGGAGTACAATCACTTTGGGGGAGTAGACGAGCACAGTTTGCGGGAATACTAATACTCTTGTGGGGTGAAGTATTCGTACTCTGGAAGGAGTTCTAGCACTCTGTTTAGGTGGAGTAGTAATACTCTGTCCGGGGGAGTTGCTGTACTCTCTCCGAGATGGAGGAATTTTACTCCTGAAAAGGGAGCGAAATATGGGACAAGGAGATACTCCCTCAAAGACAGTTCCCGGAATTCTCATTGTTTTTAGAGTGAAGTTTGGAAAAGTCGTCCATATGAAAGAGCATGTGTAATCTTTCCTTAGAAACAAATAAACAATACAGAGTTTCATTATTTACCAATGTAGCCAAAAAAAAAAGATCCTTTGGGTTTGTATGCACGTCCGCCCAATATGGTTTTACACGGAATGTTCACGTCCGCTTGTGACCAGCGCTCACTCCAATTCAGGCTCAACCATGCCACACACAGCATGCGTGAAATGTGTGGCATCATTCTGTCGTCGGTACAGCTCCCTGCCACAGAGACGTACGAGTCGACTTGTAGCATATCTTTATTTATCGAATAAGCCTTGCGTGTATGATTCTCCAGACATTGTAGAAGAGCACTTATTTGCAGCGAAAACGGAAGCACCTGCTTCGTATGATTTATTAAGAGATAACGGTGTTTATTCACTGCTCTGGTTTGGCTTCAGCTTCATTCTGGCGCCCAATCACCTTCGACGCCAGGTCGGTGAATAAGTTCACGAGTTCGGCAGCGTCCACCTGCGGCGCCGCTAGGAGAACAGCCACTGAAATGGGGGGGGGGGGGGGGGGAGGACGTGAGGAACAATTGTGTAAGTTTGCACTTTGGAGATTCGAAAGTTACTGTAGCGCTCAGAAGCTGCAAACAAAGAAGTTTGCTAAAACAATATTCCAACTAGCCCCATCTTTCACTTTGTTCCTAGAAGTGCTAAGTGCTCATATATACCGACATGCGCACAATGTGCAGCCAACTGTGTGCATGTCTGACATCCACGGAATTTTTTTTTGCGTATTGGTTCCAATAGAGATCAGTAGTATAGTGAGCGCCAATGCTTTCTCCTTCCTCGCCTCTGTCAATTGTGTATGCTGTTCTGTTGTACGATTGCGTAGAAACTCGCTTAACAGCAACCATGACTCAGACACTTCTCGCCTTATTCGAGCTGGATCACATAAGTGACTCGTGCAAGGTGATATAACAGTTTTGCTTATGGCTAGGCTGTTGCGTTTGTCTTTTTTTACACGCCGTGGCTGGCGTCGCGCGGACGTGATACGACGTTGGGTGCGATTGTTGGGTGCGAAGGCGTGCGACGTTGGGCTCGGTTGTTTCATCATAAAGTGCAGGGACAGTGCCAGAAACGAAGATGGAGACATGAAAATCGCTTAACCTTCCACTGAGCCGCGCAACGCTTCAAACAGCGAAGCAGGGCGATCGTAGCCCAGCATTTTCCGTAAGTGCGCATGAACTTTTCATCTTATTACTCATGATGATGATTATTTCTTTTTGGGGCTGTCGGGCTTACGGCCGTCACTGCGCGTGGCATAGCGCTGCTTGAAACACGGACACCGCGTTCCACCGCGTTGCAATGCCGACAACGCGTTCCAGCAGACCCGCTCCGTGAATGCGTCTCTCTCCCTCCCTCGCTCTCATAGCGCGCAGAACCTCTTCTTCACCTCGCAGAGCACGAGCGCGCGAACGCGCCAGCTGTAGACGAAGACGACGACGCTCGAACGCAATCATGTGGTTTGCATAAATGCATGTTCTACAAGCGTGGTTTGTACTGCAAGTAGGCAATAAAGAAAAAAAAAATACCCCCACCTCCCCGAAGGGAATCGTGAGGAAATGCGAGTGCATTTCTTGCGCCGAGAGTACACGGCGTAGTAATTTTAATGGCGTAAATTAATGACGAGACGAGGATTTATACCGTAACCAGACGTCACACAGATCACCACTGACACTATAGGGCAGACGCGGCGATCGAGGACGAGAAGCGAGGACTGCCGTTGCTGTCGCAGTTCTTCGCTGAAGGGCAGGTATCGCTTGAGGAAGACGTCCACACCGCCCGCTCGGCGAGTGGCAACGGCGCGCGCGCACGCAGCAGCGTCATACCCGCGAACCACAGCGTCCTCACAACCACTACCGGCAGCAGTGCCGTTATTCCAAGTCTCGGTGAGACACAGGAGGTCAACTTTGCCGAGCACGGGGTCTCTGGCAACGCCCAGCGCGTGGGCGGAGAGACAGCGAACGTTGAGGAGCGCGAGCGTAAACTCTCTGGAGCCGCCTTCGCACACTCGAGACAGTTCCTGTTCTTTCAACGCGGCGAGGTATCGTTGCGTGACGGTGTGCAGGCGGTGACTCTCGAGCCTGCCAAACTCTGGCGCCCACACACGCCAGAGCGCGCTCCTCCTCTCCACTCACTCTCCGCTACTCCGCCCACAGCACTTGCTCCGGTTGCTAGGGGCGAGGATAAGCGCGTGCGACCGCAGCTGTTGCTATGGGAGAGGGAGTGAGAGCGGAGAGATAACACCTGCCGGCGCGCGGACACGGACAGACGCCTGACATGCCCCGACTAAGAAATGCATTCGCATTTGAAAAGGCTTTATAGCCTAGTGGTTACGACGCTCGCCTTGGCGCCATGGGTACGCGTGATTGAATGCAGCCTCGGCAAGAAAGTTTATTCTCTTTTATTTCTTGATAGCTTCTTGATATGAACCACAAATTACGGCTGGCTTAAACAGCTTCGCTGTTAAAAAATCTTGAGACCTTACTAACAACTTCCTTTCTTTACTGCGTCACCAAATATATGTGCAATAAGAACAGGAAGCTTATCATTTGGCGTCAAGTTTTCCGAAACACTACGACAGGCAACAAACATAGGGAGTGAACGAGAAAAAAGAAAGAAAAATAGGAAGGAGAAGATTATACAAGGTAAGCACAAAAACTGCTTACATTCTGCTAAAAGGACAAATTGTCAATCACTTACTTCTCAGACAAGTATTTTGCTGGTGCAATATAGATCGACAGGTTCGGGTACTTTGCCCTTTGATAGCAGTTGTAGTCGGAATGACTAATATATTACTGGCAAGAAGAGCAGCTTTTGGGTGCTTTCGTATACCCCTGTCACATGGCACATGTAATATCATTCGCAGCGAATGAGATTACGTCTCAATGCCATTTGTGTTGCTTCTACACGGCATAGTGAATGGCATTCACAGCTAATGGCATTCGCCCATTGAGTGAGTTCCGCGAACCCATGCACGCGCGACTTGTGTAATGTCGACGACAGGGGCGTGGAAAAAAATTACAAAATCGAAAGTTAAAACGAAATATATTATATTTTCAAATAACCTTACAATGGTCACCATTGTATTGCTAACAATATAGCAAAAATATGTAAACAAGAAGCACGATATTAAGATTTCGTTATCATAGCAGCCTGCCGATAAACATTGCTATCAATTGCGAATGTCATTTTGTTTACCCGTGTAGACTGGGAACGCAAGACTCCAATGACATTCAATATGAATGTAATTTACTGCAAATAGCATTACATGTGCCGTGTAACAGGGGTATAAGAAAGCACCCAAAAGCTGCTCTTTCTGTTCTTTAAAACTAAACGCATCGAACGCGAGGCATGCTGATGAGTTTACTGGCAGACACTCGCTAAACTTCTTATTCTAACATTATTGGCATAGCGTTGGTGTCCTGGGCTACAGCGCGCCTGCGCATGTATCATGACCAGATAGAAAAATATAGGCTTGCCAGAGCTAGGTACCATCTTTGCTGTCACGTGTAGCTTTTTTCGGCTATTCTGGCCGCTACTTGAAGTCCAGTACAGCATCTTGACATTTATCACACCAATTGTCGTGAAAAGCATGTGGCGGTAGAACGTAAAATATGGTGACGTTGTCTGTAGTTGTTACAATAACCCTGCAGAAGAATTAATTGTTCCAGCTTGTAGATAGTAGACAGAAGAAAATATATATTGGTATCACTAGCGCCCCCGTTAATCGGCTATGAGAAGTGCGCTCCCTCAGCATGCGAAAGTCGTCTGTAGGAACACCCTACATTATGCGTAAGGAATGCAGGGATACGGCGAGGACATCGAAGGCACCGTAGATCGAACAGTGTCCGTGCGACGACAACGACGCGCAAACATTCATTCGCAGCGACATCCATCCACATCATCACAGCGTTCGGTTTTATGTAACAACATTTCCCGGGAAGAGAAACTAATCCATCAGCACTAAACGTGTGAAATGCTCACTCTACGTTACGCATATATTATGATTTTTGTTTTTTATTTTTTATTTTCAGCCATAATTCAGACACAGTGAATGTCTTGCACGGCAAGGCCAATAGCAGAACATTGTCTGCCTAAGGCTTCGTCAACCGTACATTGCTCAAGGGTGAGGTAGCATATCATACAATGTAGCATACATGCATATCCATAGCATGCATTAAAAATACGTACCAGGCTTATTAGATATACGTGCATTAAATACATATAGCATTAAACTACTTTCTATGTAAGAAAAGCTTAGGCCCAACAGAGTAATATGTGTAAGAAAAAATTTGATAATTATATACAAGCATGATGTATATCAAAATTATTTATACATAACGCACACAAGAAACTTATAGGCGCAGTCTCAATCAGAACGGGAAAGCAAGTATATTTTCAGAGCATTTCTAAATCAGTTGAGTGACCTGAAGTGTAGCGCAATAGTAATCGTGTTTGTATGTGCATTTGGGTTGCAGCTAGCAGTAATATTTTTTTCATGTGTTGATTCCCTTGATATGTTTATTCTGCCAAGCAATAAGCGGAACTCAAGTTTATCGATAACAACAAATGGTAAGACATACTGGAATATTGTAGTTCCATCCTAAATATTTGAGAAGGGCTGCAGAATACGGGCAGTTGTCGTTGAAAAATCAATGCAAACCAAGGTTTTGTAAAACTGCTGTAGGCGCCCGTACATAGTGTGTAAAGGAAAGAAAAGAAAATAATATGTTTCGTTTGCTGACTACCTTATATGCTCCTGAGCCGGGAATCGTAATAATACATTATACAAAAGCGAAAGCATTGGGCAGCTGAGCAGCTATCCTCTGTACGTCTATGAAAGCAATATATATATATTGTAGTATGCAAGTAGATAGCCTAGTATTTAGTAAGTAGATAGCCAAGTATTTCGTCTAGTAAATGCTGTAAAATACTTGCAAACATTTTTACAAGAACTTACCCAAAAGAGTAACGAAAACGACAAATCCGTTGTTGAACGTCATGTTTGTATAATCTGTAACAAAATAGCACTAGCGATAAAGAAAATTGCCAAGACGTTTTGCAACGTTTAGTGAAGAGAAAAAGATGGCGAATCATTTGTTACTACTACATACACAGCTCAAGCTCATTGTTCCAGCCAGCCTAAATACGGCCATTTGAAAATTATTATTTCAAACTAGCTTTTAACAAAAAGTGGAAGTTTGGGCTAGAAAAGGCGAAGAAGCGCTGGGAGGGCAACAATCGTATTTCTTGCGCGTACAAATCTAAATATTTTTATTGAACATTTTCTTGGCCCCATTTTACATCTGCGCCGCAAAGCGTGATTCATTGTCGAGTAGGGCATTAAATTTTCGGCAAAATAAAAGTTGGCATGCGGACTAATAATTTCCGTTCTCAAGGAGATAACTTCAGTGACACTTTCTGCTTGTCGCAAATGTCGTCAGCGGAGAACAGATCTTCCAGGCACGTTCTGCAAAGCTACGTTTAAACAATGCACTCAGAACTCGTCATGAGAGACTATGTTAGACTCATCTGCAGGCGCCAAGGTTGCGGGAGCAGCGTGGTATTTATGAAGTATTTTTTTTTCTTATTTCGTCAGCAGGAATGGTTATTTGGCAGAAAAGCGCTTAAAACTGGATGTTGTTGAGCACACGTTCAGAAACTATAATCAAGCTTATCGAGCAACCTTAAGGGTGGTGACAATTCCGTGTTATCATCGACTGTATTGCGACTCACATGTGTTAGTCACTAAGTAATCGCACGCGTAATTCAGAAAATATGGTTTAGGGCCCTCCTTCCGCCGCATTCAATCTTCGTCAATTTTACCTTTGCTTTGCCTTCTAGTATCCACATTCCAATTAAAGACGAGTTAATTTCATATGTTTTTCAACCATCCCTTGCCTTCATATGGCCCTAACTCCTAGTAATAAATTGCACGCTAGTTTCTCTTGTTTTTTTTTTCTGGCTCGTTTCATAGCAAGTGCCTCGCCTCTTCCAGCTTTTTTGCCCAGACACAGCATATGAAGGCTTATTGTAGAGTTTCTACCTGCAAATCTTTATTACTAACTGACGCCTGCGGTTGAAAGGCCGTTCCAGTTTTGCCACTATGACCGTGAGTTGCGCCAGTTAACGGTCCCCGAGGGAAATTCTGGGTAGTGATATGAACATCTTGCTCATCATCAACTCGACCACTTTCCTGACAATATTGCACAACCTCAAGCAATATGGGAAGACAGTCGCTCTCGCTTTGCCAATAATGGAAATACGATTCTCACACGAGTCATCTCTTACTTTCATTTCGCCCTTTTTTATATATAGACACAGTCGAGTTAGGAAACACATTTCATTTACACTATGCGTGTCTTAGCTTCGATTATTCGTAAACGCGTGCACTGATGGGCGTCTAAGCTGTCCGCCAAGGTGGCTTGGTAACACTACTTTAAGTATACGGCCATGTCTTCAGTTATAGGCGTCAAAAAATAGCTCACCGATTTTAATTACCCCCACTTGTCTACTGTGAAGAAAAAACACTTTAGTGTGACCAGTGCCAGTGGTCATCACACCAAGTTTCGTCGGGTGCCCAACCAATTCGTTTTGCCAAGTGTGCGGCTGCTTGTGCAAACAAAGAGGGCGCTTCGCTGCGTAGTATGCTATGAACAGCCGCAGCGGTCCCAAGGAATCTGTTCGGCCATTGTGTACCATTGTGCACGCCACCAACTATCCCGCCAGTGAAATCCAGTAGGGGACCACGAGCAGACTGAACATTTATTGCCATGTACATGCCTACGTCGTCTTTATAGCCCAGATGGCTACCACAATGGTGTAGTAGTGCGTCTACTTATTCGGGGTAAAAGCGGCGAAATAGTCATCAATTCTACCGTAGCACGAAGCTATAATAAAAACCCAAGCGGTCTTTTTAGAAAGAAAGCATCCACATTGAAGAAAAAAAAACATTGGAGGACGGATAAGCTTCGCCTTTAAGAGTGGAACGCGATAGCATTCAAGGATCCCTGACTGCTTCTCATGCTTCCTCGCAACGGCAGCCTATGTAACCTTATTATTGCGATAGCAATTATATGGACACTCCAAAGCATATTTCTGCCGTTGGCGTCGCCGTCGCCGTCGCCGTGAGGTTCCGTATGACGTCAATGGAGATGAAATCGTCGCCGCGCGCCGCCGAACGCTGTATGTGCGAGTGAAAGGGCGCGAGGAACGCGCGCTTTCACGGGGAGTGAACCCACGGCGGATAAAAAACGCGCGTTCTGCCCCGTGCTCCCTTAAGGGCTGCAGAAGTCGGCGTCTTTTTCCTCCTTTACAATCACCATATATGTAGAGCAAACGCGCCTTCTTCCGCCGCGCGAAAGGCCTTGGGGGGGAGGGGAGAGGGAGGCAAGGGAGGCGACGTTTAGCTGCGGCACCAAGTGCCTATTTATATCGGAGGCTCCAGCAGCAGTCACCAACGCCACATGCATTTTGTGCGAACGCGAGCAAAACGCCGACGGCGTCGACAACAGTTCTGCGTGTTGCCGGTTCTGCTGCATGTCCAAGTTTATACAGCTGATAAAGCTACTATCATTACTCCGTATAGCTCTCTACAAATTTGCTATCGCAATTGATGCTTCACCTTTCAGGTGAAACTGCGACAACTTTTTGTTTACCGGGACGTGACTCTACAATAGCTAGTTAGCATGCGGGGCATGACATTTTAGGAATCACCCGATGTGTGTGCGCAGGCGCGAGTAAGAGCGGGTGCGAGAGAGAAAATCTGGGGCCTTTTGCATAGAGTTTCTCACGATAACACCTAGAGGGTCAACTGGCGCCACCGTCTATGCGAGTTTCCTAAAGGGCGCCGTGCCCTCATGGGTATGACGGGATATGTGTCTGCGAGGCTTGTGTTGGCTGGTGTTGAACGAGGCTTCCTCTAAAACGTGGATATGGCTACACAAATAATGCGTTCTTAAAGTAAAATCTACATAAAAGGCTTTCATGCACCCACATTACATCTCTCAATAAAGTTTACTCACCTACAATGCAGAATCAAGCGAAGAAAAGCAAGAACAGACGACAAGTTGTTCGAAAGCGAGCGATAATATTTTGTCGTCTGCCCTCTAACCTTAGCGGCCAGCTGATACGTTTTACGTTTCATATAATTGTGCATCGAATAGTAAGTCCTCAAAATTAAAGAAAACATGTTTTTGTGTAATAATAAAGCTAAAGCAGTTTTTTACGTGCTGTTTTAGCTGTAAATGAATCATTGTGACAGACGGAACGGTGCTAGCCAGGCGCGTCTTCAAGGCGTTCTGGCTCTCCGAGGACGATGCCAATCCGAAGTCACAATATACCGGCATTCCCATGGATACCACAGCGGAGCAGCGCCAGTTTTCCCTCTAGGTAATATAGTGAGAAACTCTATGGTCTTTTGCTCCTTGAACATTTGACTTCGCCTAGGTACTACGGAGGAGAAGTTTCTTTGCTAGTTTCGTTTTTGTTTGTCCCTAAGCGTGCCGGCACGGCACTGTGGAGTCAGGTCGTGTTTGTTTAGGCTCGGATATGGCTGCCGGTGCGGTGCTACGTCGGACAAACATCCTCGCGCCTGCTGTGCTTATGCTGAGTCAGTCATGCCGAATTATACCTTCGTCGCGCCTTACCGCGCTTTACCTTCAAAATAACATCATCTATTTTCCTGGAGGAGCCCTCGGTGCCGTAGTAGAGACCGGGCCTGATCTCCTGGAGTAGTATCTTCCCTCGTGTCAGGTTTTTACAGCGGTGCGCACAGCGTCCTCGCCTGTACGCAGAAACTATCATCATCAGCAATGGCTCGAGCGTCGTCGTCTTATTCCACAGCTAGCTCGTTGGCGCCCCTCGGCGCAAACGCGCGAACGAGTTCGTGGTACTGCTCTTGCGTTCGTCGTCGTCGTCGTCGTCTTCTTCCCACAGCTGGCTGCGTTGCCGCTCATCATTCCAGCGTAGAATTTTCCTTCTCTTCTGCCGTCGTAATGGGGAGGCCGCGTTTACGGGGGTTTCACCCATTGGTTAAGGGGGTATGAGCCATTCATTGTCTTACATGATGGAGAGACTTAATTTTGTAGCAATTTAATTTCGAAGAATCACAAGCAGCAATGCGACAACGGCGGACTGCGGGCATAGCGTCCGTGACGTCGTTTTCTCCGTCGCAGCCGAACGTGTGTGTAACATCATTAAGGGACACAAAGGCGTAACCAATAATTGACAAAGACTTCAACGTACCGTCGCGATCAACCCAGTGATAAACACCGGGGCCGCACGTTTCACCTTGGTTGGGTAAACATTTCTACGGAGTGCTTGGGCAGTGATTTCTAAAAGCGGAGCTATTTAAGGCCAGGTGTAACGTGTTTGCTGAATCCAAAAATGTGGGCCGATCCTGGCAGCTGTGATGAAAGGGTCCAAACGCAATGGCACATACCCCTGTGAACTAGCGAAACTCAGCCTGGCTAAGTCTAGCAAAGCATGGTGGGAACTACTTAAGCTTAGTCAGTCATCGATAGTCAATTGATAGCCAATCAATAGCTCATCGATAATCGATCAATAATTAATAAATTGCGGAAAATGCTGGGCATGACTTGGTAGTACTTATCCTCACCCAAATACGTGGCCAGTATCTTGCGGTAGCTGATCGATGGACAATAAATAGGTAATAAATTAATAGTCAATAAATTTCGGAAAATGCTGGGAATGACTTGGTAGTGCTTAGCCTTGCCCCAAAAGCCAGGACTAGCTAGGTGCCCATCAGCTCCGCAGTCTCTTTAGCATTGCACCTCCGGTGCAAGCTACGCTAATTTTTTTCTTAAGCTGCTCTCCGTGACTTTTCAAAAGCATTTTTGAATGCTCTATTGAGTTAAATAAACGTCCTCTTGCAAAAAGATGTGCAAAGATCGGTAGGCGGGAGCCGTGGAGCTAGCAAAACGGAAGCAAAACAGGTACGTCCGACGTATCTTTAGCCTGGCACGAGCGAATGTACGGCTCCAGGAAAGCGGGCCCGATCTCTACTATGGCTCCTACTGGTCCCCCGGGAGCGTATTTGGCTTTCCGCGGATGATTGCCACTCGAGAAATAAAAAAAGAGGGCGAGGAGGATGGAACCGGCGGAACGCCTCCGTTCCAGCGCCACTGGCGTTCGGCGTTGGAACGGAGAACACGCTGGGCCGGTGGTGACAAGGCACAACTGTGTCTGCTGTTAAGGGATCGATGGTATTCTGAAATAAACGCATCACTATTTTGATGATCCAAATATAATCTCACCATCAGGGAGGGAGCAGTCTACCTGACTGGAGCAGTATTTTTTTATTTGGGATGTTGCTACGCTGCGCTCCGCAACAACCCAACGACCGCCGCTTCGCGTCCGCGCCCGGCACCGCGGTTTCCGCCATGGCACCGGGGCACAACCGACTGCGCCGCCAAACAGAGAGGAAAAAAAAGAACACCAAGAACAAAAATTTCCTCACCGAGGCGGGATTCGAATCCGCGTACCTCTGATTCCAAAGCGTTCGCCGTAACCACCAGGCCATACAAGCATGCTTCCAGAGCATGCATTCATACGAACCATATGATTGCGTTCGAGCGTCGTCGTCGTCGTCAACGACAAAAAGGTCGTACCATCCTTCTCGCCCTCCTTTTTTTCTCTCTCACGCGTGTGCAATCATCCGCGGAAAGCAAAATACGCCCCCGGGAAAATCAGTGATGCTATCTTGAAGGTAGAGCGCCGCAAGGCGCGAGAAAGATACATTCCGGCATAATTGACTCAGCACGAGCACTGCAGGCGCCAGAAAGTCTGTCCGACATACATTTAGCTTCTGGGGTTCGCGTACATCCGGCGTACCTTTACACACAGCGATCCCAAAATGGGGCATCAGTGCCCGCTGCTGCACCTGGTTCACCACGCCGGCAGCCAGCGTCCGACCATAAACAAGTAGTAGTAGTGATTTCATTGAAGAAGAAAACGACGGTTATTTCTGCTGCCCAAACCATAAACAAACTCGCGCCTAGGCATGGCCATCGCGCGACCTCACTCCGCAATGCCGGCACGCCTAGGAGCAAACGCATACAAAACGAGTAAACTTCTCCGTAGTACCTAAGCAAAGGCGGATATATTCAATGTGCAAAAGTCCCCATATGTTCTATGTCGCACCCGCTCTTACTCGCGTCAGCAGAGAAACGCCGGGCAATTCCTGAAATGCCACGCCCCGCTGTGCTGCCCATAGTAATTGTGAAGTCGCTACCGGGAAACGCTGGCGGCGAACGCTATGCACAAAGGCGAGCTTTCTCGTAGGAACGCGGCCTGTTGCGTTGGACCATCTTCTGTTATTGTTTCGCACGTTTAATATTTAGGTGTAAGAAGATTTAAGATAGAAGGCATGCGCTGTCAGTCATTTCCTTGATCGCATTTGTTTGTGCGCTGTCATCCTCCAAAATCCGAGAATTAACATTATAAAGAATGTAAGCAATCTTATACCGGTGTCACACGTACAATTCTGATCATGATCGGGGCCGATCCGGGTTGTCCTTGATCCGGATCGAGTGTTGCTACACGGTCATTTGCGATCACAATTTTGCGGGATCCAGGCGATCGCGATCCCAGAATCGCGATCACACACCTTGATCGCGATCGCAGGCTGACGTCTGAGCGCTCTAGCGCAGCATTCTGAAAGCGCTAAAACAAAAAGTGAAGGCAGCTCAATAAAGGACGTTTAAAGACTTTTTTAGCAGCAATACTAAGCTGTAATGTCCAATATTGTCCAAGTTAAACCATATTTTGCAAAACTAAATTTGTAGCCAAGGCATTATGCAGTACTGAGAGTTGCCGGTGAGCAGCAGACGATAATAACTCGATCCGGATCTTTCAACCATGTAGCAGCGACCACTGTTGATTGCGATCAAGAAATCCGATCCGGATCGGCCCCGATCGCGATCAGAAGTGCACGTGTGACACCGGTATTACTAATAGAAGTAGAACTTTAGGTGCTTGTCACTTGTAATGGAACTGAGGACCTCCTAATAGCAATAGAAGACATTTTACAACTCTACGACAGTAGTTACCGACAATGTTTTAGAAGTACTCACTAGTGAACTGCGCTCATGGCGCTAATTAGTTCAATCTGACAAATTGGTTCTCTTGTATTATAGCGGAATAAAATTCATACGCGTGCTTTTATGTGATTTCGTACTGAGGCTATATTTTTCTTCGGGCCCTTCTCCAATTTTGCTCAAGTTCATGGCACTCCTGATAACGAGAATATACAAAACGGGAGAACAAAATCTCGGTATAGATCATGCATATCTGGTTAGCAGTATTTACCTGATTATGCTTGAGTGTTCTATTAGTAGAGATGCGTAGTAGGAGAAATTTAAAACTAGAAAAACTGACCTGTACTTCGCCTGAAGAAAGGGCAGCAATCGACTGTGAAATGTACAATAATATCGGCACAGGGTAGCCGTGCTTTTATAGCAGAATTCGAGGCAGGCTAAAAGTGTCAGTGCGAAAAATAAACTAAAATGAAGCCGTAGTACCAAATAGGGTCATGTCCTTCCTTTCCTAGAAGCAACGAAAAATCTACACGGACAAAAGAAGCAGCCTACAACTTTAATGCCACGCATGTTGTCTAAAAAAAAGAAGAAAACATGACTATGACAAGTCATGTGGGCTAGCGGAAGGCAATTAGGGCAGGTGTCACAAAGACACGTGTGACTGGAAGACGTGAAAACATCGCATTGACATCAGGATAAAATGTTCGAAATTCTCACGAATAGTCACAATATGCCATATCACGCGCGATAAAGCAAAACTTAGAAAGAAAATACTTGTCGTCCGAGATAGAAAAAAAATTCTTCCAATCACTTGAAAGAAGTAAATTCCGTATTTTTTTTTGTAACAGATTCACACTAAAGCCATTGAGTACCGTCAAAATCTCACTTATTATGTGAAATAATTTAGTAGATCCTATCGCAGCGCATCGTATTTTATGAATTGCTCTCGCAGTAATCTCAAGTGGCGAATCCATAGAAAAACAAAAGTCACAAATCACTAGATGAAGGCCCAATATATATAGGTTTCTTTACGAAAATGTATCGCTGGCAAGAGTGACAAAAGTGAACGGCAAGTAAAATTTAAATAAACGTTTAAAATTATAAAAATCTGCAATCTGTGACGCATTACTAACAAAGCCAAATTCACCGGATTTTTTGTGCATGCCCTAGGTGCATTGAACCGCCCATTTTCAGGGACGATGTAAACCAAATCGGCAGCAACAACGATATAACTTCACCTTTGAATAAGCCTAAAAAACGTAATATCCTCATCACAAGCTTTTAAGAACAAAATGATCGTTCATGTACAGTCGTTTCAACTAGCTAAAAGAGAAACCTGCTAACCTAAACTTGCGAGTTAACTTCACAAACGATATGCTGTAGTGCGACAGGAATCTTCTACGTATGGACAGCGAAGATGACACTAAGAGGGGTCACTTGATACCGAGTCATTCTGGACGTGCTTTCTGTAAAAAGAAAATAATATTAAAGACGGCATTCATGACTTGTTTCCCAAAAATTGATTTGGAACACACCAAAGAAACTGCAGGTTTACGTCGTAAGCTCTCACAAGACGATACGGCTGCAGATCCAGACGGTGCGGCTGTTTACCATGTGTTTGTGTATTAGCTTGTCTGATTGGCTAAGAAGGCCTTCGGCTTTGGCGGCACACCACAGAGTCAGTAAGAGGGAATACAACCTGCGCGAGATTTTCGCGTGTTACCTTATCGTAATTCACAATCCTGTTTATCTCTGTTTTACCTCGTAAGGTTACATAGCTATCGCTGTAACAATGTCGTTCCCAGTTCGTCCTTTTCTCCACCAATATACAGTGACCAATGTAGGTACGAAAGAGGTTCACCGAAGAACAGCACGCACTCAAATGTCAATATCCTGCGACCCAGGTTGGCGTGAAGAAGGTTAGATACATTCGAACCCGGTTACATCGAATCTGAAGGGGATCATAAAAAAGTTCGATATCTGTAGGTAATTCCATATACAAAAAAAATGTTCTGCAAAACTTTCCAAGGGGATTTTACTGCGGTTCGTTATACAGAATAATGTGTTATATGTGGGTTCTATATATCCGGGTTCTATTGTATATGCATACAAACTGCAAACGCGCTGAGCTTCCCTAATAACGCTAAGCGCAATAAATAATTCATTGTGAGCCACCATGACTTATCTGAATAAATACAGCTTTCTACTGACTTCAAAAATGCAGTTGACGTCGTCGCTCTCGTAAGCAATCGACAGGGCTGCAGATCAAGAGGGTACTGTTGTTTACCGTGTGTTTGTGCCTTCGATCCATTCAATGGCTTACAATACCTCTAGCCTTCGCAGAACTGCCCACACTCAGTGCCTGTTGGATCGGCTCATGTGTTGCCGTGTCGTATTCCACCGTCCTGCTTATCTCTGCTTCACCTCGTAAAGAAACCTATATATGCGTGTAACCATCTCATCCCTCTCTCTTCCTTTCTTAGTTTCTGCCAATGCTTGAATTATCTTTTTCTTATTTCTGAGAATGACTATCATCGGGTACAACTTTAAAAGGCAGAGGCGTTTGCCCCTGAAAGGTGGATGCACACGAGAATCCACCAATGGCCATGCACTCTAGTTTGACGTCGTGAGCAGGACGGCCATTGACACCGCCGACGGAGAACATGGCAGCCCGCGCTTCGAACCACGTTGCTTCGAACTGGGCAGAGTCGCATCAGCGGCACTATTTCTTTAGTCACCGAGGCAATCAGCTGCTGCGCGTCAGTACTCTGGGTCGACGCTCGGACCGCCCGGTGCGCAGACACTCGGACCGCCCGGAGCAGCCTCCATCCAAAGGTGGACGCGTGACTGGCAGACGGCGCGCTTCCTTCCCGCTTCCCACTCATGCGTGCGCGCGATTGAGCCACGATAGCCAGCTTACCCTCGCACGCTTTCACTCGCACATAGAGAATACGGGACGCGCCGACGATTTTATCGCCCGTTGACTTCATACGGAACCTCACGGCGATGGCAGAATCGCGTCTGAAGTGTTCATATAGTTGCTATCGCAATAAAATATTTCTTTTCGTCATATTTTGCTCGGCGACACAACATGAGGCACCAACTGGCCCAAAAGTCAATGGATCAGAACCACTTTGAGGGCGTCATCGAGTTCTGTAAGCGCGTGAATGCTTCCAAGACCGAAGTTGATAAGCCATTTTAAGAAAGGCATAGATGAAGATTCCTACGAAATGGTCGTGCCCAAGAACTCTGACCCACCGTGGTTGCTTAGTTGCTATGGTGTAGGGCTGCTAAGCACGAGATCTCGGTATCAAATCCCGGCCACGGCGGCCGCATTTCGATGAGGGCGAAATAACACCCGTGTACTTATATTTAGAAGCACGTAAAAGAACACCAGGTGGTCTAAATTAAACTACGGCGTGCCTCATAATGAGTTTGTGGATTTTGCACGTAAAACCCTATAAGTTTTACAGCGAAGCTGTAAAGCTCTCGTTGGTCGGAAAATTTCGTGGCGTAAACACAAAACACAATACCCAATACCAGCTGTGTGATAGCTTCACCGAGCTGGGGGGGGGGGGGGAGAGCTGAGAGAGCGTGAAAGCTGAGTATAGCATCGCGTAGCATAGCGGATGCGAGGATGGGAGGAGGAGTGAAGGCATATGGTAGTGGGGCGGGTCATGAATATTAAGGCAGGCTTTCTCAATATGAAGTCATAGACCCGTTACTCAGGGACATCTTTACGATAGTGTAATACGACCCAGCGGTGACAGAGGGAAGCGCACGAGAGCATCATAGTTGCATACAAGGCTTATAGATGTCGCGTTTGGGCGGCTCCCATGCGACGTGTAGATACGTTGCTTGTGTGCTAATCGCAGAAACGTCGAGCGTGATCGTGAGATGACATCGGCCAAATTTTAATGCCTTAGCATTCTTAGGGTATTAATGCCCTTTCCGGGGCTATCAATCTAGCTCAGCAGGGCCCGCGACGATGATAGAAGCCGGGGCGGCTCCCGGTTTGCAGTACAGGACCGGTACGCCGGCAAGTGGGCCAGCGTTCGATCCGCTCCAACTCGCCGCACTGCGCTGTTCTGTCAGCTTGGCTGCCCCGTCATTCTAGATGGTCTTTCGCGGCACGCGCACCAGCCACGCGCACTCCCGCGCTTTTCGGTCCCGCACGCCGAGCACAAGAATCGAAACACCCGCGCATTTCAGATATCGGCCCCGCACACCGATCACAGGTCGTCCTCCTACCACAGTGCCACTCTACAATGACGAACAAATCCCTTATATTTCTCCGATGCGTGGCGAAATTAAACCCATGTAACATGGATTCATCGAGGATAGCAACCCTACGCTCAACAGGCAGCACCACAAGTATACAATGGGTCTGTGCCGCTTTTCAATGAGCGTATTTCACGCCAGCGATTTAGCGTGCGTGGCATGAATGCACTGCGTATGCGCCACTCTTATATGAACATCTCGCCAACCTCTTGGCATCAGGGTAAGGTCAGTCCTGAATGCACTAAGCCGAGTGGCTCAGTCAGGCAGTTCAGCCTCGCAGTGATGAAATCCCGTAAAGAACGCGATGACGCATGATGACACGCTACTGTTCGCCAAAAAATAAAGAATTTTTTTTTCCGACTGCAAGTTTATATGCTTAACAATTGCGCTCATTATTAGAATAGTTCCCTTTGAAGCGGAAAAGGCTGCTGCCGTGTCCACGCTCATGCTGACTTTAGACGGCTTCAATCCGATGGCCGTTGCATCATTGCGGACTTCCGTGGTGATGTAGCCATCAAAATGGGCTAGAATTAATAATGAATTGAGGAGGCTGGTGCAATCCATGAAGGCAGAAGCTTCTAAAAAGCCTCAGAAAAATAAATTGGCTTTTGGCGCAGCATGGTCAGGGAGCGTGCTATGGTTACGACGTCTAATAAAAATCCCCAAAAATATTATCACGTAGAAGTGACGGTGAAGAAAACACTCGCAGAACTGTGAATGACGAAACGGACTTTTTATTGGGCGAACCTGTGCCCACAAAAGCATGCTACACTCGAAGCACAACGAAAGTGGTGAACACAGTGGGCGATCGTCGAAAATCTGAGCAGCGGCGAAACGCCTCGGCTTTTATACATGAGTCATCAAAGGTTCCTGAGTAATCGCCGATGCCCGCGTGTCCTCCAGGAAGTACTAGACGATTCGCGTCGCTCATACATTCAGATTGCAAAAGCGTCGGTGACAACAGAGATCTTCCGATACATGAATTTGCGTCCTTCGCCGAGCGATAATGTTTATCATTTATTAGCCGGTGAAAAGCGGTCACAGGTGAAAGGTAAACAAGTACACATGTCAATATGAACAGATGCCTAAACATATGCAGATATGAAAGTAAACATTAAAATACTAGAAATCTCAGGACGGTACCAAT
This sequence comes from Dermacentor silvarum, assembly GCF_013339745.2. Lineage (NCBI taxonomy): Eukaryota > Metazoa > Arthropoda > Arachnida > Ixodida > Ixodidae > Dermacentor > Dermacentor silvarum. The sequence continues at coordinate 132,725,885 of NC_051158.1, read as the reverse complement.
TTTGTCGAGGTAAAAATAAAAAATCCGCCTCCATTCCACCCTGTGAAAGTGGATGTACACCCAAGGCTTGGCAGATGCTTGTCAAGCACGACTGACTTTAGACGATGTTAGACAAGCACTATCACCACAAACGACGTACGTCCCGCGCGCATGCTCGTCTGGGCAAGTGCAGTATACATGTTTATCCCTCTAGGCATTCCGCTAAGCGCAAGTGCCTTATTGAAATAATTCAATTTTTCAAAGTAAATCGCGTAAGAGTATTTGTAAAGTACGACTTACACGCAAGCTGCAAACGTGATAGCTTCGTATTGCCGTACTTCGAATATACGAGAAAACATATTTCTTTAATGAGGCAACATAAAGGCAAAGCGGTGTTCCAGCTGCGTTTGAGGCCTGTCTGAGTGGCCCCGGCCGCGAGGTGAAGGTACTGTTTTTGGACAGTGTTTGCTGTAATGTCGATAATGGTCGCAGCACACGCTGTACTACAGATGCAACGGGCAGAGTGCCAACGGATTAAGGACAGATACAGTGTGTGCACACGTACGCCACGCGCGCACGCACGTGTCTGGAAGTGCAGCATACATCCTCATCGTCCTCGGCCCTCGGCAAAGCGCAAGTGCGATATTGAACTAACCGAATTTCTCAAAGCAAATTACGTCAGAAAATTCGTATTGTAAGAGGTACACACAACCTGCAGACGTGATAGCTTCGAATTGTAATTCTAATATACGAGAATAACGGCATCGTCACGTGACGATATCGCCCGATGACGTAATCTGAGGACCTTATCACGTTAAACGTGACGTCACGCAATGGCATCATCGTCAAGTATAACCTGATGTCCTCATGTGATGCCTCTTGGAGAAACAGCACACTGTGCGCTTTCCACCTCTTTTGCACTGTCTCCGGGATCGGCCCACATTTTCGTGTGAGCACCACCCACGCGGACACGAAAAATCCCGACCAACTAGAGGCTAACAGCTTCGCTGTAAAACCCATAAAGTGGACACGGTGGCCAAATTTCAAATAATTTGACTGTACCAGGAGTTAAGCTGAAGCCCGAGGATGCGCATATCGGCAGGCATTGAACAGAGGCCCAGTCGGTCCTGTGGCCGACGCCAGCCCCCGGCAACTGTTGAGCGGCTGCTCATATAAGTGAAATGCCAGGTCTTCAGTCGTTACAGGGTAACTCGGGCGTAAATTTGGGAGGCGGAGTCTATCACACGAGAGACAATGCACTCCTCGGTGCATTCTTCGATGGCTGAATTATATAGCCCGACATTGTATCCGGACAAATTGCCTCATGTGCCGACTCTCCCGTTTCTGGAAATTCGAACATTCCTGTATTAAATCCTTGATCATCACACAACTCTTGAATACAAGCAAGTGTGATTAGTTGTGGACGATGCCTACGAGCATGTGGGCAGCGTTATTGGTTTTCGATATCTCCTAGTCTACATTGCGGCTATATTATAAACGCGGAATGGTATCATGGCAGATAATATGCAGAACGGGAAATTCCCGCATGTATTACTGCACGATCATCTAAATAGCGCTCTCCTTTCATGCACATGGATAACAGCGCCGTGACAGCATTCTTACAATTTCAGTTACTGTATACAACCTACCCAAAGGAGTACCTAGACCGGTATCCAGTAAATTTGACGTACTATTGTGAACAGCTTCGGCCATAACGAGCAAACGGACGACGAAACATACGCCCTGCATTATTCTTATGTCGTGCCTTATGCACCCAGGTCGAAAAATAACTTGTTCATGTGTCCATCATAATACTTGACCACATCTTTTCTCAATTTTGGCTGCGGTAGCCCATGAGTGCGGACGGGAAAATTCATTGGGAATTATTTGTGGGCACCTTAGCGAAGCCGATAGGTCAAAATCCAGAGCCGTCCAAAGACGGCGTCTCTGATAGCCACTTTGCGAATTTAGTATGCTAAAAGCCTTATCATAAAATACAGAATTACGCTGAATTAAAAAAACAACAAAAAAACGTGGTTTGCCTTTCGGGAAGCATCGACGAAGTCCGCAATGAATCATCGGTGTGTTCACCGTGTCACGACTAAATAGTTTAAGGATGTTAAACGATTCCCAGTCAACGGGCGGCTACAATTTATCAAGTACAGCGAATAGGCCGGCGCGACAAATTTTGTGTTGAAGTTCAGTGCGCAGGGATAGCCTCTACGTATTTTAATTTTGCATCGTCGATGTAATCAGTACGTCAACACGGGAAGTTTTAAATTTTAAGTTTAACACGCAACGCGAACTAAACCCTGTTTCTTGAGTCATTCATGGAAACCAGGTGATAACAACCAGTCCAATGTTTTATTTTTAGACGCGCAGATATAACGATTGTGTTACGACCTATTCAAGCCAAGTTTTATCGAAGCGGCTATGGAAATGTTATACAAGTAACGTTGATGCGAACAACCTTGTTTATTTTTCACTCGGAGCAACGCGTAGTTTTATGTAATGTTTATGTTTTTGCACCAAAGCGGCCGTAATTTTATAAACCAAAAATTTTTTCACTACATTCTTCACAAGCTGAACCGAACGCAAACACCAGTTCATGCTAAGACAGTGTGATACGTCGACGCAATATATAGAGGTAGACAGCATTGCATATTAGTCAAGGGATAATGATAAGGGGACGTGTTTAATGTGCGCAAATGCTAAAAAGTTAATGCGTTTACGGCTTCTGCACTAATTGTGCGAGTGATACTTAGCCATTCCGGCCAACTCCTGGAAAAGCGGCCCATATCCGTCTCTAAATCATCAATAATCACTTGAAGTAAACCGAAGAAGCCTTAGAATGTTATGCACAAGCACTAGTTCCCAGTGCGACTGGTTGGCCAGTCTCTACAGAACAACCGCCATTACACATTCCTCTCCGTATATTTGTAGTTTTTCAACAAATTAAAGAAACTTGTAAATATAGAGTTATCAGGCTTCCACTGAATATTTCTCCCCTTGCTGAAGTTTTTTTTTCTAAATTCTCAAAACTAACTATCTAGATGTAAAAACTGATCCTGATATAGAGCTAACAACGACGAAACCTACCAATTCGTTTCTATTATTTTACTGACAATTGTCATTAGAAAGTGCAAGAGAAATACATGTTGTCTCATATTAATACGTAAAAAAACGAGGTATGTGGATTTGGTGCAGAATTTCGGGCTCGATATTTTTTGCTCGATCAGTGCAAGTTCAAATTTATTTTAAAAACATCAGGATATGTTGTGAGCTCTCCCAAAGCACCTACAATAGCACCGTCAGTGTCAGTCCAATTTAGTCGCATACAACAGAGACGGCTGCCATCATGACATGCGAATGCCGGCCAGGATCAAAACATTGCGCGATGATTCTTTTCTAATTAACTCCGACCGCTTTGTCAGAAAAATAAGATCTTTAGATACGAGAAACTGGGACACAGTGCCTATGCCTGACTAATTGCATTTGTAGCCCTTGTCGTTTAGAACACTCGAAATGTAGCGATATGAATTGAATGTTAATAAAGGTCATTATGGAATGCAGCACTACGCAGCTATTTCAAATTTAGGAAAGAAAAACGTGTTTTCGTGGTGGTAGAGATGACAGGAAATAGGCGTAGAGACGGCGTTTTCCTAATAAGTTAAACGCAGACCGTTCACGAGTACTTGGGACAAAGCGTAAAAAGAGGAACGAGTTTGGAAAAATACTGAATTGTCTTTGTGCAAGAAATCACGGCTAACCAAGGCCGTCCTCATTTTTCATTTATTATTGCTCCCGTAGTGCAGTTATAATACTAGAAATTATGGTACTCCGTCTTTTGGAAGGCGATATTCGTCATCAAGCCGGTATTAAAGACAACAGCTCGAAGGTGAGCAAGTTGCAACAGAATATTATTAAATGATGCTCAGTAGGAATGAGAATAGAGACAATGAAACAAGGACGCCGCGCTCTTACCAGCAAAGTACACTTATTTAAGCGCAAGCACCAGGTATCTGGTATCTGCGCGTGATATGTACACCTGGTGGTATATTCGATTTCACGTTTTTTATCATGTGACCTTAATTATATATTAAACAATCGCGTTTGCGCCAAAAGAAAGTTTCTTCAGTCGTGAGAGCGCTGCGTTCATGTCGTTTCTTTGCTTGTGCCCGTGTTGCTTTTGCGCGTCAGGTATAGAGAACGAAAAGAAAGTTTGCGGGTTTGCTCTGCACCTTCGTGCAAACATTGCCAAAATTCTAATCACTTTCTCTCATAATTCGCTCGTTGGCTTGCAGAGTTCCAAGAACTTGATTGCGGCATTCAATTGCGTGGTGAGATTGTACTTAACTTCACAAAATTTTTGATGTCAGTATTGTGACATATAAGATATTGGACAGCCAGGTCTCCTCCTATAAAGAAAGCAGAGTAGATATGGCATAAGAGTTCATATAGTTGCGCGTCGCGTCAGAATAAAAGGAGGTGCGCCAAAAGCGCCGTAAGAAACGGCGGAAACATAATACAGCGGATGAAGGTTTCCACGATTATTATATACATATAAAGAGGAAATAAATCTTCCGGAGTACGATATTCAAAATTAAATTATTTTACAAGGCTACCAAAGTCATGCCAGAGGTGCGATAGTGGAAACGGCCTTCGCAATAACCAATTGCTTGGTATTATGCGTCATTCGAAATTCATGTGCGTCCGACTAAATGTAGCACCGATACTTGTAGGGAATCAGTATTTGAGAGGCAAATGAATCAGTGCTTTTTTTTCGTGAGAGGTCTTGGAAAGTAGATTAATTCACGACGAGTATTGGGCTGCCTTTATATAAAGGCGTCCACTGAATGTTTGGAGATACAACAGTGTTGTTTTATTACACACGTCAACTTAGCTGAAATTCTGAGACAATACGAATAATATATACAAAATATGTCAGCAGACATGATCACACTCATAAGGGAGCGCCTTGACGAGAGCGCCCTCACCCTTATCTGCCGTCTTCTTCAGAGAGTCAGGTGATGGGAGGAGTCGGAAAGTCTGTCAAGGCCAGGGTGAGGGAGGGTGTGCGTGGTGAGATGAAGGCGAGAGATGGTGAATTCGGAGAAGAAAGGCTAAATGAGAAAGGAGGCCCTGTTTAAAGACCTCACAGTCAGCTGCGAGAGCTACGGTGATAGCTTCGTCTTTCCGCATAAACGCCTGGCCTTATTGGGATGTCAACCTGTCGATTTCCGTCGGCCGACATGTGGCGACGGCATTTTCCGCCGTGTGAGCGTATCTGTCAATTCGCCGACGTCAACCCTCTGCGGATGGGCTCTGCCATGGTCACGTCGGTACATTCTGACAGCTGGGAGACCGTCACATTTCTACTTAACACTGCAATGAAACGAAGGCCTTATCTATACGCCATGGCTTATTCGGCTGCAGACCTTCTTTGGCTTGAAGTCTGCACATGGTGCTGTCTGTTTGTTGTGCGTACGTAAGTTGTAATTAATAAATTTGCGTATGTTACTGCGCTGCCTTCAGTTAGTACCTATATAAATCAAAATTGGTTCTGCCCTTGCGTAACCTGTTCTTGACGCTCGCCACACCATGTAGACCAGGAAAATAACATGATATTTGTAAGCGTTTCAGCTGTTGGATTAAGTGTAAACATAAGTTCAATTCCATGTCTAAAGTCATGGAGAATAGAAAGCAACATGCTATCGTTTTCTTTGGTTTAAGTTTATTCATTTATTTGTCTTTGCACATAAGCGGGAATGTACACACTCTGTTGAAAATGAATGATGTAGGACTCGATGACATAACTGAGAGGCGCACTGGAAATATGTGTACTTCTTTTTTGATATGGAAATGATGACTGGAATAGCAGTGGGTCTGTAACGTCTGCATCCTCTCACCTTGTCCACACTTCGATTGCAGTAGAAATAATAGGGACACCTAAGGTAAATTTCCGCCGTCGACGACGCCGTGAGGTAACATATAAATGCGAAGTGCGATAACATTGCAGCCACCTGCCGTATGTTGTAGATTGCAAGCGAAAGCTTGGAAGCGTGAGCCGGGGAAGGTGGCCTGATGCGGCGGTGTCATCTCGCGCCCGCAAGGGAGGAAGGCGGGGAGAGTGGTCAGCCGTCTTCACACGCGAGAAAGGCTGGGAGCGGGAGATGTACGCTTGCTAGGCGGAGGGGAGGTTAGTGCGCCTCTCCTCTTCTCACTCCAGCGAAGGCGGCTGAGCGCGGCCAGAAGCGTCCTGTGTTGGAGGGTATCTGCGGTGGTGGCGAAGCCCTGTGGACCTGAAGTACCTCATGGGTACTGTGTGGGCGCTGTGTTCTCGCGCGCCTAGTTCGCATTGAAACGAGAGGCACCACAAGGGCAAATTCGCTCATCGCCGCTGCTGCCGCTCTTCATCACGCTGGCCTTCTGAAAGCGATTGTCCGCATCCATCGTGTTTGCCTGCGCGGCGCCTGACAACAATCTTGGTAATTTAATTTAGTTAATAAGCGAATGTTTGATATCAGTTTATGTAGCCAATAAAACGACCAATCTTACTTTGTTTAGCGGTCTAATAAATTGCTATCGCAATAATTTCTCTGTCTTTCCGGCGAACCTGTGACTTTTTTTTTTGTTCCTGTTGCCCTCTGAGAGTTCTAGCTCTATAAGACACCGTGTTCTGTTCTGTTTAGCGTACGAGAAAAGGTCTTTCATTCCATCCTCAAAGGAAGAATTCCCATGTGTTCTGGGCAAGGATTGCTGCTAAAGACGTTCCTCTAGCAAGTCAATACCTTGTGAGTACAGCTTTAAGAACAACGTAACCGTTTTGTATGCTTGTAAATGCTTAGCACTCATGCTATTTGACACATAGAGTCAACGATGGTTATGTCCTCTATTCGCTCCAATTTGAATAACCACAACTATCTATCCGCTTGCACTGCGCATAATTATATTTATGTCCTGATAAAACGAAAATAATCGTTACCAGCGGGCAGTTTCTACCGGCGCTCCCACACCCTAAGCTCCTCGGGGTAAAAAATGAACGCCGCAGATTCATAGATTGTATAAAAATGAAATATATCTATTGATTAGCAGCGCCAACGTATATCGTTACTTTTCACTCATGTGGCAAGCAAATCATTATTTAAATACTGGGAAATATGAGTTAGGATGGAAGGCACACGGTCGCTAGCTGAGGGTAAGTGAAATTGGGGAGAAAATTCGCGTTACTGAGGCATTGCAAGTGCTGGTAGATTTTACAAGGTAGGATAAGGGTGAGGTGGGAACGAAGTTCCCTTGTTAACGATGAGGCAAAGACAAAAATTACGGCAGTCGACATCTCATATGCCTCTCGATAGAAATCAGTATTGAATCAACGCAGTGACACAGCGAATTGCCACTGTTGAAACGCATCTTGTATAAGGCGTGTACTGCAGCAGAACTCCTCTCTCGTGCTTCCTCTGTTGTCGCTGCTCCTGCTGAAGATGATTTACTAGAATCTCCTTTGAAACGGGGAGGCGATAGTCACCTAGCCTGATTGAGCTTGTGCCGACGATCCACCACGTAGACAGGTAAAGTCTCAGGCTCTCGCGGGAGAGGAAAAACCGACGACCGATCACTTAGCGTAGCATTTTTTTGCCTGCCAGCCGCTCGTCGCCACAGTTTTGTTACCTCGGATGTGATACACTGCCACACGCTCCTGTGGTTGAGACGACCGATAAAACGACCAATCTTACTTTGTTTAGCTGTCTAATAAATTGCTATCGCAATAGTTGCTCTGTCTTTCCGGCGAAACTCTGACTTTTTTGTTATTGCTGCCCTCTGAGAGTTCTAGCTCTCAGACCATGGACCAGACCAACGCTACGAGAGCTCAAGGCCAGAACCCTTCCGACGAACGGGGTGAGCCCTCCTGTTCAGCCATCGCCGTCCGCCTCCCAAAGTACTGAGACCAGCATCCCTCGGCGTGGTTTCTTCAGGCCGAATCGCAATTTCAAGTCGCTGGTATCTATCTGCTCTCAAGTCTCAAAGTTTCATTACGCCGTTGCAACGCTCTCGTCCGCCGCCATTGACGAAGTAGCTGATTTGTTGAACGCCCCATTGTCTACCGCCGCCTATGACGATCTCAAGGCAGCCCTGCGACAATGCACAGCAGCTTCACAGCGTTCTCGCATCCAGCAGCTTCTGTCCGCTGAAGAACTCGGCGACCGACGCCCTAGTCAACTTCTTCGCCGAACGAGGCAGCTGCTCGGAGACAACACAAGATCCATCGATGACACGCTGTTACGCGAATTGTTTTTGCAACGACTCCCGGCCAACGTGCAGATGGTCCTGGCGACAGCCTCTACCATGGATCTTACCGGACTTCCCGCTTTGGCCGACAAAGTCATGGAAGTAGCCACCCCAACCATCGCAGCCACGACCCCGTCTCCGGCCGGGTGACAATACAACCGCCCTGCAAACCCTTCCCTGCTCTTCAGAAGTGCAATCTCCGCTCGACTCCTTGTGTGAGCGCCTGGAACGCATCATCTGTTCAGCAGAACATCTCCGCACGTCAACTCGTCGCCCATGCAGCTGTAGTTTCAGCAAACCAAGACGCACGGGCAGCCGCGATGAAACATCAACTACAACGTCTGGCGTTTGGTACTACCACCGCCGTTTTGGAAAGGACGCTCGTCACTATCGGCGTGGCTGGGCGACCTCTAACGGCGACGAGTGGTCTGGCACAACACACAAGTCGCCTTTTCTACGTGACGGACAAAGTTACGGGACAACAGTTCTTATTCGATACAGGAACTGACGTCAGCATTCTCCTCGCCCACCGATGATGCTGATGATTATTTAGTGGCATCCCCTTTGAAACGGGGCGGCGACAAATAGTCACCTAGCCTGCTTGATTTATTCAGGTATACTATACATGTTCTTTATCTAGCATTTTTGTACACCTCTCATTATTATTTTTCTTTTTCAAAACTTTACCTTGTACCGCTGCCTATGATTTTAAGAGATCAGGTCGTATCCATCTTTTCCCTGCTTTTTTTCCACCAGTACTCTAATCGTCTCTTGCTGATCTCTACGGCTGATCTTTTATGTTTCCTTCCACTTTAAACCCAAGCGCTTCTGGGAGTTGCACGTTACCTACGGTTCTCGCTGGGTGGATCCCGTCGCATTCCATCAGGATGTGCTGAGTGGTTTCTGGATCTTTACTGCAGCATACACATGTCTCATCTAGTTCCGAATATTTGTTCCGATATGTTTTCGTCCTTAGGCAAGCGGCTCGCGCCTCAAATAGCAAGGCACTGCCCTTTGTGTTATCGTACAGATTTTCTATTCTAATTTCTTTCTTCTCATTCTTGTAAATCTCCATTGTCCTTTTTGTTTCCATTCTTTGCATCCAATTCACGGTCTCTATTTCTCTCACTTTCTTTCTGACGACTCCTGGTTGTCTATTTACAGTTTCGATTATCCTGTACTCGGTTGTCAACTTCCTTGACCTCTTCCTCCGTTCTGTGTCCACGCTTTTCATGTAGAGATACTTGTGCACTATAGCCGCCCATTTATTTTCATCCTTGTTCCTGAGCCTTTCTTCAAAACTAATTTTGCTCTGTGCTTCTCTGACTTCAAAAGAGGTCCAACCCATGTCACCCTGCACTGCTTCATTTGTGGTATTACCGTGGGCTCCCAAAGCCAACCGGCCTACTGATCTTTGGTTAACTTCCAAACCCGCCAATATATCCGATTTTAAGCATACAATGGCATTTGCGAATGTTAGCGCTGGCACCATTGCTCCTTTCCGGATTCCACGCACCACCTCGTACTTATTGTGGCCCCACAGTGCTCGATCTGTGTTTCATTATTGCTGCATTCCGCTTACCCTTTATTTTCAGATTATCTTGGTGGTTGCTTGAGTAATTCTTTCCTTCGTTTATATCTACGCCGAGGTACTTATACTGCTTCACTATGGGTATTACTTGCTGTTGAATTGACACCACGAAGTTACTCGTGTGTTCATTAAAGATCATAATCCCTGATTTCTCTGTGCTCAACTTAACACCTAGATTTGTCGCTGCATTCCCACAGATATTCGCAAGTATCTATAAATCTTTTTTATTGTCCGCTAGTAGCACAATGTCATCTGCGTACATCAGTCCAGTGACCTTCTGTTCCACCATTTGTCCATTACGCATGTAGGATAAATCAAAACCTAATTCGCTGTTTTCCAGTCGTCTTTCTATACCCTTGATGTAAAGCGTGAACAACTATGGTGACAGAGGGCATCCTTGCTTCAATCCTTGGTGAATTCCCACCATTTCATTTCCTTTTCTACCTTCCCATACCACTTGTACTTGGTTGTCTCTATATATCTCCCTCAGCTGCTCCACGAAGTCGTCATCTATGCCTTCGTATTGAAGAATATCCCACAACAATTCCCTGTCTGCGTTGTCATAAGCTCCTTTAATATCTAGAAATGCTATCCATAAAGGTCTTTTCTGAGCTACTGAAATCTCTATGCACTGAGTTAGTACAAACATATTGTCTTCTAAGCGTCTGCCTGGCCTGAACCCATTCTGTAGTTCCCCCAATACATCGTTTTTCTCCACCCACTTCGACAGTTCTAATTTTATGGCTTGCACTGCCATTCTGTATATCACCGACGTTACTGTAACTGGCCTGTACGAGCTCGTCTTATCCTTATCTCCTTTGCCTTTGTAGATGAGATTCATCGTGATTTCACGCCATCCAGCGGGAATTTTCTTTGTTTTAATCACTTGCTCTGTGGCATTAGTCAGCAGTGCCTTGCTTTTTGGACCGAGGTTTTTGATTAGCTGTATTTGGATTTCATCGGGTCCTGCTGCCGTGTTGTTAGGGACATTTTCTGCTGCCTTTTTCCAATAAAAGCTTTCTATGCTAAATTTTGATCTCTGTGGCCTCTCTGCTGTTGCTGGATCTGTTGTCTGAACTACGCTTTTTCTCGTGCCGAAGTTATCCCTAATAACGTGTGTTATCTACCGCATCGCATCATCTCCTTCGTAGATGTTACCGTCTTCATCCCTTATGGCCGTTTGCGAGTTTAGTTGTTGGAGCTTCGAGTGCTTTTATATGGTTCGAGAATCTTTTTGGAGCGCCTTTGTCTCTTTTGTGAATATCATGCACCCAACGTTCACTTGCGCATTTAATTTTCTCTTGCACGAGCTCACTCGCAACTATTTTCTTTTCTCGGTATGTATTCCATCTAAGGAGCACCTCTTCTTCTTGTAATCCCAACTTTTTGGATTCTCGATGAGCCCTAGATGCCTCTTTGCGCTGTTCTATAGCTTGTTTTATTTCCTTGTTCCACCACTTACGTGGTTTCCTCTTGCCAATCCAACAATTGTTTTGCCGTGTCCGCCTTATTTCATGCTGCATAACGTCCATCAGTTCCTTATATTCCCAGACTGCTGTAGGAAAATCCTCAATTTTCTTCTCTATGTTGCTTGCGATCTCTGTTATTTGCTCGTCATTCATTTTTTTAAAACTCTGAGACTATTGGTTCATGTTCTGCGCTAGTATCTCGCCCAAACTTTAATGGTAAACGTCTATGATCGCTCCCCAGGCAATTTTTTCAATTTTCGTCTATTATCATTTGGTCTAGTTGTTCGTAGACCATTTCCGAGACTAAGGCGTAGTCGATACATGACTGCCTGTTTCCGCATTGCCACTTTACCTGTCTATGACACTTATTCTCCCTGTTAACTACTACAAGGTTCTGTTCATCACACAGATACAGCACTAGAGAGCCGTTGTAATCAGTATTTGCGTCTAAATCGTCCATGTGTGTGTGCATATCTCCCCCTAATATCACCTGGCCCGGTTTACTGAACTCATTAATATCGCTTCTAATGCAATCAACCAATTCCTTATTCTTTTCTCTGCTATCACTACCTGTCCTTAGGTAAGCTACTCCCAGACACGTCTTTTTACCTTGCCATGTGCCGCTAATCCATAAATGCTCTTTACATGTCTCGTTTACCCTTTGCCACTTCAGACCTCGCCTTATTAGTATGCCTACGCCTCCGCTTTTCCTTGACCCGGTCATTCTGTTGCACCCTTCCCATACAAAATTGTCAATAACAGGCGGCTGCCCCAAATCTCTTAAATGCGTTTCCGTCAAGGCGTACACGCTAATCGCTTCATCAATCAGCTGTGTTTGAATTTCTAGCCATTTTTCCTGCTTGCGACCACCCTGCATGTTAATGTAGCAAATTTTACCTTCTCTATTCTTATCTTTTCTGCGTCTTTTCCTGACTCCTGGTCGTCTAATTCTGCCCTTTACTGGTGTTTCGCTACGTTCAATACTTAGTCCTGCTTCCTGATTGCCTGGTGCCCGCCAAAAAAGCTACAGCTCGTGCTGCGAATCGACGTCCGACTGGTGTTGCTACCCTTTCGCTAAAATGTATCCCGTCACGCACAAAAGCGCCTTCGAGGCCGACTCGGTGCACTTCTCAGTTGACGTCAATGACCGTAAAATTAATTGGTTTAGCTAGAGTCCAAATTTCCCTGTTTACTGCAAGAATTGCCCTTTCAGTATCATAGCCCTGCCTTTCAATCTCTAGCACCGTGCACACCGCGATTCGCACTTCCACTCCGACCGAAAAGCGACACCTGTGTCGTTTTTGAAAACCGTCAACGCCTCCAGGATTGCAGTTTTCTCGTCACGCTCCGTCATGCTAAACCTTGGCCTTCGACGAGCGTTCCGAGGGATTTTCCTGGTTGCAGACGTTCGTCGTGCAGTCATTGGAGCAGATTTCTTGCACAACTACGGACTCCTTGTCGATATTCAACAACGCCGTGTCATCGACTCCGTGACCCAGCTATCCATTCCCGGCGTCCCATCATCAGGCACATCACCGATCGCGCATATTTCTGCCATGTTGAACGAACATTTCGCCGTGCTCCTACGCGAGTTTCCCACCTTGACGCGCCTGCCGGACTGGACGCAACCGGTGCAACATGACGTGTGCCATCACATCGTCACCTCCGGCCCCCGAAGAAACTCAAGATTTGTCCCCGAAGAAACTCAAGATCGCTCGCGCGGATTTCGAACACATGCTGCCACTTGGAATCGTCCGCCCTTCGTCCAGTAATTGGGCATCACCCCTTCACATGGTGCTTAAGAAGACGGGAGACTGGCGCCCATGCGGTGATTACCGGGCACTAAACAACGTTACAGTTCCTGATCGCTACCCTCTCCCAAACATTCAGGACTTCACGGTAGCGTTGCGCGGTGCGACGTTCTTTTCTAAGATCGATCTCGTTCGCGCCTATCATCAACTACCGGTCGCTGAAGAAGACATTCCTAAGACCGCCATCACCACACCCTTCGATCTTTTTAAATGTCTCCGCATGCCTTTCGGCTTACGGAACGCGGGTCAGTCTTTCCAGAGTTTCATCGATTCCGTCACCCGAGGCCTGCCTTTCGTTTTGGCATACATTCACGATCTTCTCGTCGCAAGTTCTTCCGCAGAAGAACATCTTCACCACTTGCGGTTGTTGTTTGCACGCCTTGCCAGTAACGGAATTGTCATCAACGCTGCCAAGAGCGAATTTGGTGAAACCGAACTCGAGTTCCTCGGTCATGTCGTCGATGCTAACGGCATTCGACAAGTGCCGTCCAAGATTCGCTCATCGAAGACCTTCCCCGACCGACCACACTCACCAAGCTTCGCCAATTTCACGGATTCGTCAATTTCTACCGCCGATTCATTCCCGATTGCGCACGACTTATGGCTCCGTTAGACGCTCTGCTGGCAAACAACCGTAAACAAGCGTTTCAGTGAACTGAAGAGGCCACCGACTCTTTCACAAGAGTCAATTCTGCCCTCGCCGACGCCATGCTGCTTAGATACCCAAAGCCAGACGAGCCCACTGCCATCATGACTGACGCTTCAAACACCGTCGTTGCTGCCGTTCTACAGCAATTCATCGACAATGCGTGGCATCCACTCGCCTTTTTCTCCAAGAAACTGAAGCATGCGAAGTGCCGCTACAGCGTGTTCGGCCGTGAATTACTCGAAGTTTACTTGGCTATCAGACATTTACGCCATTTCCTCAAAGGCCATGCATTTACTGTCTTGACAGACTACAAGCCCCTTGTGCACGCTATGAATCGTTCGGCGGCCGGTTTTTCCACTCCCGCGAGAGCCCTGAGACTTTACCGGTCTACGTGGTCGCTCGTCGCCACAAGCTAATCTAGTAATCCATATATATTTTTCAGTCTAGCATTTTGTCTAAGTCTCCGTAATTTTTTTTCTCTCTTCCGTAAAACAACTATATGCCTCCTGTATAGTTACTTATGCTGTGAGGGATCTGGGACTATAAACTGTTTCTCTGATTTGAAAGCGCAGCTCTTTGGCGCCCGTTCCTGCGACGAGCGTCGGCGTCTCTCGTAACCGAGCGAAGGAGGAAAGCGAATGATGAGACAGTGAACGCGGAGCGCAGCGGGATATGAAAGACGGCGATTGCGAAGAGAGCGCCGCGAGGAAGGTGGAGGAAGAGGGTCCAACGGAACCAGGAGGCGGAAAGCGGAGGCGGGGGGAGGGGGGGGGCGTATGGCGAAAGCGTGTAAATAAAAGCGCAGTGCCGCGACGATGGTTACGAAATGGCGACAGAGTAGCGCTCGCCGTCTGTTCACCTATGACACCAAGGATAAGGTATACGGTGAGCGCGTCCACCGATGCCACATGCGGAAACAAAGCGCGGCATGAACGGAGGTTTTTTGGGGCGGCTGCTGTGAATCGGGCCAACGCGTCACCCACGTGGTGCCTCTCACGATCTCCGTAATAGCGAGGCAGTCGCGCCAAATTTAGCTCCGTTTGCAAAGTGCCGCGCGAGACAGATTGTTCGGACCAGCCAATATATTGCGAAATGAAAACAAGTATACAGCTGTGCAGAAATTTCGGATTAGAGAGTATCGCAATTGTCTCGTAACTTTGTCGCTACACTTTTAGTCAATACCGGATTAAAACAACGCATAGAACGGGGAATGTAGATCAAGATTTTGAAGCTTATAAATCGCTCCCTGCAAGTGACCTACTGCGTATGCGGCCTATTTTATGCGGCTCTTCCATGTGCGGCAAAACTTTTATGGTGTATTTCAGATCAAATCTGTTCGGTTTACTGAGCTGCTCAATATTATGCGGTCCAATGGTCATTTTTAATTAAAAATCGTTTATTTATACACAAGCGCCACCCAGACTACTTTTGCGCGCCGTTTCATACACATAGCAAAGGACCACATGAAAAAAAATTGATAATACACAGCACACAAGCATGGAAACGCACATTCACAAACATAGAAACACGTGGAATCGAACCCGGGTATATCGCGTGGCAACCAAACACGCCAACGACTACACCACATCACTACGCTGGCGCAGAGGACTCGCATAGCAATTGTGGATACCTCTGTCCATCCAAGGTTAGCTGCCGTTAGCCGTCGGCGATCGTGCGTGATATACATATAGTATGTGTAACTGTTGCCGATGTTGGTGATATAGTAAAGATGTATTTAAATTAGTCACAGTATACGAATACCGCTTTCAACAGCTGTCATGTGGGGCGAAAGGGGGTAAGATTACGGAGCATGAGAGCTGCGCGAAAAGAAAAACAGCTTTGCCAGGCGAATGCTGTTCTTCAATGTTTTCTCTTCATTCGCTATGATATGGATTGTTCGCTGCAGTCGCTGTTTAACGAAGAACTTGTATTAGTCTCAGAAACTTTCAACCTCAATCACAAGGTTCCGGTAAAATTGATCCGCCGCCAACATGCACACCTGCAACTATAATTAACTGCACTTACTTCAAGGTTGCACTGTTGCGGTGCCTCAACGGTATAACGGCAATTATGATCGTTAGCCTAGATTTATGTCCATGCTTCGTGCATTGGAATTTGCCAATATCTGGAGCGAAAATCAAGGCTGGAAAAGTATTGCGCGTCTTGCAAAGAATCAAGGGCGTCATCGATACGGGGCATCGGATATACAATCTTATGGGTGATCTTGTTTAGCGCGTGGTAGTCAACACAAAATCGTACCGATCAATCCTTCTTCTGCACTAAAACGATGGGTGATGACCTAGAACTGGCGGAGGGACGTATGATGTTTCTTTTCAGCACATCGGCGATGTTCTCCTCGATGATTTAGCGTTCGGCCAAAGAGACTCGGTAGGGACGACGGCGCACAATAGTCTGGCCATCGGTGTCGATACGATGGGAGGCAACGGAGGTCTGTCCGAGTGACGAAGTATTCATGTCAAAGCAGGCCTGATGCTTCGTGAGTAATTTCAGCAACGCTTCACTCTGAGCAGCAGTAAGGTTCAGGCTTACCACGGAGGCCAGGGCAGATGAAGCAGATTTGCCCTGTTGAGGAAGGGCTTGCGTGGCGGCAAGTGGAAGCAGGGAGACTGGTTGGGTGTCCACATAACAGGTGGCAGCAGAGCCTTGAGGTAGGAGGATTGTCTCAGTGGTCGTGTTTAAGGCGATGCTTAGTGCAGAGCTTTATTTGAATCGCACCAGGCAGGACGCGAAGAGAATCCCACGGGCAAGACAGCGGCCGTAAGGAGTGATAAACACGTCGCTTTTGTGATGTCCGTAGAAGAGTGAGTTATGATTTGCTCGTGGCCGGGAGGAAGTAGAGAATCGGCAGCAGTGAGAAAACTCAGTCGTGGCTCATCGGCACTCCCGCTGCAATGAACTGCCTTGGTCATATGGACTACGCGCTGACGGCAAGAGATTGAGACGGACGCTGACGAGAGGAAGTTCCAACCTGAATTGAGTTCATGAGCGCACGGGAATAAAATCGCGAACTTAATGTGATGACGGATACCATCAATGAAGACGCGTGCTGTACATTGGGCTGATGGGCGAATGATTGCTCCATTAGCCCCAATCAAGGATGTTCCAACATAAGGCGTCTTCACTTTCCGTAGACGAGAGCACATGCGCGCACGCATAATAGATATAGCAACTCCCGTGTCAATCAGAGCAAACAAACGCACACCCTCCACAGACACCAATAACATGTTCGACGGACGTTCAGGAGGACTTCTATCACTTCGCGGCGATGCAGTTTTCCTTCCAAAAACTGCACTGGTTAGTTTTCCGGTCGCTGGACATGGAGTTGGGACACAGGCCGAAGTGGCGAAACAGAGCGTCGAAGCGGCGATGGGGATCGGCGTCTCGAGGCACGTGTGTTGTGGGCGGTGTTTGAGAAGTCGGCCGGAGATAGAGATCGGCGAGCGGGAGGATTATCGTCGGTAGACGGGAGCAGGTGGCTCATCGCGTTCAAAGGCAGCGTAACCACGACGTTCGGCTTGCTGGCGGCGTCGCAAAACCGGGAGATATGTTTTCGAAAGCCGCAGTAATAGCAGATAGGCCTCGACTAACGCCAGGCAGAGTAGTAAGGCGGGTTCGGAGCATGGGTGACTAAAGGGGCCAGGTGATCATGAACAGGCGCAGGCGGTGCGATTGGAGACGGTGCGGCTGGCATTGCAGCAACCTGGGCTTTAAAAGCCGGTTGTAGGCAAGGAGAAGCGTTGGCATGGTGGGCGCTCCGCAGGGAGGCCAATTCCTCCTTAATAATGCCGCGCAGGTCAGCTGTAGGAGGTTGGACGTCAACGCTGCTGCAAGGTGGTGAGCCATGCGCTTGCAATTCCTCACGAATTATGGCTCGAATGATAGACTCGAGCTCAATAATGTTTGCCAGGGGGTTGTCGGAAAAGTCCGGCTGCAAGCGGATTGATTGCAGGGCGTCGAGGCGCTCACAGACGGAGACGACGTCCGACATCGTCGAAGGGGTTTGAGCGGCGAGTGCGTAGAAGGCCGTAGATATGATACCCTTAAGAAGGTGTCGCACGCGGTCAGTTTCTGGCATGCCGCTGTCGACACGGCGGCAAAGCGTGAGCATGTCCTCAATGTACGAGGTATACGACTCGCCATAATGCTGGACGCGCTGAGACATCCTCTTTTTCGCAGTTTCCGAACGAACCGTGGTTGTGCCCAAAATCCGCCGTAGCTGCTGCTTGAAAGACGACAAATCACAGAAGTCTCTCTCGTGATTCAGGAACCATGTCTTGGCTACTTGAGAAACGTAAAACGGTACGTTTCTTAACCTAGATGTCTTGTTCCAGTTGTGCTCGCTGACACGATTGTAGTTGTCGAGCCATTCTTCAACGTCCTCACCAAGCAAGCCAGAGAAGATTGCGGGATCGCGATACCGGTTGTTGGCTGGGCTGGGAGTGGGGGTGGCTAGCACTTGAACCGAGTTGGTGGACGCTGCGCGCTGGTCTTGCGACATGGCATCCTCCTGGCGTAAGCGGCGTCCCGAACGTAGCTCCAGGAGAGATCTTGAAGAGGATTGAGGTCGAAAGGATCTTAAAGCGCCTCCACCACTTGAAATACCACGATCGAGACGACGCTTTATTCCAAGAAGGAAAGATGGCGCCCACGCAAAAACGAACATGGGCCCATAATTGATGACGGTTTTGTACAGATGAAGATGAAGTCCGCATAAATGCTTACAATATATATATATATATATATATACATAACGTTGCAGTTTGTATTAAAGCGCACGCGCCATATTATGCGGGCGCGACGCTATTTTGCTGCGTCAGGCAAAGTAAGGTGTGTCATGAAGTGGTTGCAAGCAAGTGAGATGGACTGCACGATTCTATACCTATTTTTCTCGATGGAGAGACTGAATTTGGATTGAGGTATCGTGTACATTACATGAGTGGCCCTGCTTCGTTATATCGCCCTATATACACAGGTATTAAAAGCATAAGTATTTCTCCTACCACCTGAATAAGTACGCTTTAGCGAATGTCCACTTCATCTGAGTACGCGACCTGAAAGCATGGTGTACATTCATGCAGACACGTTCATGCAGACATAGGCACAGAACACACTTTTCAAAGCAGAATGATTTATTTAGAAAACAACAAACTGCCCAGCATAGTTTCAGTGTAGGTTTTTAACGAAGAACCAGGACTTATATACCAAGCTCTGAAAGCACCAAGTAAAAGACAAACAGCAACAGGAAATAGAAAAGCAGATATGCATTGATCTTGCCTACAGCTTTTAAAATGCCAAACAAGCATAACGCATGAACTTGCATGAATGAACTTCATGCAGTTGTGACCAACAAGAGCTGGGTGTCTCAGTTCACCGTTTTCTCGTTCATTAAAAAATGTTTTGTTTATAACCACAATTATGCAGAATAGTAGATATCTACAACATCAGGAACAGAACACACACACCTCCTACCATTACTGTAAGGTCATATTTTCTATAGATAAGTTATCTAATGCGGAATATACACAGCTAATGGCCCGTTGCTTTAATGAAAAAAATAGCTATCAGTGACTAGCATGAAAAGAAATGAAAGCGCTGCTTGAAAATGTGCGTATATGAATTATCTCCTCTGGGAGCCAAGCAACATGAAAAATATTTTGTCCTGCGGAGCCCACTCCGTATACATGCCGCAGTGTTTGGGTGAGCGCAGAGACATCCAACTGAAGTTTTCTATGTTTACATTGCTAATAAGAGAAAAAAAAAATATTTTCAAATATGTGTTTTATTTTGACATAAGTGCTTTGTCATCGCAAAAACATCAGCTATCCTTCATATATGTTCAGAATTATTTGTCCTGATGACTCCTGGGCATCTAGCCGACCATCATGCTTGCAAGGTAAAATAAATTCCACTCAATGTTAGACAATTTCAAAAACTGTTTTACCTTGGCCCCGTTAGGGCAATATTTTGTTCAATAGTTGCTCGAGGCCAACATTGTAGTTATCTTGCACGAAACAGATCTGAATGTTAACCGTAAACTTCTGAGGCTGCGAGATAACGATCCATGGTTTTTTATTAGTCTAACCTCATTGTGGTGTGGCTAGACAATAAAACTCGACTACGCTTAGTTGGGCCTTTTCTGGGGAGAGAACCATTTTTCAGACTATGCTCAACACCCTACGTTGCCCTGCTACTTGGCATGCGGGCTGTAGCTGTAGTGCACAGTGTTACGGGCCGAGGTTTGGGGAACCTTCAAGAGCGTCTGCTTGGAGCTCAAACCAGGTTGACCATCGGAGAGCGTCCGTCAAAGAAGACGAGGCGACGTAAAATAAAGTAACAGGAGTTGAATACATGATTACGAGTTAGCGTAGTGGTAAAAAAAAAAAAACATACAAGAAAAGTTCAGCGTGCATGCACCTGCACGCTATGGCAAATCAAGAATGTTCTCCACGTGTCTGCTGGCTGGCTTTCTTATACCCTCCAACATCCGGGCACTCACCCCCTCTCTTCTCCCCACTGCAGGACAGGGCAAAGCAGGCGAAGTAGAGAGGATGGGTGTCCGTAGCGGGGTTAACGTCCTCAGCGGGGGAGGAAGGGTTGCTGGGCGGCACGACAGCTTTCGTCTCTGACCTTCGCGACTGACACCTCTATTCATGTTGACGAGCGAGATCGTTAGGCACGCCGATTACCATGCGTTTGCACGTGGTCCGAGCATGACCGCTCAAAGTGAATCGGAATTGACTACACGTGGTCCGGGCATCGCAGCTCTAAGGCAATCGTAACAATGGCACATTCTTTTCCTTTTTATTTTTGATCTCGGCTCACCTGTTTCTTTTCATTCACTTTATACCCTCTTTCCCCAGCACCGAGTAGGTGGCACTGGTTAACCTGTCTGTCGTCCTATCTTCCTTTCTCCAAGATGAGGTGTCAGCATTATAAAACTACATATCAATGATTTCCTACAGAAAGCAGATCATTCTGTATCACGCACTTCAAATGTGCATAGCTCAAGAGATTGTGAACGTCATGCCAATGTGTCCGACCTTTGAAGTTACAGCATTGTATTTGAAATTTCACTGGCAAAAATACCACCAAGGTCAGTCCCTACTTACTCTGAACACACTGAGCGCATACGTAGTGTAAATAAAGTAATCAAGTCCTGACAATGGACGAACTCACGCAATAGTCTGAGCAATCAACCAAAACGAGAAAAATACGTTCAGTTGAGTTATTCACATTATGCGCAAACACATCTCACCAATACTTGCCCTCTTCGAAATCAACTCAATATACTTGGGTTTATGGTTTATTTCACAGTCATAATTCTTCACACATGCAGGCAACAACAAATTCACCCACATTGTCAGCTGGCACTCAGGGCACTTATTTAGATCCCTTATAGTTATTGGCATTCAGCTGCACTTGCGTTCATTTACACTCGCCTAAACGAATTCACTGACTTCCCACTCTTGTGAAATCAGCACAAATAAGTGAGAGGGCTCTCGAAGGTGCATCTACCTACAGTGATATTACAGCGCCTGCAAGTGCTTCAATGTCATTCGCATGCGATCAATTTTGTAAACACGTGTCTCTTTCTGAGCCCCACCCCACTGTCGTGCTGGCAAAATATCACCTTTTTCGTCGTGTGCTTCATCATAAGCATATGATGTTGGCGTACTGCAATGAAGGGCCATTCTGGGCCTGATTTTTGGTTATTGGTGCTCTGGTCCATTGTATAGTTGCGCTGGACAGCCGTGGGTTCTGCCTCCTTTGGTGGCGCTGTAATCAGTGTCGACCACTCCCGTTTTAGTTCTGTATAGAGAAAAAAAATCAGTTAGGTGAGAATAAAACGATATTGTAGAAATTTTGATAATTCGAGAAATAAAAGCTCATAAAAAAGGTCTTATAAGGCCTATTTTGGGGCTAGTGGGTACCAAATAGCTGAAGATCAACACAACATAACAATCACTATACAAAAGTAAAATGTCCAACTTGTTGATATGTTCTTTTGGTTCTTCCATGATTTTTAGCTATGCAGCGCTGCTTTCTGACAACATTATGAAACGACACAAGTACCGAGAAGCATAGATTTTTTCAATCTGCAATAAAACTTGAGACTGCTACGCTCGACGTTCAAACTTTGCCAGTGGCATAGAACTTGACCGCTCCTACAAGTAACGAGTGTACTGCTCATATCCAAGAGATGTTGTGGTAAATGGTGTTTCTAGCGAACTGACACTTCGTAGCTGCTGTGTCGTCGGAGGTAAATTATTATTTTCTCTTCAAGCAAGCTTAGAGAAAATGTTTCTTTAACTTCCAGTGAAGTTGACACATTGACAGGAAAGCCAGAAACCTACGCAAATCCACACACTACACAGGAACTGCGTAACACACCAGAAAATTGTTCAAAATAAACCTACCGCTCGACAAACTTGAACTACGAAATGCAATGAATTCACATTGCAATACCCACGAAGGAGATAAAAAAAATGGAAGAATTAACGGTTAGAACGCTACACGCAATTTCTTGCGATGCCATAAAACGCAAGTCCTAGTGAAAATTCGCGCCTGAAATTTCAACGAAAAGACACCTGGCTACGCAAGGAAAAAAATCGGTAGCAATTATTCAATTGGAGGAAGCCGAAACGGAACTACGCCTGCAGTTATAGCTAGTTCACACGCCAGAACTTCAATGTACGTGTCCGCATTAATACTACAAACTACAAGTTCAGATATTTAAATCACCGAGATCTACTGGCTCATATAAATGCGATGGTAGAAATCAAGCATTTAGTAAGCTTAGCGTATGGGAAGGAAAAATCAACCACCGATATGACACAGGTACGCAGCTCTAGAGCACGGCCTCCAGGACCCGCCGATCCAGCGCACATGGTGGCCTGCCACCGCTGATTGCCCGATTGGCCTTCGCACAGTCGGACTCCCACGAGTTTTCGTGTCAAAGTTGCACTGGCTTCTTGCAATTGCCGGTAACATTGATGAAATTGACCATCACTGACACCACCGAGAGCGTTCATCGACGCGACCAGATGACTTTACAACACGAACACAGTTGCATAACGTCGCCGGTACAAAGATATGCCAATAATTTCCGAAAATAATCGCCTCGCCCGCCGGCTTACGCCATGTTTTTGCTCCTTCCAGGTCGGCTGGCTTTCCTCCTGCTCCGCCATCAAAGCATCTCACGGAGGCGATGACTTATTTCTCTTCGTTCTCTCCTAAGCCTTTCTCTTTTCTTTCTCCATCAGTAAATCTCCCTCGCTGCTCATTGCCGCTTTTGCTTTGCAAAACTCTCCCAACGCTTCGGTGCGCTTTTTGGGTGTCAAATTTGCAGGGCTGCATATAAACGTCCCGTCCGCTCGCGGCCGCATATACCGGGCCTAGCCTGTCGCCGCAGATATTGTCACGCATAATGTCGCACGTCCGTTTATATGCATTACTTTGTGCTGGAACAATAACATACCGCATGTTTGCAGTACGTTATATGGGAAATGACTAAGATTGTACCAACACTCTAAATCTCAAAAGCTTATCTTGACTGCTGACCAGTTTATGCTTCCATCCGATTTAAGTTACAATGCGTCTATAAGGTTGACGTGTTCTATAGGTCTCGCTTGAGAAATACATGTGCATTCCGTTAAAATATGCTATCTCCGGATTTTTGGTGCAGAACACACTTGCCTCGTCCGCTGCAAAAATTTGCTCAGGTATGTTTTTGTTCTTAGGCAACCAGCTCGGGCCTCAAATAGCAAGGCTCTTCTGTTCTCTTACAGAGTGTCCTTCTAATTTTTTCTTGTCATTCTTGTAAATATTCATGGTCTGCTGCATTTTCATCCTTCCATTAAATGTAATGTCTCTGTTGATGATTATGATGATAATAATTTATTGTAATCCCTTTTGAAACGGGGCGTCGAGAAATATTCACCCAGCTTGCTTGAGTCACTTTGCTGCTTTAATCGTTGCGCAATCTCACGACGTGGCTGAGAATTCGCGTGTGGCCTCGAAGATGCCTGTCACGCTGGTGCATTCGAACGCTGAGAATTGATCCCTTTCTGGCCACATACCCTATCGCACATACCCAATGGCCCAAGTTGGCGCGAAAGAAGTTCATGCAAAAGTGGCATATACCCAGTCCACTTGTCTCGCAGCTCACCGAACCGTCGGGTTATTTTGCTTGAAAAACCAGTGTGACTTGAATTCATATGCGCCCAGGACGGTAGGAATTTCAAAGGTAATCATCTTTTTTAAGATGTCGGGGAGAATGCTTAGATACCTAAATGGCCCGTGAGACACGACTGCGTCTAAAAAAACCCCAGATTAGTAATCGCAATAATATCGCTATTTTTATTGCATATTATGGTGACACAACTTCTAAAAAAATGGATATCCGTGCTTCACATGAACGCACGAAGTATCAGAAATAAGCAATAAAATCTGCAAGAGGTGCTTGAGAACATGAAATGCAAATTTGACATTTTATGTTTCTCAGAAACGTGGCTTAGTGAACGGGATAGTTCACCACAATTTGATCGATATCCGTATGAAGAACTAATAAGAAACTGCTGTAGGTGTGGCGCTGTTGCCATGTATGTCAAGAGGTGCAGTATGAACTAACACGTGAATATACCGTCATGAATGAAAATGTAGAATGTCTTGTTATCCAAACAAAATGCCGGTACTTCTGTGTTAACTATACTCCGCTCTACGGAGACATTTTCTTAATCTTGCAGATATCTTAAATAATGAAGTAGCAGTAGTGCAATGTTTTTAATTACTGGGGATGTGAATGTTAACATGCTTGGAAACGACGTAAGCACAAGCGAATTCAAGAATATAATCGAATCACATACATGTGGAAACCTTATGAACCTATCGATGCGGATCACGGCAGAGAGTGCAACGTTGCTTGGCGGTTGCGTTACAATTATTTTTTGCCAGGATGCTACTGCTGGGGGCGAGGCATACCAGAGCCGAATTTTGCAGACAAGCCAAGAAGCCCTCATTAAAAGACTACGATATCGGAACAAGCATCTCAAACATCAGTCGCGTCGTTGGAAAAAAAAGTACCTACTCCAACTTCGTTCGCTTGATCACTACACAACAGCGAGAAATAAAGGTAGAAAGGTGGACGACATAGTGATCGTCGAGGAACAAAAAGCCTCACGATTCGTTTCGCCACCCAGAAGAATATCTGAGGTGTAGCCTGGACGTGACGGATTGGTACGAGCCTGGCGAGTTCAGACTCAAGACGGGAAATTATCAAGGCCTGTGGAAAAACTGTACCCACTAGAGATGACATCTGTCTCTTCGGGCCGGGAGAATGTAGAAAAAGAAGTGCTCGAATAAAGAATAGGTGCTCGTAGAGAAAACAAAAGGAAGATGGGGTTCCATCGTGCCCTCGTTGTTCGACTAAGTCTCTCGCGTTTTTAATAGTCATTCCTTTGCCTTCAGGCCGTTGCCAGGCGGTCGTCGTCACGCTGTCGTTTATTCATCGCCACCACTTCAGTATTGTCATCCTATTGTAGTCATGCCACTTTTGTCAAATATTGACGTCATTCCTAGGTAATCATTCTATCGTAATCATGCTGTCATCATTCAATCGCGATTCTGCCGTTATTGTGATGACATCGTCGCCAGTGCATCGTCGTCACGTACGCCCTAATGCATCCTTTGTGATACCTTGTCATTTATAAACCTTGGCGGTACCTTTCACCATGGCGACAATAAATAGCTACACGTGTGCAATGATAATCATCATCAGCAGCAGCAGCCCATATTTTATGTCCACTGCAGGACGAAGGCCTCTCCCTGCGATCTCCAATTACCCCTGTCTTGCGCTAGCGTATTCCAACTTGCGCCGATAATACCGAGGGGCAATTATTTTATGCCGAAAACTTGCAGGCGGGCTCTCACTACACAAATGCAGCAGGTGCCTGCGTCTGACATGCCATTTTGTCCACATTGGTTTCGGTAGTTATATAAATATCGCGACGCTAGCAACGTTGGTTTTTCAGGCGGTTGATAATGGCAGCTTCGCGTCTTAGTTTATCGGCTACCATTAAATTTTGGAGCTCTTCTTGGGCGTGGCGACGTAGTTTGGCTATTCTCGCGCTTTCCCAGCACGCTGTTTGCTAGATGGGAGCAGAAATTGCATTTTGATGTTGTTAGAGCCACCTTATCATAGCGGTATTGCTCTATCGCTACCGCGACGATTTTCGACACTTTCATGGCTTGGGCGTGCTGTCTGAGCCGGGTTAGGTGGATGCGTTTCGCGGCTTCGGCAACACGCGCAAACTTGACAGAAGGCTGAGATGATTGTTTGTGGAATGCCAGAGGCCGTAGTGCTATGATAATTGGGTAGAGTCACTCAGTGTTCCGCCACGAACCTGTAAGTTATCTTTAAATAAGGAAATAGAGGTGTGTGTGCACAATCGCGATCAGCGGCAAGCGTTCAGCAAAACGAGGGCCTTGTAGCGTTTCACCGGTGACTTCAAACACTCGTAAGCAGTGATAGCCGAAAATCTGTGATTCCAGTAGCATGTGCAGGATATCATTGTAGCTGCAGTAAGTGCTGAATCTACGAATATGCACGCACTATAAGGTTATCAGTTAGTTTACTCGTGAGAGAACCAGCTCTTTGTGGTGCACCTAAATATAGGGCAACAAAAAATATTTGCAAGGTAGAAAACGTCCTTTTCGACTCCTCTTCTGCCAGAGATATGCGAAAAGCTTGTATGCAGTCATTTGCCTTCGAAGCCAATTTTTTATTTTGATAAAAGGCCACATATTTCGTTGCATAGCCGATTACTTAATGCGACTTAGAGGGACAACGCAAATGAACATACATAAATGCCTAATGTACGACGAATGCTTTGAGGCAGTGATGCGGCTACCCTTTATGATAGTCCACGCTTAGTGCCGATTATTCCAACGTCTTGTTCTCTCTAGGAATTACAGTGAGTTGGCTTAGCCTAATGAAGCCGTCAATACGTGTCCATGTAGCGACCATACCGATGCAACAAGGGCTGAGCAGTTAGGAGATCACATCATTGTAGTTCAGATGAATGCGTATGTTATGGGAGTTTATATTGTTTGTTTCTTGAAATCCATCAGTCGTAAGTGTGTCCCATGTATCCAGCATCAGTATTATGCCCCGAGAAACTGCTAACGTTGTACTGACACACGTGGCGTAACCATAAAATTATACGTCAGTGCACCGAGTCTTCTTTCAGCTATCGTTTGGTTGCGAAATTTGCTTCTTCTCGAAGTGTAAAGCATAAGTAGCTAATTAGATAAATTTCGCACTCTAGAGCGTGTAGTGGTAATAACTTCTACTTATCTTAATACCTTAATATC
Source organism: Dermacentor silvarum (assembly GCF_013339745.2). Lineage (NCBI taxonomy): Eukaryota > Metazoa > Arthropoda > Arachnida > Ixodida > Ixodidae > Dermacentor > Dermacentor silvarum. The sequence continues at coordinate 132,698,705 of NC_051158.1, read as the reverse complement.
TTAATACAATGCAAATTGAATGCTTCACCTGACAATTTTCCTGCAGGAATCGGGATATTGTCGAAGTACGCATGCACCTCTTATTTCATTGCAGGTGAAGTCTTTTGAAGATTATGAACTCTGTTGCTTGCAGCTATAACAGAAATATGCCATTGAAAGTACATGGGTTTGAATGCTGTTTGTTCATGCGCATATGGAACCACCTTAAGTTGTTATCTGCTTAGGAGTCCTCTCATGAGTCCTTTAACGTCTTCTTGGTAATGTTTTGTGTCTTGCATTTTAATTGCATGTGCATAACTTGCGGTGTGTGAGAACACGTCATGTAGTAAGCTTCGCTAAAAGCCAAACTGGCAATAGGTGTATCAACTTGTAAAAGTGGGGAAGTCAGCTTTTTGAGGCCGGGACTGACTTTAATGTGACGACGGACCATGGGCGAACAGAAAAACTATCTGCGGAAACCCGAAAATACCATAGGGTGTTCGCATTCATACCGTAACAGCAAAGGGTCGCCTAAAAAGTGAAGGCGCTGTGAATATGATGGCAAAAACACTCACTCCTTTGTACAACAAAATAAGTAAAAATAACACAGGGTACAGCGCGTGCTTGCATGTAACTTTTATTTCAGATAATCATGACAGCGGCAAGCTTCCTGTAGATGTGTCACTCAAAAAGACAATCAATTTTTAATACTATATTGGATCAGCAGTGATGTGCCTATAGCATGGTTTTTCATTGTTGCCATTTGGTATACCTTTGTTTCTGTTGACAATTCGTCCCACTGGATGGTGCAATCAATCGCCTAGTAATAAAGAAAGAATAAAAGAGAACAGTATATTAGTAATCACTGTAACCTTTGTGTTAAATCAACTAAATAAAACTTCTGTCGGAAATTTTGAAACGAAGCATGTTGAATTTGACGTAGCTAAGCTGCTCTTGCTGTTCCTTAAAGTTATGACATATAATAAGTAATATTTCAGAGAAGGCTAGCTTTATCGCACAATACAAAACTACGGTATACCTATACTAGAAAAATCGCAAAAATACTATTTTTAGCGGTTCTGCAGTCACTAAAAATGCAGGATGTTGACAGTAACAGTGCCATAAAAATGACGTGTTTCTATACATTGACTCGGGAAAACGGCCATTGGACAAGGAGTTCTTGCTAAAACCACTGACAGCTTAATTTCAAAGTGCTGTTTGCGAACAACTCCCACTTTGTATAACCCTTAATGAAAACTGTGCATAGCTGCTACAGATACAAATATAATATGGAGACATCTAAGATCTCAACCAAACTTATAGCAAAATGTAATGTGATGGTATCTATTTTGTTGATGTCCTGCGGCAATACGCAATGTTTAGAGACGTCGCAATTGAATGGTTTGCAATGACTCTTGCCATCCGGGCACTTTACCCATCGGCGAAAGCTTCAGCAGGCGCTCGCTCTGGCTTAACGCCTGCGCTTCAATTCTGTCCCATTGCCCGAAAATGTTCTCTTCATTTCGCTCACAAAGCTAAACTATACCTGCGCCACAATTATTACTTCAGATACTGTGGGTATACACAATGGCACAATAAACAAAAATCTGGGCAGCTTGCAATAGTCGTGCAAGGCTGGGTCAAAGCGGAGCTAGTGCCGGCTTTTGGTAAGTGTTTGATAAGTTTTGCGAGGTTATACATGGCTCGGCTAGGTTCATAATAAGTGTTGCTAGGTTTTGCTAACTTTTTGCGACGTTTGTCGACGGCGTTTTTCGACGGCGTTTTTTGACGGCGGCCTCGGCGCGATGGGCAGGATCGGCTCTCCTCCGTCGATCGTAGTCCCGCTGAGCCACGCATCGAGCTTCCTTGTAGGCGTCTTCGTCCTCGGGAGTCTTCGCTTTCTTCGGTCGCCCCATGGTAGCTGTGCACGCGTGCTGGCTATATACCAGAGGCGACGGGTCTGTGGGCGCGCCGGCTGCTCAGAGCTTTCTAGCATTTCAGTGACGTCACAGCTAAGCGAACATGCTTCTCCTCGGGTGGGGAGAGGGATGGCCAAGCGCACGCATGCCGCGGCCAGACTCCCTCGTACGCACGTGTGTAATGCGAGGAGGTTGCGTGGCTCGGCAACGCACAGCTGAGCCGAGTTTTCTGTCGACACGAAACGGACTTACGAAAAGCTTAATTGCTCCGCTGTAAAACGGCAACATTAGTTCAGTGCGCCAAAATGAAGAAGTGAAACTCAGTGTAGTACTCTTTGTGCCAAGCGAATGCCAACTTGTCCATGAGTACCGATGTTGGCGTCAAGTGCACCCAGAAATAAATATTACCACTACTTCAAGGTTTGGCGGCGTTTGATTTGACACATTCTACTGGGGTTTATTTCATTGCTAGGAGCACGCCCACTATATATTCAGTAAGGTTGTGGTTAGATGCAGGTGGGTAAAAATATTGTTACGTAAAACGGCACAAGGCGGGACTATTTACACTGTATTTACAGTATGGGAGAAACACAGTAGCCAAAATGGTGGACAGCCACCAGCACCAGAGAGAACCGTCTTCATCGTCTGCCCCAGGCTGAATGTCTCTCTCGTAGCATTAACCCCGGCGGTGGAAGGGCCGTCTCGGCGCACTTCACACATTGTCGTTAGGAGGAGGGCGGTAGGCTTTCAGTCTGCTAACGTGAACTATGTCACTGGGAGCGATCGCCGGCGGTAAAGTCGGAGAGACGGGAACAATCTCGTAGGTGACGTCCGTGACCTGGCGGACGATTCGGTAAGGACCCGTGTATCGAGATAGCAACTTTTCGGATAAGCCAACACGGCGGAATGGACACCACAGGAGAACTAAGGCACCGGGTGAGAAGCGAACGTCGTGATACCGGCTGTCATAGAGGCGCTTCTGGGTCACTTGCGAGGCCAACAGCCTAGAGCGGGCGATCTGACGCGCGTGATCAGCACGAGCGACGGCATCACGTGCACATTCGCTAGGCGGCGCGGCAGCAGCCGGTAGTAGCGTGTCCATTGGTAACGTCGGTTCACGGCCAAAGAGCATATAAAAGGGTGAATAACCGGCGGGATCGTGACGCGAGGAATTGTACGCGAAAGTCACGTAAGGTAACGCCAGGTCCCAGTCACGGTGGTCAGATGAAACATACATTGAGGGCATGTCCGTGAGGGTGCGATTTAGTCGCTCGGTGAGGCCATTTGTTTGGGGATGGTAGGCAGTGGTCAACTGGTGCTGCGTTGAGGAGGAGCGCAAGAGATCGTCGATTACTCGTGATAAAAATGCGCGGCCTCGATCTGTGAGCAATTGGCTAGTGCAGAATAACATCGTGGAGCAAGAAATTGGCAACGTCAGTAGCAGTGCTGGTGGGGTGTCGTAGACGGCGTCCTAATCTTCTGCAGGCGGTGGCGTAAAGGGGCGCTCATAATAGACAAGTGTGCGCCAGTGTCGATGACGGCGGTCGCAGCAACATTGTCGACTTTGACTTCTAGAAGGCTATGGTGAGTGGGGAGCATCAGTAGAGGATTTGCAGAGGCACGATGGCATTGCAGCTTCACCTCCATAAGCTGCACTATCTAGTTTTCCTGCGGCGATCGTCCAGAGAAGGACGGCGAGGAAAAGCGGCGAGGCTGCGGAGAGCGGGATTGGCGGCGTTGCGGCGACGGGGAGCGGGAGAAGCAGTGAACAGGAGCAGTGGCGTCAGATGGAAGAGGGTCGTGGGAGGACGACGAGTAGTAAGTAGGAGAACCAGCGGCTGGACGTCTAAAAGGAGTAGGGTACATGGAAGTCTGGTGAGATACGTAGGTCCAACGGCAACGGCAATAACGAGCCCGGCCTGATGGCAGGAGAAGCAGATGGGCTGATCGTCGGGCGTTCTCCATTCCGCAGGATTGCGGAAGGACTCGGGAGAGGTGTAGGAGCGTCGAGCGGGTCCAGAGGAATAAGGCCGAGTGTCAGTACGAGTCAGTGGGCACGCTGATGGAAGACCAAGATTAGCAAACTCCTGCCTGACGACAGCTTGAAGGAGAGACACCGATGGCTGCGATGGGTCACTGGTGTGGGTGTAAACACGGGGGGTTGAATAGGTGCAGGACAGGCGGCTTCAATCTCGCGACGAACAATCCGAGTAACGTGGTCACAGGTGGGCGGCAGGCGAACGGCATCACACGATGAAGTTGCAGCCGTATTGGGCACCCGGGTGAATTTCTGGGTAATACGGCGCCTCTTCACGTGTTCAAACCGCCGGCACTCTTTGATGATTGTGTCGACGGTATCAACGTTGGTATAGACGAGCAGGTTAAAAGCATCGTCGGCGATACCTTTGAGCATATGAGAAACCCTCTCGGACTCAGACATGTGCTCGTCAACCTGACGGCAAAGAGCGATAACGTCCTGAATGTACGAGACGTATGACTCGGAGGATGTTTGTGCACGAGTCGCAAGTTCATTCCGCGCAGCAAGCTGCCGACCAGTGCTGTCACCGAAAAGGTCGCGGATCTTCTCTTTGAAAGAGTCCCAGCTGGTAATTTCCGCCCCGTGTGTCTCGAACCACACCCGCTTTGGGCCATCGAGGTAAAAAAGCACGTTGGCGAGCATAAGGGTCGGGTCCCACCTGTAGCCGGCGCTGATCCGTTTGTAAAGGTTGAGCCATTTGTCGACGTCAACCCCATCCTGGCCGGAAAATACGCAAGGATCACGAGCAGGAGGCAGAACGATGTAGGTCGGAGCCACGGGAGGGGCAGGGGTTGAAGACGATGTGCCTGCACCGACTGACATGGTCGCAAGCGTGATGAGGCGGCCGTTGCGGAGCTCCGTGATCGAAACAGGGAACTACCCAGCACCTCCACCAAAAAGATGTTACGTAAAACGGCACAAGGCGGGAATATTTACACTGTATTTACAGTATGGGAGAGACACAGTAGCCAAGATGGTGGACAGCCACCAGCACCAGAGAGAACCGTCTTCTTCGTCGTCTGCCCCAGGCTGAATGTCTCTCTCGTAGCAATATTTACTATATACATTTAAGTATTCACTTGAAGGCAAATGTTCCAATCGAGAAATTCAATACCAACAGTAGGTATAATTCGTTTCTTCTAGCGCAATTTGCATACAGTAGCGTCATTTGTGAGATATTAGCCTCCAAAATTGACAAAAAACAATCCTTTGGCATTACATTTAGTATCACCCTTAAATGTTGGACTCACGCATTTGGGGAAATGCTAGTGCGGGACCCACGTTTTCGTAGCACACTCTTATGCCGGTAATCTGGACACTAGTATGTGCTAGTTGGGTCGCATTCCTGACACGTTAACTATTGCTCAAAGAAAAAGGATAGCCAAGCGAACCGTCCCAAGCAAAGCGTAGCTAGCTCGAATGCGAATATTGCGAGGAACGTGCGTTCTTATAGGTTGCAGCAATTGGCAATAACACCTAATATCATGTTAATGCTGGCGTACATTCATGAAGTCACGAAATGCAGTTCCCTAAAACACAGGGGGAGTCAACATTACAGTGAAGAATTACAGTGCGCAGCCAATACGTGAAATAATATTTAAAAAAATACGTGAAATAATAGATGAGATAAATAGATGAGAACATAAATGAATCAAAGACCCGCATAGTGCGAAATAAACATAGTAGACACGTTAAGGAAGATCGATTTCACAAGCATTGCTACGAATACTCATTCTTTCTTTCGACAGCACGTGACTGGAATTGTCTGCCTGCAAACATTGTAAACGCAGGGACTCGTGAGCAGTTTTCTGCACTTGTGTCCGAATATTTTCAACAATAGGGCATATATCGCCGTATCGCTGTATTCTATTCTTCCGTTGACTGCTTGCTGTATGTTGATGTATTGTTACTACTCCTGTCTTGATCCTGATGTGGACCGACAGTGTCTTTAAAAAATAAATAAAAAAATAACGTGCGCGAAACTTACTATGACAGGAAGCAGCGCTACTCCCTTCGTCATTGTTTAACGAGTGGTACTCACTCTTGCCGACTTTCTGGGGATGAAGCGCTTTCTTTGAAGGTTAGCGATACAAGGCTGGCGGATGAGCAAATTTCTGTATCCTCGAGGAAAGCCGTACATCACGAAGTGCCGGTAACACGTTCGGACAGTTGCAGCAGTGGTCCGGGAACTTGGCCATACAGATTCATTCTATTCCTTAACCTGCCAGTCACTACTTTTCTAGCCAACTACTGCACACGTCTTCCATTCACATGATTCAATCTAGCATGATTGGAGCACAGTGTGTTATCGAAAACTCAGTTGCATTTCCGATAGCTGATCGCACAGACGTAAGGTAGAAGCAGTTATGGTTTCGTATTCGTGCGCGGTATCTGAAGAGAGATATGGCGCGCCGCCGTGAGCGCCATCTCGTTTCCCTAAAACAAACTGCTCCGCGAAAAGAGTCAATAGAGAACGTCGCACGCTAACGCGATGAATGCGCGATTGCTGATTGTAGGTCACGAAGTGCAAATAAGCAGACTCTTCTCAATGCATGTGCGATATCTTTAAACCTTTTTCAATCATTATCTTTACGTTCAATGTGCGCTTAAAAAGCGTGAAGTTTCCGGAATATCAAGTTCCAAGATAGCGTCGTGTGGTTTAACACTGTGAGCGTCATCCTGGGCCCTACAGTGATGCCTAAATTCACAGCACGAGAAGCGTGCTTTACTGCAAACACTAATTTGGTAATATGGAAAATAGACCAAGATAGAAACAGAATTCATGAGGAAGGCTACTCACACTTGACCGTGAGCTGTATCGACGCAGCAAGGCTACCCAGAGCCAACTTCAGCAATAAGCTGACGTTGGCGGCAGCACCAGTGAGAAGTTCGAGCACGGTGCAAACCAGACCATCGAGAACACCGCTAGAAGCTGATCCCAGGAGCTCGTTCAAAAGGCACTGTGCGGTGGAGACATACTGATTACTATAGCGTAATCTTTATGATTGTTTTGCGGAAGTCTTCGCTGGGTTGTCTGGTGAGCAGACATACCGGAAATAGCACACCAATTTGAATGTTAAAGAAAGGGATGGGACAAACTCGACCACTTTCAACTAACCATTTAAACGTTTTCTCCTGGCTTATTTTATATCCCTGCCAACGTCATTTTAAGTGCGAGCCATAGGTGGCAAAAATAAACGCTGGAAAGTTCTCTGATCTTGGTCAATGCTAAGGATCCTGAAAGAACCTTACCATAATTCTTGCGCTAGGTCACATCTTAGTATACTAAAACGTACAATAATTTAAGCCTCTTTACATCCTAATATTAGACATTATTCATGTGGCAAGGAATGCTAGATGAGTATGACGAATATGACGAATCAAGTGTCACGAATATCATAGGATATTCAGTTCCGTAGAATCCCGTTGACGCCGTGAACAGAATAAAATATTAGCTATAATGGTAAAAAAGCGTATAAAACATTATTTGAATTAGATAATAATAAAAATATATAAATAAAAATATCACTAAATATTATTAAAATAGTGCAACATGAATTGCAGCAAGAATAATTTTTGCTAACCACGGAATTGGAAGAGTTCAGCATTTTATTTCTGAATTTCTAACCGATGACAAAATTCCTTTAGGATTTGATTGACAAACAGACCTTACGTAAAACGAAAAGTCTGACGAGTTTGCACGTATTCGTTTTCTAGTAAATTTCAGAACTAATAATCGACAAACCACAAATGAAAGGCACACGAAAGAAACTTCTGTGCGCGCATTTGCTTTGATGCTTTGTCGAGCGTTTTCTAAGTTTCTAACCCTTGATAATGCAATTTTTGCAATTTTCCTACCGAGCGATGTGCCCTTGTTTATTTACACATCTTTTATTATACTGAACAAGCTAAGATGAGAATAAATCACAAGCATGCTAGTTGTTTAGATATGTTACCTATGTGTGTATTTCTTTATGATTTTGTATAATAAGTTCCAGCGCAAGGATACTTCAAATAAACGTTATTGGTAGTCACGGCAAGGCCGTTTTTGGCAGCTTAGGCGTATATTTTTGGGTTTATTCAAAAGGTCTGAGATTAGAGGGGGGGGGGGCGATATCTCAGAGAGATTACTTTATTCTTAACGCTTTCTTCTATAGAAGAAAAAAAAACATTTTACTTACAGCCAAAGCTTCCACAAGTTTCACAAGTACAGCATCCTGCGGAAGGAATAGTGAGCTCATTAAAGCCATTTTATCTACGTAGCATTCGTTACAAACGTTTTAAGGATCACTCAAGCGTGTTTCTGTACTAGATGAGCAAATTCCTTTCTCTCCAATTTACCCCGTGATTATTGTCCATTGCTCACGATGAGCCTGTCACGGTGAGAGATTAGACGGAGCGGTAGTCGGAGCACGGCAAAGCATGAAAAACATTATACTCGCAAAATAATTGATCAATTTTCTTAACCGTGGTCACAGGGAAGTCACGGCACCTTCTGATACTGGTGGTCGGGAGAGTCCGAGGCGGCAGTATTCCAGCGCATCTTAGTAACGGCAGTATATGACCCCACCCCCTGTGCATGTTTATGCGTGTATTTATTCGCAAATGGTGCTAATACATAAAATTATTAGAAAGTCCACTAGAGTTGCCTATGTGGCATCTCCACGCAGACCGTTGTAATTATCAATCTTATCAAACTTAATCCAACCCGTATAATACCTTATCAAGCCTTGTAAAACGTTATCAACCTTACAGACTCGATCCGACCCTTATAAACCCTTATAGGTTGTTATCAACCTTATTCAACTCTATCCAATCTTTATGAATTCTTATGGGTCGTTATGATCCTTATCGCAATCGATCCTACTTTAAGCGACCCTTATCTGTCGTTATCAATATTATCGCAATCGATCATATTCTTATCAACCCTTATTTGTCATCAACTTTAGCGGACTTGGTCTGACCATGATCGGTCCTTGCCAACTTTATCGGACTTTATCCTACCCTTATCAGCCCTGTCGGTCCTTATCAGGATTGCTACGACCATTATAAGCCCTTATCACTCTTTAACACCTAATTCATCCTTATCGAACCGCTATCAACCGTGATGATACCCATATCATCATCATCATCAGCCTCTATCTCTACAGCAGGACGAAGCCCTCTCCCTCTGATCTCCAATTATGCCTGTCTTGCGCTAGCTGATTCCAACGCTAGCCAACGTTCGAAAGGCAGATACACAGCATTATACACTTGATTGTCATCTATTGGCGCTGAGACAGGGTTGCCTGTGCTCTTTTCAACGCCAGCGGTCCGTGAGGTCCGCGGCGTGGGTGATCTTCGATCAACTTCGAGAGATGGCGCCACGCTGCGTGACGAGAAGCGTCTGGCTCTTCTGTCTGCCGAGACGAGATGTGCAGCGAGGTTCAGTTCAAACCAGGTTCATGTCGGCTCTGTAAGCTTTCAAGCCTGCGTCGCGGCACCAATCTGCTTTGCCGGTAGCCATTTAATGCTTACATCTACTCTCGATTACGAGAGAGCGAGCATTTTTTCCTCTCGAAATTTTCCTTTCGAATTTATTCTGTTTTTTTTTTCTCTGTTGGGGCGCATCGTGTTAGGCATAATGGGTGGACAGACAGACCGACGAACCGATTTCCCGGGTGAGTCACCTACGAATAGTTACACATTAAAAAAGAAAATACCCGTCCCTGTTGTTTGCAATACACGGCTGTTGAGTTTCTCATTTTCATGAGCCCACCCTGTCGGGATTCGTCGTTGCTGAAATTAGCCAATGAAAGTAACGTGTCCCCCCTGTATACATGAACATAATCAGACAACCTGCACAATGAGCTTCCATTGTCGGTAAGGTAGTTCCCCGCCGTGGAGTAAAATTTGTAATGTATGTGCTGCTGATGGCAGGCGCATAGGTTGCTTTCTTCTATAATTAGATCACCATTCATGATCAGCTTCTTGATCAACTATAGATATATTATCTCTACGATCTGGCCTCGTGTCAGGTTCGAAGCTGCACAACTTCCTGGTCAAAAGTCTTGACCTATTGCTGCTTTCCTGAATAGAAGTCAGATTAGTATTTAGAGGTGCCTGGGGTAGTTATCAACATTTGAGTGTTGAGGTACAAGTATGGGAATCTGCTTCAAGCAACTAACATGTAGGACACTTAGTGCTTGGTATTATTAGATTTATCGGCGGCAGCGATCTCCGTGTAAAAATTAAGTTTTAGCTGCAGCCATCGTATTATATGACAAATAAATTGCACGCCAGCTCAATGCTTCGGCATTCATTCACAAGGACACAACCATTTTATGCAAATGTTATGATGCTCCTACGAAGGAAAGATTGTCAACACACTTTGGTGGTAAACTGAATGTGTGATGGTTCCTTTGACTTATGAGATGACTATGACTCACCGTAGCAGGCTTGCCCTCTTCACAAAGTATCAGGGTGTCGGTCAGGCACTGGTTATAAAATTAAAACGGCAAAATGATCAAACACAATTAGCCACATAAGCCAAAACCTAGCACAACCTATTTTACAGGTCAAATCATAAAAGGCAGCACAGGGAGAACACCCCCTTTCCCATCTGCGTCGTGCAACAAAACCTTAACATTATTTTTGTTATCTTCTGCGTGAGAATTGCTAGCACCATCTTGAATCTTATATGATGCGATTGATACGACGATGTGTCAGGCCACTATGACAGATGTCTAGATAGCGGGAGTAATACGGTTAGAAGGGCATGCATTTAGCGTACTAGATGCGCTCGTAGCTGGCACTCGTCGTTTAACGGCTTTTACAGCTCATTTTTATCAGCGCTATCACCCCATGTCAGGTGAGCTTCACCAGTGAGGCACAGTGTCCTTTATTAACGCGATAGCTTAAGAACACGGGATTACATAGGACAACATAGGGACAACATAGGGGAAATCACTTGTACTTACTAATGGAATTAAAGAAAATGATAAATTAACAGAAATTAAAGTGGATGAAAAAACAACTGTCCCACCGGACAGTTTTTTTTTCATCCACTTTATTTCTGTTAATTTATCATTTTCTTTCATTCCATTAGTAAGTACAAGTGATTTCCTCTATGTTGTCCTTGGTGTCAGTGTTGGCTTCTTGTGATATGCTCGTAGATCGGGTGGCCTAAGTGTGGTCTCGTCTCCGGAGAACTGTGTCGTTAGGGGCACTGTAGTCGTGTTAACACGGATCATCCTGGGGTGATGCGTTGAGGCTTTCGCGCTTGGCCATGAGTGTGGCCGCGGCGAGTTCTTCGTATGTGTTCATCATGCCCAGCTCGCTGAGAAGGTCAGTGCTCCTGTTTTCGGGTAGGCCTTGTGCCGCCTTGCGGCAATCCCCATCAGTCAATTTGCTTGGTCGATTTACGTTTGTCGGACGGCTTGCAAAGGAAAAGCGTAGGTGATTCTGCTTATGATGAAGGCCTGCACTAATATCATAGTGTCTGTCTCCGTCATTCCCTCTCTGCTACGTGCGATTCTGTCAATGAGGCTAGCAACACTGCGAACCGTGCACTTGAGGTTAGACAGGAGCGATGCCGGTACAGCCCTTTTCCTGTATATGCATTTCGAGCACTCGTGAGTGCTGGGCTTTTCGGATGGGTTCTCCGTCGAGAAGTAGTTGTAAGGGCGGAGCTCTGTTTGCTTGGGTTCTTGGTGGTCGAATATGTATGTATTTTGATTGGCTCGGTGCGCATTTCATGCCAGCATGTTTTGTGTACCAATAAACCGTGTCTAGGGCTTGCTGAAGTGTGTTTTGTCTTTGCCCGTATGAGCCTTTGGTCGCCTAGTGCGTAATGTCATCGGCGTAAATTGCCACGCCGAAGTCTTCCTCTTCCTGCAGCTGTAGGGCGAGCTTGCGCATTCCAATATTGAATAGGAGCGGAGACGATATTGCACCCTCAGGCGTGCCGCGCCCCGGAAGTTCATATGGGAGTGACTGTGACGCTCCGAGCAAAATTGTTGCGGAGCGGTCACACAGAAAGTCCTAAATGTAATGGAATGTTTTTTTCTCCGCATCCGACGTCCTCAAGACCTTCTAGTTTGGTGGAGTGAGATATGGTGTCGAAGGCCTTTTGAACGTCAAGGGCGAGAAGGATTCTGACTAGGCTGCCTAGGGGAGGGCCGAGGATCTTGTCTTTCAGCATGAGAAAGACGTCCTGTGCAGAGACTCTCTTGCGAAAGCCGAACGTCGAGTCCGGAAGAAGGCTGTTAGGCTCGAGGTGATTCTCCAGCCGGGCGTGCACGACTTTCAAAGAGCTTGCCCACGCTCGATGTTAATGAGATGGGCCAGCATTCCGATCTCTCGCGGCTTACCAGGTTTTGGGATCATGGTGATGTTGGCCGATTTCCATGACGCTGGCACCCCACCCCAATTCCTCCAGACCTGATCGTTCAACAAATGCACAAGCTCTCCGATGGCCGTGTCACTGAGATTGCGAAGCATCGCATTGGTGACGCGGTCTGGTCCTGGTGCTGTGTTCTTTTTGAATATCTGCGCGGCTGCGTAAAGTTCCGCGAAGGTGACGGGGGAGTCCAGATCTTCGTTGGCTTCCCCGTGTTATTCTTTGGGTGCTGTTGTAGGTGTTTGAGTTGTTGTAGGTGATCTTAAGTTGCTGTAACAGATCAGTCTCCGTCCCTTGGTACTCTCCTATGACTCACTGCATGACATTAGCCGTCTCCGTGCGCGTACTGGTCGGATCCAGCATCCATCGCAGTATGGCCCATGTATTCTTGGTGCTCAGTGTGCCTCTGAGGAGGTCAGAGAAGCTGTGCCACTTGTTATTGGGTGTTCGAGCGTAGTTGTTTGCTTCTTCCGCCAATCGGTCGATTCGTCGCCTTAGGTTACGGTTGTGGCGCTATCTTTTCCACCTCTTGCTGAGTTTCCCAGAGATGGGCTAGGTGGTTGTCTATAGCCGGCGTGTCTGGTGTGGTCTGGCGCTCCTTAGTGGTGGCAGCATTGAGTTCCCTCATGAAGTTACTCCATCCTTCTACCGTAGTGGGTGTCGAGGGGGCTGTCTGCTAGCGTTCTCGATATTTCTTCCAGTCCATCAGTCTGGCCGTCCCTAAGGGTAGACGGACCTTTGCCGTGTTCACCGTCGTGGATAGGATGTAGTGGTCACTGCGCAAGTTTTCCTAGCGGTTACTCCAGGTTACACTGTTGTCATTGTTGTTAAAGGTAAGATCCGGCATAGTGTCCCGAGTCACGCTGTTGCCTATCCTTGTAGGAACTCCCTGGTGTGTGAGCTACAGTAACTCGGAGGCCTGGGTGGCGCAAAGTACATTGATTCCCTTGCTCGTATCTCGCCCGCACCCCCCCTCGGTGTGCCAAGCATTAATGTCGCCAAGGAAAATCAGTCGGTCCCGCTTTGAAAGCAGTGTGGATGCGTGGTTCAGGATTGTCAAGAAGTCGGCCCTGCGTTCGCTAGGGGGGCTGTACAGGTGCACCAATACACATTTAGGGCGTGCTTTATTGGCCGGCCAAATGGTGACTATTTGATGGTGTGTTTCGACCCCCGCTATTACGGTCGCGGTTATGGCTACGTCCTTCCTTGCCAGGGTCGCTACAGGTGGGTGTTTTGGGTCGACGTAAAGACGGTAACCACCGGTGGGTTTCGGTGTTTTCCCAACCTCTTGCAGGCAAATGAGGTCGGGTGGGACTAGCGCCGCCTTACGTAACAGTACTGTGTGAGTGTAGCGTGTTTGTTATGTAGTGAGCGACAGTTCCACTGCCAAATAGAAGATTGTCTTGTTGTCTGGGTGCTCTGTTAGCCATATTGGGGAGTACCCGAAGTTGCTTCTTCAGTCTCCGTGGTTACAATGTATCTGACAGTGGACATGCCGCGAATAGTAGAATGAAATAGATGATGAATTTCTGATTTGATTTTCAGGGCGTAAGACAACTTTAAATATGTCCTTTCTAGATGCAGATGTCATTCGTTGGATTCAACGTACATGCCTTCTACAGGACTAGTCCCGAAAGCACCTGTAGCCTTTGTCATTGAGAAAGCCCGTAGATAAATGAGCCATTGGGAATGTCACAAAGCGCTAATCAACAATGTACCAAATAGTTACCGGCTGTTTACCGCTGCGAAATCTCTGATTAATTCGTGTTCTGTACCACTTCTAGTTAGCCTTCCAGTAAATACATACTGATGCCACATACGAAAACGTATTTTACAATTTATTTAAACGTGCCAACAGGTTCGAGAATTACGAAATATACCCTTTCCTCTCTACGCACGCATTCATTCATTCCAAGCGATGTCAAGTACAGTGATCTCATTGAGTTGTAATTAGTATGGGCAACTGACTCCAAAGAGCTCATAAGGCATGTCATAGTGTGTTATGCATGTATATGGCCACCCAAGCTGCGCACCTATACTCACGAAAACTTCAATGTACTCGGTAAAGTGCGAAATACGAGTAATATTTACTTATGGCACGTTAAGACCGGCCCAGTAAAGTTTCTTACAAACTTAACACTAGTAGCCTCTGTCATGGGACAGCAACAGCAGCTGTTATAATGCCAAAGCACTAAAAATTTTTTTACAAGCGCTTGTTGTGCACACGATGCATTTGCTTGGTTCCGTGGCTTATACATTTACCCTTAAGGATGTACAGTCTCTTCAAGTGTAGAGTTTTGTTGTTGTATATGAAAATATATTCAACATGGGGAATTCTTGGCGGTAGAAAGCAGCCTCAAAACTTAAAGGGCGTCCTTGAAAATCGCAAATGCGATGACGATGCACCCGTTTAGGTTCTTCATTTTCTTTTGTATTCGAAGAGGTCGCAATATGCCAAACTGACCTAACGGGGCTGTTTCTGCCGCATTTCGTCTACCAGTCGTTTGCCAATACAGCGCCACACTCAGAGAAATAAGTTGCGTGAACTCGGTGACCTCTTATAAAGGTAATTTCACCACGTGTCTAACATCTCAGCCCCATCACGCATGTTTTTTCGTATTGGTCATCTCTTCCAATACGCCAGGCTAGGCATTAATACATTTTCAGTTCTGTTGTGTTTACAGCTCAGCCACTGACTTGAACGCAGGGAGAGAAATAACTGGAAAAAGCTGGGTGGAGAACCAAAGCTTTCACGCTTATATACCTACCATCAAGTGTCCAAAATAACTTTTGATGCTTTAAATATTCCTCTGTGTTCTTCAACGCGTGTTTTATGATATCATCATCATCAGCCTATATTTTATGTCCACTGCGGGACGAAGGCCTCTCCCTGCGATCTCCAATTACCCCTGTCTTGCGCTAGCGAGTTCCAACTTGCGCCGGCGAATTTCCTAACTTCTTCATTGCACCTGGTTTTCTGCCGACTTCGACTGCGCTTTCCTTCTCTTGGTATCCATTCTGTAACCCTAATGGTCCACCGGTTATCCATCCTAAGCATTACATGGCCTGCCCAGCTCCATTTCTTCCGCTTAATGTCAACTAGAATATCGGCTATCCCCGTTTGTTCACTGATCCACACCGCTCTCTTCCTGTCTCTTAACGTTAGGCCTAACATGTTTCGTTGCATCGCTCTTTGTGCGTTCCTTAACTTGTTCTCGAGCTTCTTTGTTAAACTCTGCCCAATAGTTTCTGCCCAATATGTTAGCACCGGTAGAATGCAATGATTGTACACTTTTCTTTACAACGACAGTGGTAAGCTCCCAGTCAGGATCTAGCAATGCCTGCGTATGCACTCCAACCCAATTTTATTCTTCTGTAAATTTCTTTCTCACGAGCTGGGTCCCCTGTGAGTAATTGACCTAGATAAACGTACTCCATTACAGACTCTAGAGGCTGACTGGCGATCCTGAATTCTTGTTCCCTTGCCAGGCTATTGAACATTATCTTTGTCTTTTGCACATTCATCTTCAACCCAATTATTACACTTTCTCGATTAAGGTCCTCAATCATTTGTTGTAATTCGTCTCCATTGTTGCTGAATAGGACAATGTCATCTGCAAACCGAAGGTTGCTGAGATATTCACCGTCGATCCTCACTCCTAGGATTTCACAGTCTAAGAACTTGAATACTTGTTCTAAGCATGCAGTGAATAGCATTGGCGAGATTGTGTCTCCTTGCCTGACCCCTTTCTTGATAGGTAACTTTCTACTTTTCTTCTGGAGAACCGAGGTAGCTGTGGAATCCTTGTAGATATTTGCTAAGATATTCACGTATGTCTTCTGTACTCCTTGATTGCGCAATGCCTCTATGACTGCTGGTATCTCTACTGAATCAAATGCCTTTTCATAATCTATGAAAGCAATATAGAGCGGTTGATTGTACTCCGCAGATTTCTCGATTACCTGATTGATGACATGGACATGATCCATCGTAGAATATCCCTTCCTGAAGCCAGCCTGTTCTCGTGGTTGGCTGAAGTGAAGTGTTGCCCTGATTCTATTGGAAATTATCTTGATGAATATTTTATACAAAAGTGAAAGCAAGCTAATGGGTCTGTAATTCTTCAATTCTTTAACGACTCCCTTCTTATGGATAAGTATAATGTTGGCGTTGTTCCCGCTCTCTGGTACACTTGAAGTTGCGAGGCATTGCGTATAAAGTTCCGCAAGCTTTTCAAGCATGATTTCTCCTCCATATTTGAATAAATTTACTGCTATTCCATCTTCTCCAGCCTCTTTTCCCTTGTCTAGTCTTTCAAGGCCCTTCTAACTTCATCGCTAGTTATAGAAAGAGCTTGTGCATCCGGTTCATCACTATTTCAAATGAAAGTAGCTTGGCGGTTTTGGGAACTGTACAAGTCAGCGTAGAATTCTCCGCTGCTTTTACTATGATATCGAAATTGCTGATGATATTGCATGCTTATCTTTCAGTGCATACATCTTGCCTTGTCCTATGCCAAGCTTTCTTCTTACTGACTTCATGCTGCGTCCATATTTTACGGCTTCCTCAATCTTTCCCACATTATAATTTGGAATATCCCTTACTTTCTTCTTGTTGATAAGTTTTGACAGTTCAGCGAATTCTATCTTATCTCTTGAGTTCGACACTTTCATGTTTTGTCGTTTCTTTATTAGGTCCTTTGTCTCTTGGGAGAGCTTCCCTACTGGTGCCTTACCTCCCACTTCAATTGCTGCTTCTGAGATCAGCCTAGTTATGGTTTCATTCATTACATCAATGTTATCTTCATCTTCCTGTTCTAAAGCTGCATATTTGTTTGCGAGCAGCAGCCTGAATTGGTCTGCTTTCACCCTTGCTGCGTCTAGGTTGGCTTGTTTCCTCTTGACTAATTTCACTCTTTCTCTCTTCAAATTGAGAGAAATGCTAGACCTCACTAACCTATGGTCACTGCACTTTACGTAACACTTCTACATTCTGCACCATGCTTGGGTCGGCAGAGAGTATGAGATCTATTTCATTCCTTTTTTCTCCATTACGGCTTTTCTAGGTCCACTTCCTGTTGCTCCGCTTGCTGAAGAATGTATTCATTATTTGGAGCCTATTCCTTTGCGCGAATTCTACCAACATCTCTCCTCTTGCATTCCTAGAATCGATGCCGTAGTTGCCAATTGCTTGCTCGCCACCCTGCTTTTTCCCCACAATTACATTGAAGTCGCCCACGACTACAGTATACGGAGTTTGCACCTTTCTCATTACTAATTCGACATCTTCATAAAACTGTTCTATTTCTTCATCATCGTGACCGGAAGTGGGGGTGTACGCTTGCACTACCTTCAATTTGTACCTCCTGTTCAGCTTTATTACGACGACTGCTTCCCTCTCACTAATGCTGTAGAATTCATCAATGTTGCCCGCTATGTTGTTATGGACTAGAAATCCTACCCCGGATTCTCTCTTATCTGGAAGACCTCTGTAGCAGAGGACGTGGCCGTTAGTCAGCACTGTGTAAGCCTCACCAGTTCTAACCTCACTTAGGCCAATAATATGAAAGGCAATGTCTGATAATTCCTCAAATAGTCCTGCTGAGCTAGCCTCACTTGAGAGGGTGCACGTGTTGAAAGTTGCCAGGTTCAGTTTCCATTGGCGGCCTGTCCGGATCCAGAGATTCGTAGCACGCTCTGCCACGTCGCAGGTCTGACCGCCGCCTTGGTCAGGTGCTCCGCAGCCACTGGGGACTGAGGGCCATGGGTTAATTGTCGGAGTCATGAGGGAGGTAGTGGCCGAATACTGCACCAGGGAGGCCAATTCCTGTTCTGGTGAGGGAGTGACTTGTGATGAAGCTTAGTGGGCCTGCCTAGTTTGGTTGCACCTGAACTAGTATAGCCCCACTAGCTCTCGGCAATATTTTTTGCCGGTGTCAGGCAACACTCCATGCCTGAAAATGTAGTGGACTGGAGTAGGATTCGAACTTACGACCTTCACATTTGAAGTCGGGTTTTCTGCCCCTGCTCCACGCCACCACTATATATATATACATATATCATCATCATCAGCCTGTATTATTGTCCACTGCAGGACGATGTCCTCTCCCTGCGGTCTCAAATTACCCCTGTCTTGCGCTAGCATATTCCAACTTGCGCCTGCGAATTTCCTAACTTCATCATTCCACCTAGTTTTCTGCCGATCTCGACTGCGCTTCCCTTCTCTTGGTATCCATTCTGTAACCCTAATCGTCCACCGGTTATTCATCCTACGCATTACATGACCTGCTCAGCTCCATTTCTTGCGCTTAATGTCAACTAGAATATCGGCTATTCCCGTTTGTTCTCTGATCCACACCGCTCTCTTCCTGTCTCTTAATGTTAGTCCTACGATTTTTCGTTCCATCGCTCTTTGTGCGGTCCTTAACTTGTTCTCGAGCTTCTTTGTTAACCTCCAAGTTTCTGCCCCATATGTTAGCAGCGGTAGAATGTAATGATTGTACGCTTTTCTTTTCAGCTACAGTGGGAAGCTCCCAGTCAGGATATTGCAATGGCTGCCATATACACTCCCACCCAATTTTATTTTTCTTGTAGTGAAGAGAGACGCTAGTGGGTCCAGCTCTAGTCTGCCCAGATCCACTAGCGTCTGGGCAGACTAGAGCTGGACCCACTAGCGTTTCTCTTCGCTACATTCTGTAAAACTCTCGTGATAAGGGTCCCCTGTGAGTAATTGACCGAGATAAACGTACTCCTTTACAGACTCTAGAGGCTGACTGGCGATCCTGAATTCTTGTTCCCTTGCCAGGCTATTAAGATTATCTTTGTCTTCTGCATATTCATCTTCAACCCAATACTTACACTTTCGCGATTAAGGTCCTCAGTCATTTGTCTCCATGCGTCTCCATATATATATATATATATATATATATATATATATATATATATATTTATATATATAATCATTTGTGTATATTCTCCTTGTCTCTCTTTCTCTTTGTCGTGTATCAGTCTAACATAGGCACCTACCCTTTATGCCAATACCCCTTTAACAAGGTGTATGTACTTTCATTCATGGTTTTCAAATTAATCAATAGAGCAAGGTAGCCCACTGTACTCTAGGGATGCAGATAAGTGCACTGGGGCATGAGTAACACAATCAAGAAAGTGCAAGTGCAAAACCATTTTTCTTCACATTTCCGTTTTGAGCACTACACATCCGGTCATGTAGCGAAGTGTGGCCTAACATAATATAAACAATGCGCAAATAATGATGCCACCGAAAGGCTTTACTTCAGAAACTGCACAAGACGCTTTGAACTTAAGTAATAGATTAGATCCGGTTTTACGTATGCTCTGGCGTCCTAATGAGTTATGGTTAATCCATTATAACATTTATATTTATTATATTGGCAGGGTGGTTTTTCGCGGTGATTTCTTAAATCATCAATTTATTCTGGTACAGATTGGCCTTCATAGTATTCAATATGCAGCCATTTCTTAAAGTACATATTATTTCAAAGGAATATTACCATTTATAAAACAGTAGAGATATGGTACTCGGGACAAAATATGAATATAAACTAATGGTATGAAAAGAAACAGCGATCACCTGTCCCAGATTGAGGTTGCCAGGAAGAGAAATGTTGATGGGTGCGCTACAGATGTAATCACCGGATAAGAGCTTTTTGCATCCGCGTACATTGGACACGGCGCACAAGGGCGTCAGCAACCTGGTAATACTGCTCAAGTCTGAAAGACAGCGTGCACATAGGCAAAAAAAATGAGTACATGCACTTTCTCGTTTGTAATATTCTGACTGTGAAACCGTTGTGCAGGAAATAAACTAATTACTTTGTGTCTCGAAGCAGATGGACAGCTCGTTGCGCATTTGCCATTTATGCCACCGCCAAAACATACAAAAACATTTATCGTATCAATTTTTTAGCCTGTATAAAATGCTCTAACTGTATTCCTCAACGACATGTTTTGCTGTGTTATGGTGCCAATCGCCATAACAAATCATGACGCCAGTCACCAGCGTTGAGGACAAAACAACATCGCAGACAAGTACTTCCACTTTTGATGCACCATATTATAAAATGCTAAGGGTTCAACAGTTTTCAATAAAAATAATTTTATTTCCTATCACTAACGTCAATATAGCGCGATCTCGAAAGTTCAAAATAAGCTGACATTAACAATATATATATATATATATATATATATATATATATATATATATATAGCACATCACAAGTATCATAACTTCTGCCTATAACCAACTCACTTATTCCAAGGACACTAAGGACGACGGAGATGATGTCAATCAAGGCTGATAAGGCACCCACAACGTTAATGGTCGTCAATGCAGAGACCAGGCACTGCGAGGAAACAAGAAAAATGGCAACAGTTTTATTATTGTTGTTTAGATGTGATAACACTTTTAAGCACGCTTACATGATGTAAGCAACCTGCAAGGGGTGCATCGAATATTTTCATAATCATTAATTTTAATTGCGTTTGTACACGAGTTGCTTTATAAGAAAGTGGTAAGTCTGTGTCCAAATGGAAATTAGTCCGTGAACACATTCTCTAGCTCATGCTATGTGACCTAACGCACCCGCCAGTGTTGTCATAGAGCTAGTTGGCGCTGGCACCAGAGAAGCAAGCATAGGTAAAATCGAGGCTCGACCTATTTAATAATTTGGCCCGCATGACATACAAGATAAGCTAATATACTCGAAAAAGATATACTCTTCTGCGGTAACCTAGTCTAAAGAAACATATTATATTTACATCTGAGTGACGCTTTTCAGCTTTTCTCTTGAAAACTGGCGAGACCGGAACCTCCCCACCTACCTCCAAATGCCGGCCATGAACCAAAGAATGGTTCACAATAAAATGCTCATATAGGGCGAAGTTTCAGTACTCGCCGAAAGAATGAGACCCTTATTTTCAAACAAACATTGGTCGTTTTACAATGCATAAGAAGCCAGTCTGGTATTTTTTGACAGTAACGATAGGGTGGAATATTCATCTGAATTAATTAGAGCAAATATTAGGTCGTCATTACAGCCACCTAGAAAAAAACACCACGTGTAATTATAGCAAAAAGTCTTGTGCTTGATCATTTCGTTGCAACACGGCCCACTTTTTCCCTTCTGACACGAACAACTACTCATACGGAGACGCACCCATTGGAGACTATTTCTGGGAGAACTATAGAGCATAAAAACCCATTTACTCCCACGTATTCTATTCTAATACTCTCTTCGAAAGCTAGAGGCAGCTAATGCTCTTGAATGCGCTCAATTCAGTTAGTATTTATATACATTTAAAAGAAAGTTTTTAGGTCAAGCGGCAACACAATGAATCTTGCTGAATGAAAATTCCGACAGAACCCATCTCGCCATGAATACTGATCGTAGTGCAATTACCATATCGACCTCACATTTTAGCTGACATAAGTAGGCATCAAAGATGGTCCGTTAAATTGCGGGGCCTACCCAGTAGGCACATTCCCAGTAACCCATATTTTCCTGGAAGAGGTTTATTGCAGAGAGGCACAAACACATTGGCGCATAGCCATTGACTCAAAGTGTGCATGAATAGCGTTCATTCACCTGCATCACACAGCTAGTTTCAGATACCTAAAGTGAGCCAAGTTGCTCCAGCGGTTGGCTTCGAACCTGATTGCGCCAGCCTAGCAGCCCTATGCTCTACCCATTTGAACATGAACTACCTAGTCACTTAAGTTGGTGGTAAAACCTTAGCTGAGAGCGAACATACACACTGCAATCTGGTCGAGGTACCCAAATAATGTCCATCGCGTTAAAAATGGATGAGTGCGATGGTAGAATTTCAACCAGGGTCTGTCTGTTGGGTACAACAGACTTATGCTCTAACGAATGGGCCGAATGGGCATGCTTTTAACCAACGCCTAATTTTCAGCTTTAAACCTCTCCATTCGCTTCAGCAAGGAGTTTTACAGAACAGAGATGCGCATGGACGCTTAGAAACGTGCGAGCGCGTTTTAAAATGCTACACTACATCACTCCTCCTGAACCCAGGCCGAAGATTCACAGGCCGAGATATGAACCGAGGCCGAGATATGTAAACAAAAGGACAAACCACGTTGCCGAAAATTTGAAAGACTTATAATTCCTACTCACTCGCGATAAGTAGCCTTCCAGCCTGTTAAACACTTATGCACGCTTCGAATGGTGCCCCGAACGCCTCTGAATGTGCATCATTACTATTCCACACCATTGCCACATTTTCCCTGTGGCAGCTAACTCACTAAGGCAAATGCAATGGTCATTTGGAAAACTAAAGCGATAAATGACAAGTCTAAATGACAAGTGTAACGTGAGTTTGGATCGAATAACGGTTCGCCTAAACCGACTATTCAGTACTAGGGCGTCACATGATTTTTGCTGTGTTTTCTAATAATGTACAATTAGCTGTTTGCACGCAACCTGCAAAATTTTTTCGTGATTTTTCTGTTTTTTCCTAATCATATGTGTGTCTTGGAATTGTGGTTATGCACTTGCTCTGACAACCAGTGGCTTGGCATAAAGTAAAACAAAAAAATGTAATGAGACACTGTAAAGATTATTTTTCTTTGAAACTAATTTTGTTTGATTACCTACCTCTACCGACCGGCGCACTCTGTTGATAATGTATTCGGAGCGCCTTGTACGTAATTAAATGGTAAGAGAACATAAATAAACGTAAAGATCTGTTTCATTACATCGGCCCTAAGATTCAAATACAATCCATAAATATTCTGACACAACAGCGCTGCTGGTACCACAGGTATCAGCCAATCCGCTCAAAAGAATAAAAGAAAGAAAAGCAAATGAAATGAATTGGTAGATCACATATATCTCAATTTCAATATAAATTGGCTACGAACAATGCCATATTATTTTTGCATACAAGGCTCAGTAGTTCAGCTCCATGAACTATAAGGATATATTGAGGAAAGAGACTATCGCGCTGGTGAATGCCGTGCCTGGTTTTTGTGCAAATATTTTTCCCTTTTATAAAGTAAACAAAGTGTAGACTTTGTCGACATTAGTATTCAGCGAGCTCACGAGCTCTCCTCCTACAGAGACCCGCTCCACCTATGCGCACTGTGTACAGAACTTCGGCAACAATGTAGCGGACACGCAACCACGAGACGTTCATTGCCACCCATGTGTGCGAATGCGATACCTTTCACCGCTTTATATTTTTTCAGGGTAGCCATGGACCGGAATCGCCTTCCTCACGCTGCTACGAACGTCAGTTTCCCTGAGTTATCCGTCACTGCGGTCATTATCCATTTTTTACTAACACGCTCTCAGTTTGATATTACGTTACAATTTGTTAGCTGTGTTTATCTTCATCTTTAGGTCCCTCTTCTTGTACAACTGCGTTCACATTTAAATGTACTTATTTGTCTCTCATTTACCTATTGGCCAATGATGCACTTGTTTTGCCTAAACCCATTAGCTCGGTATTAAACTCACTCACCTCTTATTATTACCACCCAAAGAGCGGGTGTTTGATGTGATAAAATCTAATTAAATGAAAAAGAAAATGACTTTGCGGGTGAAGGCATGTGAAGATGAGCAATGCATACCTTCTGAGCCTATGTAACAATATATTTGTGTGGTTGGCACAAATTCAGTCTGACACTCAAGCATCAGTAATTCAATACAAACCTTTGACAATCGTAATAAGCAGAAAGGGGCAATTTTTAGAAAGAAAAGTACATTCGTTGCGTTAAGATTTGTGGGTGTTTGGCTGAGACGTGTCCCTTCACCTCTCTGATAACAATTAACAGGGTCTCTTATGTTATCATTAAGACGACTTGAAGGCAAAACCCTAGTGCTGATCCATTAAAGAGAGACACATGACGTACTCTTTTGCTGAGTCTTCCACTTTAATCGCTTAGTCATCGCCTTAATTCGCTAAATCATCCCTCCTAATGCGCTTATTCAGCTTTTTATATTTTCATGCGTCATACACTTCAATCGCTGAGTCATCACCTTAATTTGCTGAGTCACTTCGCTTATTGCGCCAATTCAGCGACTCATTATTTTTTGCTAAGACCCACTTTATTCGCTTAGACATGACCTTAATTCGCTTTAATTCCTCATAATTCCGTTTAATTACTGTTAATTTTCTTTCTTTCCTCTTAAGTCACTTAGTCAACCATCTTAATTCTCTTTGATTACGTTTATTCCCAATAATTACTCTTATTTCGATTTGATTCATCTTTATTCAATGTTATGCCTCTTAGCTCGCGTTGATTCCTCTTTATTCGCTTTATCATCCTTCTTAATTCAATGAATCATCCATCTTATTTCGCGTTGATTACTTTTAATTCTCTTTGATTACTCTTACTCCACCTTAATTTCTTATAATTCGTTATCATTCCTGTCAATTCGCTGTGTCATCGGTACTAATTTGCTTTGTAGCCGTTTTTAATTCGCTTAGTCGCCCACTCAAGCCTAGTCACACTTTGGTCCGCTCTAAGTGCCTCTAACTCCCCTGCACGATTTTGAGTCGACGACACGGTTTTCGCTCACTGACGTTGAAGGTCGGCTGAACGATGAGACATATAGTGTTTTCGACTTAATAAATTCATTGAATGAATAGCGGCGGGGGGGGGGGGGGTGGTGCACCTACCTGAACGAGTTTTATAACAGCTTCCAGGATGTCATCCTGCACCAATGCATGAAGAAAACGAGAAGTGAAGATTCTTGAGTTAGGATAAAAAGCGTTGTAAAAAGTTCTATCATGGGAATTTATTATATAATTCTTTATAAATTGCGATATTTGATATAATTAAGAATTACTCCGCACCCGGAAAAACTGGTTACGCAGTCGTGATACTCAGAAATTTAATACTCCCTTCATTCACAACGAATATCCTCTCTGATCAAGGATTCAGTATATTCTAGAGTATTTATCCTATGCTTATTTGTGCGAATTGATTGTTGCCCAGGTATCCATGCGGCCATGTGGCTGGTCTTGACTCTCCTTCCTATGAATCAAGCAGTGTATATATAAGAAGCAAGTTTCTATAGCATCTTATGAAATTGTTCATTTATGTCAAATAAGTGCCCATGGTTTAACTCAACTTCTTTTTCTGAACAGTAAATCTTGGGAAAAAATATTGGCGAAATCAAGTATTGATTGGGCTGCAGTACATGGTGGAAGCCCTCCCTCACTTTCTGATATCAAACGTTTCTTGTGCAATAAACAAAAATGTGGTACTTACGACAGTTGCAGTGCACAGGTCCAAAGACGTTTTAAGACACTGCGTGAAAGCAATGTTTCCTTTTATTGGTTCATTGGTAAGCACACTCACTAAATATTTGGAAAGATTGGAACAAATATTCTCTGGATTTGAACAAATTCAATTAATGCTATGATGGAAGTCGGATGTTTGGCACGTCATTATAAAAAGTCATAACGTATGGTCGTCTGGAATAATTTTTTTGTGAAATGTATTTTCTCTGAGTACATCATCGGCAGAAAATACTTAACAAAAGTACATGTCTTTGGTTTTTGTTTAAAATTTGAAATCCAGATTTTATTTCACCCTCAATTGCTTTGTAAAATCGAAAATAAAAACATAAATAAAGCGATATGTCTTCGTCCTACACAAAGATCAGCACCAGATTCCCAACAGCAAGAAAAATAACGGCATAGCACAGTCATTATTACAAACCAAGCATCAGATGAACGATAAGCATGCGGTGAAGCTCAGACAAACCAGTTAGATTGCATAACTATAAGGCACAGCAGCACTACACATTACTAGATATATGAATTGATATTCCTCGAAGAAAAATGCTCCTGCTTGGTTGCTGCACCAAAAGCGTTCTTAATATAAAACTAAGCTAGACATTTGGAAAATGTGATCAATTCTTCCTGTGTGTTTTTGGAGAACGCACAGATGGTATTTAAACAGCAGAATATTGCAAACAGACAAAGTATTGCAGAAGCTGCGTAAACATGAAGTTACCCAGCTATCCAATTTTTTTTATTGTCTAACAATCGCAACTTTACTGAAAAATGACTTTGCTCGTTTTATACAGTCAGAACACGTCCCAACTATAAACCTTATTACAACAGGAGGTTTTCTAGATAATTATATACCGAGAGTCTTTTTTACCTTTCCTAGGTTTAGTATGCCAGGCAGCGTTGCAATAAGGCAGTTCGCTAGAAAAAATTAAAAACAAATAAAACGAGTCACTCCAGGAGTGCTGCAATAGACCAATGTTCACAATTAGTTACCCTATTCACCGTAGCTTTAGCTGACGGATTTAGCAAGCAAGTTTCTTCTAGTTAGTATAAAACAATTCGCAGGACCCCCGACACAATACCAAATACAGTTGAGTTTTTTTTTTCGCACTGGGAAAGCAGCTGACACGAATTTCTTGCAGAATACAGTCACCGAGAAAAATGTAGTTTAACTGCGCATAAAGAAACTCTTCGCGACGCAACATTCATTTTGGTATATCGTGAAATTCGTTAAATCGGGGGCCCTTGAAAGACTAAAATACTCACGGATGGCAAATTGTGCGCCATAGATATGGCAGGGCATACACGGAGATCACGCTATCACTCGATCACAAACATACAAGCAGCTGGACAACATTGGGGCCATGTGACCGTGTTTTCATTGAGTGTGTGATCTAAGAACTACGCAGGGCAGCTTCGTATTCATGACGAAGAACGAAGGTGCCTGCATGCAACCATGAATACAAATAATAATTAAAATAGCATAGAATTTTAGTTGAAGAGGCCCGTTTCAGCAGCGAGTGTATGCAAATATAGAGTAAACAGCAAGTATTCAAGCTCGTAGACTGCGAAGGTTTAGGAGTGAGGATTAGGAAAGCTTAGGAGTGAGTGACTGTTGCGTCGCCGTCACCTAGTGTTTTGTGGTTGCATTCCATCGGCTATACCACACGGCTGGCACTGCGATGCTCAGACCATGCAGCACGCGGCTTTGTAAAATGAAAACGGTCTGCCTCAAACAGTGTTGGTTATGCGTTAAAAAAAGTGATATTGTGGGGTTTTACGTGCCAAACCCACGATATGATTCTGAGGCACGCCTTAGTAGGGGACTCCACAATAATTTAGACGACCTGTTTGTCTTCATCATCACCAGCCTATTTTCATGTCCCCTGCAGGACAAAGGCCTCTCCCTACGATCTCCAATTCCCCTGTCTTGCAGTAGCTGATTCTAACTTGCGCCTGCAAATTTCCCAACTTCATCACCTCACCTAGTTTTCTGCCGTCCTCGACTGCGCTTCCCTTCTCTTGGTATCCATTGTGTAACTCTAATAGACCACCGGCTAACAATCCTATGCATTACATGTCTTGCCCAGATCCATTTTTCCCTCTTTGTGTTAACTATAATATCTGCTATCCCCGTTTGGTCTCTGATCCACACCGCTCTCTTCGTGTCTCTTAACGTTAAGACTAACATTTTTCGTTCCATCGCTCTTTGTGTGGTTCTTAACTTGTTCTCGAGCTTCTTTGTTAACCTTCAAGTTTCTGCCCCATATGTTAGCGCCGGTAGAATGCAAAGATTGTACACTTTTCTTTTCAACTACAGTGGTAAGCTTCAGTCAGGATTTGGCGATGCCTGCCATATGCACTCCAACTCAATTTTATTTTTGTGTAAATTTTCTTCTCATGATCAACGTACCCTGTGAGTAATTGACCCGGATGAAAACGTACTCCTTGACAGACTTTGGAGGCTAAATGGCGATCCCGAATTCTTGTTCCTTTCCCAGGCTGTTTAACATTATCTTTGTCTTCTGCATATTAATCTTCAACCCTACTCTTACACTTTCGTGGTTAAGGTCCTCAATCATTTGCTGTAGTTCGTCTCCACTGTTGCTTAATAGGACAATGTCATCCGCAAACCGGATGTTGCTGAGATATTCGCCGTTGATCCTCACTCTGAAGCCTTACCAGTCTAAAAGGTTAAATACTTCTTATAAGCATGCATGAAGTGAATTGCATTGAAAAGATTTTGTCTCCTTGCCTAACCCCTTTCTTTAGGGCTCTTCAGCGTGCGCCTAAATCGGAGCACACGCGTGTTTTCGCACCATACCCACTAATCAACAATGCCGGGTGGTTATGCGTTTTCGGAAGCAAAATGTGCATCAATTTTGATGGAAATTTTTGTAGGCAAGGTTTTTATTGTGACTTAGGGTCTTCGCTGCAATTTCCCCAGAACTTAGTAGAAAGTGGAAGTAGCGTAAACCTTGCTCTATTGTTTCGTCGTTTTAGAGTATCAGGCTTTCTAGATATGTGTCGCGCAATCAAAAGCTAACAATAATTCCAACATATTATAACAAAGCTTTGGTAATGTGGTACCTGACTATATCATTGTTTTCTACGGCTGTTGTTGAGACAACGCAGAATAATATTTGGCTCGCATGAAAATCATATCACAAGTCTCCACGTGTGTTAAACGCCGCTGGTACAGATACAAGCAAAAATATCCTTCAATAATTATAGCACTGATAGATAGTTCTCCACTGTGCGCTGCTGCCGAGCTCTGGGAGAATCAAAACGTGAAAGCTGTACGACGGTTGAGCATCTCACATGTGCTGGTCGCCATTGCAACGGACATCAGGAGCACCACCAGAACGAAACAGAAGTGAGCCATGGTAGATGTGTGTGTGTGTGGAAGGGCTGAAGCCTCTTCGTGCCACTACAGACTACTGTTGGTATCTTGTAGAGAGGGTACACCACCTATTTATGCTACATTAGGAATGGTAGTCCCTTCCTGTTTTCGGCCTATGCCACGTGTGGTGAGGCTCAAACGCAAACGGGCGTGACTTTGCAGTGTGTGTCTTGTGGCAGCAATGAAAAACATATGTCATTCATCCTGTTTTGTTCCACACTGTCGAATTTAAATTATATGTATCTGCAGTAGTTTCACGCGAGAGGCGACGGAAATTGCGATTTGTTGGTTTTGTCATAAAAGGCTGAACGACCGTAGAAATCTCTCTGAGCAAAGCGCGTGGTATTATAAGTAGGAAATGATATATACCTCACTACTCCGAACTACAATTGTTGCCTGATATGAACCGCATCACTGTGTTTAACTTACGCCCACTTGGGAGAGATTTACTGCTTTTCGCTTTTTTTTAGACCGTCAAGCGCACTAAAGGGCGAAATTAAGTGTCGGTGCGCGCTTTCTATGTTTGCCCGTTTCCGCAATTATCCGTACGCATACATTATTTCTAGCGACCTGTAGCGCTTCTCTGAAAGGAACAGTGCCGCTTTCGTTGAAGCATTGTAGTTCTAGTGAAACCCACCATACGAGCCTTTTCAAATAACCATTTATTCACTCACTAAGTTAGTTGGAGTGGAAAAAACTGCACCTGTCTCACATTTATTTTGTTCCTTTTATTGCGGTAACAATACGTTTGATACGCAATTTCAATAGATTTCAAATAAAAAGCGTTCAAAACACAGAACAGTATTAATCGGCTTTGCTGTGTGATGCGCATGTTACCAACGGTCGCTATTACTATGCCGGTTTCAGGCAACATCAAGTCACCCTCATGTAAAGTAAAAACACACCAGTAATGCAGCTTCCACTGAGTGCAGATCTCAAAACATGGCATTACATTATAATAAAATAATGTGTATTTTAATGATCAGACCACGTGTACTAGCTACCAGAAAATCAGCTGTGTATGATAAGGACTCCATACTATAGATATAAGTAGGGCTAGCTGAAAACAATCTGAATCGCTTCAATAAATGTTCACATAGAAATAAATGGGTCAAAACAATGAGCACAATAATACTTCATTTTCAAAGAAGGAAGTTAAGAAAGACGCAGCACAGCTCTTCATTTGGAGAGAACGAGGGTTAGAAGAGAAGAAACAGTTGAGCCTGACAGCAAAAGCGAACAAAGTATACGTCGCTGCTCTTATACCACCGCATATTGCTAACTGTTTGCAATATGCGCAACGAAGGGGTGCCTTTCGAAGGTAAATAAACTATGTCAAGATACTCCAATATAGGCGCCTATTACCTAATCCTGGACGCTTGTAGAATAAAATAGTGAGTATTCGGCAGACACATAATCATTGTGTGCGACACCTAAAGAGAAGAGAATTGTTTTCTTACAAGCGAAGAAATTCAATCATCAGCGAAATGAGGACTTTTACTAACACTCGTAAGCACTTGAATATTTTGAACTAAACTGAAAGGAAAGCAAAATGAATAACTGTGTGATCAGAGCAAGTGCAAGTGTGGGCGTTGTCATCAGACAGCGAGCTTCAAAAACATTGCGCGGAAGTGGGGAGAAAACCTTAAGCTATACAGAACGTCTTCCTTCTGAATGATTTTTTTCGGAGTACTAGCACTTTGGCCACATTGAATACTGCAACAACTTCTATGACGCGTGCGCTCACAGGTACACGGTAACAGTAACAGCTGCTCTCATTCAATTTATTTCTAACATCAGCTGATTTAGACAGAACACTACTACATTTATTGAACTCAATCCACTGAATTTTAACTAAGTTTAACTCTTCTGGGACAAAAGGTATTCTACATAAATTTTATTTGACCCTCATTACCAGGAATTAGGGACATTTCGTACAGTTTCCTTTTTTCGCCACCACGTGGAGTATCGACCTTAAAGAATTCGAAATTCCTGCTTTAACGTATGCTATGACGCACAACTAAAGAAAGTGCAATAAAAAGAAACACACCCTGAAGCTGTCGCTTCACATCGGTGCTTAGAAACGAGCGCGCTTGTGTATCAGCGTTATCTCGAAGACGGCCAGATACTTGCGCTACTGACAATAAATCGACGGTTTTGCTAGACACCTGGCCAGAAAGCTCGTCCGCATTCTGGAGAGATGTCTGACCGAGATAACGGCTCCCGCGAAGCTTCCGTTGAACATATATTTTTTTCCTTGAGCAGACTTTTTATTTGTGCACCACTGTGGCCACGGTCTTGCGTATACGTCAGGGTTCTGCTTCATGTGTTTCCTATAGAACTGGCGTGATCCATTGTTTAAGAGGAAACTTTAGCTCGGGCCTCTCTTCAATTCCGGATACTCAAATAATGTAAAATGCAGGAATGCTTTTATGAGAAAACCGCTGAACCGATTTGAATGAAATGTGTTGCATTTAAGAGAGAAAGTTAAATTGCGGAGACTGCAGCAAATGGAATTTTCGTTTAGATAGTGTAATGTTTTCAAAGAATTGCAGGATGTTCGTAAATTTGCAAAAAATAGAACCCTGAAGTTTGCAAATCCGCAACTCAGCAATTAAAAACAAATATGGCATTATATGGCAGGTCTTCTCAGGAACTATTTAATAAATTTTTTTGTCTGTCTGTCTGTCTGTCTGTCTGTCTGTCTGTCTGTCTGTCTGTCTGTCTGTCTGTCTGTCTGTCTGTCTGTCTGTCTGTCTGTCTGTCTGTCTGTCTGTCTGTCTGTCTGTCTGTCTGTCTGTCTGTCTGTCTGTCTGTCTGTCTGTCTGTCTGTCTGTCTGTCTGTCTGTCTGTCTGTCTGTCTGTCTGTCTGTCTGTCTGTCTGTCTGTCTGTCTGTCTGTCTGTCTGTCTGTCTGTCTGTCTGTCTGTCTGTCTGTCTGTCTGTCTGTCTGTCTGTCTGTCTGTCTGTCTGTCTGTCTGTCTGTCTGTCTGTCTGTCTGTCTGTCTGTCTGTCTGTCTGTCTGTCTGTCTGTCTGTCTGTCTGTCTGTCTGTCTGTCTGTCTGTCTGTCTGTCTGTCTGTCTGTCTGTCTGTCTGTCTGTCTGTCTGTCTGTCTGTCTGTCTGTCTGTCTGTCTGTCTGTCTGTCTGTCTGTCTGTCTGTCTGTCTGTCTGTCTGTCTGTCTGTCTGTCTGTCTGTCTGTCTGTCTGTCTGTCTGTCTGTCTGTCTGTCTGTCTGTCTGTCTGTCTGTCTGTCTGTCTGTCTGTCTGTCTGTCTGTCTGTCTGTCTGTCTGTCTGTCTGTCTGTCTGTCTGTCTGTCTGTCTGTCTGTCTGTCTGTCTGTCTGTCTGTCTGTCTGTCTGTCTGTCTGTCTGTCTGTCTGTCTGTCTGTCTGTCTGTCTGTCTGTCTGTCTGTCTGTCTGTCTGTCTGTCTGTCTGTCTGTCTGTCTGTCTGTCTGTCTGTCTGTCTGTCTGTCTGTCTGTCTGTCTGTCTGTCTGTCTGTCTGTCTGTCTGTCTGTCTGTCTGTCTGTCTGTCTGTCTGTCTGTCTGTCTGTCTGTCTGTCTGTCTGTCTGTCTGTCTGTCTGTCTGTCTGTCTGTCTGTCTGTCTGTCTGTCTGTCTGTCTGTCTGTCTGTCTGTCTGTCTGTCTGTCTGTCTGTCTGTCTGTCTGTCTGTCTGTCTGTCTGTCTGTCTGTCTGTCTGTCTGTCTGTCTGTCTGTCTGTCTGTCTGTCTGTCTGTCTGTCTGTCTGTGAACTGCACCCGTTGGAGCATCAAAAGCGAGCAATTTTTTTGCTATACCTTAAAACTTACGTGAATTTGTTGTAATGTTTGGAAGGGTTTTGCAAATGCAACATTCACAACATAGTGGTATATTCCAGGAGGGTGTACGATATATGATTGCTATGCGCTTTGGATGTATTATTAGGTGCAGTTTACAGAATTCCGATATCATGTTTAGCTGCTGAGGTACATAGCTCTATACGTCAAGTTTTCTTTTTAGAAATTTGGCAATTCTTTATATTTTAACGTAAAAAAAGTAGACAGCTTATAATAAAACATCCCTTTCTGCAATCACTACACTTTAACTTTTTTTTCTAAATTCAACATAACTCATCAGGTTTGGTGCATTGGTTGCTCTGACAAACTATTGCCGATTTCCCATGTATTTTCATAGGAGCCCCCAAGCTCAATCTCCGCCCTAAGTTCGAGCTTGAACAATTTGTTGGCAAGATACGTTTGTAAACGTGTTATCGTGGGCTAATGCGCTAGAGCTCCGGCGTACTGAGCTCAACGGCAGAGGATATGTTTGTAAAGCGTCTTGGGAAGGAATACGAGAAAAGAAAGGGAGAAGGCTGGTATGTTATTCAGAAGCGTGTCTGGTTGGCTAAAAATTACTAAATGCTTTGGTCGTCATACCACCTTACGTTCCATCAGCATAATTTCTATTTCATTCCGCTAGTAGTGTGCTATTATTGGCAATCAATCGAGATTAGAACACCGGCGTCATGGCATTGTATTCTGTCGCAATTATTAATCGCCATCACTTCAGAATCATCTCATCGTCGTCATGCCGCCGTCCTTATATGCCTTCGTCGTTCTATCGACATCATTCCAACCTCGTAATTACATCGTCGTCACTGCATGCACCATCGGCCTGCGGTCCTTGTTCTACCATCATGAGGTAACATTGGCGAGCGATGGTCATAATAAAGCGGGTCAATCAGGGAGACAGTGTATGGCCGCATATAGCCGAATCACTTGAAACATCAGGAGAAACACTATGGATTCTAAATAAAGGTGACTTAGCTAACACGGTGTGTCGCTTCTTGTTCGCTAGATTGAGTAAATGTTAATCCGCATTAACTTGGATAGTCATCTTAACATTGGTTATGCCGAAATTCTTTCGTCTTCGCGACACTAACGAACTCTTGTCCACATTGTTCCCAGCCTATTAACACCTCGAATTCCTAGAGGTGATCGTGCTCAGGCACGTGACGGACGACCCGAAGTTTGATGGAGGTAGCGGTATGATTTCGACAGCGGCGCCGCCTATCGACAAGGGGAAACACATTTGGATGGGTGGGAATAGAGGCGAAAGGCACACTTTAAGAGTTGCTAGACATCACAGATTCGAATCAACCTGACAAAGAGTTATAAATATATATGTATTGCAGTCGCGCTAAAGAAATTGAAAACTATTTGGTTGGTCCGAGACTCGCATCAAAAACATTCATTAGACTGTCTCTTAACGGGAATCAATAAGATGAGTTTCGATAGAGCTCGTTACATTTTCCAAGAGCGGAAGACGTGCCTAGAGCACGGTGTAAGATATATACTCTTTAGGTGGGGACACTTCTCGGCTTGCTTGCTAGACGCGATCGACCAGATAAAGTAGCAAGGGCGCGCGTCTATTGGGGCGGTTACCGGATACCTATCGGTGGAACGACGCAACTTCAGTTAGAACGCAGGCGAGAGCGTGCGCCGACAAGGAACGCGCGCATGCCCTCTCCCCTGTGACCTACTTTCGTGCGTCACTCAATCATTTCGTATTTCCCCGCGAACCGCCGGTTGCTATAACAACGGGAGATTAAACCAATTAAAAGCTTTCTGTGTTGAAGTTGCGTCGTACTGCCGATAGGTATCCGCTGCCGTCACCGGACCGATCGGCGCGCGCCTTTGCTACTTTATCTGGTAGATCGAGTCTGGCGAGTGTCCTCACCTAAAGAGTATATATTTACACCGTCGCCTAGAGGTAGACTCGACTGCAATATTTTGTTGCTGCACAAAATTATCTAGATTTTAGGCGTGATCATTTTAACGGAAATACAAAAATTAATTAAGTTTTCCATAAGCACATTGAGTACCTCGATAAAATTGTAGCAAATAAATTCTGAAAAGTTCATTTGCAACTTTTCTGTGTCTTTGCATTTGCAACTACTGGTTTCCATTAATTTTCTTCGTTATATTTTCAAGCGAGTTGAATATTCTCCTGTAGGTTATTTGACAAATAGCCGAACTAATTAAACTAAGACTTTCAAGTGTATATTGTTCTTAGACAAATGCTTTAAGTCTACGCGGATGCTGCAAAGTTTCTCAAACTTGCGGACGGGAATGTGAAAAAAACAAATCAGAAATACAGAGCACTTTATTGCCTTAGTAAATTTTTATTTTGAATACTTTTTCCACTCGTTGACCCTCGTGTTTGCAGCCTTGTATATGTTTTTGTATCACTAGGTGCGTTGTCTCCGAATTTATGTGAATAGCATGCAGATCATACTTTAATCTGGCGGAGAAAAAAAAACAAGGAAAGCCTACGTCGTAGATGCACTGTAGTGAAACACAATTAGGCAGAGTCTAAATTTGCATATATTTCTTAACAAGGATGCTTAAATTGTCGATTGAAAAATTGACATCATTATAATGAAGCCGAATAAAGCAATAAAAATGTCATGTTCCGTGTGAAAATATGATGAGCGTTAGCCTTTTGGGTCAGCAATTTCTGTTTAATGAAAAAAAGCTTCTAGTGGCCGTGTATTATCGTATACCTGAAAGCCAGTAACCAGCTTATCTAAATTTACATTTGCGCCACCATTATTGGCTTGAGTTTCATCACAGTAGGTACATCCGAATGACTATATGAGATTCAAAAGTGAGATTAAATGGCGGGCCGCGGCGTGTACTGTAGTGTTCACCTATGCCTTCGCTATGGTACGTTTGCGCAAACTTTAAAGCACGAGCATGGTGATCAACCGATGTGCTTTTCTACAACTTCATCCCTAAACGTTAGCCGGGGTTCTGCCACTCCCGCTGGTTGTTGCCAGCCTGATCCCTCCCTATTTTCCTAACTGTCGATTGTATGGTTTGTTTTCATACGAAATATTCACATTATAATCTGTGCGTGTTCGGCTAGTAATGAAATGTTTATTTCTCTCTCCGTTAAATTATAAGGTAACCAGCAAGAAGGGATGCAGTGCAAAAACCTGCTTTGATGCAGCTTGAAGACCGCCCGGCAGCCGTTGATCACATGACAGTATCTTCACAATAATCGAGAACTCGAGCTAACTTCGTATAGGCTAAATGGCTAATTGGTTGAACACAACCGGGCCGGCCAAAGTATGGCACTTTCGGGCTCGGGCCAGGCCCGGACCTGAAAAACCGGCCCGTGCAGTGCTCTACTTCCGGTAGTCTGATCAGCAGATTCCCATACTGTCACGTAGTAGTGATCGGGAAGTAAACAGTCGTAAAACTGTGTATGACGAAACAGATTCTTCATTGGGCGAACATGTGCCCACCAAAGCACGCTACCCTCGAAGCACAACGAAAGCGGCGGACACAGTCGGTGAAATCTGATCAGTGGCGAAACGCGTCGGCTTTTATACATGAGTCATCGAAGGCCCCAGAATAATCCCTGGTACCCGCATGTTTCCAGAAAATTGTAGATAATTCGCGTCGTTCATACAATCAGATTACACGAGCGTCGGTGACAAGAGACATGGGATAGAAGCATCGATAACGTTCGAGAAACTTCCGATACATGCAGGAGCGTCCTGTGCCTAGCGATAACATTTAACATTTGTTAGCCGGTGAAAAGCGGTCACCGGTGAAAGATAAAGATGTATACGTGTATACCCTCCCCTTAAAAACAAGAAAGCAAAAACAAAACCGCGCGTAGAGAGAGAGAGAGAGAGAAAAACAATAACAAAGTAACAAAGTACCGAAGTTCGTCAGCGGGCGTAGAAAGGCTTAAGACGCACCACGTGGATGACTTCAGGTCGTGCCCGGCGCCGCTGTGATTGCGAAATGCCGTCTGGCACGACCTCATAGTCCAGTCCGCCAATACATCGGATGATCTTATATGGTCCGAAATAGCGACGTAACAGTTTCTCGCTAAGCCCTCGTCGATGTATCGCAGTCCAGACCCAAACACGGTCGCCGGGCTGGTACTCGACGTAGCGTCGTTAAAGATTATAGTATCGGCTGTCGGTCCTCTGCAGGTTCTTGATGCGCAGGCGGGCGAGCTGTCGACCGCCTTCGGCACGTTGCAAATACCTGGCAACGTGGAGATTTTCGTCGTCGGTGACGTCTGGTAGCATGACATCAAGCGTCGTTGCCGGGTTCCTTCCGTAGACCAGGTTGAACGACGCCACGTGCGTCGTTTCTTGCATGGCCGTCTTGTATGCGAAGGTCACGTGCGGAAGGATGGCATCCCACGTCTTGTGTTCCACGTGGACGTACATTGCCAGCGTGTCGGCGATGGTCTTATTTAGGCGCTCGGTGAGGCGATTCGTCTGCAGGTGGTAGGCGGTGGTCCGGCGAGGGCTTGTGTGGCTGTATCGCAGGATGGCTTGAGTTACTTCTGCCGCAAAGGCCGTACCTCTGTCGGTGATGAGGACCTCTGCGGCACCGTGACGCAGGAGGGTGTTCTCAACGAAGAATCGGGCTACCTCGTCGGCACTGCCTTTAGGCAAGGCTTTTGTTTCGGCGTAGCGGGTGAGGTAGTCCGTAGCTACGAGGATCCTTTTATTGCCGACGTCGATGTCGGAAAAGGCCCCAGTAAGTCCTTGCCGATCAGCTGGAACTGTCGGCGAAGTGGCTCAATCTGCTGTAGAAGTCCGGCTGGCCTAGTCGGCGGTGTTTTGCGTCGCTGACAGTCTCAGCATGTCCTTACGTAATGGGCAACGTCGGCAGCGAGGCGAGGCTAGTAGTATTTCTCTTGTATCCTCGCGAGCGTGGGGGAAAAACCGAGGTGTTCAGCCGTTGGGTCGTCATGGAGAGCTTGCAGAACCTCTGGACGCAATGCTGAGGGTACAACGAGGAGGTAGTTTGCCCGAAGAGCGGAGAAGTTCGTCTTTAAGAGAATGTCATCTTGCACGAAAAACGACGCCTATTCTCGCCTGAACACCTTGGCGAAAATGACGGTCTTGCCTTCCAGGTAGTCTACACGGCTCTTAGTTCCGGATCAGCTGGCTGTTGTTGGGTCCCTAGAAAGTGTCGTCATCCTGATCGTCCTGTGGCGGCGGTTCGACGGGGGCGCGAGACAAGCAGTCGGCGTCAGAGTGCTTTCGCCGGGACTTGTAAACGACGGTGATGTCGAATGCTTGAAGTGTCAGACTCCATCGTGCGAGGCGACCTGAAGGATCCTTCAAGTTAGCTAGCCAACACAAGGCGTGGTGCTCGCTCACAACTTTGAAGGGCCCGCCATAGAGGTAGGGGCGAAACTTTGATGTAGCCCAGATGATGGCGAGGCACTCCTTTTCGGTTGTAGAATAATTTGTTTCCGCCTTCGACAGCGACCGGCTAGCGTAACTTACAACCCCTTCTATTCCGTCAGTCCTCTGCACAAGCACGGCGCTGAGTCCTACACTGGTTGC
Source organism: Dermacentor silvarum (assembly GCF_013339745.2). NCBI lineage: Eukaryota > Metazoa > Arthropoda > Arachnida > Ixodida > Ixodidae > Dermacentor > Dermacentor silvarum. The sequence goes on along the minus strand of NC_051158.1, from coordinate 132,660,311 downwards.
GTCGGTGTGCACTTCGGTATCGGCGTTTTCGTCGAAATGTGCAAGTATTGGCGGCGATTGCAGGCGTCGCTTCAGTTCTTCAAATGCTTCGACTTGCGGCGTCTCCCACTTGACCTCGGCGTCGGCCTTGGTGAGGTACGTCAGTGGCTCAGCGATCCGTGAATAGTCCTTGACGAAGCGCCTGTAATAGGCGCGCAGCCCAAGAAATCGACGGAGTGCCTTCATGTCGGCGGGCGGAGGAAAGTCAGCAATGGCCGCAGTTTTCGGTAGGTCAGGGCACACTCCAGACTGGTTCATGACGTGGCCCAAAAACAAGAGCTCCTCGTATGCGAAGCGGCACTTTTCTGACTTTAACGTGAGCCCGGAGGTCTTGGTTACTTGAAGAACTGTTTGAAGGCGCCGGAGGTGTTCCTCGAAGCTTAAGGCAAACAACAACGTCGTCCAAATAGACGAGGTCAGTCTGCCACTTCAAGCCTGCCAGTACATTATTCATGACGCGTTGGAAAGTCGCAGGTGCCGAGCAAAGACCAAACGGCATGACCTTGAACTCGAACAGTCCGTCTGGCGTTATAAAGGCAGTCTTCCCCCGGTCCCTCTTGTCGACTTCGACTTACCAGTAGCCGGTTTTGAGGTCCATGGACGAAAAATATTTTGCGTTGTAGAGTCGATCCAAGGCGTCTTCAATACGTGGGAGAGGGTATACGTCCTTCGTGATTTTATTGAGGCGACGATAATCGACGCAGAAACGTAGCGTTCCATACTCCTTCTTTACTAACACCACGCGGGACGCCCATGGACTCTTGGACGGCTGGATGATGTCGTCGCGTAGCATTTGGTCGACTTGTTGCCTTATGGCCTCGCGTTCGCGCACCGAAACTCGGTACGGGCTCTGACGGAGTGGGCGGACGTATTCGTCGGTTATACAGATTTACGCTGTGCGGCTCGTGATGCAGGCTTGGGTCAGGCGGAGAGTGTTCCGCTCTCGTAAACCCGCGTGTAGATGTGCCACGCGCCGAATGAGACGGGTGGCCTGTTGGGTTTGTCTCCGTAGAGTTTGGGTGGTGTCGCCGTGCGCGCCGTGAGAGTGAAGGACGAGGCCCAGGATGCGAATCTTACAGACTTGGGGAATGGGATGGTTCCCTAGAATGAGTGAGATGGGCCGGCTGATGGGGTCGTGCGGCAGTAGATGTGATGACTTCAATTTCCCGTTTTATGTTTAGGCTACTGACACTGCACAAAGTATATTTTTTCTCATAATACGGAATACAGGCCGCAGAGTGCGGCTCATAAACACATCGGGATAATGAGGTGTAATTTGTGGATACATTTCTCGCTATGGGTAATATAGGAGCCCCTTTCTCGCAAATATGTCCTGGTTGAGAGTGCGTGTGGTGAACGTGGACTGATTGTCCGCGCTTTCCGTGCAGCTACCGAAGTGACTGTAACAGCCTTTCGCTGTTTAAAGGTTTAAGCCTTACGATGCCAAGCGCTTGAAGTATACACAAACAACGCGCTTGTCTGCAACCAGACAGGTCGCAAGCATCATGCGAAGGGAGGGATTACCCTTCTACGGATTAGTCGCGTCCTTGAGCAAAAAAGAAAAACCGGGGAGCGACAAGTCATTTTTAATGACGGGCTGTCGCTCTTATCGTTATCACAAATGACGACTTGCGCCAACGTACCGCACTTTGTCGGGAAGCTGTTATGGTTCATTCTTTATAAAGGGTATTTATTTTTTCTCGCAACGTAACTTACGCCCTCTGGGCAGATTTTAAAACATAAAGGTCATGTGTCAGGCGGTGGTACCTAGGTGACATGAACGCCCGAGAAAGATGGACTTGTACAGTCACTTTCTTTTGGAAGCGCTGATAACGTTGCAATTTAAACCACAATAGAACTTTATACATGGTATTTTTCCTGACAGCTTACCAGAAGTCTAATCAGTCCTCATATTGTCACGTACGAGTTTGTACCGCTGTGGACTAAATGACGTTGGTTGGGGAAGAAGAGGCTGAAGTGTCTCGGAGCTCGGTAGGTGGTGTCACCCTGGCCACAGAGCTACAACCCTCTGTATATATTGTAAATACATATATTTTCTCCCAGTAACATTTTGGTGGAGGTGCCGGGTAATCTCGCCACAAGCCGGCCCTGGATCTTCGCAGCGGGCGTCACATCGGTTCCGCTGTTATGGCTACTGACGCTGCCTCCGACGCTGACACTGCCTCCGCCGCCCAGACACCGGCGGAAGTGGTACTAACCCAGCTACGTCACCCGGGAATCTTCACTGGCACTGGCAAGGTCGACGTCGAAGACTGGCTGACGTCGTATGAGCGCGTCGGTAAGCACAACAAGTGGAATGCCACACATTTGCTGGCCAACCTGATCCTTTACTTGGGAGGAACCGCGAAGGTATGGTTCGAGACGCATGAAACCGAAATTACAAGCTGGGACTCCTGCAAGGAAAAGCTACACGATCTTTTCGGAAGGCCTGTGGGACGTCAAATGGAGGCCAAGCAAGAGCTAGCGTCTCGTATCCAGACACCAACCGAATCGTACGTCGCGTATATTCAAGACGTTCTGGCTCTCTGGCGTAAAGCGTACGCGGACATGCTAGAGGCCGATAGGTTTGGACACATCTTGAAGGGCATCGCGGACGATGTGTTCAACCTCCTGCTTTGCAGGAACTGCTCAACGGTTGAATCCATCATGAAGGAATGCCGGAATTTTAAGCAGGCGAAGAGCAAACGCATCGTACAACGCTTCGACCGACTTCCCAATACGGCTGCCACTTCCTCCTGCAACGACCCTCCGGTATCACATCCGCCTGCCACGCCAAGCTTGACACAGGTCATCCGCCGCGAACTTGAGGCTATGGCTCCAAGTTCTCACTGTCCCCATACGCACGACAATATGACCATCTCGCTCATTCAAGCTATTGTCCGACAAGAAATTGCCAACATGGACATCCAGTCTGCCGTCCGCCCACGTCCCACCCCTACCACTCCTGTCATTGCCTCTGCTGCACCTCGCCAGTCGTTCCCGAGTCGATATCGGAACCCATCTGAGTGGCGAACACCGGATGACAGGCCGATTTGCTTTGCTTGCTCCCGGGTCGGTCACATCTCCCGCCACTGCCGTAGTAGCCGCTGGTACTCCTCGCCTCGACCATACGCTGATCGCCGCTTCGACCGAGACCCTCGGTCTCTGTCGCCCCTTTCTGAACCATACCATGCCGGCCTTCCCTCTCGGGGAAACACCACTAGCCGCTCGCCCTCGCCGCAACGCCGTCAGTCCCGCTCGCCTACACCTCGACGTCCCTCGTCCCCGTCGTACGCGGGCCGCTTCTCGGGAAACTAAGCAATCCAGCCCCCGGTGGTGAGGCTGCGTTGACGCCTCGGACTGCAGAACCTCTGCTGACCCCTGCTGCTCGACCGAACCTTGTCGAAATTTTTGTTGATGATGTACCCGTTCAAGCCCTCATCGATACTGGCGCTCAGGTGTCGGTTATGCGATTAGATCTTCGTAGCCGTCTCCGTAAAGTCCTGACACCTGCCGAGTCGCCTGCCGTCCGAGTGGCTAATTAATGGCAGTACAACAGCCGTGATGGGAATGTGCGCGGCCCGTGTTACCATTGCCGGTCGTCCTGTGTTAGTCATGTTCACTGTACTGGCCGAGTGTCCCCACGAAGTGATTCTTGGAATCGACTTCCTGACTGCTCATTCAGCACTTATTGACTGTGCAACCGACACCCTTCGCCTTGAACTGCCCCATTACTTTGCCGACCCGACTGAAGACCACAAGTTCCGACTTCGTTCGGCTTAATTTGTTCGCCTGCAACCTGATGCTGCGACCTACGTCCTCATGTCGCCTTCTCCTCCACTTCGAGATGGTCCTTACGTGGTGTCCCCACTTTGCGACGTTCTCCTGACACGTCAAATTGCACTACCTAGCTCCATTGTCACTCTTGTTAACAATAGAACGTGGCTTCCCCTTTTGAACTTTGGTTCGTGTCTGCAAGTGCTTCCTGAGGGTCTATCTCTGGCTTTGCTGTCCCCTTTGGAAGAGTGTGGAGTAGCTGCTCTTACGCCCGAACCACGATTCGACACTGCTGCAGCTTCCGACCGTCCTACTTCAAGCAACGACAAGTTTACGCCCATGATAGCTACTGACCTACGGCCTGCTTACGCCGACGCCCTTCGCCGTATTCTGATGTCCTATGAAGACATCTTTGATTTTGGAAATCGCCCGCTAGGTCGCACCCGTAATTTTCTCCCCGTATCAATATTATTAAACATAGCTTTTTATCAGAGACACTCTCAGATGACTTTAATATATATACAATAAAGGGCTCTGTAATTTCCACCGTGACTATACGTAGGTACGTTGGCGCACTTCATGTAATAATCCCAGTCAGCCTACTCACATATAATGCATTTCTAATCACATCTACCATGACCTCGGCTACATCCCAAGAAGCGATTGCCTACCTATTTTGATTACTTAAGACTCGGTAGGCTTAAGAAAGGTCAAACTTTGAATAGGAATGCGTAGTATGGAATTAGTATGGAACCTACAGTGATATAGAACGTATGCATTACACTTGAGTCTGTCCAGAATCGGACAGTAACATTCATTTACTCTGACTATTCATCTATCATCAGTGTTAATAAACAAAACGCATGCTGTGCCAATCTTTCCCCCCACCTCACCCCAAATTCACTGGGCGCAGGCTACCACCCTGCGTCTGCTGCCGACAAATACGTACAGGTGCCCAAAAAATAACTCGGAACGCCGGACCGGTGGCCGCTAGTCGGCGAAGCACACCCGTGGAAAAATCCAGCCTTGGTCTGGGCTTGCGCGGCATCCCTAGCAAGCAACCCTCGCTCCCTAGTGCATCTAGATAGACGTTGCCTTGCGCCAAAAACTTGCGGTTTGTCCCTCTTAGCGCTACGCCAACACATCTGGGGGGAGGGGGGGAGGGCGGGAGGGGCCTGTAGGCTACAGCGTGCTCGCGGGCTATGCAGCGTAATCTCCAAACACATGCGTAATCCTTGTGGCGTATTCTAGTCGGAATCTGCATTCATTCGAAGAGATAGCCATGCTTCCTAGATAGCTTGCATTGGTATCCATGAGCGTTTATAACTTTTACTGATACTAATGTCTTGCATATATGAGTCAATTATTTCGCCTAAAGAAACTGTGAATTCATGGCTTATCATTCATGTGGGCGAGCGCCACGGCTCGCCTATAATAGCACTGTATAGCGCACTTTTTAACCGGATTATCGTGTTGCGCGATGTATTTTAGTCCTTGTGCAATTATATTCCGAGCCGCATTTACTACTTGATAATTAGAGCAGAACTTTGACAGAACACGACGGCTCCTTCAACAGGGATGACTGCGTGTAGTAATAAAATTTTTCAAAATGACATCAAATGGCGTATTCCAACACGCCAATTTCATGCACAGGAATTAATTTTATGCATGCGGCACTATAATAAAGGTCTTTTCAATGCTTCGCAGTCACAATGAACATAGCATATATACTGTGCGCTATTTATTTACGAAATGTGGCCGCTTCGCTGCAGTTTTAGTAGGGAGTACTCTAACATTTGATAGCGTGTCTGCGTTGGTTGGTGCGAACATTGAATTTTTCGTTGAGTGTGGTGATACGTTGCTAATCAAGGGGGTGTTCAGCTGTGTGAGTTGAATGTTTAACAAAAAAAAAACAGACGTTCATTAGGGTCTTATATCGACTGCTAAGACGACTTTGACGGCGAAAACTTTAATGTGTTTACGTCACTTCATTTGCGATTGCTTGCTTATGTAGGTTAATTAATTGAGTAACTACTATTTGGTCGTGATTCGATTTATTGTTTTCTTACTTGTTGTTACGGAGTCTTTAATCGATCCTAATTATAGTACGTAACTGCTCTTTGAAACTCTTAATTAGTCTTAATTTGGCGTGACCAGTCTTAACACGCAGCCTCGAGTTGATGTTGAGTAGTCTCTATTACTGTTCGCAACCCTTAATTACTTTTAACTACTGGGTGCTTAATTCACTTTTACACGCTTTATTGAACGGTAGAGTTTAGTATGCCGCTTTCTGATTTTTGCTACCGCAAGTGTTGTCTACGATGGTCACATTCCACGACTAATGAGGCAGTAAGCGTTTCGCTTTAAAAGGCGCCGATGCCCAGTAACGCGCACGCACAGCAAAGCTTGTGCTCCATCGCGTGCACACGCGCGCACTCAGTGTGTTAAGGCCCAACTACACGCGGCTAATCGTACGCGCACGACTAGGCGTCACGCGTCTGCGTCGCCTTGCGCACTCGTCCTACGCGTCTCGATAGGGGAGACGCGCAGCCCGCGCGCGCGTCAAGCCGGACTTGATTTTGAGCGTCATTTTGAGCGTACGCGGCGGAAGTGGCAGCCCCGACGTCACGGGGCCGGCATGTGATCTTCCAGCGGCTTGGAAATAGGTTGTTGAAGTTTCGGAATCGGACCGAGACACCGGGAGTCGCTGCCGAAGTTTCGCCAGAGATGGAAGGGATCAAAAATGAAGCTCTGATCGCCTGCGTTGAGGCTCGGCCTGCTCTTTGGCAGGCCGAGCCAAATGACGTGCATTTCTCAATTTAAAAACAATGTAGTAGATGTAACATTGATAAATTAAATAGAAAAGACCAGCCATAATGAAATAAAGCTTTTCTAAAACCGAAACGTTTCCGCCGTCACTGGTCTCTCAGCCCTGTGCTACGCGCAGTGAAGCGCGCACGTTTGCGTGTATCGTGTGGCTGGTCGCCCTTCCCTTCATTACCCGCGTACGCACTCGGAGACGCGTACGCTTACGCGTACGCGTAGCTAGACGCGTATCCCGTGGTACGTGTGGTTGGGCCGTTAGAGACCGCATCCGTACAGCCCCCCTGTGACAACGCCAAAAGGCACCCAACGATATTCCTTTGGAGCAAGGCAACACCTATTTAGATGCACTGGGGAGCGAGGCGAGCTTGCTAGGGAGACCGCGCATGCGCAGAACCTGGCACTACTTTCACCGGCGAGCTCCGCCGGCGAAAGGCCACTGGTCCGGCGTTCCGAGTTATTTTGTGGGCACCTCTACCCTTCACTCGCACGCCTCCACCTTATATTCCCTGAAATTTACAGTACCCCCAGCTGCCGGTGCTGTGGCACTCACCCGGCTACGCTTCCGCATATGCTGTGGGAGTGCCCAGCACAGTACACACACATTAACACCACGACCCCCTCGTCGAGGTTGCGTCAGGCTCTGCGGAGCTCCGCCCTCGACGACCAAACATGGGCGACCCAGCACGCCCGTGAAGCGGCGGCGAGGCAAGTCCTCGACGTCCCCTCATGGGAGACTTAGGCCCGGCCATCATAAAGTGCTGGTTCTACAATAAATGTTTATTCCTCCTCCTGAGCTTCTATCGCTAGGTTTGCGTCGTGAAGTCGCCTGAGCTTGCACAAGTTCTACAATTCTACGCTCCAATATTCTATCATCGAGAGCTCGGCGCTTGTCATCACGAATAAGCTAAAAAGCAGCCTCGCCTTCAGAACGTATAGTCAGCGTCAAAAGGTTTCGTACAAACGAAGGTGAAAAAAATATTTATATTTCTACGCCTTAGGCACGCATCGTGGTATTCGGATTTACAGCGTATACTGGTCTAGACTAAACAAAACAAAAGTTTTGCATAGCTTTACTGGCTGCGGGCGTAGCTGCGTTGAAAATGAACTTATTCGCAGAACCTCAGCCGCGTAAACTTTTGACGGCGACTGTGCGATTGAACACCTGCATTTTCTTTATTCTGTAGACAATTTTTTTAATGAATGGCCTTCCAGAAAACGTCATGCAGTGCTTACACCTGGTTAATTTTCAGGACAGCCATCTCAGACATGACTTATTAAGTAGAAGAACTGAACTATTATGTAGTACGTCATTATTATCACCAATGAGGTGTAATAAGTATGTAAACAAATAAAGGATAATAACATTGCCTATGAAATTTTACTCAAATCTCAGGACTACTTCAAAATTTCGCCTGTTCGTCTTGTCTACGTCCCTATGCTTTCTAGGAAACTGAAAGGGAGAAATTCAAGGGTGCAACTGACATCTCTTGTGGCACCATGGCAGAAAGGGGAAGGTGTGGCTTAGTGGGCCCATATGAAATGATCAGCTGCGATTGTGCTACTCACGCACAAGGAACGACTCTTTTGCATTTTATTTACAGGCAGTAAAGTGATAAATGGTGTCAGTGGACGCTGGCGTTATCATGACAATACCACCGTACCGATATGGGTCATAAACAATTCTAATATAGGAACATTTCTGCAAACCCTCACGGTCCTTTCTCATGTTTCTTCAATTTTTCAAACATGTTAAATTTAGGGTAAGAGAATATTCTCACAAAATTACCGAAGAATTGTACCAGTATTTATATAATGGTGCTGCGATCTGATTCAGCAATAAAGCTAAGAACAGAACAGCAGAATGCCATAGCAAATTTGGGGATTGTAGCCGAAAACGATGTCTTCTTGCAACACTATATGGGCATAACTCAAAAAGGGTGTGGACTGTGATTGGAATCGTTCTCTATTTCTACACGACAAACTACATTAGGACGTCCCGGTGTCTTTTCGCATAATTTCCAATACTCCCCTGCGTACGTCGCGGTAAAAGGATTTGAAGACCTTTATTAATTCTGGAATTTCGTGCAGGTATATGGGAATTGTTCAAATGATATGACACGCGCGCTGCATATTGAGGATAGAATGTTTACGTTTCGAGGTGTCGGTTTGTACTAAGCAAAAAAGCTTGTGAAATAATTCAGCCTTCGTTTGCCCCGAAGATCCGGTAAGCAAGAATTCTGCCTTGATATAATGCAAATATACTCAGTCAAATAGCTTCTGTATTCATTTTTAAGAATACTAGGTCTGGGGCTGCAGCCAAGTTTTCTACTTCTGTGTCTTATTTTTTGCACACACGGGACGTTATTTATTTTTGTGGTATGTTTCAAGCTGAAAAAAAGTCGCACAAACACGCCTTTCATTGACATAGCTCAAGAGGCCAAAATATTTCTTAGTAATGTCTTCATAAATGTATGCCTTAAGAAAGAAATGAACTTTCAAAACACGTAACCTGGGTTTATTGTCTAACATACATTATACCTAAAGTGCAAAAGAAGTTTGGAAGCACGTTCGCATGTTCACGAAATCAGCCAGCTATTTTTTTAGGAAGACGTTGGCACAGTAGAAACAAACCAAACAAGAACCATAACTAAATGTACTGCATTTCAGTACGCCATCTGGCGGAAAACCGCCAAACTAAGCAGTGACAATGTGATAAAAAATAGCGGCGCCGATAGCTCGAACCTGCGAACTCAGAATAGTGGTATCAGTGCATAGGTCGGCAGTGTGGGAGAACACTCACTCACACTCACTCACCATAATTTTTCCAGGCCCCGCACTCACTCACGTTCACACTCACCTCCACTCACACTCACAGCACTCACTCGCACTCGCACTCACTTCCACTCACACTCACTGGCGCTCACTCGCACTCGCACTCACCTCCACTCACACTCATAGACACTCACTCGCACTCGCACTCATCTCCATTCACACTCACAGGCACTCACTCGCACTCGCACTCACCTGCACTCACACTCACTAGTACTCACTCGCACTCGCACTCACCTGCACTCACAATCACTGGTACTCACTCACACTCGCACTCACCTGCACTCACACTCACTGGCACTCACTCGCACTCGCACTCACCTGCATTCGCACTCACCTGCACTCACACTCACTGGCACTCACTCGCACTCGCACTCACCTGCACTCACAATCACTACCACTCACTCGCACTAACCTGCACTCACACTCACTGGCACTCAATCGCACTCACCTGCACTCACACTCACTGGTACTCGCTCGCTCTCGCATTCACTTACACTCACATTCACTGGCACTCACTCGCACTCACCTGCACTCACACTCACTGGCACTCACTCGCACTCGCACTCACCTCCACTCACACTCATAGACACTCACTCGCACTCGCACTCATCTCCACTCACACTCACAGGCACTCACTCGCACTCGCACTCACCTGCACTCACACTCACTAGTACTCACTCGCACTCGCACTCACCTGCACTCACAATCACTGGTACTCACTCACACTCGCACTCACCTGCACTCACACTCACTGGCACTCACTCGCACTCGCACTCACCTGCACTCACACTCACTGGCACTCACTCGCTCTCGCATTCACTTACACTCAATTCACTGGCACTCACTCGCACTCACCTGCACTCACAATCACTACCACTCACTCGCACTCACCTGCACTCACACTCACTGGCACTCAATCGCACTCACCTGCACTCACACTCACTGGTACTCGCTCGCTCTCGCATTCACTTACACTCACATTCACTGGCACTCACTCGCACTCACCTGCACTCACACTCACTGGCGCTCACTCGCACTCGCACTCACCTCCACTCACACTCATAGACACTCACTCGCACTCGCACTCATCTCCACTCACACTCACAGGCACTCACTCGCACTCGCACTCACCTGCACTCACACTCACTAGTACTCACTCGCACTCGCACTCACCTGCACTCACAATCACTGGTACTCACTCACACTCGCACTCACCTGCACTCACACTCACTGGCACTCACTCGCACTCACCTGCACTCACACTCACTGGCACTCACTCGCACTCACACTCACTGGCACTCACACTCACCTGCACTCACAATCACTGGTACTCACTCACACTCGCACTCACCTGCACTCACACTGACTGGCACTCACTCGCACTCACCTGCACTCACACTCACTGGCGCTCACTCGCACTCGCACTCACCTCCACTCACACTCATAGACACTCACTCGCACTCATCTCCACTCACACTCACAGGCACTCACTCGCACTCGCACTCACCTGCATTCACACTCACTAGCACTCACTCGCACTCGCACTCACCTGCACTCACAATTACTGGTACTCACTCACACTCGCACTCACCTGCACTCACACTCACTGGCACTCACTCGCACTCACCTGCACTCACACTCACTGGCACTCACTCGCATTCACACTCACTCGCACTCGCACTCATCTGCACTCACAATCACTGGTACTCACTCACACTCGCACTCACCTGCACTCACACTCACTGGCACTCACTCACACTCACCTGCACTCACACTCACTGGCGCTCACTCGCACTCGCACTCACCTCCACTCACACTCATAGACACTCACTCGCACTCGCACTCACCTGCACTCACACTCACTAGTACTCACTCGCACTCGCACTCACCTGCACTCACAATCACTGGTACTCACTCGCACTCACCTGCACTCACAATCACTGGCACTCACTCGCACTCACACTCACTGGCACTCACACTCACTGGCACTCACTCGCACTCGCACTCATCTCCACTCACACTCACAGGCACTCACTCGCACTCGCACTCACCTGCACTCACACTCACTAGTACTCACTCGCACTCGCACTCACCTGCACTCACAATCACTGGTACTCACTCACACTCGCACTCACCTGCACTCACACTCACTGGCACTCACTCGCACTCACCTGCACTCACACTCACTGGCACTCACTCGCACTCACTCTCACTGGCACTCACTCGCACTCGCACTCACCTGCACTCACAATCACTACCACTCACTCGCACTCACCTGCACTCACACTCACTGGCACTCAATCGCACTCACCTGCACTCACACTCACTGGCACTCACTCGCACTCACACTCACTGGCACTCACTCGCACTCACCTGCACTCACAATCACTGGTACTCACTCGCACTCACCTGCACTCACACTCACTGGCACTCAATCGCACTCACCTGCACTCACAATCACTGGTACTCACTCGCACTCACCTGCACTCACACTCACTGGCACTCACTCGCACTCACACTCACTGGCACTCACACTCATAGACACTCACTCGCACTCGCACTAATCTCCACTCACACTCACAGGCACTCACTCACACTCGCACTCACCTGCACTCACACTCACTGGCACTCACTCGCACTCACCTGCACTCACACTCACTGGCGCTCACTCGCACTCGCACTCACCTCCACTCACACTCATAGACACTCACTCGCACTCGCACTCATCTCCACTCACACTCACAGGCACTCACTCGCACTCGCACTCACCTGCACTCACACTCACTAGCACTCACTCGCACTCACCTGCACTCACAATTACTGGTACTCACTCACACTCGCACTCACCTGCACTCACACTCACTGGCACTCACTCGCACTCACCTGCACTCACACTCACTGGCACTCACTCGCATTCACACTCACTCGCACTCGCACTCACCTGCACTCACAATCACTGGTACTCACTCACACTCGCACTCACCTGCACTCACACTCACTGGCACTCACTCACACTCACCTGCACTCACACTCACTGGCGCTCACTCGCACTCGCACTCACCTCCACTCACACTCATAGACACTCACTCGCACTCGCACTCACCTGCACTCACACTCACTAGTACTCACTCGCACTCGCACTCACCTGCACTCACAATCACTGGTACTTACTCGCACTCACCTGCACTCACAATCACTGGCACTCACTCGCACTCACACTCCCTGGCACTCACACTCACTGGCACTCACTCGCACTCGCACTCATCTCCACTCACACTCACAGGCACTCACTCGCACTCGCACTCACCTGCACTCACACTCACTAGTACTCACTCGCACTCGCACTCACCTGCACTCACAATCACTGGTACTCACTCACACTCGCACTCACCTGCACTCACACTCACTGGCACTCACTCGCACTCACCTGCACTCACACTCACTGGCACTCACTCGCACTCACACTCACTGGCACTCACACTCACTGGCACTCACTCGCACTCGCACTCACCTGCACTCACAATCACTACCACTCACTCGCACTCACCTGCACTCACACTCACTGGCACTCAATCGCACTCACCTGCACTCACACTCACTGGCACTCACTCGCACTCACACTCACTGGCACTCACTCGCACTCACCTGCACTCACAATCACTGGTACTCACTCGCACTCACCTGCACTCACACTCACTGGCACTCAATCGCACTCACCTGCACTCACAATCACTGGTACTCACTCGCACTCACCTGCACTCACACTCACTGGCACTCACTCGCACTCACACTCACTGGCACTCACACTCACAGGCACTCACTCGCACTCGCACTCACCTGCACTCACACTCACTAGTACTCACTCGCACTCGCACTCACCTGCACTCACAATCACTGGTACGCACTCACACTCGCACTCCCCTGCACTCACACTCACTGGCACTCACTCGCACTCACCTGCACTCACACTCACTGGCACTCACTCACAATCACTGGTACTCACTCACACTCGCACTCACCTGCACTCACACTCACTGGCACTCACTCGCACTCACCTGCACTCACACTCACTGGCACTCACTCGCACTCACACTCACTGGCACTCACACTCACTGGCACTCACTCGCACTCGCACTCACCTGCACTCACAATCACTACCACTCACTCGCACTCACCTGCACTCACACTCACTGGCACTCAATCGCACTCACCTGCACTCACACTCACTGGCACTCACTCGCACTCACACTCACCGGCACTCACACTCACCTGCACTGACAATCACTGGTACTCACTCACACTCGCACTCACCTGCACTCACACTCACTGGCACACACTCGCACTCACCTGCACTCACACTCACTGGCACTCACTCGCACTCGCACTCACCTGCACTCACACTCACTGGCACTCACTCGCACTCACACTCACTGGCACTCACACTCATAGACACTCACTCGCACTCGCACTCATCTCCACTCACACTCACAGGCACTCACTCGCACTCGCACTCACCTGCACTCACACTCACTAGTACTCACTCGCACTCACACTCACCTGCACTTACAATCACTGGTACTCGCTCACACTCGCACTCACCTGCACTCACACTCACTGGCACTCACTCGCACTCACCTGCACTCACACTCACTGGCACTCACTCGCACTCACACTCACTGGCACTCACACTCACTGGCACTCACTCGCACTCGCACTCATCTGCACTCACAATCACTACCACTCACTCGCACTCACCTGCACTCACACTCACTGGCACTCACTCGCACTCACACTCACTGGCACTCACACTCACCTGCACTCACAATCACTGGTACTCACTCACACTCGCACTCACCTGCACTCACACTCACTGGCACTCACTCGCACTCACCTGCACTCACACTCACTGGCACTCACTCGCACTCGCACTCACCTGCACTCACACTCACTGGCACTCACTCGCACTCGCACTCACCTGCACTCACACTCACTGGCACTCACTCGCACTCACCTGCACTCACCTGCACTCACACTCACTGGCACTCACTCGCACTCACCTGCACTCACACTCACTGGCACTCACTCGCACTCGCACTCACCTGCACTCACACTCACTGGTACTCGCTCGCTCTCGCATTCACTTACACTCACATTCACTGGCACTCACTCGCACTCACCTGCACTCACACTCGCTGGCACTCACTCGCACTCACCTGCACTCACACTCACTGGCACTCACTCGCACTCACACTCACTGGCACTCACACTCACTGGCACTCACTCGCACTCGCATTCACATGCACTCACAATCACTACCACTCACTCGCACTCACCTGCACTCACACTCACTGGCACTCAATAGCACTCACCTGCACTCACAATCACTGGTACTCACTCGCACTCACCTGCACTCACACTCACTGGCACTCACTCGCACTCACACTCACTGGCACTCACACTCATAGACACTCACTCGCACTCGCACTCATCTCCACTCACACTCACAGGCACTCACTCGCACTGGCACTCACCTGCACTCACACTCACTAGTACTCACTCGCACTCGCACTCACCTGCACTCACAATCACTGGTACTCACTCACACTCGCACTCACCTGCACTCACACTCACTGGCACTCACTCGCACTCACACTCACTGGCACTCACACTCACTGGCACTCACTCGCACTCGCACTCACCTGCACTCACAATCACTACCACTCACTCGCACTCACCTACACTCACACTCACTGGCACTCAATCGCACTCACCTGCGCTCACACTCACTGGTACTCGCTCGCTCTCGCATTCACTTACACTCACATTCACTGGCACTCACTCGCACTCACCTCCACTCACACTCACTGGCACTCACTCGCACTCACCCCTTTGAAATGAGTGTGAGTGACTGCACTCATGAGTCACTGTGCCGATCTATACCGCTCACAATTCGTGTATATTAATAACGAAGCTTCCAATTTAGCACCTGTTGCATCGGGAGTGCGCCAAGGCAGTGTTTTGGACCCAGTTTTATTTTTAATATACATAAAAGATTTGCCTTCCCGATTACATGGTAACATCCGTCAATTCGCTGACTATTGTATTTCGTACCGCGAAATTAATCACAGTGATAATCACCATATACAAAATTCTGCCTTTTCTTGGTATCAGGAGTGGCAGATGACTATAAATGCCGAAAAATCTGTAACGCTAACACTAAGAAAGAAACAGATATCTGAGTTTACTTACATTATTAATGACACACCTCTCACTTGTGCATTTCAGCGTAAATATTTAGGTGTCACTTTAACATACGCTCTCCGATGGGAAAGCCATGTTAACAAAATAACCTCAAGTGGAAATCAATGTACATGCTGAGCACTAAACCGACTCTTCTTTCTGAGAAGACACCTTCGTCTTGGGGCCCCAGATAAAGTTTGCTGGCTTACAAAATGCTTGTTCGAACAGTGCTGGAGCACGCCAATATTGTTTGGTTTCCGTACACAATATAACTCATTGCAAGAATGGAATGTGTGCAGAGGAAGGCAATCAGGTTATGTTTTAATAAATGCAAATTAACGGATTCATTGACTAAATTATTAAAGAGAGCTGGTTTATTAACACTGCAAAGTAGAGCAAAACTAGCACGACTAAAGTTTTCGTTTCAATTTATTCATGGTGACATAAACATTGACGTCAGCCCCAAAGTCTCTCTGTCCATCTCTCTGTCATTGACATTAGAGGTGTGCATGCTTGCCGCCCATGCTCGCTAAGCTCCCCTTCGGTCGGATTGAGCCAAGAGAGCGGGAAATAGAGGGAAATGTTTACTGTCCGTATACTTAGTCAACCACTTAACGCCGAAACAAACACAAAAGGGAGAACAAAGCGGTATCTATCATTGCATCTTCGCTTTTTCTCCATGTATGCGAGCGTTCGTGTCTGGTACTCTGTGCTAACTTGGCTAGTCCCTCTTCCGCTCTATCTCTTTATATAAGGAGCCTGTACGTGTACGTTTAAGAGGGAAGCAGGAAGAAAATGAGGAGCCATTCCACCCTCTGAAGGCAGATGACCAGCGAAGCTGTAGCAGATCACACGGTATTAAACGTCTTCACTCATTGGAAGTCATGGCAAAATTTGCGGGTCATGATTTGGATATGTCTGCCATCAGCGCTCCAACCCATACATATTCCCTGGTGTATTAAAGAAAATGTCGCAGTTTCGCCCGAAAGGCGAAGCTTCGATTGCGATAGCAAATTAGTAGAGAGCTATACGAAGCAAGGATAGTAGTTTAATGGGCCGTATAACCTTGTACACATTCACCAACTAACTAAATAGACAAGCACGGTGTCACGCGCGAACAGGTAAACATGAACGCATCTCGCTCGATGACCGCGGAAACTCGCTGTCAGAACGCTGAGTAAGGAGGCGCAGCTATAGCCGCGAGCGAGTTGACCTTCGTGCCGCCTTTCGCTTCAAAGCGAACTAAACGTCGAAAACACGGCGCATACGAAGTAACCGGCTCCAGTTGAACACTGTTCACGTCGCAAATCGCTTTGAAGAGGAGGCGCGCGCGCGCGCCTTTTTTCTAGGTCGCAGATCGCTTTCGAGATACGACACCCACGCGGCCGCCGCCGGAGCAAGACGACCCCCCCCCCCCCCCCAATTCCTGACGCGCGACAGAAGCAGCGCGCTTCCGCCCCGCCTTATCCCTCGCGCGCGCGAGATTGAGCAGCAAAGGTCGGCTGACCCTCGCAAGCGTGCACTCGCACACGCAGCGTACCGCCGGCACGCTGCGACGATTTTACCGTGTTTGGACTTTATACGGAACCTCACAACGACGTCCACGACCATGGCAGAAGTTCTCTTGGAGTGTCCATATAATTGCTATCGCAATATATCCGCTCATCTCCTTATACATTGTCTCACTCATGCCTGTTCCTTGGATTATTACGACCTTAGTGAGTGGTTTCTATCTTGGCGTGCACAATCTGCTAGTGCGATAAGTCATCACCGCTATTGAGCTTGTACAAACAACGTGCCTCCATTTTTCCGCAAGCAAGGTGAACCGATATCACCTCTGCTTATCGTTCAAGCACTCACCACGTTCACATTCACTTCCACTCACAACCACTCACTCACGTTCACACTCACCTGCACTCACACTCACGTTCACACTCACCTCTACACACCCATAAGCACTCACCCCGTTCACACTCACAGCACTCAGTCACGTTCACACTCAGCCCCACTCAGCACTCAGTCACATTCACACTCATCTCCACTCACACTCACAAGCACTCACCGCGTTCACACTCACTTCCACTCACACTCATTGGCTCTCACCTCCACTCACACTCACTGGCACTCACCTCCACTCACTCACACTCACTGGCACTCACTCACACTCACCGGCACTCACTCTCACTCGCACTCACTTCCACTCACTTCCACTCACTTCGCACTCACTTCCACTCGCACTCAGTTCCACTCGCACTCACTTCCACTCGCACTCACTTCCACTCACACTCACTGGCACTCACTCGCACTCGCACTCACCTCCACTCAAACTCACTGGCACTCACTCACACTCGCACTCACCTCCACTCACACTCACTGACACTCACTCGCACTCGCACTCACCTGCACGCACACTCACTGGCACTCACTCGCACTCGCACTCAACTCCACTCACACTCACTGACACTCACTCGCACTCGCACTCACCTGCACTCACACTCACTGGCACTCACTCGCACTCGCACTCACCTGCACTCACACTCAGTGGCACTCACTCGCACTCGCACTCACCTCCACTCAAACTCACTGACACTCACTCGCACTCGCACTCACCTGCACTCACGCTCACTGGCACTCACTCGCACTCGCACTCACCTCCACTCAAACTCAGTGGCACTCACTCGCACTCGCACTCACCTGCACTCACACTCAGTGGCACTCACTCGCACTCGCACTCACGCCTTTGAAATGAGTGCGAGTGAGTGAGTGAGTGCACTCATGAGTGAGTGCGCCGACCTATGTATCAGTGACCCTAATCTGTGGTCGCGCAGAACGCTTGGCTATCGGTTGGAGGTGCTGCTGGAGGCAAAAACTAGGTTTATATACGTACCACAATAAATTCTGCGACCTTGTTATGAAAACTGTGATTTCGGAATGACTTTTTTGCCATTTCACGAGCTGCTGCTGCAACTAGCTGAAAGCTGAGTCATTGAAGTTGATAAATCCCCGGGAATACGTCAATCGATGCAATTGGCTCATCGCAAATTGCTTTTTACTGGCCAAAAAAAGCCTCCAAAATTGGGCCTTTTCTATAGACTCCCATACTTCGAACTTCGCCCGCAATTTGGAACGGGTTTTCTGTCGTAAGTAATGGTACCGCGTGCATGAGATGTCGTGATAAGCTCCTAGAGGTTATTTCGACCGTAGTATTTTGAAAGATTGCTTCTATGATTAGGTATTTGGGAAAAACGACGCTCTCCCATAGAAAACGCGCATGTTTTCAGAGGCGGCCGCTAGAGGCGCTGTTCGGCGATGTCCCAGATCCTGGTAATGATGACTGTTTTGATTTTAATTCCCACGAGATATGCGTGAAATGTTCGAACTTCTGCGATTTTTTAAATCATACGGACGAAACTGAACATATAGGTAAACCACGCGGACAAAATACACATCGCTTTGCATGTAGCATGCAACAATGTTTGCGCAGACAAAAATTGCGAGAGAAACTAAAGGATACAAGACGCGTTGTAGCCTGATGTTCAAACAGAAAGTTCGTCATATTTTGTTTGCGTTGAGGAATTGTGCGATCAATTGAATTGATTTGAAATGAAAATTTTCTGTAAAGTTATAAACACAATGAACCCTTGGAAGTTTTTCAGCCTCCGTCAAAACCGGAAAGTCATCCTATTTTGTTAGCTACATATTAACCTCGCATCATTTAACATATTTGCATGCAGAAACATAGGTGCGCGCTGAAAAATTAGGCTGGCATCCCATGTACGGAGAAATCTCGCTCTGTCATTTAAACGTTTCGTTTAAGTATGTGCGATATACATTATAAATAAACGAAATATGTGCGACTCAACCCCCGCCTCTATCCCCGAATGCTCTTACCTGAACAATCCTGACTACGGATTGACAATGACAGCCCGGATAAAGACATGCTGACGATGAAAGACTTGTTTCATCGCTTCTCGCCTTTGTTTCTGTGTATCTTCACTTTTAGTGGCTTCAATTGCAAGCCTAACGTGGCAATCTGAGTTGACACTGTTCACAAGAAAAACCGAGCCACGCTTCTGCAGAAAGCACATTTTTTAAATGCAAAGATATCAAGAATAAATAAAAGTATTCGTGTTGAAGTTACAAAGAACACAGATATATAAAATGTTGAGCATACGAACTCTGAATTTGGGAACGCCTTTAACCTGTCCAACCTTTCGGGGTGATATTGAAACATATACCGCAGATCAATCATGTCACTTGCAAGCGCTCAAAAAATCCGTATTTTCTAGTGTCTTTTGACCACTCATTTTGCATTGACGGAGCTCATTTGTGACTCCACTGAAACAGGTACCACACGAACAAAATATTGGTATGAATAGGTTTTGAGTCCTGTCGCATTAGCTAGCCTACATTTTGATTGAAATTCTTTAGAAAGTGGGAATCATAATGAATTCGGAAACTATAAGCCAATCTCACTCCTTAACTGCAATAACACTCTTTTGAAAAAAGTACTGGCTGATAGAATTAGACAATTCCTCACTAAACATAGCATTCTGTCATCATCCCAACATGATTTCGAGAAGTTTAGATCAACTACTATGGCCGTACTTTCTGTGACTGACATAATTAATGAAGCACTCAACAACAAAACATTTCTATCGGTGTATTTCTGGATAATAAAAAGGCGTTCGGCACCATGGATTACAATATTTTACTAAAAAAACCAGAAATATATGAGTTTAGGGGTGTGTCACTTGACTTCGTCAGAAGTTATCTGAGTGGGAGACGACAGTGTGCTATCATTGATGAACACGCGTCCAGTTATCGTTCTGTTTCTTTAGGTATTCCGCAGGGCGCGGTCCTGGGAGTCATACTCCTGAGGCTATAAATAATCTACCGGATTGTTTACCCGTGTAATAGTAAGTAATACCCGTGCCATTGTCTACGCTGACGATACCTGCCTGTTGGCTACCGCTGAGTCCACTGAAACCGCCAGTCTCATTTTAAAATCAGAACTTTAGCTCGTCAGGAAATGGTTTTCCACAAATAAACTTTCTTTGAATATTGCCAAGACAAAACATGATGATGATGTGTAGTGTTTAATGGCGCAGTGGCCAGCTATGGCCAAAAAGCGCCATGACATATGGTAATGGGTTCTGAATGTATTATGGATGGAGTGGACAGTGGGTAGCCAATGGCAGATAAAAGGTGGCTGTAAAGAGGCCTAAAACAAGTCGCTATAAACTGCGTAAAATATATGAGTGTTAAAATAATAAAAAGTCTAGTGATGTCAGCTATGAGCGTAAGAGTTCTGCAACAAAACGTATGTTTAAGTATGTGCACCTCTTGAGTATGGACCTCTTGAGTAATAAGTATGAACCTCTTGAGTCACTATTGCCTCAAGAGGTCCTTGAAATCAAGGGCTGAGAGGCGCGTGCTCTAAAATGATTTTGCACTGCAGCTGCAGCCTGAAAGTCGAGGCTGCGCTACAGATACCCTGGCCACATGATTTTTTAATGTGTTTACATTTGCTAAAAACTTTAAAACGGCATTAAAATCAAAAAGCGCCTTATGGCTAAGAAAGAATGCTGGGTGAAGAGGGATGTGCTCACGATACGCGGGATAAAAGTACTTTTTACGCTGAGCTTTCAGAGATTTCAGGGCACTGGATAAGAACATGGAGAATTGTCAGTATGTCGCCACACCCATCACATCTTGGACGATCACTTACTGTAAGAAGATACGAGTGTGTTCCATGGGTATGTCCTATCCTTACCCTGCAAAGAAGCACTTCTATGTGTCTTTTTGTTTTCTGAGATATCCATTTCCCAATTCTTGGCTTGATTGCATGTAGCTTATTTGGACACTTCATTATTCCATTGCCTTTGCCAATATTTCCGTAATTCATGGCGCAAGAAAGACTTTAGGTTAGTGGAAAGGATGGCTTTGTTTGTGTTTGTATGTTCAAAAACTACTGAAGTGGCACTTTCGTCTGCAGCTTCGTTGCCCTTAATGTCTCTATGGGCCATGACAAAATATGTCATCTTTGCATCCCCCCATCTAAGATGCTTGAATGTGCCTTCCGGAACGTCATTAGGAGATAATGACATAAACCAATTCAGTACTATTCAATACATGAGTGTAACACAAGGTGAAGCGTTGAACTGAAAGCCACACATGCAGAAATTGTGCAAGAAAATTTCATCTGCATGTTTTATCATGGCTAAAGCTCGCCGGAATTTGCAAGTGCACACGGTGAAAACGTTGTACTTTAGCTTTTTCCAGTCATAATTAACGTATTTCATAGAGTCCTGCGGATTCACTTACAAAACTTATATTGAACGAGCATTGAGAATAATGAACTTCACAGTCTCGAATATGCATTCTTACACTTTGTTTCTGAGCAACCAAATATCGCGGGTATTGCCGTTTCGAGATTTTCGTATTGCACTACTTGTACTAAGAATACTATGCAGCGTCTGGCCTTTTCTTTCGCACACATTTCATACAACCACATCTAATGGTCGCTCGGCATCATAGGGAAAAGTTCTGGTCGCCATATATCATAATGACTATAGCGAGCGTCACCTTTAGTACGTAGGAGTGAAAATTTGGGATAAGATACCTTGCGCTGTTTTAGAGACGTCCACCTCTTCTAATTCGTTAATACATTTTTCCTGTCACAAATAAATACCTGAAGTGCAATGCCTAAATTTGAAAATGTTTGTTATTGCCATCCATTTTATTGTCGCTTTTGTGTTTGTTATTGAAACCTGTAAATAGTGCCTTCAGAGAGAGGTGTTCTTTAGCAGTCAATACTGCTCTTGTCATAATATTGTTATGTCTCATTATTATTCGCTCTTGTGCGCTTGTGTTATGTGTATTAATGTGTTATTCGTTCTCTCAATTTTGCGTAATTTGTATATTTATATTATTTTGGTAGAGTTCATTATATAAACATCTGTCATCAAAACATTTCTGTGCTATAACTGCAGGGATCCATACTAACCTTTGGCTAAGGATCCATACAGTGGTGTCCATGTATTGTATAGAAGAAGCGGAGGTAATATAAAAAATGGAAATATGAAATTTCAGAAGACTGACTTGGGTCCAACACTGTCGACACTATTAGGGGAGAGGCGGGCGAGAGACCAGAGAGAGTCGGTGGCACAAGCGGCATAGGCCGGCAGGGCTGCGCGCATGCGCCGCAGTGGGAGAACGGGCACGTACACGCACAGTCTAGGCTGCCTCGATGCCCTTCTCGCCCACCGCTCCTCTTCCGCTGGGAAGTCGCGTTTGCTCTCCGCCGTGCGTTCGCTCCCCGTGAAAGTGCGCGTCCCTCGCCCTCGTGCGCTTTCACTCGCACATACAGCATGCGGTCACTGAGATTTTTTTTCCATTGCCGGACGCGACCATCGAAGAGTGAGCCCTTAACAGCTTCGCTGTAAAATATTACTCTCGAACTAGCTTTACACAAGGCGGTCATTCAAGGTCAGTTCTTTAGTATCTTTGCTGAGAAGGAGAGGAATAAACGCTGTTAACTGCGAACGTTGTGTGGGCTGGTTTGGCAAGAGGCTGTGACCAGTTTGTGCGAAAGAAAGTCCGCTTACTACTCAATAAAAGTCTATTTGTTTCATGTATTGTATTTAGGGGATGGAGGTGTTCCGTTTGAGCAAAATATGTATAACGCGAAAATAAGTGGTATTGCTGTGGATTGGGCTCACTTAGTGCTATTGTAACAGTACACTGACTCCATGATACGATCGTTTGTGGAATTGCTCGACTAAAATTCTGATAATGAGAAAGCACTGTTTAAACTGGGCCTTATTTATCGCTTTTGCGAACTTTTTATCTTCGATTATACGTAGCGAACCCCGCCGATCCTACACGCAGGGGGAACAGCGTGAGCGTAGACACGCTACCAGACCTTGCGTTCGTATCGAACGTGACCGCAGCGGACTGGAAAAATACGCAGGAGGACTTGGGGAGCGACCACTCGCTGATCGAGATCACGATAGACACGGGTGCGGGCGGTCGTAGGACTACCCCTGAAAGCAAAGGCCGTAAACTCAAACTCGTCAAGTGGGACACGTTCCGCAAGAAACGAGACGAATGGGGGCAAGGCGACAAGGCGATTACGGACATCGACGAATGGACGGAGACGCTGAAAATGGACATAGACGCGGCAACGTGCGATGTTCCGCCCGAGGCGAACCTCGAAGCAATTGACAGCAGGCTCCTACACATGTCGGAAGCAAAGCGATCACTTCTAAAGAGGTCGAAACGCCAAAGACATAACAGGGCGTTGCGCAAAGGCATAGCATAATTAGACAGAGACATCGAAGAACATGCGCTCCAAGTATGTAGGGCACAATGGGAAGACATGTGCACCGGCCTCGAGAGGCAGATGAGCGGGGCCAGTGCTTGGCGCCTCTTTCGGCACGTCTTAGATCCTGAAGAGACTCGGGCCGCTCAAGGCCAGAAGACTCGTAAACTGGTAAGAGATAATAAAGGCGATAACTTCCTCGATGCAATACGTGATCGTTACTTTAAGACAGGCGAAAGCGTCCAACACCCCGAATACGACGGCGTCGCAAACGAGAAACTAGACGCGGACTTTAGCGAAGCAGAACTTCGGACAGTCCTTTTCGAACTCAACACCCTATCGGCGCCCGGCCCTGACAGGGTTACCAACAAGACTCTCCGTAACATACACGACGAGTCAATCTGCCGACTCGTGACGTACATCAACGAGTGCTGGCGCGACGGTCCCCTTCCCGAAGCGTGAAAACGGGCCCGCGTTATCATAATTCCTGAACCGGGCAAGCGAGTTACGCTCGACAATCTCAGACCGATTTCGCTCACGTCTTGCGCCGGTAAAGTCATGGAACACGCGGTTCTCACCCGTGTGACCAATTTTCTCGAAGACCGCGACGCGTTCTCGCACGCCATGCTAGGATTCCACCGCAATCTCTCTGCACTGCACGTATTGATTCAGCTCAAACACCAGATCGTTGACGACACTACAAGCTCCACCAAGACAATACTCGGCCTAGACATTAAAAAGGCCTTTGAAAACGTTAAACACGAAGCTATTTTAAAAAGAGTTAACAGATTAGGACTAGGTCAAAGAACATACAATTATATTCGAAATTTGCTTACGGGCGGACGCGCACGCGTTGGCGTCGGCGACGAGGCATCGCCGGAATTTCAGACGGGTCCGACGGGCACGCCTCAAGGCTCAGTCATATCACCATTGCTCTTTAATTTAGTTCTACTAGGACTACCCGAGAAATTACCAGAAATAGAAGCATTATATCACAGTCTCTACGTGGATGACATCACCCTCTGTGTTCACGGGGGAGGTTGTGGTACTCACGTCGAGCGAACGCTACAGGCGGGAGTAGATGTAGTGCAGGAGTACTTGCGAGGAACGGGACTCGAGTCCTCGGCGACCAAGTCCGAACTGTTACTCTACAAACCCACGAGCAGAGGTTGCAAAACCCTGCGTGTAGAGGAACGGGGATACTAAAAAATACGCGTTATCTCGGAAGACGGTACTCCCATATCGCACGTAGACAAAGTTAGAATCCTGGGATTACACCTGCAGGCAAACGGATATAACGGAGAGACGGTGCGCAGACTGCTTTGTTCGGTAGATGACACGATCGGACTCTTGCATCGCATCACGAATAGACGCAATGGTATGCGCGAACACTGCGCGATCCGTCTTGTGCAAGCGTACGTGATAAGTCGCATAACGTACACCGCCCCCTACCTCAAGTGGATAGGGTCGGAAAAAAAGAAAATCGATTGCTTGATACGAAAGGCTTTCAAGAGGGCGGTAGGCAATCCAATGAACGCGAGCACCGACAAGTTTCTAGAGCTCGGACTTCACAACTCACTCGACGAATTAATCGAGGCGCACGACGTTGCGCAATACGATCGATTATCCAAGTCAACGACGGGTCCACGCATGCTCGAGTCGCTCGGCATCACGTACCACGCTCAGCATGGAGAAAAAATGGTAGTTCCAGCCTCGGTCCGGGACTGCCTGATCGTTCCGCCGCTTCCAAGAACATGCATCCGACGCATCACGTCGGGCGACGCAACAAACGAGCTAGCGACCTTCAAAAGAAATTTGGTAAGAGTAAAGCCCCAATCAGACGTACGCGCTGGAAAGCGTACGCACGCGCCGCACTCACTCGACGTCACGTCGCGTCCGATAGAGGAAGAGGGCGCGCACCCAAACGAGGCATGAGTTGCCGCGCGTCCCTGCGCGTTTCGTCGCGGCGAAGCAGTGTTGCTAGATTGCCATGTTCAAGACAGCCTAGCCTTCGCTTAACGGCCTTGTTAAGCAATGTATTAAAGATGGCAATAAAACACACTAAGTTTTGACTTAACATGTACCTATATATTTTAAAAAGGTATTTCAGGACTCCTAATGGTTCAGTCAGCTTAACTAATACGAGTATTGTGAACCTGGCTGAACCTGCAGCAGTATCGGCGGTATCGGCATAGCATCACTGGTGTGCTACGTATGCGGCGTCCGGTGTCGAACAGCGCTGCAAGCTTTCGTCCTCTGGTCCTTGTGCTTCATTGACTGTTAAATAATGAGACCACCGTCCAGGAGGAAGAAAGTTTTGCTTACCATGAAAATGATGATGTTGGTGCTAATGTTGAAGAGAAGGCGACGTCAGTACCAGCGGCAACCGCGACGATGGTGGGTGCGGCCCGTGTTTGCAGCACTCAAGCAAGAAGGACTTTACTACACAGCAGTAAGTAACTGTTTTTTTTGTGCCTGTGAAACAAGCCAGGCAGTTAGCTGCCGAATACGAAGGCGCGTGCTTGACCGCCGCAGTCGTGGCTGTATTGTCGGTCGGAATGTGAAAA
This sequence comes from Dermacentor silvarum, assembly GCF_013339745.2. NCBI lineage: Eukaryota > Metazoa > Arthropoda > Arachnida > Ixodida > Ixodidae > Dermacentor > Dermacentor silvarum. The sequence continues at coordinate 132,633,704 of NC_051158.1, read as the reverse complement.
ACGGGTCCATGATGGGTTCAGCGCGATACAGTTGTCTGATGGGATTAAGGGGAAATTTTGACAAGTACTAAGTGTAAACTACGTAACATCATACAGTAAACTTTGGTGGCACCTCCATGAAATCAAAGAGGGCAACGGGGCATCGAGGACGGAACCCGGACTGGTCCGTAGGTTGGGGGCTCACCGAGGCCTGCGCGTGCCGGGGCTATCATTCGTCCGCAGTCGCGGATTCCCCGGCACGCTCCGGCCATCATGAAAGGTCTTGTGTAGTGATTTTGCCGCTTAAGTGCCGTACGAGAATTAAGGAGTTGTGAAACTTAAAAAAAATATGTCACCAAGACATTTTGTGGGACATATATGGCGGACCTACTGGCCTACTTGCTATGCACAGACGTTAAACCCCCTTATAATTCTCTTTTACATAAAACATATTATCCTCCTCCTACACCGAAATAAGTTTTGGGCACCAACCGGGAAAACCTGTTCGCAGCTAATTTTCCTTTCCTTTGGCAGATGCGCCGTATGCGTGAAGGCGACCACGGCTTCTTCTTCAAGTTTTACCGTATGACGCCTCAGATGTTTGACACATTGTTGGCATTTGTTGTAACGGACCTCACTTCTCAGAACTTCATAAGGGAACCCTTGGAGCCTGCTGAACGGCTGGCAATAGCATTGAGGTACGTATGTATTCAGTTATTCATTTATAGGGCTTTCACAAGTGGCTCCGTGCCTGTGTTGTACTAAATTAGCCTTCTACAAATGGAGACCTTGAGAGATTAGTTTCGTGCTCACCAATGGTCTGTTTGCTGCACAAAACTACTGGGCATTTAAAGCAAAATGAACTTAGGTACACATCATTCTGTGTTGTCCTCTCTTCTTTTTTTTTCAATTATGTGCCGCATAGCACCTAATATAACCGTCAACTTTTTCTGTACGTCGCTTATATCACCTGCAAGATATTGTGACGAGCAGTGCACTGTGAGGTCCGTCTAACTTGAGAAGTAATGCTTCAGCTTGCCTGCGTCGGCATTACAAGTCAAATAAAGGAGCCACCAGAATGGCATTGAATATGGGAGATTGATATACATGTCTAAAAAGAGATTAAAATGTGGGATCAAGTGTGAAAAGGCAACAATGGACCACTTGAAAAAAAAATTGCTGAACGAGCAAGGACCATGTTGGTGCACACTAGGTACTTTTACGAGAACACTGTTATTCTCTATTCAAGAAAGAAAACAGCATATAAAAATTGTATTGGTAGCAGCACTTCAGAACATAAACATTCACCGGTATTGTGGTAACAAATTCGGTATACGGTATTGTGGTAACTAAATATTCACAAACATGTTTTATGATTTTGTTTCTCTGTGTTACAGTTACCTGGCATCAGGCCAAGATATCTGTCATGTTGCGCTTGCATATCGCGTTGGCATTGAAACTGCACGAATGTGCATACGTGTCACATGTCGGTCCCTCTGGGCACGACTGAAGGATCACTATATAAAGGTAAGGTGAAGCTTTATAGTATAGTGACGAAATGAGAGCATCATCAAAAATATTGTGTGGTAAGGAACCACTGTGCTGATGGAATTATATCATTAGTTTTTAGAAACTTTCATAGTGCATCTGAGATGTGCAGTTGGTTGTGTATTTTACCAGGGTATGGGCAAGCTATATTTAAGTTTTCTGTTATTTTTTAAAGATTGCCAGTTGGCAGATAACATAATTCCAGCCCTTGAGTGGTATTGTCCAGAGAGGGAGACATTACTTGCGCGAGAAGTCTAAACACATATTCAACTAACAAAAAAATTTCACTAATCAACTTAATTACTTCATGCCACATATTGCAATTTACAAATTGTAGCCGCTGTGTTTTCAAGGCGTATACACTCGAAATTAATTTCCAGAATGAGACCAGTTTCGAGAGATGTCCTGTCAAACTCGGCCTAAAACTGCACTTTTTTCCTCTTACTTTTTTTTACAAACTGCTATTTTATATACTGAAGCACAAAAGTAATTCGGAACACCCATGAATTTTTTCCCACACTTTGGGAAATATCTAGAGAATAATTTCATCCAAGAGATTGATTTTAAATAAATACACCTTTTAAGAGATGACCGGCTACATTTTGTAATTTGCTGTGTGTGCCATAAAGTAAATAATTAGGAAGTTAATTCGTAAGCTTTCTTTAATTAGTTGATTACTTGTTTCGATTTCACAAGCTAGTAATGTGTGCCTTTCGAATAATTCAGCTTAAGGACAAGAATTGTGCTATCTGCCACAGGCGATTTTTCTAAATTCCGGAATATTTCAAAAATGATCACCTCGTATACATACTCAGCTATGCACCACGATGGGTGTCACTTCACATCCTAACTGTGTTAAAACAGCGTCATACATTTGCAGACATCGAATAAGCTACTGCATGGTATAATGTAGTAGTGATGATTCTCTGCAACTCAACTCTTTTAGGCACCCAGCAGAGCTGAGTGGGAGGAGATAGCCCGAGGCTATCTCCTCCATGCGGTGGCAGTTCCCCAACTGCCTAGGTGCCGTGGACGGCAAACATGTCGCCATTGTTTGCCTTCCTAACTCTGGCAGTGTCTACCTCAACTACAAGGTAACATTACTTTTGTTTACTTGCTTTTGACCAGACGAGCTCATTACTTAGCTGAGCTGGTAATCATTGGCATTTGCATGGGTGGGGATAGGCATTTTCAAATACTCGATGCCAAAGCAGAACAAATGACTGTTGTAAATAGAATTCCCTAAAAACTAATGGTTCATCTGATTTATGAGCAAATGTTAAGCTTCTGGCTTTATTTTTTATTTTATTCTCCTGATGTTTGTAAATAGGAAGCCGTGCACTAAATGTGCACGATGTCCTCCGACCATACATTGTGCGCCATGACTACATCGCCATGAAGAATAGAACTAATTACAGTAGTTTCTTACCAAAATATCTAGCAATTTCTCATAAGAAATAATTCATGCAGTTTATAAGTTCATTACAAAAACACTCATTATGTCACACGTCTGCTTTTGACACTTTTGACTTGCTATAGTTTACTCCTAGCATATATGGTTGTGCTTGCAGTGATCATTAGTACAGCCTTTGTGAGAGTTTCAATGCAGATGATGTTTAAGCCACCCCAACAAAAATATATCTTCATAAAGACTTGTAGAAACAATAGTCATGTAGTGCATGAAATGTGCAGAAGGGCTCCATAAGCTAGCTTATCATGCACTTGTGGAAATTATTTGTTGCTGAACTTGGCCGCTTAGCCAGCCATTGGCTACTTGGTAGTCCATACCAGTCTTCACTGATTTGCTTGCAAACACCCACATGACATAAAATACACACCGCAAAACAGTGATGAGTGTTGCATAAGCAAATTCAAAGATTATGGCAGCATTGATGTTAGCTGTGAGAGCTTAGGTTACTTCTCTTAAATGGATTCTTGGCATCAGGTGACTAAAGACTGCTCACATGTCAAGTACTTGTACTACTATTGCCAATTACCATTTATCAACTGTGATTACTTTCGCATCACACAATAAACTTCCATATGCCATAACCATTCACTGACCTGCAAACAACAGAATGGATGCACTGGGTGTGAGACACCTCTTTGTTATATTCCCCCGGTCATGCATTTTGACTACACTTTACGGAAACAGTTCTACTGGGATTCCAGGTTTCACACTGACAAGGGCAGCTGCTTTCGCACTTCTATGATTCCGTAGTTGTAGAGCAAGATATACCTATATTGTGCTCATTCTGTCTGATGCAGCTGTCATAATTATACCACTTGTATTGATTGTGTGCATTGCGCTCAACATTGCAGGGCACATTCTCTGTGGTCCTTATGGCCGTGGTCGACAGCAACTGCAAGTACACCCTCATTGATGTGGGAGCTGAGGGTCGCCTCAGTGATGGTGGCACATTCAAAAATTCCGAGTTTGGACGTGCCCTCACTCAAGGAGACTTGGACATACCATCTACCAGTCTGCTTCCTGGCTGTGGAACAAATGCACCATATGCCTTCGTAGGCGATGAGGCTTTTCAGCTTCGCAAGGATTTCCTTCGTCCTTATCCAGCCAGACAGCTTGACGATGAAAAGCGGGTTTTCAACTATAGGCTAAGCCGAGCAAGGTATGCGGCATTCAGTCTTTCAATATCGCATGTAGTCAGAAAAGTAAACAAGATACAAGACCAGTTATCTTAGTTTATGAACACTACCGCCAGAGTTTTTCCAATAATATATTCTAAAATTTCTATGAGGTTTTTCACGTGTCACTGCATTCGTTATAATTTGTAGGATTTGTATTGTGAGAGACAGCAGAAATTTGTATTAGTTCGTGTAGTGTTATCGTGGTGCCTTAAGGCCAAGCAGAACACGAAAGGTAGAGGATGAACAACAGTGCCACTCGCAACTGTAAGAATTTATTAAAACCACGAGAACACCATAGCCACAAAGCAACCACAGCGTGTGTTTTATTGCTATGGCCTATGCAAAGCGGCAAAACGAAAGTATTCTTTAAAACTGGATTATATGTCTCATGGAAAAGGATAAGGTGAATGCTTTGTGGTGGTATAAGCGACTGAAAAAAAAAGTACATATCTCTTGAAGTTACTGTTATTCTGGTTGGAGAAAATGTGCTGAGTTATGCTGAACATTCCGAAAGTGGATGTATTTATATCCTTTAACATTACTCTTTATGTGCCAACCACGAGTTATGGCAAAGTGCTATATTTGTTTGTACAGGTATTCTTGCAACTTCGGCATTTAAGGTGCTTGCATTTTTTCCCAGGCGTTCTGCAGAGAACGAATTTGGAATTACAGCGGCCAGATGGAGAATTTTGCTCCGTACCATCCCCCTGCGACCGAAGAATGTGGACTTTATTATCAAGGCTGCTTGTATCCAGCACAATTTTCTCACCGTCCACAACCCACAGTCACACAAGTTTGCCGATGCAGAGGACAGCTTTGGCAATCTCATCCCACGGCAGTGGCGATATGGTGTGCAAGAAGCATCGGCAAACAGCTCGGAACCCCACTTCTTCCCAGTGAAGGCAACACATTGCAGGAACTACCTCAGTGATGCGGCAGCTGCCAGGAATATTTTCGCAGCATACTTCTGTAGCAGTGCTGGGGAGGTTCCTTGGCAATGGAATCTGCCTGGGATATCAAAACAAGCGACTGTCAAGCGGCTACAGGAGCAGATACTTCCGACAATTCACTGATGGTGCGCTGTGAAATTTACCAGGGCGAAGCCTCATGCCACTGCTTATTGGTTCATGATTAAAAAAAACCTATTCGTTAGATTTACATCACACCTGCAGGCACTGTTATGTTTGGTTTCAAAACAATTTAGCGCCCCTTGTGGCTTGTCTTCTCCTGAAACAATGCTCAGCTGTGTTACGTGCATTTCCATCGCTCGTTGTGCGGTAGAACTCGCACTTGTATTTAACCTCTTAAGTTTCTACCCCCTGTATTATACAGCTAGTAGGCAATGATCTCGCACCTTTCTTTCAAACAGCGCTAGGACGGAACGAAGTGGGTACGACAGACAAATCGCCTTGTCCTAGCGCTGTTTGTTCCCGTCTTAATGATGTACCAACCAGCCCAAACCAGCACACTCCTTTCTTTCAATGATAATGGTAAGCTGGCACTCATGATTTGGTAATGCGTGCTGTATGTGCTCCCACTCAATTTTATTCTTCTGTAAATTTACTTTTTATAATCAAGTTCACCTCGTAGTAAATGACATAGACATATTCTTGCAGAGATTCTAGAAGCTCACTGCCAATCATGAAGTGGGAAAGGTTACTTCTTTTTCTGTTTGTTTAAAGGAACTACCTGTCATGGTGGAGTATGGCTTTTGCATTTCACTCTCAGCCTGAGTGCATGGGATAGACTCTCAGCTGCATTTTGATGGGGGTGAAATTTTAAAAAATGCTTGTGTGCCGTGCATTATGTGTCCGTTAGAGAACCCCAGGTGGTCAAAATTAACCAAGGGGGCTATTCTGTAAGATTCCACCTAGTGGACTGTCCATTTCGACCGCTGCTGATTGCCTGCAGCTGCATGAGTGAGGAGGAGACAGGTGCCCTCAGCCAGTCTCCTTGCTCATGCAGCTGCAGCCAATCAGCGACAGCCGAATGACAGTCCACTAGGTGGATGGACTCTTACAGAATGCCCCCCTGGAGCATCGTACTACAGCATGCCTCAATAATATTTTGGTTTTGGCATGTAAAACCCCAGAATTATTTTTGAAGGAATTATGTGACCACACATGACACACCATGTAACGAGCGGATTGGCTGCAAGAAGGTATAAAATGCTGAACATTTAAATTGCATTTTCTGGCCACCCTGAGATGTGGAATCCACACAATGGAATCATGCATGCTAATCGCACGTCCATATCACTAACTAGTCTAGCATGACTGTCTCCTTTTATTGCATGGGAAATTTGGTTTGAGTGAGGCATGCTTAAATTCAATTAGTGCCAACATCTGTTAATTTGCCAGAAACTATGCGATTTTATACATGATACCTAAGTGCAAAGTAATTACAGTAGAGATAGACTAACAAACGTGGAAGGGGCTAACACGGCTTGTCAGCCAGTGATCTGAACTGAATTATCCTGGCAGGTACATCAGAGCATTACAGGCGCAAGACGAGTATCAAACCAAAAGATGCAGTTAGGATTTATAGATATGCGGATGACTACCTTGTGATTTCAAATCTAACCGAGACTAGCCTTGACGGTGCTGTGGCAGAATTAACTCCTTCTTGAGAGTTTGCTGGATTAAATTTCACCTAGAGAAGGTCGCAGCCAGATGCAATGTGTGCATTGTATTTGGCGCCCCAAGCAAACTGGGCAAGATTTCCCCTTTGATGGCGATTAAGCTGCCGGCTACATGTTCCAAGAATCATCGATTGTGTATGCGATATGGTTTACAATATTCGCCTGAAGTGCGACAGGATGTGCATTGGACAAACGGGACGATGCTTCAACGATCGAATGAGAGGTCACTGGTTGGCGGTAAACAGCAACATGGGCGGGCACTTGGTAGACCACTGCAAGCGCTGTGGTTGTGTGCCACTCCTTGTCCAGGAGTGGCACACAACCATCCAAGGAAAGCCAGAAACTACACTGAGAGAGAGGTATATAATTGAGGCTTTCTTAATAAATAGAGCAGGAAATCTGTGCTTTGGCACGTCGTCACTGGTATTAAGGGACAAAGAAATGTCAAGATTAGAACGTGCAGCTGCATCTTTTGGTCTGATACTCGTCTTGCGCCTGTAATGCTCTGATGTACCTGCCAGGCTAATTCAGTTCAGATCACTGGCTGACAAGCCGTGTTAGTCCCTTCCACGTTTGTTAGTCTATCTCTACTGTGATTACTTTGCATTTAGGTATCATCTATAAAATCGCATGGTTTCTGGTCAATTAACAGAAGTTGGCGCCCATATATGTCATTTGTGTCTCACTTTGTGCTCGTCTGCTTAGCATCGTAACTCAACAGCATTGTTATTTGGTGCCAATGTAAGCGAAGCAGTAGGCGGCAACTAGACATCATGGGCTAACCTGTCGTGGAAGAGAATCCATGCGGCGAAACTGCGTTGTTGCCGCAGACTGTTGGAGCACAAAGCTCAGAGAATGAGAAAATGGTGCCATCTCGCGTGGTGCTAAAAACTGGCCTGCTCTTTTCATGACGTCATTTCTGTGATGCTCGCAGAAGCGAGAATTCTTAGTGAAGCCCGGCATAAAACACTTACGGGTAAGAAAAGTGCAGCACACCCTTGATCACTCTGAATGCTTCTTTATTAGTTGTAATAGCTCAATTTGGAAATCCAGCTGTCTCTCCTCCGGCACTTTCTTGAAAAATTTTCCAATGTTCAGAGCCATGTGATAATATTCATCTTCCAATGGGCAGGCCTGCAATGTTTTCGACAACTGTCCCATTTCCGTCACCATGACTTCTTGACTTGTCCTTCTCTTTCTTCTTTTAGTGCTCGACTGCTTGCAGCAGGTTCCCAAATACTTAGCGCAGCCGCTGCTGGCGCTTTTGACGTCGAGGCAGCTGTCGTAGACGACGTCGAGGCTGGTGTCGTAGACGACGTCGAGGCTGGTGTCAGGGTTGACGTTGAGGCTGGTGACGACACCTGCGATGCTGACGCCAAGCCAGAGATATCCGAGATATCGGACCGTGCTTCAAGATCTTGGTCTTGAAATTGGGCAATGCCCATTAAAATTGATGAAGCACTGCTGCTTTGCTGCTGGTTATCATCCAGTGACTCGTTCAGCTGCTTCGACCTCGGGCTCTCGGGCAGTGCATAATTGCCTGAAGTGCTGCACGTAAGAAAAAGTGCATGTTTGCTATGTTGGCAGGTTTTGTAACTTGGCAATAAAACAAAGTGAAACCGTTTCACAGCACTTTTTCTCGCTATTCATTACTGTTATAGCCCCACACATTGTAAAACTGTCGTGAACAATGCTAGCACTTTCATGACTTTAAAAAGTTGTTATTCACTATTGTGATCCATATTACCATGTATTTGGCTTAAGTGAGAAATAGAGCAGAAAAAGACCATAAGGTGCATCAAAATAATTTCTTCGTTCACATCAGTGCATTCTCTGTTTAAAAAAACATATGTATATTTTAAAATGTGTAATAGCAGTACAAATGCAACACTAGAAGTAGCTTTTTAAGTCTGAGCAATTTGGCAAGCGTACATGAAGCAATCCCTAGCAAGCTCCAAGAACCCGTGAAGCGAGATTTTCAAATTTCGAAATCCATTTCTTGCGCACAAAAAACTTGAGTTGGATCTGGTGGCATGGAATAACATGTAAGGCAATCCATTCAATGCAACTATATGCAAACAATTTGCCATACAATCTTACCTTACCTCGCAACTCTACCATGCACATCTGATTCATGATTTAATGTAATGACTACGATAGAAGCGGCACCACATGCTATAAGATGGTGTTGCAAAAAATCTTGGCATTAATTGCCCACCAGCGCAATTGCACTGTTGTAACCCCAAAAATTACATACTTCACTGCCTAGGCATGTGGTATCTACAACAAAGGCTACGTATATATTACAACTTGCATAAACGGTAAAATTGCCAACTTTTTTCCCTCACTTAAGTTGCTTCTGTGAGCAGGCGTGCATGGCCAAGACGGGAGCTGAAGGTACACCGAGCACGTGCTGATCAATTGCCCGGCCCCTCTTCCCCGAGAGTAATTCCTGGCTACACCACTGGTGCATATCCAAACACAGAATGGCCCTATGCGACCGGGCTCCTAGTGCAAAAAAACATTTATAACACTGAAATTTGTTACATTCGTCTTTTCAGGTCCATCGTTTATAACAGTAGGCCTGACCATGTAAGAATACCTCAAAATTATGAGCTGATAAAAGACGTGCTCTAGGATGGGGTAAATTGCCTTTTTTTGCAAGAAACAAGCAACATAGGTCATCTCACTGCCATAGGCTTAATCAAGGTGCGTTAATTCCCATTTTGCCCTGGAAAATGTTCGCAATAACAACGCAAACTTACGGCCTTGTCACCATTGTGTCCCTTAAAAAGAGAAGCAACTGAAAATACGGCCAGGCCGTGTCGACAGACTCGACGTCGTCGGCGCCAGCGCCGCTCTTCTGTGACAGTATGCGGCCATTGAAAATTCGCCCGAATTTGTCACGCAGCGATTTCCAACGTTTTTGGATTAACTCCAGGGCCACTGCGCAGATAAACGTAAGACTGATTAGTACACGATTATTTACGTGCAAAGCTGACAACAAGCTGCAAAATCTCGTGCTTACCTTCGCCGTTGACATTTGGCAGAGCGGAGTCCGCTACCTCTCTCCACAGTGTCATTTTTAAATTGCGATCCTTGTGCTGCTTGTGGGAAGCCATCCAAAGCGGTGGCCGACGCTGTATTTCAGATATCAATACCTCATTATTAATACAGCCGCTACGGCTGAAGACTTCTGCGGTTTCTATGATCTTCTACCAAACGCGCGGAACGACCAACACAAAGCACGCAGCTTGCCCGGGCACTTGCCTGCACGCCGCGCGAAGAGTCGTTCCGGAAGTCGCACTCGTTCGCCGTGGTCACGTCATAGGCGTGCTGTGGTCACGTGAGGTGCGCCGCGCGGGCGACGCGGTGGCAGCTTCCGGCGTAGGCGTCGGAAGGTGCCGAAAATTCTAGCAGTGGTAGAGGCCCACGCCGCAACGCGCCCACACGCGACACAGTCTCCGCGCCTGACGCCGTACGCGCCCAGGCGCGATGCGGCGCGTACGTCTGGTTGGGGCTTAACGAGGCGGTGTACGTAGACGCCGCGCGATATGGCGAAGGAAGAAGCGAACACGCGATCGCGGTTGTAGACAGTACGGGCAAATGTCTCGCGAGTGCCACAGTGACCACAGGACACACGGAGGCGGCAGAAGACGCCGCGATAGCCTTAGCACTCGCCACGGTGCCGAACGCTGCGATCGTTATCAGCGACTCGCAGGCGGCAGTCCGAAGCTTCGCGCGTGGCCGCGTCTCGCGGGAAGTGGCCCCCATACTCCAAATCTGGGAGGACGGGAAATCGACGTCACAAAATTCTACGGTCTTCCTCCTCTGGAGTCCGGCACACACCGACGTCCCGCTCGCCGGCAATGAGGTGGCCCACGCCGCGGCTGAAGGTCTCACTCGCCGAGCCGTGGCAAACTACATGGACGCCGCCTCCGCCCCCGAGTGCGGGGCGTCGGATCTTCCGGAACGAGACACTACGACAGACACGCTGCAACAACGACAATCACAATGGCTGTGGGACGATCGCCCGACCACGTTCAGAGACCTCACACAACACTACAGACTTGAAAGACGCAAATTCCCGCCACCGCATTTTAAATTAAACAGGAAAGAGGCCGTAAACTTACGCTTATTACAAACAAACAGTTACCCTAGTCCGGCAGTCTTACGCCACGGTTACCCTCGCTTATATCCGACAGATGCTTGTAAAGCGTGCGGAATCAGAGCAACGCTGCGACACATGCTGTGGGAATGTGCCGGCAACAACGGCAGTGAAACCGCCGCCGTTCGCGACGCGCCCATAACGGCAGGCGTTAGTAGATTAAAGGAAGCCTCGAGCTCGCTCATTCCCGCCGTTGCCCCGGCTGCTGGGGCTGCCGGGGACCTTCTCCGTCGGCGTCGCCGCCGCTGGGAGGCGGCCCTGAGTTCGGAGCTGGAAGATCAGCTCTGGGCCGTCTGGCAAGCCGAAGATGCCCCATGAGTCCAAGGACTTCGAGCCGACACGTGAGGCCACTAAAAACAAAGTGCCGGAACTTTAAATAAAGTTTATTTCTTCTTCAGCAAAATCTATTTATTGCTGCCGTGTGATATTGCTCATGGGAATTCATTTACCAGAGCCTAACGGAGTACAACCGTGTTTCAGTATCCCGCCACATCGGTATTTCTATCGACATGTGAGGTTTTGTTATATCTGTAACGGCATGCGGATGAAACATCGCTTTGAGACAATTGGCATACTAAAATGTGGCCAGTTGTCTTAAGCCTATGGCGACCAACTCTCCCTACGGTTCGAATAACATTTAAGTGGAATAATTGTTGTCCCAGAAGAGCTAAATTTAGTTAAAATTCAATGGATTCAGTTTCAATGAGTTGATGTTTGAAATAAATTGAATGAGAGCAGCTGTTACTGTTACCGCGTACCGGAGAGCGCAGCGTCATAGAAGTTGTTATAATAGTCAATGTAGCCAAAGTGCTCGTACTCCGCTAAAAAAATAAAAAAAATATCGGAGAGACGGAACACGTTCTGTATAGCATAAGGTTTTCTCACCACTACTCCGCAATGTTTTTGAAACTTTGCTGTCCGATGACAACGCACGCACTTGTATTTGCTTTGATCACACAGCTATTCATTTTGTTTTTCTTACAATTTAGTTGATAATATTCAAGTGCGTCCTATGTGCTAGTAGAAACGCTGAATGGCTCTAAGCTTATGGTTGAACTTATTCGCTTGTAAGAAACAATTCACTGCTCTTTTTATCTGTGGTACACGACGATTATGTCTCCGCCAAATACTCAAAATATTATTCTACAAGCGCCGAGGATTAGGTAATAGGCGGCTATATTGGAGCATCTTGACATAATTTATTTAAGTTCGAAAAGCACCCCTTCGTTGAGCATATTGCAAACAGTTAGCAATGTGTGGTGGTGCATGAGGCAGCGACCTATAGCAAGCTCACTTTTGCTGTCAAGTTCAGCTGTTTCTTCTCTAATAACCCTCGTTCTCTCCAAATGAAGAGCTGCGGTTATATCTGGAGGTCTACGAGTGGGTCGAAAGTGCAGTGTTGTGTCTTTCTTAACTTCCTTCTTGGAAAATGAAGTGTTAATTTGCTCACTGTTTTGACCCATTTATTTCAATGTGAACATTTATTGAAGCGATTCAGATTGTTTTCAGCTAACCCTACTTATATCTATAGTATGGACTCTATGGAGTCCTTACCATACACAGCTGATTTTCCGGTAGCTAGTGCACGTGTGCTGATCGTTAAAATACACATTATTTTATTATCATGTAATGGCATGTTTTGATATCTGTACTCAGTGCAAGCTGCATTACTGTTTTTTTTTTACTTTACATAAGCGTGGCTTGATGTTGCCTGAAACCGGCATAGTATTAGCGACCGGTATTAACATGCGCATCAGACAGCAAAAGCCGATTAAATACTGTTCTTAGTTTTAAACACTTTTTTAAAGCGAAGCTTTCTTTGGCTAGGCGAAAGCGCCCGTCCACAGAAAACTATCGTCATCAGCCCTGGCTCGAGCACCGTCTTCTTCCGCAACTGCCTCGTTGGCTCGTGCTCGGCACGCGCTCGTGCCACTGCTGACGCGTTCGTCGTCGTCGTCGTCGTCAATGCATCCACAGCTGGCTGCGTGGCCGCTAATCATTAACGCGACGTATTTCACTTTCCTGTGCTCAAGATTACTCTTGCCTTGTTGATTAAAGTGAAGCTTTATATGTCTAGGCGAAATCGTATATGACAATGCGAAACCACCTGTGTACAGAAAACTATCATCATCAGCATTGGCTCAAGCGTCGTCGTCTTCTTCCGCAGCTGGCTCGTTGGCGCCCCTCGGGTTGCGCTCGTGCTCGTGCTCGGCACGCGGTCTCGCCTATACTGTCGCGTTCGCCGTCGTCGTCTTCTTCCACAGCTGGATGAGTTGCCGCTCATCATTCCAGCGTGGAATTTCGCTTCTCTTCTGTCGTCATAATGGATAGGCCGCGTTTACGGGGGTATGAGCCATTCATTGTCTTACGTACCGGACAGATTTAATTTTGAAGCAATTTAACTTCGAAGAATCGCAAGCGGCAATGGTGGGCGAATGCTGCTAAGCACGCCGCCGAGCAAACTCGAGACATCCAACGCCAGCAACAACGGCGGAATGAGAGCATACCGTCGGTGACATCGCTCTCTCCGTCACAGCCGAACGTGTGTGTCACATCATAATTGACATATACTTCATTGAACCCTCGGGATTATCCCAGTGATTAACACCGGGGCCGCACGTTTCAGCCTCTTTGGTTAGCCATGTTCACGATGTGGAAGGGTTGACGAATTTCTGTATTTGAAAGCTATTGAAATTGTTTTCCAACCACATTGTTATCGTAATAAAAGGAACAAAATAAGTGTGAGAGACAGGTGACGTTTCTTCCACTCCAACTAATTTGGTGAATGAATGAACGGATATTTCAAAAGGGTGGTGTGTTTGCCTAGAATTATTGTTCTTTTTCAGAGAAGTGCTACAGGTCGCGGGAAATAAAGGCTGCGCGCCTATAATTGCGGAAACGTGCAAATATGGAATGCGCGGTCTGACATTTAATTTCACCCTTTAGTGCGCTTGGCAGTTAAAAAACAGAGGAAAGCAATAAATCTCTCACAAGCGTGCGTACCTTAAACACAGTGATGCGCTTCATTTCCGGCACCACTCGTAGTTGGGAGTATTGAGCTATATATTCTAGTTACACTACCACGCGCTTTGCTCAGAAAGATTTCTATGGTTTTTCAGCCTTTTATGACACAACTAACAAATCGCCATTTCCGTAGCCTCTGGCACGAAACTACTGCGGAGACATATAATTTAAACATGACAGTGTCGAACAAAACAGGATGAAAGGCATATGTTGCTCATTGCTGCCACGTGACACGCACTGCAAAGTCACGCCTTTTTGCGTTTGGTCCTGACCACACGTGGCATAGGCCGAAAACAGGAAGGAACCACCATTCCTAATGTAGCACAAATAAGCAGTCCACCCCCTCTACAAGATGTCGTTCCGGAAGGCCCGATATGCCTTGTGCGCTTGGGTGCCGAAACCGGACGGCAAGAAGGTATTTTGCATCCCGCGGGGCCAACAGAACCTAACTAGAACTAAAGTGTGGTTGCACAGAATTGGACGGAAAGACTTTGAACCGTCGGCAACTGCACGACTATGCGAGGTAAGTAACGCGACACAAATGCGCAAGAAAACGCGTACGCGTGCATGTGCCGAGCTGCGATAGTATTTCATTCGTGCGCGCTGATTTTGATGGCCCACATTTGTAGATATTATTCATTTTGGTGCATTATCAACCCGCTGACGTAGGTCATGCAGTACGAGTCTAGCATGCAGGTAAATAGAGCGGCGGAAGCGCAGTAACTCGCTGACAAATATCCGCATGTGTTGCATGCGATAAAGATTTGTCCGCCGCCGTGGTATAGTAGTTACGGTGGTTACGATTCTCGGCTGCTGACCGGAAAGACGCGGTGCGATCTCGACCGCGGCGGTCGCATTTTCGATGGAGGCAAAAATGCTAGAGGCCCGTGTACTGCGCGGATTCAGTGCAAGTAATAAAACCCCAGGTAGTCGAAATTACCCGAGCCCTCCACTACGGCGTGCCTCTTAATCATATCGTTGTTTTGGCACGTAAAACCCCAGCAATTACTATTATTATTATAGCGATAAAAGTTCATTAATTTCAGCAGTGAGTTCTACTTTTAGACTTCTCTATCTCTGCACGCCTTGTTATCTTCGCTTTACAACATGTTCAGAAAGTCATTTCTAACTCTGCTACAGGACCATTTCACGGAAGACCAGTTTAAACCGATTATTGTCAAGAATACCGGTGAAAAAAAGCTAAGGCCATTTGCGACGCCAAGCATGTTTTTGCATCGACCAGTTGCAAAGCCACGCAAGCCACCCCCTAAAAGAACAAGAGTGGACAGCACGGGTATCTTCATGGTGTTTAATAGGACTAATGAATTTGAATGCTATTCACAGCCTTCAAGTCAAATTCGATTATTGCAATTAAAACAATCCTTGTGTTATCATTTATCATTATGTTCATGTATCCTACCCAGATGGCCCGAAAGTCAAGAAAAACACACAGGTCGATGTCGAACCCCAGCCAGTGGACCCCGAGAATGGTAAGTTTCTCCCATCTGTGAGCTCCGACCTTTCCACCAGCTGGTAATTTGTATATTTATGCTCTTCAAGTGTTCACATACAGATGAGATAGGTTGTGCAGACAGCTCAGAGATATTTTATATTTCGTAATTTACAATCTTTTTTATGTTGCAATATATGGTATAAACTTACTTTCATGTTTATTAAAGCTGTGCCAACAGCTGATCCAAGCACACAGGCAGTGATTTTGTGTGGGCCAAAGCATGCATATTCCCCATGTGAGATAACAATGCCTCCCTACAATGCTGGTTGTCACCTTGCTATGTGCTCCACGCAGATGTTCCTGATATGCAAGCAGACACGCAGATTCCTGCCCCATTCCAGCCAGTAAATACAGAGGCTGGTGAGCTAAACAGTTTTGTTGGAATTTTGTAGTGTCCCATCATTCAATGCCTCATTTGTACATAGCTTCATACCTACGCAAGCTGACGCTACCTTTCTTTCAATGCAAGTTTTCTTGTTGCAAGGAGGTTGAGCTCCTTTGTTTTGTAAATAGCAATACATTATACCCGTAACCACACTGATTTGCGTACAACTCGTGCAAAGTGAGAGAAAATGAACTGCATGAAGGGAAAAACATGCAGGAATGTTACATATTCCTGTGCTTATCTAATGTTTCTGTGTTGAGCCTCCCTGCTTTCATGCAGTTCATTTGCTGTCAGCAGTGCATTCTTAACCATGCTATTTAAAACTAGTGGAGATAGCACACTGATACAGAATACACATACAGAGTACAGCAAACAGGCTGTTCCGTGCATGCATTTTCTGTATCAGCGTGACACCTTCAATATAAAGCACCACCTAGCCCAGCTCTTGCGTGTTTAGCATTGCCAACTGCTTTAGACCAAATTTCGGTGCACTATTGCAGGTCAGTTGATACAAGCAGCTCTACAGAATAGGGTTGCGCAGCTTGAAGCTGAACTGCAGGCGACGCGACGGAAGCTTCAACTTGCCCTGAGGCAGCGGTTGCAGGCACTAACTGCAAATAAGCGCCTTGTCGCAGGACAAAACAAATACTTGAATGAAGACCAAGTTAAATGTCTGAAGATGGCAACAATGCGGGGAACTCGATGGACTAAGAAGACTGTTGAAGGCATTGAAAATGAGACTTTCCTGTGTAGCACGTGGCTATGACTCAGTCAGGGAGCTTGCACAACCTCCGCCAACAGAACGCACCCTACATCGTCACTTGGAAGGGTACAAGTTCACACCAGGTTTGCTGGAGGACATCATGGAGTCTCTCGCACTAAAGGTAAGTACATAGACAGGTGCCCATGACCCTTGACCTGTCTTGTTACCAGAGCAGCGCTGTTTGCATCGCCGAACTGAACCTTTCCACTGCCTTGGTTAGCCTCATGTCACCAGAGGAGCGGCACGCCACTTTAATGCTCGATGAGATGCAGCTTGCACCAGGCTTGGTGTACAACCTATCCTCAGGAACAGTGCTTGGAGCCCAAACTATACCGCTTGCAGACGCAACACTGCCACCCGACTGTGTGGCCACTCATGGGCTGGTATTTATGCTCGGTGGCATAACAACCCGCTGGAAGCAAACAGTTGCTTACCATTTGACTGGAAATTCATTCCATGCCAAAACAGTTAAGGATATAATCATTCTCATCATAAAAGCATGTGAGGCAATTTCCCTGAAAGTAGATGTTGTGGTGACAGACATGGGAGGGGGGAACCAAGCCGTCTGGAAACTGTTTGGTATAATTGTAGGCAAGCACAGCAAGCCTAAAACCTGGTGTCCCCACCCATGTGATGCATCTAGGCAACTTTTTTTCATGGCTGACGTTCCTCATCTCCTTGAGAACTTGAGGAGCCACTTAACTAAAGGCCAGAAGGTATACTTGCCCGAAGAAGTAGTGAAAAAAACAATCTGCCAGGAAACGAAATATCCATCGAGCCTATAAAGAAGCCTGTCGAGATAGACAGCAATGCATTGCTAAAGCTGGCTCCCCACCTGAAGCATTCTTCAGTTGACCCCAGCCATTATGATAAGATGAAGGTGGGGCCAGCATACAGCCTTATCAACAGCGACACTGCTGTTGCATTGCGCTTGCTTGTGGATAATGGAACATTAGATAAATCAGCCTTAACAACTGCATGGTTTGTTGAGATGATGTTTCGATGGTTCCGACTCATGACTTCCACAACAACAAAGCTGATTTTGAGCCATTTGGATGATGTTGAGTATGGAAAGGCCCTTCAGTTTCTTGAAGAAACAATTGCACTTTTCGAAAAAATATGTATTGGTAATGAAAAAAAAGCCGCCTGGAAACCAGTGCAGACTGGTGTTATCCTAGCAACAACATCAGTGTTGCTACTGCAGGCACTGTTTCTTGAAAAATACAACTTCAAGTTTCTGCTCCTGAGCAGGTTCGGCCAAGATGCCCTAGAGAATCTTTTCTCTACACTAAGGTGTAAGATCCCGGTGCCTCGTGTACTTGAATTCAAGTTTTCACTTCGCGCTGCTACGATGGCCCAGTTTCTGAGGCCTAGTAAGGACGGCAGCTACACTGAAGAAGACTGCTTTCTCTTAACTGGCATGGCCGATGACAACAAATGAAATGAAAGCAAAATGTATGTTGTTCGTCCGTCTGAGCTCCTTGATATTGAAGATTCAGAACATGAATCCTTGGAGTACCTTGCTGGTTATGTTGTTGCACAAGTGAAGAAGGCAAACTCCTGCCAAGCATGTGTTGAAGCGATCACAAGCTCAGCCGAGGGCAACAAGCTCACAATGCTGAAGTGCTACAACAAAGAACCCGGCACTAACAGTCCCATCACCAGCTGTTTTGCAGTTATTAGAGACTGCTGAAAATTATGTGCGCTGAAATCAAGATGCATTGATTGCAAACAGAGTGTCTGCATCTAAACTTCAGAGCACCATTCAAAGTTCCCTGTACTTGGGCAATTGCTTCCCTACATGCCACTGCATATCGGACAAACTCCTTGCCACGTTTTTAAGAACTAGAATATCAATTCTCGTGAAAAAGAAAAATCATCTTCCTATGGCAAAAAGTCAAAGCTCACAGAAGTGTAGCAGCCGAAGCATTGGAATGCATGTTGCTGCAGATAGCATTAGGTAGTACTGGTAGAAAAGTTTGATGTGTAAAATGTATGGTGTCTCTGTACTACTGTAAGTGTGGCTGTTCTTTGTTTTTGCATTTTAATAGTTATTTAAGCTACCGTTACTGTTCAGTGCCAGCATCATGTTATATCTTTTTGTTCACTTGAAAGCACATCCTTACTGTATTTTGTGCATTGCATGTGTAAATAAATATACTAGTTAGTACCTGCATTACTTTGTACTTTGCATTGTGTGTGGCATCGGCCGCAGCTTTTGTCTGCAAGCGTAACCTTACATAGTTGTTATACTAGTCAGTGTCGTTATATTTTTGTGCCGCATGTGTTTATGGATGGATGGATGACAAATTTTATTCAGGTCCTGCAAGGCGACATGTGTATATGTCCAGCCATTATTATGTTATATAAATGGTAGTTGCTATTACTGTACTACTCGTGTAGTGATAATTGTGTGGTATTAGTAAGGTAGTGCGTTGGGCGAGTTGGTGCATCGCTAAACAAATGAGTTGTGGCGCAAGGAAAGAAGAAGGAAAACCAAGGGGAGACAGGATAGGGCACCAAACTTTCAACTAGTTTTATTCCCAGCACCATCACCCAAATATATACATTTCCAAAAATGCGCACAAAGACAAGGGGCAGCACGTGTCACAGGCTACCTCACTGCGCTATCTAAATACAAACATTCACTTTTGTAGAGGGAAACAGAAGGCACGCTGACACAACATCACCCTTCCTGCTTATGTGATACGCCTCGAGCAGTTGACGGGCTAACACTTCTCTGCTCCTTCCTATCACGCCCGTGTCATCAAACCGTGGAGCACAGCCATGCGAGGCACAATGGAATGGCAGGTGTGAACCCACACCATTTCTAATTGATAAAATATGCTCCCTTAGGCAGTCATTAACACAGCGGCGTTCGGACTATATATGACTTCCCACAGCTCAACGGAATTTCGTAAACGACGCCCACCATGCAACGCAGTACCGGCTTACTGGCGTGCTTCTTTCCGCATGAAAGCTTGTCCTTTTGAGATGAAATGCGGGCGCAAAGCTTAGACAACCTGTTAGGGGCCGAGAAAACGACTGGAACGTCATGCCTGTTAGCAACTTTTTTCAAATTGTGGGCGATTTTGTGCATGTAAGGCAAGACCAGTGGTCTCTTCTTCTGCACAGCATCAGGCTGTCTGCTACACCCTTTCACTTTCTGGAGCAAAGATTCAGCCACACTGGTTATGACCACAGAAGGAAACCCGGCTGCAACCAACCTCGAAAGCTGTAGCTGAAAACTGTCGTCCATTGTGTGCTCGCAAAACTTCTTTAAGGCAGACCTAAGACAAAATGTCCTAAGACACATCCCCCACGCCCGTAAGGACCTTCTGCCTTATGATTACGCTCACTCAAAGACTGTGAAAAGAGCTATCGCGACACTGTGTCTTAGGTCTGCCTTAAAGAAGTCTTGCGAGCACACAATGGACGACAGTTTTCAACTACAGGTTTAGAGGTTGGTTGCAGCCGGGTTTCCTTCTGTGGTCATAAGTCTAAGCAGGTTTGCCTCCTTCACTCTTTCATCATTAGCAGAATCACCTACGCTATCCCGTACTTAAAAACAACTAAAGCAGAGAGAGACAAGGTAGACATCCTCATCAGGAAAGGTGTCAAAACCGCCCTAGGTTTACCAGCGTGCACATCAACCGAGACGATCCTCAACCTAGGAGTCTCAAACACCCTAGATGAAATGTGCGAGGCGAAACTCACGGCACAATATGTCAGACTAACCGGCAGCAAAACGGGCAGATCCATTCTTAGGAAACTGGGCTACCGGAATCCAGATTCGCGAGAGGGGATAACCGCCATCCCCAAAGAAATTGCCAACAGGTTAAGAATACCCCCCATCCCAAGAAACATGCACCCAATATACAACGACGAACGCAGGAGAAGCAGAGTCCAAAGACTCCAAAGCTCCCTCCTCCAAAAACAAGGAGTAGTGTACACCGATGCGGCAGAGTACCCAGAAGGGCACTACGCTGCAGTAGTAGTGAGCGACAAAGCCGAGCTAATCTCGAGCTGTAGCGTGAGACACTCTTCACCAGAGGAGGCAGAGATGGCGGCGATTGCCCTGGCAATCACAAACCCATCAACCAGAATAATCGTCACCGATTCTAAAACTGCAATCAAAGCCTATGACACTGGTAAGGTGTCCAAAGAGGCCGCCAAAATTCTGCAAGCAGGCAAGGAGAACGTACCCAATGACCTAATTAGAATAATATGGGCGCCCGCTCATAGTGGACTCACAGGGAACGAGATCGCCAACGAGGTCGCCCGAGGACTTACACACCGGGCCCCAGCGCAGGCATACTACTCCCTGTCCAAAAAGCGAGACTTAACCACATACAGAGAAATTCTACAACACTATAGAATGGGCAGGAGAACTTTTCCTCCCCCCCATAGATCTCTCACAAAGAAGGAAGAAGTAATCTGGCGAAAACCGCAGACGGGTACCTTCCCAAACCCGTATATCCTACACAAATGGCATCCTGAGGTGCACGCTTCGAAATGCAAAAACTGTGAAGGCATAGCGACCCTAAATCACATGCTCTGGGCTTGCCCAGCGCTAAACGGTCTACATGGGAACCAAGAGGCATGGGAATCCTCCCTTCATAGCCAGGAAGAACATGCCCAAAAACAAGCCATCTGTCAAGCCCAGGCCGCCGCCGGAAGCCAACTGATTCCGGCCGACGTCTAGGGGGGAGGTAGGCGGTGAAAGGGGGAGCTGCGTCTCACCCCGATCACCCATACTCTCTGACGGGTGCAAATAAAGTGCTTTCTCTCTCTCTTCTGTGGTCATAACCAGTGTGGCTGAATCTTTGCTCCAGAAAGTGAAAGGGTGTAGCAGACAGCCTGAGGCCGTGCAGAAGAAGAGACCACTGGTCTTGCCTTACATGCACAAAATCGCCCACAATTTGAAAAAAGTTGCTAACAGGCATGACGTTCTAGTCGTTTTCTCGGCCCCTAACAGTTTGTCTAAGCTTTGCGCCCGCATTTCATCTCAACAGGCCAAGCTTTCATGCGGAAAGAAGCACGCCAGTAAGCCGGTACTGCGTTGCATGGTGGGCGTCGTTTACGAAATTCCGTTGAGCTGTGGGAAGTCATATATAGGCCAAACAGGCCGCTGTGTTAATGACCGCCTAAGGGAGCATGTTTTATCAATTAAAATTGTGTGGGTTCACACCTGCCGTTCCATTGTGCCTCGCATGGCTGTGCTCCACGGTTTGATGACACGCGCGTGATAGGAAGAAGCAGAGAAGTGTTAGCCGTGAACTGCTCGAGGCGTGTCACGTAAGGAGGAAGGGTTGTGTCAGCGTGCCTTCTGTTTCCCTCTACAAAAGTGAATGTTTGTTTTTAGATAGCGCAGTGAGGTAGCCTGTGACACGTGCTGCGCCTTGTCTTTGTGCGCATTTTTGGAATTGTATATATTTGGGTGATGGTGCTGGCAATAAAACTAGTTGAAAGTTTGGCGCCCTATCCTGTCTCCCCTTGGTTTTCCTTCTTCTTTCCTTGCGCCACAACTCATTTGTTTTGTGTGGTATTATAGAAGTTTATTTTGGTTTTTGTATCATTCGGACGTTCGTTTTAAACGAACAAAACTCTAGTTACTGCTAGTTCCTGCATTATGATCTGTTCTATGCTTGATATTGTTCCTTACGCCTTCTGTATTTTCTGTATTCTGTTATTCCCAATGTATCGCTGACCCCTGCCTAAGGTCGACTGGCTGTATCTTCTTAAATGAATAAATATAACATAGCCACTGCTACTGGCCATCACTGTATTTCCTGTATTATGTTATTCCCAACGTATCGCTCACTGCTGCCTAAAGTATGGCATAATGGCAGGCAGTATATTAAATAAATAAATACCACATAGCCACAGCTACTGGCCACCAAATAATATAACTATATCGAAGTACATTGCATGCAATTGTTTACTCTGTTACTCCTAGGTTTCCCTCACACTCGGATACTAAATAAAATGTCTCGGTAAGCAGCAATGTCATTTTACTGATGAAAAACACCGAGCTGCGAACATAAGAAACACATCAGAAGCGATATAAAAATGGCCAGCAAAATAAAGTGCAGTAATAAGTGGGCCAACTCACGGGCGTTTAATGTAAGGTTATTCTAATTCTTGAGAGACTTCTCGCGCTTCACGGAGGCACAAAGGTAAGTCGAAAAAGCATAAACACAAAAATCCACGCGGTGATTCAAGGTTACGTAGCGACGTTGCTCATTTCAGGAAAACAATCAACCGCATTCACATACGCACACATAAGAAGCCTTGACGAAGAAATTTAACTACGCTTCGGAGTGCCGCGCGATTAGGTCGTGTTTGCGACACGAACAAATTCCAGGATCGGCGATGACACGATCAATAACGCCGCTTTGGAATGTCACAATTAACAGTTGCGCTGACTCGTAGCACACAATAGCAAAACACACGCATGTGGTCAGGCAGTCGCCGCAGGCAGTGACAAGACTGTTGGCGCACTCGTTTCCACTAAACTTTAGTTTCCACACACGTGCACAGGATGTTTACTTTCAGCGAGGATCGCACGTTTCAGCGACGCCATGTCGAAATGTTTTGGTCCGGATGGCTGTCAGCCTTCTTTTTTGGATGCATTCTTCGTCCTAAGTAACCGCTATATGTTCGCCGCACACTTACGAGGAAGAAAGCCGCAGAGCAAACGGATTAAGCGCACGCAGTCACCAAGGTTCGGCCAGTACAGCGACCAAGGCTAGCGCGGATAAACTCATCTCGCGTTGTATTCGGTTCCGGCTTGTTGTTTACCGTCAAAGGCTTCGACTATTTTGTGAAATGAAAGCGAAACAACACGGATCCGTTTTTATTAATTATATGTAGCTAATTTAGGTTTGCAAAATGAAATGTAATACGAGCGCGAAAGAACGAGATGTAAACATGCCGAATCGAGCCGATCAAACATTCTTTCCGCTCTCTTGTGTGCTTTTCTTTCACTGTTCATTTGAAATTAAAGGCACAGTTTTAGCATTTTGGGCCCTTCTTTCGGTCTGCATTACAGTCAGGCATCAGTAGTGTTTATTTGCTAGCATGTGCAGATATTTTTCCACCTGCTGAATGCCGCGCTTTAACCTAGGCGTCGTCTGCTACAGGAACTTTCTAGGTGGCGCGCGCGGCAGTTGTCGCTACCTTAAAAATTATGGAGGGACCTTACTTTGCGGTCATGGGGGAGACTACCCTTTGGGTGGCGCCTCACGACGGAAATCGGAGGAAGTAATGATGACCGACGCGCGAAGCATCTACCGCACCTCCTCCGCAACGGCAGCGGCGCGCGCTTAGAGGCTCAGACGCATGCGTGACGCAAGCAGTCGTACCTAAAACCCCTTGATGTTAGAAGTAGCGACACGCTTTGATCTACGCCGCAACACCCTCGCCGGCGCGGTCAACCTCCTCTTTTTCTCCCCCTCTTTCGCGGAGGCAGCGCATCCGCCACGCTGAATGGCTGCGGCGCGCGAGACTACCCCGTAAGGTGACCCTGACGTCACGAAAACGGCGCGAAACTTGCTTTCGCGCGCCTTTAGTTTCTCCCGCCCGTCATGCGCAGTCCAAGTGGTGGTCGCCCTGCCGCTCCGAACCTATGTTTCCCAAGTTTTTCCATCCTTTCGTAGGAATCTGAGATTCGTTTTCCGTGAAAATGCCTTTCTGCTGCGCGTTTCAATGCAGCAGCAGGCCAGAGAAAGGGCAAGCCTTATTTCATATCCCCCGAGGTGAACGGAATGTCGTGTGTCGGAAGCAGTGGCTCCATAACATCGGGAGAAGGGATTTCGCCCCTTCTAAGCACGCCGTTCTTTGCGAGTTGAATGTTGCAGCTTTCCTCATATTTGTGGATGAAGTGGCATGGAGATTTTAATGCTCTTCGCATAGCCGGACTCTTCGTTCAGTTCAATACAGAGCACCGATAACTGTGCATATAATTTTTTTAAGTGAGTCGGCTGAAATTTTCGTTGACTCTTCGAGCCATGACAAAGCTTTTTGTGTTTTCGCGCTTGCGTTAGTTTTCAAATGTTTGTAATTTGCGAGTTAATGCCTGTAACTCATATTTTGCAGTTGTGTGCGTGTGTGTGTGCGTGTTTGTGTATGTGTGTGCGTGTATGTGCGTGTGCATGTATGTGTGTGCGCGCGTGTGTGTGTGCGTGTGATCCTTGCACCTGATACTTGTGAAGCCAAGGAACTATTTTACTCTTATTGCGTGCTTATTGTATCTTTGCAAAGTTTCAATACTGCGAGCATTTTTTTTTCTTTACGTACTTTATGTTGCTAAGGCATGAACCGCAATATATAGGTAGATAATTGGTATTATGTATTATGTATTATTCGCGCATGCTCATTAGGTACAAGCCACACGCTTCTGATTACCTCCCTCAATTCTGATAAACTTGACATCTTCAAGTCTGTAAGTTAATTATCAAGTGCCAGTCTTAGCAGTTTCCGTGTAAGCAATCAGCCATTTTTTCTTTAGAGAGAGAGCCTTAGGTTACTCCCCGAGGTGATGGAATTTTAATTTCTCGTCGTTTCATAGTGACGGAATACAGGCGCGTGTGTAAAGTTCTATGTTGGCTGTTTCGCAAACACAGCACGTATTTTGCACAGTGGCATTAGTACAAAGGCTTTTGGCCCACTCATTTTGGCGAATTCAGTTTAAGTAAACTATCACATTTGTTCTTGGTTACCTTCTCTGAGCCTTTTAAGAGCGAAGATTGTGAACCAAATTCTCGTTTATACTCTACGCTGCTTATATTGTATGCACCCAATACACCTCCGCGTTACAGACAACTCAAGTGGCGTGTAGAGGTAAACAGCTCAGCCACTGCTTGGTACTCATTTTTTCGGAGCGGTTCCGGTTGTATTTATCGAAGCGTCCTCAAAAAAAAAATGGTACGACGTTCTATCGGAAACGTACTTTCGTCATGACAGTTTCACAACCGATAAATTCCCACACAACGCTTCAAAGGGCCGAATAAACAAGCGCGCGCATTGATTCTAATGCGGCTGCAGCGAGCCACTGGAGGGTTCAGCGCCGCGCCGGCCCGGTGAGGGGGAGAAATCCGAGGAGGTATGAGGAGGAAAGCGCGCGCGCGGGGGAGAGTGTCGCTACTTTCTAAAATCAAGGGGTTTTAGTCGCAACCCCTGGGTAGCGTCACATCGCGGCAACTCACTGAACTAAGGCGCACCAACGTCTCTCATTGCGGAGCGAGCGATTGCACTGGCATTGAAAAAATAGAGGAGGCGCTGCTGTCGACAACAGGGCACTATGACATAGTCGGGTACCGCATTCCCAACACTTTGTTCGAATATGTTGGAATTATTGTTAGCTTTTGAATCCCCAACACATATCTAGAAAGCCTAATACTCTATGGAACCGAAAGATTCGAGAGATTTCAACGTTACTTAGAATTCAACCATGTTCTGGGGGACATTACAGGGAAAAGGTTAAGTCAGAACAAAAACCTTGCCTACAAAAATTTGTGTAAAAATTTATCCACATCTTGCTCCGGAAAACTCATAACCCCCCACCATGGTTTCTTAGTGGGTATTGTGTTGAGCTGCTAAGCACGAGGTCGTGGGATCAAATCCTGGTCACGGCGGCCGCATTCGATGTGGGCGAAAAGCCAAAAATACCCGTGTACTTAGATTTAGCTGCACTTTGAATAAGCCTATGTGGTCCAAGTTATTCCGGAGACCCCGGCTGCGGCGTGCCTCATAATCAGATCGTGGGTTTGGCACGTAAAACCCCACAATCTCATTTTTTACCACATAATCAAAACTGTTTGAGGCGGACCGCTTTCTTTTTACAAAGCCACACGCTGCATGGTCTGAGCATCGCAGTCTAGGTGTCAATACTGCCAGCTGCCAGCCGTGTGGTATAGACAATGGAATACGTGCTCTATATACCGTGTGATACAGCAAAACAAAACACCTGCTCTCCAAGGAGGCTTGCTGTGTATACTATATTTGCGTACTCCCGCTGCTAAAATGAACCTTTTGACCTAAAGAGTCTTATTTTAATTAGTATTTGAAATCATAGTTGCAAACAGGCACCTTCGTTCTTCGTCATGAATGCGAAGTTAATTGGCTTGAATACATCTCAGATGGCACAAGCAATGAAAGCACGGTCACAAAATACCTAATGGTGTACATAACCTTGTTTGTGTGTGATCGAGTGATAGTGTTATCTCCGTGTATTCCCTGTCGTATCTATGTCGCGCAATTTGGCATCCACGAGTATTTGAGATTCGCTTCCGGTTCCACTTGCGGTTCCGCTTCCGGAAGCCAGGTTCCGGTTCCGCTTTCGTTTCCGGAGAACGCTTCCGGCGTTTTGCCCGAATGACTCCCCGGTGCTTCGCCCAGTCATCATCATTCACTTCGTGGATGTGCGGTGTTGAGTAGAGGGCTCGAGCCGCTGCCACGAAACGGCAGCGGCGACAGGCCGATCCCGAACTTCGGGCTCGCGAAGCCGAAAGGAAACGTTAACGCCGCCGAGAACCTGCTACTGATGCAACGAGGGCTCGCGTAATGGGAACTTGACTCAACCTCATGGCTGCTTCGCATACTACTCAGGGTTCCCCTACGGGAAGATGGTGTAATTTTTTTTTAAATTTAAGGTAATGTTTTTCAGCTGAGTCATTGACGTTCTTTCTAAGCCACGCTCATGTACATGACTTCTACCAGCATCCGTTACTGTTTCCTTCAATTAGTACCGACGTCCGAAACCGTTTCCGTGGTTTTTGAGTGTTAATCGTCTTTCGCTGAGTCATTGTCATTTTTTCTCAGTCACCGTCATGACTATAACTTCGACCAACAACCTTAGCCTTTTCCTTCAGCTAGTACCCCATCCAAACCCATTCCGTCGGTTTTTGAGAGTTAATCTTTTTTCGCTGAGTCATTGTCATTTTTTTCTCCGTCATGGTCATGACTATGACTTCTACCATGATCCTTTAGTGATTATTTCACTTAGTACCCACGTCAGAAGCCATTTCAGTGGCTTTTGAGCATTAACCTTTTTTCGTTGACTCATTGTAATTTTTGCTGAGTCATGCTCTTGACTATGAATTCTACCATCCTCACTGAGTGTTTCCTTCACTTAGTACCCCATCTCGCAGTGCCCAAATAACTTTTCTCGCAGTGCCCAAGTTAACAACCACAGCGCTCCCTATTGGCAGGGCGAAAGCCCTCACTGGGTTTTGCAGGCGCGTCATCAATATCAGTGGTCATTTATTAACTTTTTTTATGCGCGCAATATGGCTGTTACGTACGGGTTGAAGATTTCGCTGGGTGTGAAACAAAAGTGAAATGCGTCACGGAAAACTCGGAGCGCTTTCTCTTTGTTGAGCGCTATGGCGGCAAGGGGACAATACGCTTGCGTAGCATTGATTCGCTAATCAGCCTGAG
Source organism: Dermacentor silvarum (assembly GCF_013339745.2). NCBI lineage: Eukaryota > Metazoa > Arthropoda > Arachnida > Ixodida > Ixodidae > Dermacentor > Dermacentor silvarum. The sequence continues at coordinate 132,605,592 of NC_051158.1, read as the reverse complement.
CTTTCGCTGCGCGCATTACAGGCTTTTCTGAAACGCGTTGCAAAACCCCCGTTTGCGTATTTTTCTCGCTGCGTGCGGGGTTATTGACGTAATTGCGTCGCACGCTGGTGCGCATCTATCGCTACCTGCAGGTTATTCTTACCTGCACAATGCTTCCCCGTCACCAAGGGCTGCAGCTTAAGCACTTACAGTCGTCGCAGCTGCATCTTCCCTAAACATTCAGTGAATGCGCTTGGACCGCATTACCGTGAAACCGAGGTATTTCTCGGTGGGGAGGGTCCCGGCCGGAGTAGCGTGAAATTTCGCAACCTTAATGCTTACTATAGTACGTGGGGCACTTTTAGGCCTATCGTGCAGTGGTTGTAAATATGTGGCCAAACTGAACTCACCTGTTTGAAATCCATGGTATGCTGCCCTCCTCCCAAAGCGCACCTCAATATGTAGAGCACCCAATTTTAGCTCTCGCGGTGCAACGTATATATATATATATATATATATATAATTTCAGACATCGATAGAAGGGACGGCCCAGTCTCATAACTTCGGCTTTCACGCGACGGTGAAAAGCTAAATAAATTAGAAATGACTCAGCTTGCGTGTTTACTACTTGATTTACCACCGGATAGCGCATTTGTCACGCAGCTTAATGGGGTGATTTAGGCAGAACCGAAAATGTCGCACGCTAGTTAGATTTCTAGATAGATATACAGGTATGTACTTTGGACGACGACGATGTGTAGTCTTGGTTAGAAAGCTTCCATCTGCGTTCTCTGGTTTCTGGCGAAATTATTGGAATTTGCTGGAGCCTCAGCTCCTTGCCTTGTGGCCATGGACGCGGAGCCTTCCAGAGGCCCTCTTGGACAGAAGTCATCACGGCCGTCCATCGCGAGGAAGAGAGGAAGCTTGCTCAGTGACACCGAGAACAGTGGGCTGTACTCTGTGTCGGATGAATACTCATCGGATGACTGCTTCATTTCTGTCCGCAGAAAGAGTGCCAAGAGGAGGAATGTGAATGCATCAACGCAAGCGAGTACGATGACGCCGAAGTTAACGCCTCAACGCTGGCCTCAAGCCAGCGTATTCGTGTTTGAGGAATCCTCAAGCAACCTCGGATTGCTGAACAAGCAAAAACTATCTGTTTTCTAGGAAGGGGCCGTGCCTAATGATATTATCGACATCCGGATAAATACGTAAAAATGTCCTCGTAATAGATTTTTTCAACGGGAGTGGCTGAAAAAGTTGCAAGTAATAATCGAGTTAGGAGGCTTAAAAGCGCGTTCCTATATCCCGATGGACAATACATGCACAGCGGGTGTAATCGATGACATTGATGGCGCCCTTCCCAACGCGGACTTACCTATCCTCATCAAACTAGCAAGTGAGGGTGTTTCATTACACATGTGAGCCGCCTTGGAACCACGCGCTCTGCCAAACTCATTTTTAAAGAAGATTGCGCACCATCTTACGTCAAAGTCGGTCACTTCCGTCACCCGGTTCGGCCATTCGTACAAAAGCTTCAATGCCATCAGTGCTTTAGGCTTGGACATGTTAAGGGGGTCGGTCCAGACTCGTTATTGTGTCCCCGTTGCGCTGAACCTCATGCCAAAGACACTTGCCAGGCTGCGGTCCTGTAGTGCGGCAACTATAATGGTTGCCATGCTGCCTCGTCTAAGGAATGACCTAGCATCCAGAAAGAGCTCGCAGTTCGGAAGCAAATGGTTCGGGACCATTTGTCACACAGTTAGGCTGCTGAAAAGATCCAGCATCGGGGTCAGCGTCACCGAACGTCCTAAAAGAAGGCAGAGACAGGGAAGGAGAGTGGCCCTTCCACTGTAGCACCCACATCATCCAGTCAGACCGCAAAAGGGCTGAACAGCACAAGAAAGTCAGCTGAGAGGAATCTTTCTCCAGAAGAATGGCCTGCGCTTCCGTTTCAGCAACTTCCCAAAGTAGCGCAGATTGTTAAACCCGCTACTCATGCCGCTGATAACACGCCCGAAGCTGATCGTCAAGTTATTTCAATTCTGCGTCCCCTCATAGATGTCATTTGAGTGATTTTGTCGAACCTTGGAACAACGTCTCCTCGAAGTGCACTGGAAGTGCTGGACAACTTAACCCCAGTGCTTGAATCTCTCGAATAGAGACATGGCCAACCATCACCCATCCTTTCGACAAGTCAACGCAGCGTCAATCATCCAGTGGTACGCAAGAGGACTAAAATCGCGCCTTTCAGACATTCGTCAGTTCATATATACTAATAGTTTCCCCAATTATTGTGATATGTGAGCCTAACGTGTCAAAACCAGTCAGATTATCGTGATATGAAGCTGTTATGCCCACAACAACTGGTGCATGCAGCAAAGTAAACGTTTTTATTCGTCGTGAACTCACCTATCTTCGCCAGCGGATTCCGCCTCATGATGACAATGAATATGTTTGCCTAACAGTTAAAAAAGTTCTAAGTGATGTTTACACTGGTAGGCGTTTACATATCGCCTTCAAGTAAGTTTGATTCGAAGAGGTTGACAAACATCTTGGTGTTGTGTGCTGCTCCATGGGTCATAATCGGAGATTTTCATGTGCGCCATATCGCATCGGGAAGCACAAGAAAAATGCAGGAGAACAAAGACTAGCAAACTTCGCTTGCAACCATGGCCTTTCGCTCCTGATTGACGACAGCTCACCGTTACTACGGGGCGTGAATTATGGCAGATGTCTTGACCTAGCTTTCGTATCCAGCTCTTTCACAAGATGTGTAAATAGTTTTGTGATATCGAAACCCACGAGAGTGAACACATTCCCACGTTCCTTATCATCGTCCAGGTCCTTCTCATGAAACACCACTCCATTAATTTACTAGACTACTTTAACCTCTGCCATGAAACATGATTCCCGAGAGGGCTTGACCTCTGGATTAGAGAAAACAATGAAGTGGGCAATGCGAGACGCCACGCGCACTGTCACAGTTTCGTCTCGTCACACGCAGTTGGATATTGAGTTGGAGCGGCTTGGTGGACTCCGTCGTCGTGCGGAGCGGCGTTACCGGCGTACAAAATCCATCGATGACTTTAGGACAGCCAGACGACTGCAAAAAAAAAATCCAGCGTCGCATGGACTGACTAGCTTCTCGACTTTGGACAATGTTTTGTCAGTCACTAGACCCTCGGAAGCTACTTTCCCACATCAGGATAGTACGTGATCTACGTTCCCTCCCGAAACAACGCTTCCAATTCAAAGCGCTGGCGCTCTTCCAGAGGCGGCTATAAGTTGATGTTGATGAAGACTTTTGTGCAACGATTGCTGGCCAAGCGACTGGTCCATGCTCTCCAGCCCCCAATGGAATAACTGCTTCGCGTGACTGCCATATGGATCTTCGTTTCACAATGGAGGAACATGAGGCGACCCTTGCTTTTTGCAGGCGTTGTTCAACCCCTAGACTAGACGGAATATTATACCGCGCTTTGTGCCACCGAGTGAATCCACCCGGAGAGAACTGTTAGATCTCTACAACGTATCGTGGCAAGATGGTAATGTTCGCGAAGAATGGAAGACAAGCCGCATGGTCCCTCTCCTGAAGCACGCAAGTCTCCGCTTGACCTCACTTCAAACCACCCAATAGCGCTTGCCAGCTCTGTGAGAAAGATAACGGGAGAAAATGATCCTTGCCCGCTGGGAGTGGTACCTGGAACACTACAACAAGTTCCCAAATTGCATAGCTGGCCTTCGTCGAGATCGCTCATCAATAGACAGCGTTGTTGATTTCGCTACGTATGGCCAGTATCAAAAGTCATGTAAAGAATTTTCTGCAGCTTTGTTTTTAGATGTCAAGGGGACATACGATAACGTATCTCACGAGGCCATGCTCGCTGCTCTTGAGATGGCTGGGCTTGGGGGTCGAGTGTTTCGATAGATTTCTAATTGCCCTATTTATGAGATCGTTCTTTCTGAGTACCGGACGTGGCCAAACCGCATGACACTAGGCCTACCGAGGCGTTCCTCAAGGCGGGGTACCAAGCCCCACCCTATTCAACCTCACATTCATTGGTCTTGTTGAACACTTAGCAGCAGTGATCAAGATGTCAATGTACGTCGACGATATTTGTGTATAAACTTCAGCGGTGTCCCGCCCTCAGATACGTGCAAGGTTTCAAAAAGCTGCCACACTGACAGATGTATACCTCCATAACCAAGTTCTTGCAATCTCGTCAGACAAATGTGCACTGGTGACATTCACTTGCAAACCAATGACACGCTTTGCCATCTCAATAAATGGTCAGGTCATTTCTCATGAGAAGACTCACCGATTTCTGGGCATAATCATTGACAGAGATCTCTCATGTAGCCCGCACGCGACCTACTTTAAACAGCGCCTGACAGCAATCTCCCAGCTTTTCAAGTTCCTGGGCGGAAAGAAATGGGGAATGTCAGTGCATGCAATGTTGTGATTGTACAGGGCTCTTTTCCTGGGCTTTCTGAGATACAGTTTGCCCGCACTGACCAACACTTCCAATACAAAACTGCGTGCTCTACAGGCCATTCTAGCTCGGGCTCTTAGAGTTAGCCTTGGTTTTCCTAAATGCGCATCAACAGTGGCGACTATAGGAATTGCCCAAGACCAACCCATACCAACACACACTGCGATGGAAGTGCTGAGAGTTCACGTTAGGCAATTTGCCCGTGCCCGTGCTCATCATATTACAACGCTACCGCCACAAAGGCCGCAGCCATCATTTTGTACCACGATTTCGGATTATTACACCCGCCTTCCATCACGCTTCACCCCCGCAACTAAGTCATCGATGCCTCCATGGTGTTTGGTTTGACCTGCAGTGCACCTCATGGTTCCAGGAATCAGAAAAATGTCTGAGCTGTCATCACCTGTTCTTAAACAGCTAACGCTGCTCCTTTTGCACGAGAGGTACGCTGACTACGTACATATTTTTACACAGATGGATTGGCAACTCTCAAGTGTTCCTCTGGAGCCGTGGTTTTCCCAGCGACAGCCACCACCACCCCAACGACATCGACAGCTGCGGAACTTGCAGCTCTTCGCGCTGCACTTCATCTAGTCAGCCAGGAACAACGTCTAAGATGGTCCATATTCAGTGACTCGAAGGCAGCAGTGCTGTCTTTACTATCAACCCTGCGGCGCGGACCACACGAACTGGTATTCGAGATTAGAGAGCTAATCCATACCTTAGCTTAGGACAGATGCCGCTAGGAAACTTCGAATGCTCGCCCATGATATAACGTTCTCCGTGTAGAACACACGAAGTTTTCAATGCAGTCGACTGCACCACCTGAACCTTTCTCTTCGCGTTCGCATCAGAGCTAGTCTCTGCCGACTGGAAGCTACCCCGCTTTATCGAATATCACTAGGCCTTTACGAAGTCTTTCCCTTTCCGAATCGGATGGGCCGACGACGCCTCATGTTATGACTGTGGTAGCGAGGAGACTCTTCAATACCTTCCTTGTGACTGTCCTCGCTACGATTTCCTGAGACGATTGCTCGCAATCGCGATAGCGCGCTTTGATCAAAGACCTTCAACAGAGAAAGCCATTATAGAATGCTGCCGTCACAAGACATCTCAGCTGAGGGTGACAAACGATACGTTGCAGTTTTTAAAGACAACAGAATTGTACAAAAGGCGGTAGCCTGAACTGGTTAGTGCTACAAGTCCTACTGTCCTGTGCAGTGATTGTATGCGGTGACGGTGACCGACTGAAATTGTGCATGGGTGCTCTCTTTCTTTATCTCAAATTTCCCGTCCCTTTACGTCCCTATAATCTCTCTCACCAGTGTAGGTAGCAAACCGGACCTTCGCCTGTGGTGAACCTCCCTGCCTTTCCCCTTTTCTTATGTCTCTCTTTCTCGATAGATAGATAGATAGGCTCATACGCCTGAAGTAGGCAAAGAATGGTAATCGTATTAGAAACGCCGGTTGTGAAAGGCTGCAGAAAGCCTGCCAGGTAGAAAATCACTTCGCGCGCTTTTCTGCGACAATATTATATTATTGCACTCACCTATTTATCCGTCTCAAACTAGCGCTCATGCTAAATATTGCGCAGGCGCTCTGCGTAGGTACACGTTTTCTCTTACCTGCCGCAATATTTTAGTGTCTATAGCATCGCGCTTCTGAGCTCGAGGCTGCGGGTTCGACTGGAGTAAAATGCAAAAAGGCTTGTGTACTGAGCTTTAAATGCGCCTTAAGAAGCCCTGGTGGTTTAAATTATTACAAAGTCTACACCTACGGTGTGCCTCATAATGAATAGTGGTTCTGGCATGTAAATACCCTGAATTTATTCGCTATGTTTTATTGATTTCTCAATTAACTTGGCTAAAGCCTTGGGTCTTGTACTTATGTCACATACGATTTGTCATTCGAGTCCAGCGCTGTTCCTGGAGTTTGCTTCAAGCCTTTCTTTGTGAAATACGTGCAGAAGCCATGACTATAAAGACAGCGCAACGACATATGCACGAAAGGATGTGCAAGAACGTATTATTTAGGTGCAGGTTGTGTATCCATTTCAAGCAGTTAATAGCTACCAACCGTGTAAATAAGAGAAATGCACCGAAATGTATTTATAGTTGTATCCAAAGGAGGATCAGCCGTAATAGGTTCCAAACGTTTTCGCAAAACGTTTTCTAGAAGCCTTAGCAACAGGTAAAGAGAGAAAAGCTTAAGAAGATGACTTCTAGCTGGCTTTCACAAGAAGTCTCCTACATGTGCATAAAATGCGTTCTACAGCCACATCGAACAGTTGTAGACGTTAAGCCCATTTTGGCTTGCCCATGGCGGCTAGAAAACATTTTGTGTTCACTGGGAATGCTGCTTCTCCATCGCCTTGGCCTATGCCTCTACCAATGCACACTACATCATCAGCGATTCAAACACGACCATTCGCCACTACACAAAAGGACTCATAACACCCCAATCACAGAAAATGCTCTCCGGCATTCCCGCCTCAAGGCAACGCCGCGTACAGATCATCTGGGGCCCTGGTCATTCGGGTCTGGCTGGAAACGAAGCCGCCCACGATGCCGCCCGAGCTCTCGCGCACCAGGCGCATCATCCGTCTCCTGCGTCTTCTGATCCTGACGAGCCCTTAGTTCTGCACCGCGGTCACGCGCGCGACCGCATGGTCACATTCAGAGAAATCCTCCTCCACTACTGCAGAGAGTGATTACGCTACCCACCAACACACAAAAGACTGAATAAATCACAATCCACGACTTGGCGAGTACTTCAGACGCGAAATTTCCCAAATCCCGTGCTATACCACCGAATTTACCCCGATGCATACTACCCACTCTGCAAAGCCTGCGAGGTCCGCGCTGACCTCGAGCACATCATCTGGGCATGCCCGAAAGCTACACCCACCAACACCCACCGCACTAACACTACTCGCATCATAACTACGGCCGAGCAGTGGGAGACCTTGCTGCTCAGCTTGGACCCAGAAGAGCAGCTCTGGGCCGTCCGGATGGCCGAAGACGCCGCCAGAAAGCAAGGGCTGGCCGCCGTGTGAGGACGGGGAGGCCTGGGGGTTAGTCTCCCAACCCCCACCACCCCCAGACCCCATCATGGACACAATAAAGTTTTATCTCTCTCTCTTCTCCGCTAACGTAAACAAGCATGGCGCCATTTAGATTACAACATTGCGTTGAATATATGTGATTTTTCACGTATGTACCGTACTTCTCAGGACATCCACCGCTGACAACATTTATTATGCAAAACACGATACGTCACCTCTGTCATTCGGTCATCAATTGGTTGATGGTAAAAATAATTGTATGGACGAAACTTAATTTTACCTATAGCACTTACTGAACTGCTTGACTAAAGCTTCGCTTCATTTACACTCAGCATACATTAGACATATTTTGTACATAATTTCCAGATGTATATCAATATTTCATTCTTTAGGAACGGCCACACAGGCAGAACGCTTCCTTCAATCAGATATATTTTTCGCTAGTTTTTTTTTTTCAATAATATTCTAAGCCTTGCATTTTGTCATAAGAATGCACATGTTTATGTATACGTTCACAACATTGCGTTTTGAAAGAGCGAGCTCAAGAAGGCTTCGGAAAATTGTTGAGCTGCGAAATTTCTCCTTAGACTCCCGTGCTATGTTCGCAAGTGGTGTGACTACTGACGCTGCCGGCTACTTATGTAAGAGTGGAATGAACGAAGGCAGGAGACAGTCGAAGAAAACTTAATGCACTCATCGTCTTTGTCTTCGTCATGGCGTCCTTTTTTGACGTCTGGGTAATTTTGTCGACGTCACAGTAAAATTGCAGTTTCGCCGCCGTAATTTTAGCATTGTCGTTTTGTCGCTGTCATTGCGTGGTTGTCACGCCCTGGTTGTTAATTCATCGTTATGATTGTTTCACCAAGTTGCCGCCATGGTCTTTTTTTTTCACCGTCGCCCTTCGGTGGTGGCCAATCAGTTGTGGCTTGCTACCAAGCTTAATGGCCTGAGAAACGAAAATAAATCTCTTAGGGCATCAAGCAGTGCCTTGGTGTGTAAGGGGTGCCACGAGTACCTCACCGCTCAGCTGAAAGACATACGTGTTTAAAGTTCGATGTAGCCTACACGTTTTACGAGGTATCGCGGAAGTGCTTTTGGGCTCTATATGCATGGAATTTGGTTTTACGTAAAATTTGATGATTTTCCATTTCTTCGTATCCTATATAGGAAGCATAGAATATCTCGGACTTCGTGAGGCGACGACTAACTAGCCCCGTCATCCTGAACATCTAACAGCGCAAGGTACCCCTCCCCTTGTCATTTAGTCACGCGTAGTTATTTGTCTGTTCGCCAATATTCGTTTACACCGGGCTATGACTGATATCAAGTGGTGATTTCGCTACACACGTCCCTATAGCATCCAAAATTTATTGAGCCTTGTCACCAATTTCATCCCAGAGGAGTAGTCGCTGGGCAGAGTTTACGCGAGCAGAACCGAAATTTATGAAATGTACATCAGACGTCCATTGAGGAAATCTCGTTAATGAGCTGACATCCGAAGGCCTGAACCTGTGCTGAGCGCTGTCGTTTTTATTAGACTATTGCTCGTTTCTCTGGAGAAACGTTTGCCCAGTAAAATTCTAGTCTTCACACTTACGATTGCGAGTGTTTGTTTTTTCACAGCAACACTAATGGTGATTAGGAATGGAGATGTTTATTCGATGATGGTAAAGACACCCACGGCAAGGCGTGAAGAGAACTCAAATGTCATGAAGAACTGGCGAGCCACCCTCAGGTTGCCGACGTTGTATGAGCATTTATACAAGAAGACCGGAAGAGTAATCCAATTTCAACAGCCGTGATGATAGGTCACTTCACAATACCAATTACTAGATATACAATTACACATAAAGCAGAAAGTTTATGTTAGAATCACGGAAGAACCTAAAAAATTGGCACATGGTAACACGTTTACGAATTGGACATCTAAATAGCTATATGCGCCATGGAGAATATTTCGAATAATACAAAGCCCGTTTAAACTCCGAAGAAAAGCATTTATATAACCCTCTTCCCTCCCTTCTAAATTACTATGGTTTTAATTATTATAACATGTCTAATAGCTCAGACCAGGCTATGCACAAATTATATACAGCAAAATGTAACTCTGAGACTTCATGCATTTTCTAGTTTGTTTGTTTACTTATTTCACTTCATACACACAGTTGTTCAGAGATGAATCGGTGCTCTTTTATCTCGCAACTTTATTAGTTGTAATTAGCTGTGTTGTATCTAGTTTTGTAGGTTTCTTTATATGTACTATCACCAAAATATTTACGGACCACGGGATCTGACAAAAAGCTGAAGATATCCGCAGCCTCAAAACGTTGCCTGGTATTCCCATTTTCAGCCTCTTCTGGTATATACTGTTACGGTGACGGGAAAGAAGAAGGTGACGCGAACGAGAGGAAGACGAAGACTCTGGCCGTTGCCTGAACGCCATATTTCTTCGCTTGTAAATATACATCCTTCTACACTCGTGGGCCTGCTTTCTTCCTGCAACATTTTGGTGGAAGGTGCTGGGTACAATCACGGAACTTCGCAGTGGACGTCATCTACCTGCCGCCACAATGGCAGATCAACCGACACAACCGACAACGCCTCAGCAGTCCACGCCAACGGTCATCCTCACTCATCTGCGGGACCCGGGGACATTTTGTGGCACGGACAACACCGACGTCGAGGACTGGCTTGCGATGTACGAACGAGTGTGCGACAACAACAGGTGGGATCCAACAATGATGCTAGCAAACCTCATGTTTTATCTGAAAGGAACTTCGAAGCAATGGCACGATACGCATGAAGCTGACCTAACAAGCTGGGATGTCTGCAAAGAAAAAATGCGCGACCTGTTTGGCAGACCTGTCGGTCGTCAGTTGGCAGCAAAAAAAGAACTTGCATGCCGCGCTCAGACGTCCACAGAATCCTATGTCGTGTACATACAGGATGTGCTGGCTCTCTGCCGCAAGGCTGATAACACCATGGCCGAGGCGGACAAGATTGGTCAGATACTAAAAGGTATTGCAGACGACGCCTTCAATCTCCTGATGTGTAAGGATTGTGCCACTGTGGATGCAATTATAAAGGAGTGCCAGCGCTTCGAACAAGCGAAAGTCTGCCGCGTCCCTCAACATTTCGACAGGCTGCCCAATACCGCCGCGACCTCTTCGTGCGAAGACCCGCCGCGGTTCGTTCAGCCGACTGGATCAGAAGTTATAACGCGTATCGTTCGCCGTGAGCTTGAGACCATGGCTCCGGCTCCAATTCGTTCCGACTGTCCAGAAAGTGTGCCCGCTATCTTGCTTATACAAGCGGTCGTTCGGGAAGAAATAGCGAGTTTGGGCATCCCATCTCTCTGCTCGGTCCGCCATACGAACACCTACCAGATTTCTCCGGCCGCTCGCTCCCAGATGCAAAGCTTTCCGCCACTCCGCCGCAACCCCGCTGACTGGCGCACACCGGATGACAGACCCATCTGTTTTAATTGTTCCGGTATTGGACACATCGCCCGTCATTGCCGTAATCGCTGGTCGTCTCCGAGTCACTACCGCCAAGTACCAGACAATCGCACTTTCTCGCCCTACACGCCGCCTAGGAACATCAACGCCGACAGTGCTGCACCAAGTTCCAGCCGCTCCCCGTCTCCGCAAGGCCGTCGGTCCCGTTCGCCTCTCGTTCACCGCTTTTCGTCCCCATCTGCAACCGGTCGCTTCCCTTCTGGAAACTAGGCGGTGCAGCTCCCGGGGGTGAAGCTGCAACTCCGACCCGGCCCACAAATCCTCTATTGACCCTGCCTACACGTGGAAACCTACTGGACATTGAAGTTTTATTTATTTATTTTACAATACTGCAGGCCCTCCTCGGGCCCATGTAGGAGTGGTTACAAAATGAGATACAGTACAAAAAAGGAGAAAAAGAGAGAAAAGTGAAACCATTGTATCCAAACAAAGAACATAAGCACGCACAAAAGTGAACATACTCAATAAATACACGCACTTTGCTTAAAGGAGCGGTTCGCGTACAAGCAGGAAAAGCAACGTTTACGATAAGTATGCAGCCACAAGAGGCTGCATATGGAATACAGATAACATCAGTCATTTTATTACCACTCGAATTGCAAATTCTGAATACTGTCAATAAATGCATTGACAGATGAGCAGTTAACAGCCTCAGAGGGTACCATGTTCCAATGGGAAATGGCGTGTGGGAATAAAGAGTACTTGTGAGTGTTGTTATGACTCGGATGGGGCCGTATTGATTTATTATGATTATTTCGTGCGGAAAGTCTGAATGGTGCTTGAATGTATATTGCTTGTGGTATATGATAGCAACCGTGATAAACTAAGTATAGAAATTTTAATCTAGAAATCATTCTACGTTGAGCTAGTGGTTGAATGTTAGCCTTGACGCGCAGGTTCGCAGTACTTGCTTGAAGCGAATATTGCGAATATATGAATCTTAATGCTAATTTCTGTATGCGTTCTAGTTTGTCGGTTAAATACTTCTGGTGCGGAGCCCAAATTGAGTCAGCATATTCTAAAGCGGGTCTGATGAGGGTTCTGTATGCATTTAATTTAACACTAGGAGGTGTGTTTCTTAGTTTTCTTCTCAAATGCAGCTTACGTAGCGCCTTGTTATATATGTTATTTATATGAGGTTCCCAATTTAATTTCGTTGTAAAAGTGACCCCAAGATATGTGACTTCATCGCATTTTCTGAGTGGTATGTTATTTATTGTGTACGTAAACTGAAGCGCATTTTTCTTGTGTGTGAAGGAGATACTGGTAGTTTTTGTTGCATTCAGTTTCATCCCCCATATGTCGCACCAATTTCGTATTGCGGCTAACGAATCGTTCAGTTTTACCTGATCCTCCTTGGTATTTACTGTTGTGTAAACTACGCAATCATCGGCGAATAAGCGCATTTGAATATGTGGCTGAACACATGATTGAATATCATTGATGTAGATCAGAAATAGGAGGGGCACAAGAACCGAGCCTTGTGGTACACCAGAAAAAACGTTGAGGTAATCAGACATAATATCATTCACAACAACGCATTGCCTTCTGTTTTCGAGATACTTCTTTATCCATGAAACTGTTTTCCCGTGTATACCAATGGCACTTAGTTTAGTAATAAGAGCTGGATGGGGAACAACATCAAAGGCCTTTGAAAAATCTAAGAAAATGGCATCTATTTGACTTCTGTTATTTATTGCGGTAGCTATGTCATGGGTTATCTCTGCTAACTGAGTAATAGTAGATAAGCCTGAACGGAATCCAAGTTGCCGGACGTATAGTAGGTTATTATTCTCTAAGTGCAATATTATGGCCTTATAAATAATATGTTCGAACAATTTACTGGATCCACATGTTAATGAAACAGGTCTATAGGTATTTACGTCGAGTTTAGAGCCAGATTTGTGCACAGGTATTACTTTGGCCATTCGCCAGTCGTCAGGTATCACTGAAGTATCCAAAGATCGCCTGTAAATTACGTATAAGTATTTTGACATTCAAACTGCGTATTTTAACACGAAAGTGTTTTATGCCGGGGTCCACCAAGACTTCACTGACGTATTTCCGTCACGGAAATACGTCATACGGAAATACGGAATGACGTTCTTACAATGTACACGAACATAATACAAAGAAAGAAACCAGAAGAAAAAGTTGAACAAACACGCAAAATTTGGAAATCGAACCCACGACCTCTCGGTCCGCGACGATAGATCGCCGAGCGATTAACCCATTGCGCCACAAACGCATTTGCAGAGAGCTACACAGACGCGCCTTATATATCTAACACTCCTCCGTGTACCCGCGCTCTTGCTCGGGTCGGTGCCGCCGCCTACGAGCAGAAAAGAGAAGTACTGCATTATGACACTAACGCGCACCGACAGTGAACGCTTCGGTGGTCTCAGCACTACGACGCCTCGATGCCAGCATTCGAAGGGACGCTGGCATCAAGAAGCACTACCAACGCCACCTAGGTGGCGTTCACCGTACTCAGCACAGCGGAGCGTGGCCTCCGTAATTAGCTCTGAAAATGTTTCTGAAGTTGATCGCGGAGGCTGCAATTACGACGCGCTGTACGCGCTGATTTGACTCGGTGACGATTCAGTTACGTGCTTTGTCTTGCGCGTTGTATTAGTGTGTCAGTTACGTGCTTCGTCTTTCGCGTTGTGCTAGCGTGTGCAGCGTAGTGCAGCTTCCATATGCACGACGGTTGCTCATGGTCATCGACGTTGGTAGTCGTGATGGAGGAGACGTGCCACCAGGCGTCAGCGTGGGTGCATCAACGCCTAAGGGCGCTTTAGCCACAAAACACCAATAGACATTATATATCAATGTGCAATAAACATTACACTACTTCTGTGAAGACACGTTTCACTTTCGTGTTCTATACCGATTCCTATATAAGAGGGATCAACCACATTTTTGCAGAAATGCGTTTGTTACGAGGTCGGGGCCACATGGTTTCTTTACGTCCAGATTTTGCAATAGTCGAAAAATTCCTTCTTGGTCGATATCTATTTAAGGCATTGGATTAGCGAACTGATAACATGGAGAGGGGCCATTAAAGCTAGTTCTGTTAAATACAGATTGAAAAAATTCATTAAATTTGCTTGCTATGACGGCAGGCTGAACAACGGTTTCGTTTAAAACAGTAATCTGCGATACGGTGTGCCGCTCCTCCTTACTAGAGAGTACTGCACGTTTCTAACGCGTTTGTGCTAGCGTCCCATTAAGCGGGAGATCCGATGAATCCCTCCGGAGCTTCGCCCACTCATCATCATTCACCCCGTGGATATGCTTTGATTTTGTTTTTCCATTAAATGTGAATTTACACCATACGCTTTCAGGGTCAGGTACGTTGTTTAACACTGTGAATTTTATGTTAGATTTAATTGCGACAGCTACACCTCCCCCCCCGCAATTCTCTGTCTTTCCGTATGAGCCGATAAGAAGATGGAAACACTTCGGAATCCTGGACGCCTTCGTGAAGCCAGGTTTCCGTGACGACTATGACGTGCGGTTGATGAGCTGCAACTATGCTTTCAAGTAGGCTGAGCTTGTTGACTACGCTGCGCGCATTCAGCGATACCACTCTGATAAATCCAGTACGTTGTTGTCACGTGCTATTACGAGATGTCGGGCCAGCGGGTGCGGAAGTTATTGGTTTTGATTGCGCAATTCTGCGGCCCTCATGCTCACTCCCAGGTAAAGGTTTTGCCATTTATTTTCAGTTTATCGAATGCCAGCGATACCTTCGCCCCTTTCGCCTTGTCACTTACTGCAGAACGCCATAATTTAGCACGTGTGTCGCGTACTTTCTTCGAGAAATCCTCGGATATTGAAATCTGGGTGTTTTTCAGCTTGAAGCAGCTCGATAATATTTTGTTTTTCTCGGCGAAGTTAAATAACCTGATAATAACGGGGCGTGCCCTTTCGCTTTGTTTTCTACCGATTCTGTGAACTCGTTCTATTGAGTCAATTTCTATTCCTAGGATCTTCTTAAATATATCGTCTCGCACTTTTGCTTCAAGTGTTCTAACATCTTCATCAGAGCTCTCACTTAGTCCATAAATTATTAGGTTGTTCCTCCTACTTCTATTTATTAAATCATCGACCTTCAATGCCATAAATTCGACTTGCGTCATGGTAGATTTACAAGATTCTTCGCAGTGTATTATCTTTTCTGCGCATTCTTTCCATAGTCCTCTTTCATTCTCAATTACTGTCATTTTTTCCTGCAAATCTGCAACTATTGTCTCCACATGCTTGATATTTGAAGACAGTTGTTTCAGTGTTTTGTTCGTTTCTTTTTGTTCTCTTAGAATGCGTTTCATTAGTTACCGCTGCGAACATTCGTCCGAATCAGAGTCAGGGCCTGGATTTTGTTCCACGTCTCCGGATGTAAGTAACATTAAGCGGACAACATTAACACAATCCCGCAAAATAACAACACAGCATTGTGGACCTGGGAGCACCTTCAATGTTACGTCGTTGTCTCTAATTGAAGAGACTAAATGTTTGTCACTAACCTGTGCGATCAGAAAAAAATTTGATCAGCATCCGTGCTTGTTCGGTGCTTCCAAGTCCACTGAAGGGTATGTCGCAATGGCTGCTGCTTTTATCCCATGATGTCTCCGTCGACGTCATCGTGCTGGTCAGGTGGTCCCAGTGCAGAGCACGTGGCATAGATTCTTGCGACGTGTTTCGTCTGATGAAGCCAGCAGGGCAGACAGCCGGAGGTAGCAGCAGATGGGCCTGATGCAGCGCATGCTCAGACCCTGCGCTGAAGAATCCGGTCCTCGGCAGCACGATCTGTGCGATCAGAAAAAATTTGATCAGCATCCGTGCTTAATCGGTGCTTCCAAGTCCACTGAAGGGTATGTCGCAATGGCTGCTGCTTTTATCCCATGAGGTCTCCGTCGACGTCACCGTGCTGGTCAGGTGGTCCCAGTGCAGAGCACGTGTTATAGATTCTTGCGACGTGTTTCGTCTGATGAAGCCAGCAGGGCAGACAGCCGGAGGTAACAGCAGATGGGCCTGATGCAGCGCATGCTCAGACCCTGCGCTGACGAATCCGGTCCTCGGCAGCACGATCTGTGCGATCAGAAAAAAATTTGATCAGCATCCGTGCTTGTTCGGTGCTTCCAAGTCCACTTCGGTGCTTGTTCGGTGCGTCCAAGTTGATAGTGTTCCTGCTACATCTCTCGTTGACACCGGAGCACAGCTTTCAGTTATGAGTGCTGCTCTCCGCCGAAGGCTCAAAAAGGTTCTGACGCCCACCGTACTGTGCACTGTGCGAGTCGGCGATGGGCGCACTTCACCTGTTCTTGGAATGTGCACAGCACGTGTGACCATTGCGGGCCATTATAGCGTTGTTTTATTTATCGTCCTCGAGCACTGTCCACATGACCTAATTCTCGGCCTCGACTTCCCTTCGAAACACTGCCCAAATTGACTGTTCCGCAGCTGTTGTACAGCTAGATCTGCCGCTTCCTGCCGACGCAGACGCAACAACTTGTTCTTAACCCCGCTTATGTTCTGCTGAGTTTGCAAAGCTGTCTCCACAGGCGGCTACCAATGTCCTCCTGACGTCCTGTCCTCCCGTACCTGATGGCGAGTACGTCGTGTCTCCGCCTACTGACGTGGTTTGGTCACGAAATATTGCCCTACCGAGCCCCTTAATCCGGATCCTCGAAAACTGCGCTCGGGTGCCCATCCTCAATTTTGGATTTTCGACGCATGTGCTACCAAACGGCATTGCCGTCGCACTTATCACTCCTTTGGATGAAATTGAGATTTCTTCTTTGGCCTCCGAATCCTTCCTGAGTACCAACGCACCTTTGTCACCCATTCCTTCGTGCTCGACGCCTGCGGACGATGTTTGTAAGATGATCGCCCCTGACCTTCCTTCCGACCCACACATGCTACCTGAAGGCATCAATGTTGCCGGATTCGGGCCCTCGGTTCTCTTTCTTCTCCTTCATTACATAACGAGGGCTAGAATGCGGCAACATTGATGTGTGGGTTTATCCACCAGTTGCCTTCACCCAAAAAAAGATCACGTACTCGTGACGCCTGCGGCAGAAAGGATGTTCCACATCCGCCGCCAAGTTTGTGAGTGGTGGCGCTGGCTAACACTCCCAGGGTTAACTCTCGTTGTGAGACATAAATACCCCAGAAAGTTTATGGGAAAACGGCGCCACGGTAGCTCAATGGCGAGAGCATCGCACGCGTAATGCGAATACGTGGGTCCGTTCCCCACCTGTGACCAGTTGTTTTTTCATCCATTTTGATTTTCATGCATTTATAATTTCTTGAATTCAATTAGTAAGTTCAAGTGATTTCCCCTATGTTGTCCTTGATGTTACTGTTTGTTGGCTTCTTATGATATATATATATATATATATATATATATATATATATATATATATATCGAGGGAGGGATAGGAGAGAGCAAACGCCGCCTTTGCCGTCGCGCGAAAGTCCGTGGGGGGGGGGGAGGGAGGGAGGCGAGTCGACGTTTAGCTGCGGCACTAAATGCGTATTTATATAAAAAAATGTCACAGTTTCGCCCTAAGGGCGAAGCAATGAATGTGATAGCAACACAGCAATGTGCCACGAAGTAAGGTGAGCGGCTTTGGTAGCAATATGAATTGTAGTAAACATGAGCTGATTAAGTAAGCAGGTGTGCTGCGGCGTAAGTAGACCGACATGAAGAGAGACTCGATGACCACGAGAAGGCGCGTGTGAAACGATGGTGTTGATGAGAAGCGCTTCCCGTGGGCAGCGCGTGCGAAGCGACACACCTGTAGCGCTGCACTGCCGATCCGGACAGCATTGCATGTGTAGCGTGCGTTGGAAAATGCGGCCCGACTATTACTAACTGAATGAACAAGCGTGGTGTGACTGCGCACAAGCCAACATAAATAGATCACACTGAATGACCGCAGACAACGACTGTCAAAACGCTGGCAGCAAGCGCATATACGTCGCAGCGGGCGAAGGTACGTGCGGTCTATCGCTTCAACGGAAACTGAGCGGTGAATGCACAGCGAAAAGCAAAGGTCAGAGCCGTGTGGAGATAAGAGACAGTGCGGCCGGCGGGCGACGAGCGCGGTTGTTTGTAGAGTAGAAGTGCGCCCCCCCCCCCCCCCCCCCCGCGCTCCCTTCGGCGCTGCCGTCCCGCTTCCGTGCTTGCGCGTGGGAGATTGAGTGGGAAGTTCCCCTTGCGCCCGGTTGCAAGATAGGCCTTTGGTGCCGGAGCACAGCGTCGCCCCGCCTCCCTCCCTCCCTCCCATAGCCCCACGCGCGACGGTCGCGTTTGCTTTCCGCCGTGCGTTCGCTATCCGTGATAGCGCGCGTCCCCCGCACGCTACCGCTCGGGCATACGGCGCGCGGCGATGATGTTATCTATACGGAACCTCACGGCGACGGCGACGGCGACGACGACGGCGACGCCGACGGCAGAAATCCAGTTTAAGTGTCCATATAATTGCTATCGCAATAAAACGTTGTGAGGCGAGAAGGTGGTAAAGATTTCCGACGCTGCTCAACGAGTGTCCCGTTCTGATCTCGTCGAAAACTTCCGAGGCGCTACCAGAGGCACCGGTAACAGTTACCAGCGCCGCGCACATATACGGCGCGAACCCGGGCAATACACTGACGGCGTCGACAACAGTTCTTCGCGTTGCTGGTGCTGCTGCATGTCCAAGATTATACAGCTGATGAAACCGCTATCCTTACTCCGTATAGCTCGCTACTAATTTGGCATCGCAATTGATGCTTGTCGCCTTTCGGGTGAAACTGTGACATTTTTTTTTGTATATTCAAATTACAATCCGACGCTATCGCGTCTGTAGGTTATGGTTAAGTTGTAGGTTACGATTTTTCTGAAGAATTTTACGTTGACTAAATAAATTTTTGTTCGCTCACACCTTGCGCCTCGCGAAGGCCCGATAGGGGTGGTTCAGAAGGCTGTGGTTCGGCATGATTATGTCCGCCAGACGCCGATGCTCACGCCTACACCTACACCGCCGTCGGATTTTCTGCCACACGGGGTCCTTAACGCTTTCGCGTTAAAAGTAATGGAGGGGTGCCGACCAAGTGCTGAATCCAGGAACCGGGAGGTGAAAGTAGAATGTGCAGTAGTCAATACTTGCAACGTGTTTGAACCTAATGGGAAGCGGCATGGTTGCCGAAGGCTGTAGCATCCAATACCAAAGGCAGCCCTAGCAGTTCACGTCCGCTAAACGTACGCATACTTTGAGGGTTTCATTGGGAGGTTCACAGTCGATATCACGGTAGGCAAACTCCAGTAATTCTTGGTGCTCGAAAAAGGGGCCTGCACGATTCGGTTGTGGAAGTACACCAATGCTATGAAGCACTTCAGATGTCCTTGAATACGGTTAATTACTCATCCATCAGTCGGAGACGGACTAAGGAGACTAGAAAAAGGCGCCTAAATAGGTAGCGACCAGCATACGGGATGAAACCACTCTTCTCAAAGTCACCTTGGTCTAGTGTGACTTCTTAGCCGCCTGGGGAGAGGTAAAAAAGTAAAACGAGACACCTCCAAGGCAATTCAAGGCCCATAAACCGTTATCGTTACAATGTTTACGCGCTGATATTACAGGTAAAAGCTCGTACTGCCGTTTTTCCTTTTCTGAAAGACTACACAAACAATCGGGGACTGAATAAGTTAGATATGACGGCCTACTGAAAGGTATCGACGACTTGTGATTCACAGGGGAACATTTCATGGCGAATGGTTTGGAGCATTGATGCATCAGAGCCGGCATTGATTCTGATGAATTACAATAATGGCTCTAATCCTACAACGGGTTGCATGCCATGCACTTTCAGAATTTCAGTAGCGAAGTCTGTATTCTAGATGAACTTTGAATGGCACCGGAAGGAAATATATTCCAGGCTCTTCAGTGATCTACAGTGGCTGCAAAGGTGTAAGGTTGTACTGGTGCAAGGATAGAGTACCGCTGCAGGATCCTGCTACCTCTCTGAACACATCCGGATGGTAGGCGCAACACATTGTTTGAGATGTTGAAGGCTACAGCCGAAAGGGAAGACACCCAGGAGCACCGGAGAGTGTGTTTGACGAAATTACAGCTCTGGGGGATGTAGCGTATGCGGTAGACAGGAATATACGACTGAACGAGTTCCCTCGTGTCTGTTTGGGCGGAAAATCTGGTAACACTTATGGGCGTGGTAACGGTGGGCTCTGTGACTGCATAAGCCGAAAGCGACAATGCCCAGCCATCGTGTGTTTTATTGCGATAGCAATTTTATGAACACTGCTACGCAGATGTCTGCCGTCGTCGTCGCCGTGAGGTTGCGTATGACGTCAATGGAGATGAGATCGTCGCCGCGGCCGCCGAACGCTGTATGTGCGAGTGAAAGGGCGCGAGGGACGCGCGCTTTCACGGGGAGTGAACCCACGACGGAGAACAAATGCGCATTCTGCGCCGTGTTCCCTTAAGGGCTGCAGAAGTAGGCGTCTATTTCCTCCTTTACAATCACCATATATGTAGAGAAAACGCGCCTTCTTCCGTCGCGCGAAAGGCCGTGGGGGGGGGGGGGGGAGGCGACGTTTAGCTGCGGCACCAAGTGCCCATTTATATCAGAGGCTACGGCAACAGTCACCAACGCCGCACGCATTTTGTGCGAATGCGGGCAAAACGCCGACGGCGTCGACAACAGTTCTGCGTGTTGCCGGTGCTGCTGCATGTCCAAGTTTATACAGATGATAAAGCTGCTATCATTACTCCGTATAGCTCTCTACAAATTTGCTATCGTAATTGATGTTTCGCCTTTCCGGTGAAACTGCGACAACTTCTTTCTTTTGGTGCGTCGGAAGAAACAATGTAAAAAAAAAACTGTCAGCCCTTCCATTGGGGTGGAGATGCAAGACCAGCGAAGCAGTACTATGGTGGCAATTATGTATTTCCAATTATGACTATGAAGATGTTACGGTGTAATTGGTTATTTGAACTATTAGAGAGTGAGAAATGTATATCATCCGGTGGTTTTCATTTATTAAGTGACCACAGGGACCATGGCCTTATTGTCGCTACGGTAGACCGCCATAGGGCGTACGGCAAAGGTGGGGACGTTCTTCATAAATACGTCACCAAGGCCGCCGTCGACAACAGTTGTGCGCGTTCTTTGTGTTACCGCACACAAACGCTGTCAAAACGCTGGCTAAAAGGTAAATACACCTGGTAGCGAAGCTTCCATAGAAGCCGATACGTTCAAAACATGGCGGTGCTTAGCACCATCTGTGTGAGGAGGGAACACTTCCGGCTGAAGAAAAATAATGTGACTCCATCCGTTAAAAACAGATGTGAGGTCATTTTGTTCTCAAAGGCACGAAATTTGTTTTGGGGGGTCTGCCATTAGAGCTGTATATTATAATGCCCCGCCATTCGACTTGATGGGCGTTTCGAGCATTCAGTGCGGAAGCCGATGCAGCAAAAGTTCAGCCATACGGGTGTGGAAACCGCACCCTTGCGCAGAACATAGTTTGTTTGGAGGCCGACCAACGCTTTGGGCGTAGAGTGCTCGTCCTTTCATCAGACGCCAAGCCCGTCGGCCAGCGCTGTCCCACGAAAACAACTAAAGTGAACAATTATCTGGCGGTCGCAACTCACTACTTTTGACTGATCAGGCTAAGAAACAATGAAACGACACGCGTCACCATATTCAGACAAACGTCGAGAAGCAAAGCTACACAACATGTGACGCGGGCATATTGTAACAGGTGAACTTTACGAGTGCCCCTTTCTGCCCACTTCAAGAGTTGCATTGCATTGCAAGTGACAGCGGCGTCAACGCCCGCCGCTATCGGTGGGTGCTCTTACGGTGGGCGCTGAAAAAATGTATTTATTGGTATTAATTGAGTAAAATAGAGTTGTTCTTTTCTCGCCATGCTTATATAAAATTGATTAGGAATTTTTATTTTCGTTGAATGAATCTAACTGTGTATCACTTTAATTAAAAAAACGCCTTTTTCTTTCGCAATGTTTGTTCCCTCCAAACATAGTCGCGCTTCAATCGCTGCTCCTATAACCACCCTTGCTGATGTCAGTGACAATTCTTTCTGAACCGTTTTTCGCCCGAAGCTTCGCGACCATTTGGATCGACCTTGCTGGCTACGTGATGGCCGGCTAAACGCGGTTGTCAACACTGTTAGGGCAGAGTGTTTTTTTTCTATTGCCGGACGGGACGATCGAAAGGTGAGCCCTGAACAGCGTCGCTGTAAAAATTCACCGGCCATTATGATACTGCCTAATGCGAAATTTGAGCGGAGCTCTATACGTGTTTTTATTTCGCGATTTATTGGCTGGCGCAGAGAATATGCCTCGTGCGGCACGTTGCAGACGGAGAGAAGCGTTGGAAAACTAATAACACTCGAGCACAGATATCGGCGAGCAGAGTCGCCAATCGTCGAAAATCTGATCTGCGGGTCAAGCGCCTCTGCTTTTATACATGACTCGTCGAAGGTTCAAGATTAATCGCTGGTGCCCACGTGGCTTCCAGCAAAAACTGCATAATTCGTGTCGCGCATACAATGAGATTACAAAAAACTTTCGTGACAGCAGCCAACACTCGCCGTGGTTGCTCAGTGGCTATGGTGTTGGGCTGCTGAGCACGAGGTCGCGGGATCGAATCCCGGCCACGGCGGCCGCATTTCGATGGGGGCGAAATGCGAAAACACCCGTGTACTTAGATTTAGGTGCACGTTAAAGAACCCCAGGTGGTCCAAATTTGCGGAGTCCCCCACTACGGCGTGCCTCATAATCAGATCGTGGTTTTGGCACATAAAACCCCATAATTTATTTGTTATTATTCTTACAGCAGCCAACGGTCAGAACTATAGATAACATTCGAGAAACTTCCGATACGTGCAGGCGGGTCGTGCTTCGAGGCACCGGATGGCTGAGAATTGGCAGTGGCCAGGTAGCACCCCCTGAGTACCAATATTCTTCTGCCAAATTACTAGGTAGTGCTTCAGTGCTTTATTTTAGCTTTTTTGCCAATCGAACTTCTTGCGTGGGGATAGTGGTGTGAGGCCTTGAAAGGACTGAAGCGTAGAGGGGGTACACGAGGCTCAAGCTAAAACTAGATTTATCTTGGCTACCTCAGGGAGAGGCTAGGTGTACCGGTGAACCTAGCGTGAGCGCGCACAGCTTGAGCCCATGCGTCTATGCCGCTACGACAATGCCGATGCCTTGATCGTGAAGGATCCGAGTGACCAAATAGTGACTAAGCCTAGAGCGTCGCCCGGGTACACTGCATCGCCAAACGGTTGGCTCTTCATTGAAACCTATTGTGCACGAGACACTGGCATGAATTATTCAGTGATTCACCAAGAACGACCTACCATCCACACCATACGGCCTTTCTCATTGTTGTAAACAGATTATTATCGTCAAGGCAGAGTGGCTGATGATTGTATTCTTTCAATACCTTTGGTCCACGCACGAGGTTGGTTTCACTGTTGAGACTGAGAACAATAGGAATTGTTTCGCGGAGGAGGCACAGCTGTGCTTCGCTTGCACTCTTCAAGGTTTCCCGAGTTAATTTGAATCTCGAACACTAACGTGGAAGCAAACGTAAAATGAGATCACGTGTCCCTTTATAGTTAGTGTTTCTGCAGAGGATTTTTCACGTCTCACTCAAGTGTTCCTGCAGAGGGTGAAGGTACGCAAATAACCACTTACGTCATACTGCCTGCTAGACAAAGCAATAGAAGGTGAGTTCATGATGCCCAATATGGCGGACAAATTTGTGGCTACAGAACGGCGTACAGATCACAGGCATGCCGCGATAACATTCATAGGGGATTGTGGTAGCAGGTTTCATTGTCCTTGCGAAACTCATAGCTGCTCTCGCCTTGGCAAACGCAATCGATGCGACTGCTTCGTTGTCCGAGAAATTGCGTAAATAAATCTTCTGACATGGTAACAGCAATACACATATATTGGTTGTGCAGAAACTTGCGGCATTATGAAGAAAGGAATTTCATGCAAAAGTGACAGTTTATCGGAAATCCAGTAATCTATGAGAGGCAGCGTGACAGCCTCATGTCACCGCCCATGTTGCAAAGGTCTAAGATCATCGCTCTATTCAAAATTGGTAGGTTGTGGCTTTACATTGTGGTTATAGTAAAATGGCGTACCCTTTAAATTTCCCCCGTAATACTCACAGAGGTCCCAATAACTTGAACTAACCTGATGCTTAGTAATTCAGAATCGTGTTTGTCTGAGCTATTTGGTTGCACATAGCACAAATGGTTTCCAGCATAACGTATGGACACGGACAGAAAGGGACGACGACACACGCTGGACTAGCAACTGAATGTTTATTCTTGGTTTCCCACACCTTTTATAGCAAGACAGCCAATGCTTTTTCCTTCTGTCATGCCGGTTATCCGTCTTTCAGAGCGAAATATTGTCTTTGTGCAAGTAGCTTTTTTCTTTTTCAGTTAGTAGTATCGATGGTGTACTGATGCATGATTGCCAGCTTCGGTCAATGGCCATGGCTTCTAAAATTTCGCGCGTCAGCTTGTCTTTACTTTTTTCTAAAACCTGTACGTCGTAAAATTGTACGTTGCAATGGTGTTGGCGATAATGAAAAGCGAGATGCCCAGGGGTGATTCCTTCTAAAGATGCTGCATGCTCTCTTGTCCTGTCATTGCCTGTTTGTCCTGTATATCTTCGGCCACATAATAAAGGTATATCACATATCACCCCTGTCTTGCAGGTAGTGTACTTATTCTGGTGGTTGATTGGGCACTGCTTATATTTCTGGCCATTGTTGACTCGTGCACACATTCAATATGTCTTGTTTAGTGCTGAACATTCAACCGTGAGGCCTTCCTCTCCGGCTATCTTCTTTAGCTTAAGGGTTAGGTCGTGTACATAAGGCACAACAGCGACCTTCTTCCTCTTGTTTTGACATTTTCTGTTCAGCAAGCCTCAAGAAGTAAAAAATTATAGGTAACACATATTTCAATGGTTTCATCTTCATGCTGTTGATATCTAAGGCTTTGCTGTTACTAATTCCCATGTACACGTTATAAACTTCATTCGCATCAGTAGGCTCGAAAAATATAGTCTGACTTATCTGACTAGGATAGGTGGAGATTGTAGTGTCCCTAAGGTCTTCAGATGAAGAAATGTTATTAATAAAATGTTTGGTCAAATACCGTGCTAGTGCCATCCCTTTTATTTCGTTGCCATTTACTGGCATAGCTTTTGTGACAGAGTTATTCGCACGGCGACCTAGGACATCGTTTAAAGCTTTCCAGGCAACATCTGGTCTCCTTGAACTGACGCTACAAAACAGCTCCTGATAATCTGATGCTTTAACTTTCCGTAGCTCAGAGTTTAATCGGTTTCTTAACTTTTTAAATTGAAGGAGTGTATCCTATGCACTTGTTCGAAGGAACGCTTGAGAAATACGATTTTGCTCCTTCATCATTTTGAAAAGTTATCTTGTTACCCACGGTTTTCCTATCGTTTTCATATTTTTTTTCGTGTACGTTTCGAGTGGAAAGTGCTTCGAATAGAAACGAAGGAAATGGCGCAAAAAAAAGGTCTTACGTATCATTGACATCAGTTTTCTGCAGCACGCAGGAGCAATCGAAGTTCATGTTGTCATGCTTAAATGCTTCCAAAGAGGCATCTGTGATGCGCTGCACAGTAATAGTCTTTCACGTTGTTTCGCTCAGCATGCTCATTCCGAAAGACGACGAATCCACAGGAGAGAATCTTCATGTTGAAATCATGTACAGTAGCGTTATGGTCAAGAATATTGATATTAAAGTCACCACTGCACAAAAGTGAACGTTTATTTAGTGACGAATACTCTAGAATCTGCTCGAAATAATCCGTAAAATTTTTCATGTTACCATTTGGGGGGGGGGGCGGGGGCGGTATACCACTGAAACGATTTGATTTCGATTTTTAATGTTAGAACTGAATAATCGACGCTAACGTCACGAAGATTACACAGAATGTGACACCTTTTGCAGGCGAGAGTATAGATAGCGACACCGCCACCACGTTTGTTAGGTCTATTAAGAAAAAACCTTTCGTAACCAGGAAGCTCTAGGATCTTGCTATCAGTTTGATACCACGCTTCAGTGAGCATAAAAACCGTAAATTCTAAAAGAGAATTGTTTTAGGAGCAGAACGATTTCGTCTTGCTTGTTACCTACCGAGCGGGCGTTAAGGTGCAAAGCGGTTTCACAGTTTGGGACTTTTAGCTTCACCTGTTATGTGAATCTCCTGTCGTTATATGCTACGCTGTGGCGCTATCCAACCATCCCACAGTCCCTGGGCATATACTGTCGTTCTCGTTCGCAAGAAGGACGGGTCAATTCGCGTTTGCGTTGACTACCGTCGATTAAATAAGGTCACGCGCAAGGACGTCTATCATTTGCCGCGCATCGACGGCGCCCTTGACAGCCTTCAGGGCGCTGAATTTTTTTCGTCCCTAGACTTGCGTCCTGGCTACTGGCAGGTTACAATGGCGGAAACCGATCGCCAGAAAGCGGCGTTTATTACACCTGCCGGCCTATACGATTTCAACGTGATGCCCTTTGGACTTTGCAACACGCCTGCCACGTTTGAACGACTCATGGACAATACGCTGCGTGGCCTGAAGTGGTCTATATGTCTTTGTTACCTCGACGATGTCGTGGTTTTCTCGCTTGACTTTCCGACCCACCTACTTCGCCTTCGACATGTCTTGCGTGTCTCACCAACGCTGGCCTGCAACCGAACCTCAAGAAGTGCCGCTTCGCCGTGCGGGAGCTCACCATCTTGGGCCAAGCACGGCGTTCTACCGGACCCTGCGAAACTTCATGCAGTCGATCAGTTCCCAGAGCCTATTAACGTCAAAGAACTATGCAGTTTTGTGGGCCTGCGCTCGTATTTCCGGCGCTTTGTCCGCAATATCGCATCGATCATGCCACCCTTTACCCAGCTCCTACGTGGTGGCATGGACCTCTCCTCCTGGTGCCCTGCATGCGACGCCGCGTTTGCTACACTGCATCGTCTTCTTACCTCTCCATCTATTTTTCGCCATTTAGACCCGACAGCTGCTACTGAGGTACATACAGACGCCAGCGGGGTCAGTCTTGGCGCCGTCCTCGCGCAACGCAAGCCCGGCTACTCCGAATACGTGGCCGCCTATGCGAGTAGTACGCTGACAAAAGCAGAGGCCAATTAGAGCGTGAGTGAAAAAGAGTGCTTGGCTCAAGTATGAATGCTTGGCAAGTTCCACCCATACTTATACGGCCGCCCATTTGATCTAGTAACTGATCACCACGCGCTTTGTTGGCTCGCCACGTTGACAGATCCATCTGGTCGCTTAGCACGCTGGGCACTCCGAATCGATGAGTATGATATTCGCGTCGTCGACCGCTGCGGACGCAAGCACACTGACGCAGACGCCCTGTCCCGTTCACCTCTACCTCCAGACTCGGCCTGCCGAACCACTTGCGCTCACCCCCTGTTGTCTCTTGACTTTGACGCGATTGGCACCGAACAACGCTGTGACCCGTAGATCGCTTCTCTTTTCGCCTATCTTTCTGGATCATCGACCACTCCTGTATCCCGATCCCTCCGACGCCAAGCTGTTCATTTCGCCATTCGTGATCAGCTGCTTCACCGACGCAACTACGCTCCCGAAGGCCGTAGATGGCTACTAGTCAGTCCCCGCAGCTTAAGATCCCAAATCTGTGCCTCTTTCACGACGATGCGCAATGTGACGCTGGAATATTTAAGACTTACGAACGTATAAGCCATCGCTACTACTGGCGGGGAATGTACACATTTGTACGAAAGTTCGTTCAGTGCTGCCCTGACTGTCAACGTCGCAAATTACTATCTTTACGTGCGTCTGGCGCCTTGCAGCCGCTTCCGTGCCATGCCATACCCTACGATGCCCTGCCCTGCCAAACCTACGATCGCGTAGGCATTGACCTCTACGGCCCGCTTCCCATGACACCGGATGGCAATCGGTGGATCATAGTTGCTGTGGACCATTTGACACGCTACGCCGAAACTGCTGCTCTACCGAATGCTACAGCGCGGGATATAGCCTCTTTCGTCCTGCATCGCTTCATCCTTCGACATGGCGCACCTCGATAAGTCCTCAGTGATAGAGGTCGCGCCTTCCTCTCCGAGGTCGTCGAAGCTCTGCTTTCGGAATGCCACATTATTAATCGAGCGAGCACGGATTACCATCCGCAAACTAACGGGCTCACGGAACGGCTTAACCGCACTCGGTGATATGCGCGCGATGTACGTGGCATCTGATCATGACAACTGGGATCACGTACTTTCTTTTGTAACGTTCGCAATACAACACTGCGATACAAGCTACTACGGGATTTACACCTTTCTTCCTCCTCTATGGACGGGAGCCATTGCATACCATCGACACTCTTCTTCCATACCGTCCTGACGCTTCCGAGTGCCCACCCGTGTACGAAGCGGCCCGACAAGCCGAAGAGTGCCGCCAGCTCGCGGGCACCTTTACGTCACAAGAACAACAGCGCCAGAAGGAAGGACGCGCGGACTACCCATACCCACGCATGCCCTAGGGTCTCTTGTATGGCTGGATGTTCCTTGCCAAACTCCAGGCCTTTCCTCAAATCTCGTTCCAAAGTACGAAGGGCCTTACCGCGTCTTGGAGCGAACGTCCCCGGTGAATTTGCTCACCGAGCCACTTTTTCCATCTGATGATATGCGCCGGCGTTGACGTGACCTCGTCCACGTGGCGCGTCTCAAACCCTACCATGACCCTCTGCCAACAATCTCTTAGGGCGCCAGGATGGCTCTTTTTCTGCGGGGGCGATTGTGAAGAAGAAGGCGCGCCTTTGTCCAGTGGCGTCGCCAACGCTCGGCCCGCTCTGCTCGCGCTGTTGGTCGCTGGTGTCTTTGGAGACGGTGCTCCACGCTGCCTCGCCGTTCTTGGAACTTGTCGCGTCCTTGAAGGACACCGCCAATAACCTCGTCTCAATATATTAATTTACCTTATTTTCTATAAAGAACGCTCAATAATTTGCATTGGGAGACCAATAATTAAATTTCGCGCGTTTCTCTATACCAAAAGCACCTTACAAACAGCCTAGATAGCACGACCATGATGCTTAATGCTCTACAGTGTTCCGAAGTGCACGTTGTTCAAATCCGTGGGTGTAGAAGGTATTCTATTTAGATTTCTTCCGGCATTTCGAAATTTGTCTTTCCACGGCATTCCACTAAGCCACATTTTGAAAATTGTGCGTTAGTAATATTAGTTGGAAGGAATAATAAACAGGAAAGAGCTTAAGGCTGTGCCTAACTTTTGCTCCAAAACTTCGCTGGTGTGAGACGCCACATATACATTTTTTAGCGCCAATAGCCTTCTTTCATCGGCCAATCTACCCGTAAGTCGTGGTTTGAATTAAGCGATTTGCCTTTCAGAGCCACCTTGTACGAAAATATACGAAGCGGTGGTTTGATCTGTAATGGCTGTATCAGAAGGCATGCCAAATCGCCAATCTTAACATATGCGTGCCAGTGATTGGCGCTACGTTCTTGCTCCACATTCGCAGGATTGCTTGTATTTCTTTTAAGACGAGCTAAAGTAATTACATTTGATGAGCTTCTCGTGAGCTCCTCGCGGAAAGCTATATCTGTAAATAAAAGGAAACCTGAAGTGCAACATTTTAGGAAAAAAAAAAACATTATGCAGGTGAATAAAGAAAATTAGAGATATAAAATGCTGGCGATTACCAGAAATTTGGTTGATGAAAGGAAAAAATGCGTCATACATATTTAGCTGTAACGCCGAGCTACCATCGAAATCAAGATGGGTTTCTCAGAAGAAAAGCTTGGTACTTCAAAGATTTGTACTGATCTGTGTACCAAACCAGCGACCAGCGCCTTTTCAAGGTTGTCGGCATACGAACTGATCTAACCAGGAGCCTAGCATATTGCAAAGGGATGCCGAATAACCAACAGCGTAAAGCACAGGGCCATCGAATATGGCAAATCAGTTATCATCCATCCAGCTCTGTGTGCTCTCCGAGGTCCAGCCATTGCTAGAGGCTGACGTGTTTTTGCCCTATCTTGGCTATATAATCATAGGAGGTCCTCCAGTGCGTTTTTATCTAAACACTGTGACCTTCTGCTGTATTTATCTTTAACCGTATATAGATAACTGCAACATGGCTCGCGAAAGAAATTTGTCTTGAACTTGGAATGTTCTTGAAGTTGCTACCAAACCAATACTCATTGAGATTTACTAACAGACTTTGTTCAGGTGCCGAGATTGTGCACCAATGCTACGCTCCGCAAAATGCTGCGCACCAGACGCGAAAACTCACACAATCGTTTCCTACCACTCAGCATTAATAAAACGGGACTTCGTGTACTCACCAGTTGGAGAGACGGATCCACGCCAAATTACGTCAGAGGGGGAATGCGAAAGGGGGATCCTGCCCTAGCGGTAACGTCTGTCGGTCACATTCTTCCAAGGCTATCATAAGCAAGGAACGCTGTGGGCTTAATAACTGTAGAAACAATTATATGAGCTTCAAAGGGAAAAGTAAAGAGACACATTTACGTATTTCAAATCATTGCAACGTGCAACGCAACGCAGCTTCTTGTTAAAATCCACTCAATGTTGGATCATGTAGCACTTACAGAATTACATGAAAATCAACGCTTCTTGGGGTAGAATTATTTTCCAATAAACAGGTTTATTGTCCAATATTTGACTTTGCTATTGTCCCTGTGATTCATAGATTCAGGAGAATGTCCTTCCTTCATGGACTTCAGGCTTTGAGATATTTGAGCGACAGCTTTCTTTGCCAAGGACAGAATTGTTACGTGTTCACATCCGCCCGCCGGTCGGTCATTCGACATATCGGGTGATACGACAGCACCCACCTGTTTAAATAGCATAGCGAGGACCAACAAAATAGTGTCAGTTACCATCCCTGTGCTGCGTTAATAACACATCCAACCAACCTCATGAAACCTAGTCACTGTCTCGGTCGACATTATTCTTGACACACAGATGTAATGGAAGAGCCGATAATACTCAAACGGTTTGATTTTCTGATATTTGGTCTACGAGGTTGTTGCGCAGCTGTGTATGGGCCAGCGCATGCTCTTGCATATAAAACAGAAATTTGCGACTGGTCATGCACAGTGTATGAACGCTTCTCTCTCTTGTGTAATAAAACTGTCAATCTACGTATAATGTACATACATTCCCACCTCGTGGATATTTCCAATTCGCGCGTGCCTTTATTAAAAGAGCCCTTGTTTAATTTTCTTGTATTCAGCAGATCCGATTGCGCATATGGTGCAACTGAAATCATGCATCACCATGTTTGTGCCGCTGTGTGTGTTCCTATTCGTGTACGAAGCCTCCACAATGAGCATGTGTAAGAGTGACAAAAGTGGTATGAAATCCCTACACATATTCACACGCGTAAACAAACGCATTCGCATACATCGCGATAATTTTTCCTGAAAGAATAGGCATCATACAGAATTTTCGTCTCCATGACATCGGTGCATCGACGTCTCACAGAGTGCATTCGGCGAGTTTGGTATACTTTGCATGACCTTAAAGAAGGTGAAACGCTTTGTGAAACGCTGCATCACAAAAAGAATAAGCACAATTGTACTCCCGGAATGAAATTGTGTGTTATTTAGCTGTTTCTCTAAATGCTCACTTCAAATAAGTTCTATGAATCCGCAGTAATTTTTGTTCACAAAGAAACTCGACCAAGTTAGCGAAACCGCTATTTTGGCAAGGAAAGAACGATATGAATAAGCTTGCCTTGCGCATTGTAAATCTAACAAAACAAGCATTACCACATGAGAGGGTAGCATTTTGCGTCACTAATGCGGGGTGCTTCGAATAAATCAAACGTTAGTATCCTTATATCATTGATAGGAGAGTCGTTTATTTCACAGACATGTACACATTTTCCATTTCAAAACAACAGTCACCTTCGCCTCGTGCGGAAGCATACATCATTATATGCACGTTTGCGGCTTGCATAAAAACACAACACGTCATTTATAATAAAAAAAGGAGTATGTATCGTACGTGATTGTGATGTATGATCTCAATTCAACTGGTTAAGAAAGACACAAAATATTCAATACGATTCGACTCAAAATATATATCGCGCACTTCCTTCTTTTATAAGAGGAGTTATTAGTGTGTCCTCGCAAGAGAGAAGTATGGCCTTAAATGTAACGCTTAGGACTGTTCTGACTTTGTCTGCAAATTCTACCAAAGCATTCGTTTGTTCTTCTACCTATTCATGCTTGAAGGAACGCGAACGCGTGCGCATTGTTTATTATTTTTTTTGCGGTTATCATTTTTCACTGGCTAATAAATGTTACAAGGGTATCGTCTAGCCCAAGACGCGCTTTTCTATTCCGGGACTATCTCAAAAGTCGTGTTTGTCATAGCATAGGAATATTTTTCTAAGCACATTGTGTAGGCGAAGCATGTATTGGTGAACGCTCTGGAACTTAGCTATCACCAGTGAATACAGTGTATTGTACAATGAGTCATGCATGAATATCATTTGTCGGATGGATAAGATTTCAACGAGCGACGATCGTGCGTGCTGCTATCATTGTACTTTGACGGTTTTGTTTTTGTGTGCATAAATTCGTCCAATAAATACTTCATTCTTACATCGCTCATTGGCCAGTCACCAGCCGTGGTGGCTTAGCAGCTGTGGTGCTGCGCGGCTGAGCGAGATCCCGAGATCAAATCCCGGCCGCGGCGGCCGCCTTTTGGTGGTGATGAAATGCAACAACGCCCTTGTCCCGTGCATTAGGGCCACATTAAAGATCCCCTGGTGGTCAAGATTAATCCAGAGACCCTCACTACAGCGTGCCTCATTGTCAAATCACGGGTTTGGCACGTAAAACTACATAATTCATTCATTGATTCCCTTGACAATGCGTTAACCTGCACCTTCCAGGACAACATGACACGATTGAACAGTGTTAGGATGAGGAATCCTAGTTTGAGTGATCACTTATTTTTATTCAAATGAATTATACTGATGGCTGCTGCATGCTTGAGAAATGATGTATTTTGAAGATTGAGCAAATTGTAAAAACATTTTTTGTAGATCAACGTCTGACAACTGGCAGCCTTCTGAGCAACATATAAAAAGCAATGAATGTTCACTATAGTCATCTTTATTTTATATGCCTGTGGACTACGTTCTGCTTTGGAACGAGTAAGTACTTTCTTAGTTGCCAATAAAAAGTTATGTTGCTGTAGTAAAAATCGAAATGGTACAGAAAATGAACAATCTTGATATTCCCACTTTTCATTGGCATTGAAAAGGGAGCTACTTGCATTCTTTTACAGCGAAGCTGTTAAGGGCTGACTCTTCGATTGTCGCGTCCGGCAATAGAAAAAATGTGGTTGATCCCTCTTATATAGGAATCCGTATAGAACACGAAAGTGAAACGTATTTTCGAAGAAACACCCCGTATAGTGTAGCGTTATAATGATAACTGTGCATACGATCGTTTGTAAGTGCAACGAAATCATATTCTTTCGATTACGCTTTGCACCTCAACCAACGCTCCGCAGAACGAAACGGGCTGGGACAGCCCATTGGCGTCTGTCGCACACGCGCGCGTTGGCTAGAGACGCCGCTCGGCATAGCACGGTCCGTACGCCTAACGCCGTCTGGTGGCCGCCGGCGGAAGGCATCATTCTCCGTGCCACCGGAAAGCCCGCGGTCGGCACACTAGTAAGTATATTCTAGGCACTATAGTCGTAGTGCTGAGACCACCGAAGCGTTCACTGTCGGTGCGCGTTAGTGTCATAATGCAGTACTTCTCTTTTCTGCTCGTAGGCGGCGGCACCGCCCCGAGCAAGAGCGCGGGTACACGGAGGAGTGTTAGATATATAAGGCGCGTCTGTGTAGCTCTCTGCAAATGCGTTTGTGGCGCAATGGGTTAAACGCTCGGCGATCTATCGTCGCGGACCGAGAGGTCGTGGGTTCGATTTCCAAATTTTGCATGTTTGTGGAACTTTTTCTTCTGGTTTCTTTCTTTGTATTATGTTCTATGACGTATTTCCGTGACGGAAATACGTCAGTGAAGTCTTGGTGGACCCCAGCATAAAACACTTTCGTGTTAAAAAATTACTCCATCTCCCTCTAAAGGGAACCACGTGTGGATGCGAAGCAGCGGGGAGAGGGTTAGCTTGAGCGGGAGATGGTTTTGCGGCAGCGGCCAGAGCGCTCATCGCGGCGCTGCACAAGAGAGAGAATGAAGCGCGCGCGCTCCGTCATTTTCATACCGTGGAACTACCGTGGCGCCCCCAGCGGAGTATGCAGCTTGAGCGGGAGATGGTTTCGCGGCAGCGGCCCGAGCGCTCATCGCGGCGCTGCACAGGAGAGAGAATGAGGCGCGCGCGCTCCGTCATTTTCATACCGCGGAACTACCGTGGCGCCCCCAGTGGAGTATGCAGCTTGAGCAGGAGATGGTTTCTGGCAGCGGCCCGAGCGCTCATCGCGGCGCTGCACAAGAGAGAGTGAAGCGGGCGCGCTCCGTCATTTTCATACCGCGGAACTACCGTGGCGCCCGCAGCGGAGTATGCAGCTTGAGCGGGAGATGGTTTCGCGGCAGCGGCCCGAGCGCTCATCGCGGCGCTGCACAGGAGAGAGAATGAGGCGCGCGCGCTTCGTCATTTTCATACCGCGGAACTACCGTGGCGCCCCCAGCGGAGTATGCAGCTTGAGCGGGAGATGGTTTCGCGGCAGCGGCCCGAGCGCTCATCGCGGCGCTCCACAAGAGAGAGAATGAGGCGCGCGCGCTCCGTCATTTTCATACCGCGGAACTACCGTGGCGCCCCCAGTGGAGTAGGCAGCTGTCGCACCACCTGTCGTGCGTGCCGCTCCGGATTCCTAGAGGAGAGAAAGGGGGGAGCGTAGGAGAGGAGAGAGAGGGGGAGGGGACGCGCATGCGCTGTGGGGGTGTGGCACGCGGGAGGGATGGACAGAGCCGCCGGCAAGAAATGCTTCGCATTTAAAACTTTCATTGGCCGTATGCTGTATGTGCGAGTGAAAGCGCGCGAGGGCGAGAGACGCGCGCTTTTACGGGAAGCGACCGCACGGCGGAGAGCAAACGCGACTTCCCAGTGGAAGCGGATCAGTGGACGAGGAGGGCATCGCGGCACCGTAGACTGTGCGTGTGCATGCCGGCTCTCCAACTGCGGCGCATGCGCGCAGCTCTGCCGCCTGTGCCGCTGACTCTCTCTGGGCTCTCACCCGCCTCTCCCCTAACAGTGTCGACAACGG
Organism: Dermacentor silvarum; assembly: GCF_013339745.2. Taxonomy (NCBI): domain Eukaryota; kingdom Metazoa; phylum Arthropoda; class Arachnida; order Ixodida; family Ixodidae; genus Dermacentor; species Dermacentor silvarum. The sequence continues at coordinate 132,570,153 of NC_051158.1, read as the reverse complement.
CGTTTAGCCGTTCCGTCACGTAGCCAGCGTTTTGACAGCAGTTGTGTGCGGTCACACAAACAACGCGTACAAATGTTGTCAATGGCGGCGGCGTTTTGCCCACGTTCGCACCGAACGCGCGCGGCGTTGGTGACGTGTTTAGGAAGAACGTGCCAAGCTTTGCCGTTCACCCTATGGCGGTGTACCGTAGCGGCCATAAGGCCATGGTCCCGGTGGTCAATGAATAAATAAAAACCACCGGATCATATATATATATATATATATATATATATATCACATTCTTTAATAGTTCAAATTGCGCATTACACAATATCTTCATAGTCATAATTGGAAATACAAACCTACCACCATAGTACACCTTTGCTGGTCTTCCATCTGCACACCATTGGAAGGGATGGTATTTTTTGCAATTTTCTTACCTTCCAGCTTAAGAACTAAAATTCAGTCTCAACATCAAATGTTATTACGATATCAGTTATATGAGAACTACAAACACATTCCCGTTGTCGTCATCGCTGTGATGCCCTGTAGTAAGTTCAAATGCGATAAAAGCGTGGCCGTGCGCCGTATGCTGTGTGGGCGAGTAAAAGCATGTGAGGAGTGAACCGAGGGTGTGAGGGTGAACCAAGGATGATGGCTCGATATCTCGCTCGCAAAGGAGGAAGGAGGGGAGGAATCCCACCGTCTTCCATCGCGCGCAAGCAACCACAGTGATGGGGGGGGGGGGGGATTGTACTCGGGCGCAGCTGCGTAGGCGCGGCTGAGCGTAGCAGTGCGGGCCCTATCTTGTAAGCGATTTGAGATAGGTACAGAACCTAGGTGTACCAATTACTGATAGCTTTGTGCCCGCTGTGATCTCACGGCTTGATTCGCGTTGAAGCGAGAGACAGCACGAAGGTCAATTCGCTCACTGCTGCCACTCTTACTCACGCCAGCGTTTTGACAGCGAGTGTCCGCAGTCATCGAGGTGTGGTTATACTTGCCTGTGGGCGCATGACTCCATGCTTGTTAAATTATTTAGTAAGCGAATGTTTAGAAGTTTATACGGCCGATAAAACTGATATTCTTAGTTCGCATATCTGTCTAATAATTTCCTATACCAATCGATTCCTCACATTTCGGGTGAAACTACGACTTGTTATATCACATCCAGCGGTAACGCACTGTAGCTCGATAGAGATGATTTAGAGAGGCAGAAAGAGAGAGACGTCACAAGTGAAAGCTGGGAAGGTTAAACAGGCTGAGCCCGGTAGTCTACGCTAGGCACTGCTGAAGGGACAAATGGAATTGAAAGAGAAGGACAGGAGTAGTTCCCTCTTTGCATTGGTACACACACCATCAAGCGTTCATTGATGACTGGCTGGCATTCATTGATGATAGGCTGGTGCATTTCAAGAAACGCCGCATCGTATTTGTGACCTTGTCCATAGTAGCCACATGAGGCCACGACACTAAGACCTTGTCTTCTGTGAAAGACCTGTCATCTAAGTTACGTAAAGTCAATCCTCTCATCTTCGTATGTTGGGCAGTCACATAAAAGATGCTTGATCGCTTCTTCAACACCACATGTGCTGTAATTGGCACTGTCCGCCATTCCAATAGAAATGTGTAGCCATTCGTGAAAGTCCTTGTCACAGGCGGCACAGTAACATTTCTCTCAATCGAGTAAAACCGGGTAAAAGTTGTAATCTCATATGTTTGGTTATGTCACATAGGCTCCTGTTGGTAAACTCTGGTGTATTCCATTTTCATAGAGTAATAATGTGGGCAAGACCGCGGAGGTGCCGCGCTGTATCCGTTTTCGACAATATAGACGATGCAAGTGGAGCTAAAGCAATGCATTGTGTCGGCCATTGAAAAAAAAAACACGATGTGTTTAACATATAGCGGTACTTTAGGATCAAGGACTGACGTTTAAAAACCTTAATACTTCCCTGCATAGTACCCATGATATGCGGACAGTGTGGTTAGTCTCGTGGTTGATTACGTTAAAAGGGCTACAAGAGATCAAAAACGCTTTCTTGCTCTGCAGGAAATCGAATACCTAGAGCCCGTTTCGTAAACAACCGCAATACCTGAAACGAAAAATATGTGCATAGAAAGCTCTCCTATTTCATTGCAATTAATAATGCTTGGGACCTTGACACACTTCCACATAACAATCTGCCTTTCTATATATATAACCGTTTTCCCGCAAACATTACTCGGACGGTATTACGGTTCATGATATAATGGGTATAGCATGTGGATTCTTCTGAGGGAACCGGGTCCAAAACCAATCGTCGGACCAACTACTGTCAGAAGCTATGGGCCACTGGGTATTGATCGCTCTCGCGTTCACTTTTGTTTACTCTGCACATACAGTTGGGTATGTGCCCCTGGTAAAGTGCCACTCTTTCATGAACCACTGTTGCCAACTTGTGTCACTTGGTACGTGTTACTGCTACAGGGCCACTTTTCAGTGACAAAAAACCCAATAATATAGTGGCGGTACTTTGTGGAATTGTAAGCTGCGTGAAATATACGCAGACGATGTAGTTTGAGCATAATTTCAAACTAGCGCCACGCGAAGACTTCACGGAGCCGCCGCTGGATGGCGTAGCTGTTCAGCGGGGAGCGCGAGGCGGTAACCCGGATGCATAAATGCCTGATACATAAAGCGTCTCAGAGCTGGCAATACGGTGTGTCACTACGTTGCTGCAACGCACCTCGACATGACCAAGCAAAACCGTTCGGCACTCATTTTTTCCTACACGCAGCCCAAGAATGCAACAATCAAACTAGCCACTGCCGCTCTAGAACTCTCATCCAAAAGTACCATTATTCATGACCTGTCTATGAATAGACCACCCAGCTCCCATGTATAGCCCCTCCGGGACCCTTGAGGTATACTTGCAAAAACCGCGTTGCTCCGGCAACAATCAAGCTTAAGTATAAACTTATAAAGACTTAAATCGTGTAAGAATAAACACCTTACAATTAAAAAATGGTGAAGAAGACGAAATTATATTTCAGGCTTTGATCAATCTGTTGTATGATTTTTGACTAAAATGAGTTGGCGTTTCTCTCCAAGATGCACGTCTTCTGCAGGCTATCCGACATTCCTGTTGTCACGGGACAATGCGCAAAACCTATCACATACTACACCGTCACCCTAGTTTACCCGAGTTGTGGCAAGGAGTGAGGTATTTTTTAATGAAATTCGGAAGAGTGTTTTTATATACATCTTAAAATAAAATGACAACGCTGTAGCTTACTAAACAACGTTCATTCGTACCGGGTACATTGCGCAGAGACCATTATTAGGTGAAAAAAAGCAGTTTCTTTAACTTACACAAATCCTGACGCGCAAGTTCTGAGAGCGTAACTCCTGTTTATTTATATATTTTTTTTCTGACGGCAATAAACTTTGCTTTTCGGAACGTCAGTAACGTAAGCAAATGAAAGTATATTTCATTGCGCACACTTCTGTGTATATTATAAATTAGCCATGCGGTATTTTCTTTGCCTAATGTTGTGTTGTGGATTGTTTTTGTATTTTTGGCCATCGTTATGCAGTTATTCTTTGTTGTTCAGAACAGGAAGGCATTATAAAACCAAGTCAATATAACGTCAGAGAGAATGATGTAAAAAAGGTAAGCACTTCGAACTGTACATTCATGGTTTGTTTTAATGACGTTGTTTACAACACATGGAAGAAAAACTTATATTTAGTGTCAGTCTTGATGTTGGTGCCAATGTATTCACTGTGTTGCAAAGAATCATAATTAAACTATATGCAGTCTAGTTTATAAAGGCAAAGCGTTTTAAATATTTTCTTTCGGTGCCAAATATTACGCTACGCCAGAAGAGGTGTAAAGCATATGTAGTACAACTTACCTGAAGCCTAAACAAAGCGGCGTAATGCTGGCAGTTTGAATTTGCTTTGAACATACCTACTTGCATATTTATCTGAAGAACATCTTAGGAAAATGTGGTATGCTATTACTAGTGCACTCTTAGTAAGTAAATTTGTATAATAATTGAACGACACCCTAATCCCACTTTTTAAAGAAAAATCCCCTCTCCAGAATTTGTTATGCAGAATCGGGGAGGGGGGGGGGCAGCCTATGACAGCATTATAAAGAAAACCTTCGATCATATCCCAGGAAGAAATAGTTAGTCGTAAAACTGGTCTTTAGGAATAACTTCTCAAAACAACATAATCAACCTGCAATAAAAGAAAACAAAAGATCACCAGAAGAATACATGCATTACATTGACAAGTTTTCCTAATGCACCCCAACTGCGAATACGTTTCGAAGGATGAAGTTCTTTTTCCAACTTCAAGAATGTGAAAGGCCATTTTGGACAGTGTTGACGAAGGGGCCCATTTAAACTTCCTATCCCCATTTAAAAGCGCCTGCTGTGCTAAGGTGCTCTCGCAATGCTAATAGGTTGAATCTTGTAAAAGTTTTTTTTTTGCCCCTACTATTTAACTGTTCTTTTTTATAATCAAGGCACATTTTAAAGTATACGAACTGAGACAGGCCGAAACGCCGATTTTTTTTTATTCGGAGCTCTTTCGCTAAAACACGGGAATAATAAACGTAGAATATATTGCTCAAAAAGAAGTACATTTGGGGTTCCCGAGCATAGACTACAAATTGCTTGGGCAGAAGCGTTTATTAAAACAAGATAAACATTTTAAATGTAATAGCTTCAGCATTGTAGGCGGGACCTGTCTGGTTCCTCAAAGTACAGATTTATTAAAACAAATTTTCCAATTAATTCATTATACACTAAACCGCCCCTGTGGAAATTACGTTGGAAGGGATGAATAATAAAATCACTGCTATAAAACATGGTTCGTGAAAACTACAGGCAAAAAGCTAAATAGAACAGGCGAATAGAGAATATAGTAGGAGACCATACAGAAAAAGGTATAGAGAATAATATAGCAACCGTACAATATTAGAGAAAATATCCATACAATTTGTTTTTGAAGCTAGGCATTACTGGAAATAATGCATAAAAATACTTATGTTGACTAATCAATAATCCAAATTTATGCAATTTTTGCTGGCGGACACCATTATCCATAGTATATTTTAGTCACCACTGGCACCTGGTAAAAGAAATTAATACAACGCTATTCTTTTCCCAGATACGTGCAGATTATTTACAAAGAAATGATAGCTTATTGGGTTTGTTTGAAACATTTCGCCAATCTGAACTATAAAAACAGCGTCTTGGAGAAGCAATGATGCGAAACAAATCTCAATCACATTAGTGAGATTCTTTCAAATGGGTGCAATATGGCATGACAGCGTACTTTGGAAGCATGTTTGTGTTTGCTACTCATTTCGCTACCACTTCTCGCATAATATCACAAACAGCAGATAATAAATAAATACAAGTTACATGTACGTATATCTGATGGCATGATCGGTCCATCCATCTGTCCTACATTTTCTAGTATGTAATTGCAATTTCATTCATGCTGCCTCCAGTCAGGGATAAATAGTTGCTAGAGAAAGGACGAGTTTCTACAGTACAACACTTACTTCACCATTTTTAATGTGCCAGATGCCCTAACAGTAGCTCTGGCGTTCTTAAGAGACTAGGAGGACGCCATAAAAGGCATTCGCCACATTCAACAAGTTGAAACTCTTTCTAAACACGTGCGCTGTTTATAAAAACGTTTCTGTCACTTCTTATTGATTGTAAGGAGGTCGAAAAAGTTATTTGTGCGTGAAACACGCAGGAACTGGTCAGGAGATAGCCACAAACACAGAGTAGGTTGCTGTGCACTTTCATACATGGTTTTTCAGCTGAGTGGCGCAAACCTATATAAAATCTTCACGCTAGTTACAAGAATTCAGCCAACGAAGTATTGGCCGCTGCCCTCTTGAGCCACTCAAAGTATTTTTTACTGTGAGCTTAAGTAATTATTGTTGTTCACTTAACTAACCAACCTTAAACACATTGACTGAAACGTACAAATCTTCAATGAAGAAGTTGTTGAGCCTACTGAGAAATATACGAATAATTTCATTCTTTCATGATAGCTGCCATGGTTTAAATTTTTCCGGGCTGCAAAAGAAATCGCACGATATTCGAAAAAATAGCACGTGACTACGGGTTTACGCGAAGCGGCGTGAATGCCGTCAAACATGCTGCCCACAAAGGATTGACGCTGTATGCAATTTCGCCCGAAATGCAAAGCATCGATTGCGATAGCAATTGCGTGGACAGCCATACGAAGTAAGAATAGTAGTTTTATCGGCCGTATAAACTTGCAAATGTTTGCTTGCTATATAAATTAACAAGCATGGTGTCAGCGTGCACAGGCAAACATGAACACATGACACTTATAACCTCGGACACTCGCTGTCAAAACGCTGGCGTGAGGAAGTGCGGCTACAGCAGAAAGCGTAGTGACCTTTGTGCTCTGTATCGCTTCAACGCCAACTGAGCTCGAGAACGCAGCACGCACAAATGTATTACGGCCGTCGCACCTAGACTCAGCCCCCGACGCAGACACTTTCAAGATATAACCCGCGCTACTGTACCCGCGCTGCCGCGCAATGTACCGCTGCTGCGAGAGTACGACGCCGACCCCCTCGCTCCCCTCCCCCCGGTGCCATGCGCGCGACAAAAGACAGCGCTTTCCCTACCCGCTTTCGTCCCTAGCACGCGCAATGTTGAGCCGCGATCGTCGGCGCCCCTCGGGCGCGGTCGCGAAATACGCAGTTGCTGGCGGAGTGCAACGCCGCCACCCCTCCCCCCGGGGCCTCTTGGGCGACGGAAGACGCCGCGTTGCATCCCCGCTTTTTTCCCTTGCACGCACTAGATTGAGCCGCGATCGTCGACTGCTCTCGCGTGCTTTCACTAGCAACCTACAACATGCGAAGCGCGGGGACGGTGTTATCGCTCTTGGACTTTATACCGAGCATAACCGCGATGGCGACGATGACGGCAAAATGCGCCTGGAGTGTCCATATGATTGCTGTCGTAATAAAATGATAGGCGATGGTCACACCCATCATCTCTTGTACATCGTCATTAAGCGCCAAGACTTCCTCGCCCTTAGCGAAACTCCAACAATTGCCAAGCTATATTTATCGCACATCTCATCGCTTCAACCGATAAGACATCAAGGCAAAAGTGCAAGCGAAGACAAGTGTAGTCTATTCACCTCTGTTGTTCAGGGCTTGTTCTTGTCTTCGGTCTGCGTGCCGCATCGATCAGTCGTTGCTAGCATGTTTAAGGGCACCAATGTCGGTGCCTGAGCGCGTAGTCACGTAGTGACCTGGTGCTTCTTTAAATCTCGCGCGCTTTCATTTCAGCCCGGAAAATTTTAAACCACGGCAGCTATCACCATGAAAAGAAATCATTTCGATATTTCTCAATAAGCTCTGAAACTTCTACATTGAAAATGTTGCGTTTAAATGAATGCTTTAACAGTTGGTTAATCAACTGTTGGTTATTAACTACCTAAGCTCATAGTGAAAAAATATTTTGAGTTGCTCAAGAGGACAGCAAACAATATTAAGCTGGTTACTTTCTTGTAACTCGCACGTGGAGTTTTCAAAGTTTGGCCCGTGTAAGCTTAAACACCCTGTATAACATTTGTTACTGTCTCAAGTACACCGTCCGAAGGCTTGAATATTGCGATGCAACGGTGCAATTTTATCTCTACCAAATAAAATTTACTCCTTACACATGGTCCGCTTTCTTCTGCTAGCTTATTCTTCACTTAAATTTCTTCTCCTAATATAGATAACATATTTCTAGCTTCCCCAAACTAAGAGTTCCAGCTTTGCGAATTCTCTTTCGCATGTCACTGACTGTGTAATCAATAACCGTGCGGCCACGAGCGTGTTTTCATATGCGAAAACTAAATTTATTGGTGATAGATAAATCACGTTAATTTGCTACCGTCCTCTTTGCCTTTCTTCCACCGCGACAATACGTCCAATGCTTGTCCGTTGAAAAACGCTGAATACACTGACTTAGCGATGCAATTTGGCCCTGTGTGCAGTTGCTGAGTGGACCACACCATCTCATCATAAGCCGCGCAATTTATGAACGACCTGACTATCCGCTCTGCGTGCGATCTCACTTCATATCACTTTCGGATGTTGGATTCCGGCACAAGTTAAGCTATAAAGAAAAGGATTTCAAGGTAAGCACTTTATTATGCGCCGGAATTGCAGTTTAGTTCCTATCGAATTACTTATGAGCAATTAAATTCTTATTTTGAAGAATAAAATAGAAACCAAGCAGTGACAATACAGAGCGGGTAAGAAACAGGCGCAGCAAAGCGCCGATACAGCGCTTAGGTACGTCAGTGTCTCGCCTTTTATGGCCCATCTTCTCGAACGTTTAAAAAGAAGCCTTCTTCGCCTCTTCCCCGGTGTATGAAGTTCGCAATCGTTTCCATACCGGAGATATTCGTGGATATTTATAGAACACTTAGCTCATCGGGTATGTGAGGGCTGCTGTTTGGCTGAGCAGACAATTTGGGCAGGGTAGTGACGCCATCACGATAATCATTGGATCCCGCTGCGCATCTGAACCAACGGCAAGGTTGCACATGGCTGTGTAAACACATGGCGATCTGCAAATATATTCATAGAAAGCGGCTCCTCAAATGTGTTCTAAAGGTGAGCTAGATTTGTGGAAAATATTTTTCGAATGCATCACCGCGTGCGAAGAGCCTTCCGCAGTCCTGCCCCATTGTCCAGTGAGAGAAGGGCACTGCTAACAAGCTCCTGCTCCCTCGGACTTCCGCAACTGTGACCACCAAGTAGGCGCTGTATACTTGTCGCAGGCATTGTTCAAGAGAAATTTCATGTGCGCTGCAACCACCGATGTTAATGGGGTGGTTAACATAGAGGTAGAACTTCTGCGTCTATACAGTCGCCAGTCCTGTACCACCACAACAAAAGGACATTCTAATACGTTTCGGAACAAAGCACTGATAAAAACAAAAGACGCTGCCACACTATGCGATAGACGCTGCACGGGCATGTAATAAAGGAGAACACACACCTTCTTTTAGGGATGCACTGCGTGCATACATACTTGTGTCTAGATAATATTTAACATTATCATCGGAGGCCCAAAGAATTTTCCTGGGCTGGAGACGGTGCGAAGTGACACTGTGTAACGCAAAATGAGGACAACGTGATTGCGACGCTGGCATAAAGTTTCGGTAAGCGCCTAGGCCAGTAAGCATTGTCGGACGGCAAATGGGCTCGCCATCACCGTACAATAGGTCGTTAAGGTGATCACGCTAAAGCTTAGCGTCCACCATACCGCGGTGTTTTCAAGGAAGGTAGATTTTGGCCAAGGAACTAACTCTGGACAATGTATTTTTGGGGGAGTGTCTGTCTTCGTTCACTTACCAAAAAGCAAGGTGTACTAACAGAAATATTTTAGTCTGGTGTTTATATAAATACGTTTTGAAAAAAAAAACTGGAGGGCCAGTAGATATAGAGGATGTCCCAGCTATCACGCAGCACGACTTTAAAAAAGAGGAACGGCGTTACGCGAAGCAAACCTAGTCCGTATTGATTCCAGTGCAGTGGAGTAGCCGCCAGTTATTTTTTCGTTACTGAGATTTAATTAGTTAATTGTAATTAATTACCTAACTCGAGGAGTACTTTCCTAATCATCAAAGTGTCATTCAGAAAATTGTAGAGCAACATGATAAACTCCCGATACAGTTTTCTGTTGCTCAATACGTGTATAATACGCTGCATAAATGTGTTTTACTGAACGTGAAAGATGCCCGCGAATACATGCAAAGCGCCTCGAGCGGCCAGTCGTGCGGCAATTCTGCGTGTATTAGCGGGCTCTTTTCAGACTTGGAAAAACCCATTTATATTGCACGTATTCAGCAACAGAAAGCTTTATCGGGAGTTTTTTCATGTTGCTCCACAATTTTCTCATTGACACTTTGATAACTAGGACAGTGCTTCTCGAGTTAGGTAATTAATTACAATTAACTAAATAAATCCCAGTAACGAAAAAATTACTGGCGGCTACGTCACTGCACTGGAATCAATACGGACTAGGTTTGCTTAACGTAATGCCGTTCCTCTTTTTAAAAATCGTGCTGCGTGATAGCTGGGACACCCTGTATATTATTAAGGTACTCCTAGCGCGTGGTTGCCGTAAGTTGGCTAAAGTTGCACGTCGGGCTGTTGGTATAACATGATGGAGGCAAAAGGCGTAGCGCATTAAAAACAGGACAAAAGGAGAACACAGGCAGCACACACGTTTGCTGCTAACGTTTAAATCGTGTTTTTATTGCCGGATCACGGCATGCATATATACATTTCTCTCACCTGCAATAGAACACGTGCTCCGAGCAACCAGCTAGCATGTTTCGCGGCAGAAGGAGGAGTTTGTGATAAATAATAATGCCATGGCGCATAAATGCTATCTCTTTTCCTTATAGTGAGATGGATGGTTTGTTGATTCGAGGCCCGCCGAGATGGCGATGTGATATGCTTCAGTGATGAGCCTGGTCCTCTTGTTAAGGCTTTTCCTAGAATCACCGTATCTTCAAAGAAGTTCCGGCAGAGGCATCTCTTGCAATGTTGGGCAAGAAAACCACCGGCCTGCTCTTTGTTCAGATTGCTATTATGCTCGCGTAGCCTATCATTAAGGCATCAACCGGTCTGGCCGATGTAGTAAGCTCCACAGGTTGTAGACATATGTTATACAGATACCTAGACAAACGGTTGAAAAACACTAAAGTTCTTGAGGTATTACAGTCAAAGACGAATAGGAAATCTTAGACATAGGGAAGTACCAATATCTTGAGCAGGAACGCGGCAGTGTATAATGTGTTGTACGAGAGTGTCTTAGTCCGCTCAAGATGACCTTTGAGCTGTCAATACCAGGAATCTGGGACATCGCTGAACAGCGCCTCTAGCGGCCGCCTCTGAAAACATGCGCATTTTCTATGGGAGAGCGTCGTTTTTCCCAAATAACTAATCAAAGAAGCCATCTTTCAAAATATTATCGTGGAAATAGGCTCTAGGAGCTTAGCCCGACATCTCATGCAAGCGGTACCATTATTTACGACAGAAAACCCGTTCCAAATTGCGGGCGAAGTTCGAAGTATGGGAGTCTATGGAAAAGGCCAAATTTTGGAGGCTTTTTTGGCCAGTAAAAAGCAATTTGCGATGAGCCTATTGCATAGATCGACGTATTATTGGGGATTTATCAACTTCAATGACTCGGTTTTCAGCTAGTTGCAGCAGCAACTCTTGAAATGGCAAAAAAGTCGTTCCAAATCGCAGTTTTCATAACAAGGTCGCAGAATTTTTTGTGGTACGTATATAAACCTAGTTTTTGCCTCCGGCAGCACTCAAACCGATAGCCGAGCGTTCTGCGCGACCACCGATCAGGATCGCTGATACCACGATTGGCAGTTCGCAGGTTCGAAGCCAGCGGCGCCGCTATTTTTTTTTATCACTTTGTGGCTGCTTAGTTTGGCGGTTTCCCGCCAGATGGCATATTCCGAAACGCAGGTCATTTAGTTGCAGTTCTTGTTTCGTTTCTTTCTACTGTATCAACGTCTTCCTAAAAAAAATAGCTGGCTGGTTTCGTGAACATGCGAACGTGCTTCCAAACTTCTTTTGCACTTTAGGTGTAATGTATTTTAGACAATAAACCCAACTTTGTGTTTTCAAAGTTGATTTCTTTCTTAAGGCAAACATTTATGAAGACATTACTAAGAAATATTTTTGCCTATTCAGCTATGTCATGGAAAGGCGTGCTTGTGCGACTTTTGTTCAGCCTGAAACGTACCACAAAAATAAATAGCTTCCCGTGTGTGCAATTAAAAGACGCAGAAGTAGAAAACTTGGCTGCAGCCCCAGATGTAGTATTCTTACAAAGGAATACAGAAGTTATTTGACTGAGTATATTTGCATTATATCAAAGCAGAATTTTTGTGTACCGGATCTTCGGTGCAAATGAAGGCTGTCCAAATTATTTCACGAGCTTTTTTGCTTAGTACAAACCAATACCTCGAAACATAAACATTCTATCCTCAATATGCACCGCACGTGTCTTATCATTTGAACCATTCCCATATACCTTCACGAAATTCCCGAAATACTAAAGGTCTTCATATGCTTTTACCACGACGTACGCAGAGGAGTATTGGAAATAATGCGAAAAGACACCGGGGCGTGTTAATGTAGTTTGTCGTGTAAAAATAGAGAACTATTCCAATCGCAGACCACACCCTTTTTGAGTTATGCCCACAAAGCGTTGCAAGAAGATATTTTTTTCGGCTAGAATCACCAAAGTTACTATGGCATTCTGCTGTTCTGTTCTTAACAAACTCTATTGCTGAATCAGATCGCTGCACCATGATATAATTACTGGTACAATTCTTCAGTAATTCTGTAAGAATTTTCTCCAATGCTAAATTTAACGTGTTTGGACAATTGAAGAAACATGAGGAAGGACCGTGAGGTTTGCAGAAATGTTCCCTTATTAGAATCGTTTATCACCCATATTGGTACGGTGGTATTGCCATGATCACTCCAGCGTCCACGGACACCATTTATCACTTTACTACCTGTAAAAAAATACAAAAGTGTCGTTCCTTGTGCGTGAGTAGCACAATCGCAGCTGATCCTTTCATATGGGCCCACTAAGCTACACCTTCCCTTTTCTGCCATGGTGCCACAAGAGATGTCAATTTCACCCTTGAATTTCTCCCTTTCAGTTTGCTTGAAAGTATAGTGACGTACACAAGAAGAACAGGCGAAGCTTTGAAGTAGTCCTGAGATTTTAGTAAAATTTCATAGGCAATATGGTATTATCCTTTATTTGTTTACATATTTATTACACCTGATTGGTGATAATAATGACGTGCTACATAATAGTTCAGTTCTTCTACTTAATAAGTCATGTCTGAGTCTGCTGTCCTGAAAATTAACCAGGTGTAAGCACTGCATGACGTTGGCTGGAAGGCCATTCATTAAAAAAAAATTGTGTGCAGAATAAAGAAAATGCAGGTGTTCAATCGCACAGTCGCCGCCAAAAGTTTACGCGGCCGAGGTTCTGCGAATAAGTTCATTTTCAACGCAGCTACCCCGCAGCCAGTAAAATTATGCAAAACTTTTGTTTTGTTTACTCTAGACCAGTATACGCTGTAAATCCGAATACTACGATGCGTGACTAAGGCGTAGAAATATAAATATTTTTTCACCTTCCGGGGTACGAAAGCTTGTGACGCTGACTATACGTTCTGAAGGCGAGGTTGCTTTTTAGCTTATTCGTGATGACAAGCGCCGAGCTCTTGGTGATGGGATATTGGAGCGTAGAATTGTAGAACTTGTGCAAGCTCAGGCGACTTCACGACGCAAACCTAGCGATAGAAGCTCAGAAGGAGGAATAAACATTTATTGTAGAGCCAGCACTTTATGATGGCCGGGCCTAAGCCTCCCATGAGGGGACGTCGAGGGCTTGCCTCGCCGCCGCCTCACGGGCGTGCTGGGTCGCCCAGGTTTGGTCGTCGAGGGCGGAGCTCCGCAGAGCCTCACGCAACCTCGACGTGGGGGTCGTGGTGTTAATGTATGTATACAGTGCTGGGCACTCCCACAGCACATGCGGAAGCATAGCCGGGTGAGTGCCACAGCACCGGCAGTTGGGTGTACTGTAGACTTCAGGGAATATAAGGTGGAGGCGGGCGAGTGAAGGGTACGTATTTGTTTGTAGCAGACGCAGGGTGGTAGCCTGCGCCCAGCTGAATTTGGGGTGAGGTGTGGGGAAAGATCGGCACAGCATGCGTTTAGTTTATTAACACTGATGATAGATGAATAGTCAGAGTAAATTAATGTTACTGTCTAATTCTGGACAGACTCGAGTGTAATGCATACGTTCTAGATCACTGTAGGTTTCATACTAATTCCATACTACGCATTCCTATTCGAATTTTGGCCTGTCTTAAGCCTACCGAGTCTTAAGTAATCAAAATAGGTAGGAAATTGCTTCTTGGGATGTAGCCGAGGCCATGCTAGATGTGATTAGTAATGCGCTATATGTGAGTAGGCTGACTGGGATTATTACATGAAGTGCGCCAACGTACCTACGTAATGCCATGGTGGGAATTACGGAGCCCTTTATTGTAAATATATTGAAGTCATCTGAGAGTGTCTCTGGTAAAAAGCTGGAAGTTTATTAATATGAGGACTGATTAGCCTTCTGTTAAGCTGTTAGGAAAAATGCCATGTACGAAGTGCTATTGTGGTTAAAATTACAACGTTATGAGCGCTTCCAAAAGAAAATGACTGTACAAGTCCATTTTTCTCGGGCGTTCATGTCACCTAGGTACCACCGCCTGACCCAAGACCTTTATGTTTTAAAATCTGCCCCGATGACGTAAGTTACGTTGCGGAAAAAAAATAAATACCCTTTATAAAGAATGAACCATAACAGCTTCCCGACAAAGCGCAGTACGTTGCCGCAAGTCGTCATTTGTGATAACGATAAGAGCGACAGCCCGTCGTAAAAATGACTTGTTACTCCCCGGTTTTTCTTTTTTGCTCAAGGATGCAACTAACCCGTACAAGGGTAATCCCTCCCTTCGCATGATGCTTGCGACCTTTCTGGTTCTGGACAAGCGCGTTGTTTTTGTATATTTCAGGCGCTTGGCATCGAAAGGCTTAAACCTTTAAACAGCGAAAGGCTGTCACAGTCGCTTCGGTAGCTGCACGGAAAGCGCGGACAATCAGTCTACTTTCAGCACATGCGCTCTCAACCAAGACATATTTGCGAGAAAGGGGCTCCTATATTACCCATAGCGAGAAATGTATCCACAAATTACACCTCATTATCCCGATGTGTTTATGAGCCGCACTCTGGGCCTGTATTCCGTGTTATGACAAAAAATATAGTTTGTGCAGTGTCAGTAGCCTAAACATAAAACAGCAAATTGAAGTCATCACATCAACTATCATATATCATAAATTGAAAGAAATAAAACTGAAACTGTACTTCATAATACTCGCACTGGAAACTTTTATGAATGTGATTCATTTCAATTTCCTATCTGCTCCAGGGTAGAAATATGCTGTTCAGTTGGTAAACACAGATTATTTTGCAAAATTTGCTAAAAATTTTTGCCTCTAACATATGTTCCTATTGGTCATGCACATTTCTATCTATCAAATATATGGTCGAAACATCAGAAATTCGAATTGTGAATCATTTAAAAGTTAAACTGGCTTCTCCACATAGGGGAAATGCCGTAGGAATTTGAGAATGGAATAATACACAATCATTTGGTTGCATAATCTTCCTTGCTATAGGCATGTAATGAAAAGCTCAAATGTATTACACGGCTTTGTCTTTTCGCAGCAATTTCATTCACTGCATTTATAAAGCAATGTACGTTTTTTTTTATTTTAGCGCGTGAGTCTAAAAACACATAGCAACTTATTTACCAAAGCAATATAAGTTTCAAAAGCTTGTTAATTAGGTTGTCATTTGAGCAAATAAAACGAGAGACTTTCATGCACAGACAAAATAAGCGGCTAAGAGGAACAACTGACTAGTTATTTCAGAAGAATAACTGAGTTTAGCTACGTAGTGTTAAACTATGTAGCTTTAAATAATGCGCATATTTTATACATCACCGGATAGGGGTCATTGGAGATCGCTGGGCGAGGCCTTCGTCCAGCCATGGACGTAAATATAGTCTGATGATGATGATGAAACATTGCCGGAGGTGACCACCTCTCATCCAAGAAATATTTTTTACAGTTTAATAATTTATTTATTTGCACCGTCAGCACTCGAAGGCATTACGGAAGGAAGTGGGTTGAGCAGGTTAAACAAATAATGCAATAATTAAAAAGTAAGTTTCTAATCATGTAATTTTAGCTGGTGGTACGTGGAAAAAAGTTCAGTGCGCACGACGAAGGCAGCTTTACAATTATACCATATTACCTGACCTTACAAAGAATTTAAAAGGAACATAGTAAGTAATTAACAAATTCAGATTACACAACGTACGGTAGTTGATGTTGCATGAAACTTGCGTTTATTTGTACTCTTTATGATTTCTTTGGGGAGGCGATACCATTCAAGGGCTGTGTGAGGCCAGAAAGAGCTGAAGGAAGTTAATGTGACTAAATCTGATACGTATTTTCTACAGCTGATAAATACGATGCCATATATATGGTGACGGAGATACAGTCGCACGCGGATATATCAAGCCAACATATAACGAATTATTCTGTATGTCGAACAGCTGTAAAATCCCCTTGAAAATTCCATGCAAATGTATCGGGCTGGTGCACGCGTATAAAGAACGTTCGTTCACCAGCACATTCGATATATCGAACGCGGCGCCACGCAGAAGACCTCATAGTGCACTCCTTTGTACACTTTGAGGTATTCTGGCACCTGGAGGTGGAGAAGAGATAGTGCAGTCAGTTGAGCCCCGTCAGGCTGTTCAGCTAGCCCTCATGCTACCTCGGACGTCAACATTCCTTCTATCCGCTTTTGGAGGCGTCGTAGTGTGGGTTGAGTGCCTATTCACGAGTTTATTTTCCGCAAGCGATGGCCGCTACAAGTGTAGAGAAAGAATCAGCTTGGACTTTTCAATGAAGTTGAAAGTGAACCAGCATGTTTTTTTTTTTGCGGGTAAATAAAGTGTGCTTGCTTTTTTCCCCCATGTTGCGTGCAGTAAGTTAGCGGCTCTCAGATGCACTAACCGGTAAGCCGCCGCTTACCTGAGGGCCTATTATTTTATATAACGAATTACCTATATAACGAACTTCTTGTGATCCCCTTCAGATTCGATATATCCGGGTTCGACTGTATCAGTTTACGGGTTACGAATTCAACTTTAGCTTTATTTGGGGTTAGAGTAGCTATTCGATCATAAGTTGAACATATAAAACGAGTGGAGTAAATTTGAGTTCTAATTAGGTAATAAATACAATGGAATTTCACACATTGGATGTATACTCAAATTTTGTTCCTATTAGTGTTTTCTATAGTAGCATGAGAGAGGATGGTGGCATTATAAGTGTACAGGAGCCAATAACCCAACGTTCGATCCGCAGTGTTACTAATGTCGATATGCCAGGTAAGATTAGCGGTAACAGGTTGACCAGGTAAGATTAGCGGTACTATGAACACGTGAATACTTTTATGAATTTACAGGCTGTAACTCCATGTTGTTAAGTAAGTAATACCCGTGTCACACGGGCGTTTGGAAGGCCTTCCAACCAATAGTCAGTTGACTCATAGGTCAAGTTCGAGCTGCTGCACGTGCAGTTTCGAAGGCCGCCGAGTCAATAGTCCATCGAGTCAACGGAGCACCCTACAACTCTATTGAAATCTGGATGGCCTTTGAGCAACGGAAGCGGAAACAGCGCGAACATGCCGTCTCCTTCACAGTGTGCTCGTACTCACGGTTAGAAAGAACAAATCCAACCAAAATTCTCTAAAAATACTATACATGAGTGTTATTAATTATTCAATAAACTATTTTCGCCACTTCATATTTGCGAACTGCACATACTCTCGACAACAGCGACGTGCTTGTGTTCATTCCTTCTTCCATGTTGTCTAGTACACTCTCCCTCTACTCCATGTGTTGCCGGATTCCGTCATATCACCGCCATTTCGCAACATAAAATAAATAATAGCGTTTTTAATTGGTTTTAATGTTCTTTAACGTTTAGTTACATGAAAACGAAAATAAAGATCCGCAGTGCCACACAATTTTGCGAGAAAAGCCTGAACCACTCAACGGCCTTTCAAAAGTGCCGTGTAGCAGCGCGACAACTCCTTCGAGTCGATAGAGTTGTGGCGTTTCGAAGGCCGTCGACTGGAAGGCCTTCCAAATGTACCTGTGTGACACAGGTATAAGTCGAAGAGTTGTTTTGAGTGGGAGTTGCTCAGATGATGTTGCTGCTACGTGTGGTGTGTCGCAAGGCTCCATGTTGGGGCCGATTCCTTTCCACTTTTTTAATGCGAAAGCATTATATGCCCCATTACGCGAAAACCCGTAGTTGTAGTCGGCGGCGTGACCGAATGACGCTACCAAAAATGGCCGACGGCAAAGACTAAAAACGCGTAAAAATGGTCGAATTGATGACAAATTTAGCAGCCAGGTTCATGTAAACAAAGTAAACTAATCCCTTTGAAAAGAAAAATAGGTAAATTTTGATGTGGGCGGGAATCGAAACCAGGCCTGCGGGGCGCGGAGGAGACCAGACTTTGTCCCCTACGACCGGATAAACTCATCCTAGCCAACTCATCCTAGCTCGACTCGCAACTCCCGCTACTCCGAATTCCGTCGCTGCCGAGAAATGTATGCAGCCATCTACGCCTCAAGCTCTGGCGAGGAGCCGGCCCCGGCCGCCCCAACTCTGCCCTACGCCACCCCAAGCTACCCATCAACGATCATAAAATCATCCTCCGTCCCCGTGGCGACCTCAACCTTCGGACCGTGAACGGCGTTGCGCTTCGCGATGGGATTCTTCAAGCAGCCCGCCTCGGACACCAAGAGGCCAAGCCAGACGCCGTAATCATCAACACCCTCCAACACGTCGTCCTCATCAACACTCCCGACCCACAACGCCGACACCACTACCTCGAACAAGACTTTTCGAACAATACTGGGTGCCCAAGCACCTCTACTACTCCTCTGTACTATATAGGTGCTACATCTGAAACAGCCTGAAACCGTAGCCATCTCCTGAAACAGCCCTCCAACCGTACCAAGCCTATGGCCTGATCCCACTCCTGGACCGGACTCAGGCAACCCCCACTTCCAGTCCCCCAAAAACCACCTGCACAGGAACCCGGCCGCCACACCACTGAGGTGAGCTGGGCAGACGTAGTTTGCCAGGACTCCGCCAACCCCCTCTAGAAAATGTTGCATGTCCGCGCACAGCTCGCCTCCCTCCACAACACCAACCAACGCCTTCAGTCGCAGCTGCATGCCTTCCTGCAGGTCCTCACCCCTACCCCGGCGACAATGATCTCGGCCGCTCATAATCTCCCTACCCTACTACCTTCTCCTCCTACTCGCGGTCAGCCGGCCAACAAGAGGGCTGCAACTCCCACTACCTCCACGGCCACACCAACATCGGCCGCGGCCACCCCGGCCCTATCCCCACAATTCGAACAACTCGTGGAGGCCAAAATTCAGGCCGTGGTGCAGACGGCCATCCAAGCCTTCACCCAACAATTCTCCAACCTCACTAGCCGTCTAGACGAATTTGCTCGCCAAATTGACGAGCGATTTAAGGAGCAAGATGCCCTCCACGCGACAGCCTGTGCTGCCGCGCGGCCTAAAAAGAAGGCCAAGCTCCACACCCTCTCCACTTCTCCTCTGCAAACTAGACCCTTTAGCTGTGGCACCAAATGTGTATTTATATAAAAACGTTGCGAGACGAGAAGGTGGTAAAGACTTCCGACGCTGCTCGATGAGTTTCCCGTTCTGATCTCGTCGAAAATCTCCGAGCCGCCCCCAGAGGCCCTGGCAACAGTCACCAACGCCGCGCGCGTTCGGTGCGAACGCGGGCAAAACGGCGACGGCGTCGACAACAGTACTGCGCGTTGCAGGTACTGCTGCATCTCCAAGTTTATACAGCTGATAAAACTACTATACTTACTCCGTATACCTCTCTACTAAGTTGCTATCACCATTGGTGCTTCGCCTTTCGGATGTCTCCTTGCCTGACCCCTTGTATTTATGTCCAATTGAACGCCGCGGAGCGCTCCTTCGAGTTACGAACTCATGGGCAAGCAAGTGCGTTCAGACGTTTAGCACGTTTTCATTTGGCCTCGCCGAAGCGCCGTTAGTACGCAGGGGTGAACTTGCACGGTGGCGGAACGTGCGGAAAAAACATTTCACCAGAGCAGCGTTGTACACGTTCCTCTAAAACAGGAACGAAAGCTCCTTCGTCGTTCCTTCCCAATCTTGGAACGAATTTCCGTTACAAGTTCCATTAATGCGAATGGAACGCGTTCCAGTTGCATTTCTAACATTGTAACGTGTCGTTACATTAACGTTAGCTTTGATTTTTTAAAATTAAAATGTGGTGTCGGATAATCTTGCGACGAAATAAAGTGTGCAATTTAAATCTCACATCAAACTAAGTATATTATAAGAATTTGAACATTGCCGGCGGCACATTATCTGGAGATAAAAAGAATCCAAAGCAACGCTCCTAGACGAATTTTTTTCAAGCAGCACCGGACATACTCCAGACATGTTTAACTGCCACTTTGGTGCTCGTCTATTACAAGTGCAACACATACGGCGCTTTCCACTTCGGTCTTCAAATGCGCAGTCAGGATACTGCGCTTCAGATCTGTAAATAGAAAGTTACTCGCATGCACCAATAGAATTGAATGTCTGCACAAGAAACCGCACCGAAAGGAACAATACTTAAGCGTTTAATGAATGCTGATCCAATATTGCAGTATGAGCGGAAAAAGAAACGTCCAGAATAGATGTTCTTAATTGAAGTAAAGACCCTTGTTTGAACTCGGCAAGAGTTACATCTCGATGTTAGTGTCCGACAGGCCGCCATGGCGGAAAGAAACTACAGAAGGGAGCGTCATCTTGAAGCCTAGTCATTAAAAAAAATATAATGCAGAACTCGGGAAAAAAAATGCACTATAGTCACGTGACAGACAAGCGGTAGTTCTTTGCGCCTTGCATGATGTGCTGCATACGTGCGTGCGTTCGTGCGCCTGTTTAGTGCCGTGGAACGTTTACAGAAGGAACGCCGTTCTCTCTGCCGTCCCTTTGTAAAAATAACGAGTTACCGTTACAGTTCCACCGAGCCTTAAAGGAATGGTGGCATTCCTCCGTTCCTCCAAAAAGGAACTAGTTCCTGAAACGCCGTTCCGTACAAAACTGCACCAAAGGGAATATATCGCTTTCGCATAGCCACACGTAAGCAGTTTGAAATGTCTCTGCCGAATTTCTTTTTTTAACAGCGAAGCTGTTTAAGCCAGCCGTAATTTGTGGTGCGTATCAAGAAACTACCAAAAAAAAGAAATTAATAAACATTCTTGCAGAGGTGGGTTTCGAGGCCGCGTACCTCCGGTCCCAAAGCGAGCGTCGGAACCACTAGGCTATACAGCCACGCTGACAGAACATGCATTTATGCGAACCATATGATTTCGTTCGAGCGTCGTCGTATTCCTCCACAGCTGGCGCGTTTGTACGCTCGTGCTCTGCGAGGTGAAGAGGTTTTCCGTGCTATGAGAGCGAGAGAGAGAGAGAGAGAGAGCGACGCATTCACGAAGCGGGTCTCCTGGAACGCGGTGTCGGTGTTGCAATCTGCGCTGTGCAACGCGCAGTGTCGGCCGTAAGTCCGAGACGCGCGAAAAGAAATTATCGTCTACATGAGTAATAAGATGAAAAGTTCGCGCGCACTTCCGGAAAGTGGTGGGCTACGATCACACAGCTTCGCTGTTTCAAACGTTGCGCTTGCAAGGTTTTTTATTAGCAATATGTGTGATATTATTGAACCGGGATACAATTTTTGTGGATGATTGTGTACTGTATGCAAGGGCATCTAATTAGTCATTGTTTTTATTGGCGGCCGACTCGAAGCGCGTATAAAAATAGTCTGTCACTAATAGCATGGCCCTAAACATAAATAATTATGTAGACATTAGCTTCACTACAAAAATGTTACAAAATCAGATATAAGTATTTGTTAAGTGGCCAGTTGAAATAAAAAAATAATTCACCTGTGAAATATTTAGGTCTTATGCTGTCAGAGAATGGCTCTTGGTCATAACATCTCAATACCGTAGTTAGAAATGCCGGGCATGCCCTTCACTTGCAACAAAGTTTAAAACACATAAGTATTAACGTAAAAGAGCAGCGTAAAAAACAAATTTTACCAATGTTGGTGTAGGCATGCCCTGTGTTGAATGCAGTTTCTGATGTGCATATCAATGCAGCATTGGGTGAACGTTAAAGAACCCCAGGTGGACTAAAGTAATCCGGAGTCCCCCACCATGGCGTGCCTCATAATCAGATTGTGGTTTTGGTACGCAAAGCCCAACAATAAATTTTTTGCATATTAATGCTCTAGAAGAAGTCCAATTCGTCGCGACACTGTTCGACCTGGGGATATACAACCACTTTCTAAGTGTAAGAGGAAAAAATAACTTGACTGGATCCTTTTGCTTGAACAGGGAAGCAGGTTACGTCTTAAATTGTTTTACTCAATCTTTCATAATCATATTGACACGTATACATGTCTATCTTTCACCGGTGACCGCTTTTCACCGGCTAAAAATGTTAAACGTTATCGCTAGGCACAGGACGCGCCTGCATGTATGGGAAGTTTCTCGAACGTTATCGATGCTTCTATCCGTTGTCTTTTGTCACCGACGCTCATGTAATCTGATTTTATGAGAGACGCGAATTATCTAGATCTTTCTGGAAGAGATGCGGGTACCAGTAAAGTCCCTATATAAGACTTTAGGTACCAGGGGTTATTCTGGGGCCTTCGATGACTCATGTATAAAAGCCGACGCGTTTCGCCGCTGATCAGATTTCGACGATCGCCGACTGTGTTCACCGCTTTCGTTGTGCTTTGAGTGTAGCTTGCTTTTGTGGGCACATGTTCGCCCAATAAAGAATCAGTTTCGTCATACAGTTTTACGACTGTTTACTTCAGCGTCACTACTACGTGACAGTATGGGAATCTGCTGATCAGTCTATCTGAAGTAGAGCACTGCACGGGCCGGTTTTTTAGGTCCGGGCCTGGCCCGAGCCCGAAAGTACCATTCTTTGGCCGGCGCGGTTCTGTTCCACCCATTAGCCCTTTTGCCTTTACGAAGCTAGCTCGCGTTCTCGATTATTGTGAAGATACTGTCATGTGATCAACGGCCGCCGGGCGGTCTTCAAGCTGCATCATAGCAAGTTTTTGCCCTGCATGCCTTCTTTATGGTTACTTGATAATTTAACTGCGAGAGAAATAAACATTTCATTACTAGCCGAACACCCACAGATTATTATGTGAATATTTGGTATGAAAACAAACCATGCAATGGACAGTTAGGAAAATAGGGAGGGATCAGGCTGGCAACAACCACAGGGAGTAGGAGAACCCCGGCTTACATTTAGGGGTGAAGTACAATGTAAAAAAGCACATCGGTTGATCACCATGCTCGTGCTTTAAAGTGTGCGGCAACATACTATAGCGAAGGCATAGGTGAACACTACCGTACACGCCGCCGCCCGCCATTTAATCTCACTTTTTAATCTCATAGAGTCATTCGGATGTACGTACAGTGATAGAACTCGAGCCACTAATTTTGGCGCGAATGTAAATTTAGATACGCTGGTTACTGGTTTTCAGAAATACGATAATACACGGCCACTAGAAGCTTTTTTTTTCATTAAACAGAAATTGTTGACCCACAAGGCTAAAGCTCATCATATTTTCACGCGGAATATGCCATTCTTATTGCTTTATTCGACTTCATTATAATTATGTCAATTTTTCAATCCACAATTTAGGCACCCTTGTTTAGAAATATATGCAAATTTAGACTCTGTCTAATTGTGTTTCAGTACAGTGCATCTACAACGTAGGCTTCCCTTGTTTTTTTTTTCTCCGCCAGATTAAAGTATGATCTGCTTGCTTATACACGTAAATTCGCAGATAACGCACCTAGTGCTACAAAAACATATACAAGGCTGAGAACACGAGGGTCGCGCCACTTAACGAGTGGAAATAGCATTCATAATAAAAATTAACGAGGCAATAAAGTGCTTTGCATTTCTATTTTGTTTTTCATATTCCCCTCAGCAATGTTGATAAATTTTGCAGCATCCGCGTAGTCTTAAAGCATTTGTCCAAGAACAATATACACTTGAAAGTCTCAGTTTAATTAGTTGGGCTAATTGTGAATTAACCTACGGCAGAATATTCAACTCGCTTGAAAATATAACGAAGAAAATTAATGGAAACCAGTAGTAAGTTGCCCTGTGCCTTAAGACACAAAAAAGTTGCAAATTAACTTTTCAGAATTTGTTTGCTACAATTTTATCAATGTACTCTAAGTACTTCTTGAAAACTTCTTTAATTTTTGTTTTTCCGTTAAAATGATCATGCCGAAAATCTAGATAATTTTGTGCAGCAACAAAATATTGCAGTCGACTCTGCCTCTAGGCACGTCTTCCGCTCTTGAAAAATCTAACGAGCTCTATTGAAACTCATCTCATTAATTCCCGTTAAGGATAGCTCGGATACCTGACACAGTCTAATGAATGTTTTTGCAGCGAGTCTCGCACCAATCCAATAATTTTCAATTTCTTTAGCGCGACTGCAATGCATATATATTTCTAACTCTTTGTCAGGTTGATTCAAATCTGTGATGTCTAGCAACTCATGAAGTGTGCCTTTCGCCGCTATTCCCACCCACCCAAATGTGTTTCT
The DNA here is from genome assembly GCF_013339745.2 of Dermacentor silvarum. NCBI lineage: Eukaryota > Metazoa > Arthropoda > Arachnida > Ixodida > Ixodidae > Dermacentor > Dermacentor silvarum. Next base: position 132,545,686 of record NC_051158.1, on the reverse strand, counting down.
CCTGGTCGATAGGCGGCGCCGCTGTCGAAATCATACCGCTACCTCCATCAAACTTCGGGTCGTCCGTCACATGCCTGAGCACGATCACCTCTAGGAATTCGAGGTGTTAATAGGCTGGGAACAATGTGGACAAGAGTTCGTTAGTGTCGCGAAGACAAAAGAATTCCTGCAGAAACCATGTTAAGATGATTATCGAAGTTAATGCGATTAGCATTTACACAATCTAGCGAACAAGAAGCGACACACCGTGTTAGCTAAGACATCTTTGTTTAGAATCCGTAGTGTTTCTCCTCATTTTCAAGTGATTCGGCTATATGCGGCCATACACTGTCTCCTTGATTGACCCGATTTGTTATGACCATCGCTCGCCAATGTTACCTCACGATGGTAGAACAAGGACCGCAGGCCGACGGTGCATGCAGTGACGACGATGGAATTACGAGGTAGGAATGATGTCGATAGAACGACGAGGGCATATAAGGACGACTGCATGACGACGATGAGAGGATTCTGAAGTGACGGCGATAAAGAATTGCGACGGAATACAATGCCATGACACCGGTGTTCTAATCTCGATTGACTGACAATAATAGCACAATACTAGCGGAATGAAATAGAAATTATGCTGATGGAACGGAAGGTGGTATGACGACCAACGCATTTAGTAATTTTTAGCCAACCAGACACGCTTCTGAATAACATACCAGCCTGCTTGCTTTCTTTTCTCCTATTCCTTCCCAAGACGCTTTGTAAACATATCCTCTGCCGTTGAGCTCAGTAAGCCAGTGCTCTAGCTCATTAGCTCACGATCACACGTTTACAAACGTATCTTGCCAACAAGTATATTATTCAAGCTCGAACTTAGGGGGAACATTGAGCTTGGGGGCTCCTATCGAAATACATGGGAAATCGGAAGTAGTTTCTCAGAGCAACCAATGCACCAAATTTGATGAGTTATGATGAATTTAGAAAAAAAAAGTTGAAGTGTAGTGATTGCCGAAAGGGATTCCTGCATTTTACATGTATTTGATAATCCGGCATCGAAGATAGGCCCGAGCTAAAGCTTCCTCTTAAACAATGGATCACGCCAGTTTTATAGGAAACCCATGAAACAGAACCCTGACGTACACGCAAGACCGTGGCCACAGTGGTGTACAAATAAAAAGTCTGCTCAAGGAAAAAAACATATATTCATCGGAAGCTTCGCGGGAGCCGTTATCTCGATCAGACATCTCTCCAGAATGCGGACGAGCTTTCTGGCGAAGTGTCTAGCAAAACCGTCGATTCATTGTCAGTAGAGCAAGTAGCTGGCCGTCTTCGAGATAACGCTGATACACAAGCGCGCTCGTTTCCAAGCACCGAGGTGAAGCCACAGCTTCAGGGTGTGTTTCTTTTTATTGCGTTTTCTTTAGTTGTGCGTCATAGCATACGTCATAGCGGGAATTTCGAATTCTTTAAGGTCGATACGCCACGTGGTGGCGAAAAAAGGAAACTGTACGAAATGTCCCTAATTCCTGGTATTGCTAGTGACGGTGCCATATGGTTTCTCGACCTACATATTGTTGTAAATGACCATCAAACATGCTGGATTCATCATCCACGCGCCAACAAATCATTGCTCTCATTTCGTTCATCGCACTCTAAGCTTGTCAAGAGAGGCATCGTAAACATGTGCTTAACTAATGGTATAAAGAAATCGTGCCAATCAATGTAAGCTTCACACAACAAGTGAAACGCCTTCGCGAGTCTGGGTACCCTAACCATATCGTCGTATCGGTACCCAAGTAACACAGAACGTAGCGTAAACGTTGCCTGATTGTAACAAATGTCAGGCAACGTTAAACAGCCAACCTCAACGTTGAATGTATGTTGCCAGCTGTACGTTCAAGTGATGTCATAAATAAATGTCACAGCAACGTCCTGACACCCACGTTGTGTCAACGTTGCGTGTAAACATCAATTTAACGTGTAAATGGTATCAATGTAGCAACGTTACAAAACAGCACGTTCCCAGAACGTTGCCGGATGTCACCAATATTGACATTAATGTGATGCCAGGCTGCTGTAGCATTTCGCATGTATACGTTCATGCAACTATAAGATATTGTAATTTTCAACTGAACATTCATCTTTATCATACAGTGAGGTATGGAGATGTATAGTGGTTATGCAGTACCTGATATCTTCTAAGGAACACCATGTTAAATTATGTTTATTATGCTTCTCCACAGATGAGATCTGCTACAAATTATATGAAATGGCAGAAGCATTCACATGGAAAAAATGCTAATTGTTGCAACGGTTCACCTATAGTAGACAAAGTTACGCATAAAAGTATTCCCTTCTTCCACACCAAATGCACAAGACTTTGTGACTGCTTGCACGCCACATGCCCCTAAAAGTGGAAACATTAAGCAAGGGCCATCATGAATAGGCACAAGCCCCATGATACGAGCTGCATAAAAATGACGAACACATGCACACTGCACAGTGGATACACACAGATCATATCTACTTGTCCATATAAAGAACAGTGCATTTTTTTCAGTTCAAGTATAGTTTACATCATAGAAACGGCACTAGAGCAAAGGACTATAAGCCACCAATAGGGCTGCAAACACACCGTACACCAGCGCACATTTGTTTCACACACCACACAGGACACATGCACGCAGCAGACATGTTTTTTTAGGAGGAATCTTCGCGAGCCGCACGATAAACACAGAAGGTACGGACGACAGGAGTAAAACCCGCGCACATTCAACACACCGACACGAAAGGAAATGCGGACGATACGGGTGTAACCTGCGCCACGCGAGCTATCAACCCTCGTGAATTTGATCCTTTCCACCTGAAACAGTTACAACGCACACGAAAACATCGAACACTGCACATCTGTACCTCCGATATCGTGTCAACAATTCCTGAGGCAACAATTCATGTTCACGACATCAGAAAGTTATCTAAAACTAAGTGACGGCGTAGGAAAAGTAGGCAGCATCGCTAAACGTCATGGATTGGCTTCGAGACAGCTTCGAGACAGCCCAAACCGTTCAAATCAGGCCACAGCGACGGCTTGATAAGGATAACCGAAGCTGATCTCGAAGGCCATGCTTATGCTGTCTGCAGATGGCGGAAGCAATTCAAAGGTAAAATACGTTTTAGAATTTCTTTCTACGCCAAACTATAGTGTAAAATATAGATTGTTCTACAGTTATTTTGTCTCGCAACATCTATACGTAGTTGTGTGTAACCCGGCACAAAATTTTAGTATGCGAGTGTACTGGTTAATATTTTTGTCATCACAGAGGCCACAACATTCTCACAAGTATGCAGGTGGCGCTATTGTTTTTCCTCCGTGTTCTGTGATGGCGGTCGTATGTGCGGGGTGCTACGAGCGTCGCGTTTGCTTGATCGTGTGTTTTTGTGTTTGCTGTTATGAAGTAGGTCGCAGTTAGCGTGCACAGAAGTGCCTGAAGATACCTTGTGTCACGCTGCAAACTCGCCGTATGCGTGGCGCGCCAGGCAAATGTGGCCCAACGATTTTATGCCGTGGAGTGCGGTTTCTTTGTTCTCGTTCTGGAAAGTTGGGTGGACGTCGCAAAGAATGTGTGTTAGCGCGCCTCAGCTCGTCCACTACGCAGCGGCATGTATGCGGGGAGTAACATCGTCGACGCAGCACCGGCAACTTGGAGAGTGCTTCGCGACCGCGTCGTACCATTCAAAAGGTAAGTAATCGTGCTGGCTAACTACGCGCGTGTTGTGTGAGCTTCTCGTGTGTGCATAGCGTGCGCGAGCGTATGAAATAGAAGTCCCGCGACAACAGTGATACCTGTGCTGATGCTTGCTGAACGCTGGTTGTCAGAGCTTAGTTACGCAAGTTTAGTGCTTCGATGCGAAATTGAAAATCTTGATAAACGTTTTCTTCCGATGAGAAATATAATGTTCGAAAATAATCGTGTTCATCATGTGCGTGCGGCGCGTGAGCTCTCGTTTTTCTCCTGAAGTTGCATAATGACTCATTTGCCTCTTTACCGATTCTTATTGCAATGACGTTTCCTTGCTTACATGGCAAGGAAACTTGTTTCATATCTACTTGTCCAAGGAAACTTGTTTCATATCTACTTGTCCAAGAAAACTTGTTTCCTTGCCATGTTTCCTTGCCTCAACGTTGTAAATAATATCTGCTTACTAAGTTTTCGGTTTACGGCAGCTTTAGAGAAAAAAAATTTAAGCAATCACAGCTTGCTACTAGTCCAACTTACTTTTTAAGACAAGATGTTTTGACATACCTTATACGTAACTAAACATGACAGGGGAAAGTTAAACTGAGTCATGAAAAAAAAATGAATTGTTTTGTAAACAAACATTTCTTTGCTATGTGCTGCTGCGTGTCAATAATTTTACTGTGATCAAAGGGTCCCCATTATCAAGACATTCATCAGTGACTTCTACTTTGTGCTCTGTTGCCACCCTGCAATAATGCAAACATTGTTTTTGTGACTATATTTAGATGCTCCATGCATGTCTAGACAATTTGACAGCTTTATAAAGCTGTGTGCCACTGCTATAAGTTAACACAGAACTTATTTTATAGTGGCGAGGCTGTGACCCATAACAGTGCCTACATAACGGAGGAGCCACCAGACCCCTTGGCTATGCCTGCCGTAGTGCAACGTATAATCTGGATGGTCGGGTCAGGTATGTATTTAGTGTACAGTCAACCACAAAAGTTTGCGGACCACGCGAGCGCGTGGCCAAGAGCCTCTTCGCGACACTTCCGCTACGTCACCAGCGATCGACAGCAGCGCTACGTTGAAGACGCATCCTTCCTTAAATATATGGCCTGTCTATTTTCGCACTGTGCGCAAATATTTTCTACCTATCTCTTTCAACGTGACGCGCTCTTTGTTAGCCAGGGCTACTTGCTTATATTTTGAGAGCAGAATATCAGTACAAGTAATCAGACAGCGTATTCTTCGGCTGTTATCAGTTCTATTTTCGCGTAGCCACGCTGTTTTTTTTTTTTCGTGAGTGCGTGAGTGAGCGGTGAGGCAGCCATGGGACACAGATGCTTAGTCAGTAGGCAGAATTTTTCCGTTCCTCCCCCATCGCTAAGTGACAGTAGCGGCCGGGATTTGATCGCCTGCGCCCAGGTTTTGCTGCGCAAAGCCCGAACCACCGCGCTGCTATAGTGGTTACATTTAGAAAAATAAGAAATAATCGGGTGCGATGACTCTTTTTATAACCCTTTGCGACACGGCGTCCTCGTTTGGGGACTCGAACTTCGGAGGCGCGTCCCACGCCACGTGTTTCTTCAAATGACCTAAAACTCAGTGTGCACATTCGTGTCCGCTTCCTGATGGGACAACTAGCGGTCAGTTAACTTCATTGTCCTGCGTATTGCTGCAGATGATCACTTTGCTGGAGACACTACCATGTTAGACAATCGTTCGACGTGCCGCGTTCCAAGACCAACGTCAAGAGTATTTTTTTTCTCCGGTCGACACAAATACAACCGAAAAAGCAAGTGTGCATGCGTTTCGGGCCTAATAGTTGATTCTTTTTATGAAAGCATTGAAGCTGACGGACTTCAGAATAATTAGATAATGAGTTATACGCTAATTAATTTTTTTACTGAAACTCGCACAAAACAGCACATTGCTTCGTCTTCTTTCTTGGAATGTAATAGTGAGCGTCTTGAAATGATGCCATGCGCATTTGACGCATTTGCAGACAGTGCATCATAATTCGTGTCTGAAGGGGATGAATTTATTCACAAGACATTTACAGAAGTGTCATGAAACATAGGTCTCTCAATGATCTAGTAGGAAGTGAAATGTCCGCCGTTTTCTAGCACCTTATTGATGCGTGTGGGCATCGACTCGTACAAAGATTCAGTAATCTCCGGACGACCGCGCAGGCTTTCCCATTCTTGTGCGATCGCTTGCCACAGCGTATCGGCCGTGCGGCCGCGGTTGGCTCGTGTGGACAGCCGTTTCTTCAACATGCCCCAGACATTTTCTATGGGATTCAAGTCGGCGCCACATGGAGGCCACTTAAGCTGGCAAACAGCATGTTCTTCTAGCAATGACTGGACGATACGTGCTTTATGGATCGGGCTGCGGTCGTGTTGAAAAAAATAGCAGCCGTCGCTGAAGGGACCGTCCAGCGCATACGGAACGAGGTGTCTAGTGATGACGTCGCAGTACCGTGACGCAGTGAAGGGCCCTTCCAGACGCACAAGGGGACCAAGGCCATCTTTGCTGATTGCTCCCCACACGCTCACGGAACACCGTCCACTGGATAGAACACTCTGTGTGTAATTAGGCAGATATCTGCAAGAAATAGCATACAATTGGGTTCCAGCGGCGCGTCTAAAAATGTTGTGATTCCTCTTGCGTATGAACTTTATAATGCTGTTATAGAGTTGCAATAGAAAACGTGCAAACATCATTAGATAGTACTGAAAGACCCACTGGCAGCTTTTAATTAGCTTCAGAGTAAGTAGTACTATGAAACAATCGTTAATGTTTTCAACATAATACCACTACAGAAAAATATCGTAATGTCCAAAAGCTCATTTTACGTGAAACATGTTGTGATGCAGAATTAACTTCGTGAATTAACTGCCAATACACTGTAAACACACCTGCAGTTTAGTGGACGCCAAACCCGCTTTCGTTGGTCCCAGCGCGTGGAAAAAGTTGTCTCGTCGCTAAAGATGACATCGCCCCATTTCTCTGTTGTCCAATCTTTCATTGCTGTAGCGAACATGAGTCGTTCTTGTAGCTGGCTGTCTGAGAGGCAGGGCTTCTGTGCTGCTACGAAAGACTGCAGGCCAAGCTCACTCAGCCTTCTTCTTACAGTCTCAGACGATACCGTGAGCGAGAGCGCTTCTCGGATATCCTCTGCACTTTGAAAAGGATCAGCCACGATGGCGGCCGTAATCAGGCGGTCCTCTTCCTCAGTCGTGGCCCTTGGACGCCCACTGCGCTCCATATCTGTGAATCTGTCATCGTCGCGGAAAGCTTGAATAATCCTATTCACGGCAGTCCGGCTCCTGTTGGTTCGGCGGCAGATTTCGCGCTGAGGTATTCCCTCTATAAATAAACGCACAATGTGCCTTCTTTCGTCAAGTGGAACACGCAGCGGCATCTTTCCAAATAGGCAATCACCACGTGGCCTGAAGCAAGTCTACTACGTTTTCAGCGACTGATGCGAAGATGCGCCTATGTGTGAAAGAAAATTTTCTATGCATCCGCTTTTTCTTTATTTTTGATGACAGTGAAACACCTCCCTACCCTTTCTCTCAAGACGCAGAAGCAGCAACACTCATTGGACCAAGATGCTGCCAACCAAAGTGTGCCAGTAAACGTCGCGTAAAAAAATCGTCGCAGCGCTTCGTGAAACTTATCTACCCACTGGCACACCAGTCGACAAAGGTTGCAGTGATTGCTCCGATACTGCTATCAAGCCAGATATGTGGCGGTCTTATCGCAGACAGCGCTCGGCGTCAACACAACGAACTAACAATGTAATGCACGGGAATAAAAAATTAACAGGCAGGCGAGTACCAAGAGGGCTCATATCCGGGAGAGCGCCCCTGTCGCCGCTAGGTGGCGTACCGCTAGGTGGCGCGGATAGGCAGTCTGGCACGCGCTCGCGTGGTCCGCAAACTTTTGTGGTTGACTGTACGTGTTCCAAAAAGTAACATCTTGGTATTTGTGGATAAGTTAATCGACATTAGTCAACACAGCTTACTAAATAGGCCAAATATTTATGCAACTTGCTGTTTATTTGTGTTCATAGCTGTTATGCACACCTTATTGTGTTCTATATAAAAGTAGACCTAACATGTCCTGATGTTAAGTATTTTTTCTTGCATCAATCGCTTGGCTGCAAGTTACATTTTAATTTTGCTTAGTACACACTATTTATTACTTTTCATTTTCGTTTTCTTGTTTTGAAACTGTTTCCTATGCTGTAGGATTTTATTTCCGAATTTTTAGTGTTTACACTACACTCTTGTGCAGCTTCTGCGCATATAAGAATTCAAAGTGTAATGGGCCAGATATGTCATAGGTGTAAGCACACAGTGTGCTTACCATTGTTTAACATTCATATTCACGATTATTTCTGTCTTGTTCCAAAAATAACTGCCACTGGAAAATACACATTTGATGAGCTCAAACTTCTTGAAATGATACATTAAGGCCAGTATTCACTGTGCTGCAGTTACTACAGTTCTGAAGTGTTTTCTAGTAAGCCTGCTTTTTTCTCTCCCATTTTTTAATATTCTTGGCAAGCTATCCCTATTCATGCAAGTAGGCATTGTAGGAGTTGCGAGTCTATGTCCCGTTACATTATTTTTCTCTTTTTTTCAAGTCAATACAGCATAGAACACATAGCTAACTGGTAGGTAGTTCATTGTATTGATGCTCTATTATTAAAAAAGCACACTATTTCGCACATGTCTGCTTGCTCTTGCCATGTTTGCTGGTTATTGCAATGTTGCTCGTCAAATGAATTTGATTTCAACTACACCATACAGAACAGTCTTATTGGCTTTAGTGTAATTTTAATAGTGACAATCAACCAACAAGCCCTAATTCTACAGCTGTCAAGAAGTATTTCTAATACTTTGGGGTCCCTTTCCATATTTCCTGCTTTTTTTCCACCAGTACTCTAATCGTCTCTTGCTGATCTCTACGGCTGATCTGTTTATGTTTCCTTCCACTTTAAACCCAAGCGCTTCTGGGAGTTGCACGTTACCTACGGTTCTCGCTGGGTGGATCCCGTCGCATTCCATTAGGATGTGCTGAGTGGTCTCTGGATCTTTACTGCAGCATACACATGTCTCATCTAGTTCCGAATATTTGTTCCGATATGTTTTCGTCCTTAGGCAACCGGCTCGAGCCTCAAATAGCAAGGCACTGCCCTTTGTGTTATCGTACAGATTTTCCCTTCTAATTTCTTTCTTCTCATTCTTGTAAATCTCCATTGTCCTTTTCGTTTCCATTCTTTGCATCCAATTCACGGTCTCTATTTCTCTCACTTTCTTTCTGATGACCCCTGGTTGTCTATTTACAGTTTCGATTATCCTGTACTTGGTTGCCAACTTCCTTGACCTCTTCCTCCATTCTGTGTCCACGCTTTTCATGTAGAGATATTTGTGCACTTTAGCCGCCCATTTATTTTCATCCATGTTCCTGAGCCTTTCTTCAAAACTAATTTTGCTTTGTGCTTCTCTGACTTCAAAAGTGGCCCAACCCATGTCTCCATGCACTGCCTCATTTGTCGTATTACCGTGTGCTCCCAAAGCCAACCGGCCTACTGATCTTTGGTTAACTTCCAAACCCGCCAATATATCCGATTTTAAGCATATAATGGCATTTGCGAATGTTAGCGCTGGCACCATTACTCCTTTCCAGATTCCACGCACCACCTCATACTTATTGTGGCCCCACAGTGCTCTGTGTTTCATTAATGCTGCATTCCGCTTCCCCTTTATTTTCAGATCATCTTGGTGGTTGCTTGAGTAATTCTTTCCTTCGTTTATGTGTACGCCGAGGTACTTATATTGCTTCACTATGGGTATTACTTGCTGTTGAATTGACACCACGAAGTTACTCGTGTGTTCATTAAAGATCATAATCCCTGATTTCTCTGTGCTGAACTTAAGGCCTAGATTTGTCGCTGCGTTCCCACAGATATTCGCAAGTATCTGTAAATCTTTTTTATTGTCCGCTAATAGCACAATGTCGTCTGCGTACATCAATCCAGGGACCTTCTGTTGCACCATTTGTCCATTACGCATGTAGGATAAATCAAAACCTAATTCGCTGTTTTCCAGTCGTCTTTCTATGCCCTTGACGTAAAGCGTGAACAATGGTGACAGAGGGCATCCTTGCTTCAATCCTTGGTGAATTCCCACCATTTCATTTCCTTTTCGGCCTTCCCATGCCACTTGTACTTGGTTGTCTCGATATATCTCCCTCAGCAGCTCCACGAAATCGTCATCTATGCCTTCGTATTGAAGAATATCCCACAACAATTCCCTGTCTACGTTGTCATAAGCTCCTTTAATATCTAGAAATGCTACCCATAAAGGTCTTTTCTGAGCTACTGAAATCTCTATGCACTGAGTTAGTACAAACATATTGTCTTCTAAGCATCTGCCTGGCCTGAACCCATTCTGTAGTTCCCCCAATACACCGTTTTCCTCCACCCACTTCGACAGTTCTAATTTTATGGCTTGCATTGCCATTCTATATATCACCGACGTTACTGTAACTGGCCTGTACGAGCTCGTCTTATCCTTATCTCCTTTGCCTTTGTAGATGAGATTCATCTTGCTTTCACGCCATCCAACGGGAATATTCTTTGTTCTAATCACTTCCTCTATGGCATTAGTCAGCAGTGCCTTGCTTTTTGGACCGAGGTTTTTGATTAGCTGTATTGGGATTTCATCGGGTCCTGCTGCCGTGTTGTTAGGGACATTTTCTGCTGCCTTTTTCCAATAGAAGCTCTCTATGCTGAATTTTGATCTCTCAAGCCTCTCTGTTGTTGCTGGATCTGTTGTCTGAACTACACTTTTTCTCGTACCGAAGTTATGCCTGATAACGTCTGTGATGTACTGCAGCGCATCATCGCCTTCATAGATGTTACCGTCTTCATCCCTTATAGCCGTTTGCGAGTTTCTAGTTGGAGCTCCGAGTGCTTTTATATGGTTCCAGAATCTTTTTGGGGCGCCTTTGTCTCTTTTGTGAATGTTATGCACCCAACGTTCACTTGCGCATTTAATTTTCTCTTGCACGAGCTCACTCGCAACCCTTTTCTTTTCTCTGTATGTATTCCATCTAAGGAGCACCTCTTCTTCTTGTAATCCCAACTTTTTGGCTTCTCGATGAGCCCTAGATGCCTCTTTACGCTCTTCTATAGCTTGTTTAATTTCCTTGTTCCACCACTTACGTGGTTTCCTCTTTCCAATCCAACAATTGTATTGCCTTGTCCGCCTTATTTCATGCTGCATAACCTCCACCAGTTCCTTATATTCCCAGACTGCTGTAGGAAAAGCCTCAATTTTCTTCTCTATGTTGTTTGCGATCTCTGTTATTTGCTCGTCATTCATTTTTAAAAACTCTGAGGCTATTGGTTCATGTTCTGCGCTGGTATCTCGCCGAAACTTTAATGCTAAACGTCTATGATCGCTTCCCAGGCTATTTTTCCCAGTTTCGTCTATTGTCATTTGGTCTAGTTGTTCGTAGACCATTTCTGAGACTAAGGCGTAGTCGATACATGACTGCCTGTTTCCGCATTGCCACGTTACCTGTCCATGACACTTATTCTCCCGGTTAACTACTATAAGGTTCTGTTCATCACACAAATCCAGCACTAGAGAGCCGTTGTAATCAGTATATCCGTCTAAATCGTCCATGTGCGCGTTCATATCTCCCACTAATATCACCTGGCCCGAGTTACTGAACTCATTAATATCGCTTCTAATGCAATCGACCAATTCCTTATTTTTTTCTCTGCTATCACTACCTGTCCATAGGTAAGCTACTCCCAGCCACGTCTTTTTACCTTGCCATGTACCACTAATCCATAAATGCTCTTTACATGTCTCGTTTACCCTTCGCCACTTCAGACCTCGCCTAATTAGTACGCCTACGCCTCCGCCTTTCCTTGACCCGGTCATTCTGTTGCACCCTTCCCATACAAAGTTGTCAATAACAGGCGGCTGCTCCAAATCTCGTAGATGCGTTTCGGTCAAGGCGTACACGCTAATCGCTTCATCATTCAGTTGCGTTTGAATTTCCAGCCATTTTTCCTGCTTACGACCACCCTGCATGTTAATGTAGCAAATTTTACCTTCTCTATTCTTATCCTTTCTGCGTCTTTTCCTGACTCCTGGTCGCCTAATTCTGCCCTTTACTGGTGTTTCGCTTTGTTCAATACTCAATCCTGCTTCCTGATTGCCTGGGGCCCGCCTAAAAAAGCTACAGCTCGTGCCGCGAATCGACTTCCGACCGGTGTTGCTACACTTTCACTAAAATGTATCCCGTCACGGGAACCGACATATATCAGCGCCACCTGTCAGTGAAGTCGAGAGATAGGTGCGACGATGGCATATGGCCTCTGAGATCGGAAGATCTCGCACGCCAACTAAAACTAATAAATGTGTGCTGTTTAGCGTACGCTGTACTATAGCGTATAGGCGTACGCTATTAGTTGCATATGCTATACTAAAACTGTCTAGTGTTGAAGCTAACTGGCACTTACTATTGCTACAGTATGCCAACAGATACCTATCACCGTATTTGTGCATTTTCTAAGAACCAGCCGTGTTTGCTAGGTGAAATTTGTAGTGTACGTATGAGTTTGCCGGTCAGTTCATGTAACTTTTCAGGATAGAATTTACATGGGGAGGAAAAGGGTACCATACAACATGACTGCTGCTAACTGACCATTTATTTTGATGGAAGGATTAAAAATAGCAACACTGGATGTGTGCTTATGTTGTGCACAATTTCGTTCAGAGGGAAGGCGTAAGTTGTAATATAAAGGCATAAAATCACAATAAATGATATTTGTGTAAAAAGGAAAGTAAATATGGGCGCAGACTAACTTCAATCACTTGTCATCTAGAAAGGACGCCTTTTATTTCATGAATTGATCATGGGGTCTGGCTCGCATGTCTTGTTTATGTGGTATGCCTCACTGATCTCTCGTGTCAATTTTTCACCGTAGGTGAAAACAGATGATCTTAATTCAGCCTGAAGTCCTATCGCGGCAATGCACGGCCAAACTGGATGAGCAAGCTGGTCTCTTGAGTAAAATATGGGAACTTATTTGGCACATTTAGTTACCGGCCAGACTGCTCTGTGTACATTTGACCAGTTGTGAAAAAAATACAGTGAGCTGCCTCTCATACACACTAGACAAATTTGGTGGTATCTTTAACCATGCAAACCTTCCTTGCCTGCTCGTCTTTCTGAATTCACTTGTGAACTGTCGTGCATATCCTGCCTACTTTATTTTTCGCTGGAAATGTGCGTGCATAGCAGTCCACATGAGAATTGAGGCTTGCTGAGGTAAAGATGCAACCCAATTTGTCTTGTGTTCGTCAGGGGTAGCATAGTCTGTTCCTTTGATCATGTATATATTCAGTCAAATGTACATGGGGCAGACTGGCTGGTGCCTCAACATGTGCCCAGGAGAGCACCATAATTCACTCAAGGGAGAAATATGTTCGTGCCACTTGACAATGCACTGACACGACTGGTGCTGCGCGCCAAATTTCGATTGTTCCTCTATGGCAACCAATTGACCATCAAAATCAGTGACGAATACCACATTAAGGAAATGGGACATGTGTCAGTTGTAGAGATACAAGCTATACTTTGGCTACCACTAATTGCTGAGAGGGTGATTAGAGACAGTTACTAGGAGAGCTCATCTGGTTGGCTGGCACAAACTGTACCTGTTTCTGCACTGCAAAAAGCTGAAAGACTCTACTTGGGCTCACTGAAACTGCTCTTTAAAATAAATTTGAAACAGGGTAAGCTATATAATTTTGTGTGCAGCCCCCACACTAATGCCACTGGACGTACCTGCCATTTCCGGTTACATTTATCGCACGGTTAGACATATTTCTTTTTGCTACCAGCACTTATTGACATAAAACCGATGGCCTATTGCACAAGCAATAAAAGCACATCAAAACGCTTGGAGTAATGTGAAATTTAGGTAGGTTCATGTAAACAAAGCAAATTAATTGCTTTAATAAGAAAGTTGTGCAGACTGGGTAGGAATAGAACCTGGAGTGTGAAAGGAGCACGCTTCCCTTACGCCACGGCAGCTCTTTGGTTCTGGCTGACTTAAGGTGTGCCTAGTGCGTGTCACACTGTGCACGTCACATTGAAGCCATTTGGTTGACTAAAGGTGCTTTCACGTTCCCACACGCAAGCTGTCTTAATGTGTCTCTGCCATCTTTTATTGCAGGTACACCTAGGAAATGTTGTATACATTGGCAACGATAACTGGGGCCTGCTCCAGTGCCATCGCCGGGATTCCCTGTTCTGCAAAAAGCTGACATAACTGATGTGGGGAGCCCTGGCGCTCGGTGTAGGAGTATCACAGGGGCTCCTTGTCGGTGCTTGAAGGACGGCAATGCTGTTGAGAAGCCGACATTGAGCCCCGATAAATTGGAAGCTGTGGGTAGTAAGTATCATTCACATTTTTTCAAGTTTTTGTAATGTTTGTAACAATGCATGTATTGCACCGAAATGATTAACTTTTCAGATGCATTTGATGCATATTTTTCGAAATGTGGTACCCCTGAGGAGAAAAAAATCATCTTCTCATGCTTGGTTTTGGCCGAGCGGTTGAATCGAGTGACAAAGTTTTTCGCGTTTAGGTAGTCTAAGAAGAAACAAAAGCAGAATTAACAAACCAGCTTATTTGTGGCTACTCATGAGTTGCATTTCTTTGTTTAAAAGTGCCTGTGAAGTGGCGCTAACCTACTATCAGGTCCAGAATTTTCGGTTAACACCGCTTCCAAAAGCTCGCGTTCTAATTTGGTTTTTTCAAGGCCAGAACTTCCGTATTCGTCATCCGCAGATAGTAACGGCAACTTTTGCAGTGTAGAGCAATATTCAACCCTTCTCCCGATATGCAACACCTGTAGCGTAGTTGTAGCTGGTCGTTCAGGCACTGAATTGCTGTGCAGATGTAGGCAACAACACAAGAGTTAAGACGAGAGACATGCGGCAACTCTTTAACAAAAAGCTTTATTTTTGCAAGCCCATGTTTATAGCTGTCAGTCACTGCATTGCACATGCGCAATTCGCACCCTTAGGAAGAAAGTAAACTGTCTGACAAGTGTACAGAAGGTGTGCTGATACACACAGAGCCAAGTCGCGAAATCTTTTCAGCCTCAATTATTTTACGTGTTAGTTGATCACCGCTTCTGCTGGAAACGGTACACTGAGCAAACGACGGTTCACAGTCACGCGAACTGCAATGACATTCAAGCCTACTGTCACGCACATTTTTCTTGACATTGTATGAGTGTTCTCTCAGCCGGTGATTGATGCAGTGTCCCATTTGACCTATATACTGTTTACCACAAGGGGGATACAATAAACCACATTGCTAACACAGGTGACAAACGGAATTTGGTGTTTTGTTGCATATGTGTGGCGTGCTGTGACATTGCCTTTGATTACACAATTTTAGAATGATATGCAATTTTCTTGATATTGTGAGAGCTTATGAATGTAGGGTATGACGGCCTGTTTTATGTCTGTCAGATGCAGTGACCACATGACCTCTACTCTGAAAAGCGCATGCACCGAGTGGTTGCCATGTGATCACTCCAGTATCTGACCGACTTAAAGTGGCTGTCATACCATACATTCATAAGCTGTCTCACAATATCGTGAAAACTGCAGATCGTTCCAAAGTTAAAGTTGTCTTCTTTGCACCTCAGAAGCTTATAAAGTTGTGTAATCAAAGGAAATGTTTCAGGGCAGCACACAAGTGTAACAAAAAGCACAAAAATCCGTTCGTCACCTATGTTAGCAACATGAATTACTGTACCCCTCTTTCTTGTGGTAAACAGTACATAGGCCAAACAGGATGCTGTATCAATGACCAGCTGAGAGAACACTCTATAATGTCAAGAAAAACGTGCATGACAGTTGGCTTGCATGTTGTTGCAGTTCATGTGCCAGTGAACCATTGTTTGCTCGGTGTACTGTTGTCAGCAGTAGCGGTGATCAACTAACACGTGAAATTATTGAAGCTGAAAAGATTGCGCGACTTAGCTCTATGTGTGTCAGCATCTGTACACTTATCAGACAGAGTTGACCTACCTAAGGGTGTGAATTGCGCATGTGCAATGTGATGAGTGACGGCTATAAACATGGGTCGCTGAAAATAAAGCTTTTTGTTGGAAGTCAGCACACGTCTATTGTCTCGTCATTTCTGTCGTCAATATCTGTGCTGCAATTGACCAATATGTTGTACCAACAAGTCAAATTTATCACTCACTCATTCGAACTTTCTTTCATCACGAATGAAATGTGGTTTTGGTACCGTGGTAGAGCATTCACATCATTTGTTAATTTTTGTTTTCTTCAAAGACTGAACTGGATGTAACAAGCAGCCGTGGCATTGCAAGGAAGCTTTATGTTAAAGGAATATATTGATACTAACGTCTTAACTGCTTAGCGCAATAAAGGAAGTTGTGGGTATTGTTTATTGTGCTTTCCTTGCTCTTGTGTCCAAACTTATAGCTATAATGGTTAGGTTTTACTGAAATTTGCTTTTTGATGTTTTGCATTATTCTCCTGTGTAAAGTCACTTGTTTGTTTCACAGTTATGCGAAGCTTAAGTTGTTTGTAAGCATTTTTATAGCCTGTTTTCACAGTAAACATGGCTTACTTCAGTGTTTCAGATGGCACTTTATAGTTTGATGTAATTGATGTCTCTGCAGGTTACCGCATTATTGACTTGGAAACCAGTGAGGTCTGGATGCAAGTGAAGCTACCGAGGGAGGCATGTGTGCATCACTTGTGCTGCTGGCCATCCTCTGCAAAAGTGATGGCTGGCAGTCAGTGCTTGGATGACTTTCTGTTACTCTACGCCTTGGGCTGTGTTGACTACTTCACACTTGCTGCCATGTCTGCAAGCTTAGGCAAAAAGACCGGCTGGATGCTTGGCAGGAGATAGTATCCAACCGCAGTGTTACTGTGTTGTGTTGTACATTACAAAGTGATGGAGGACAGTATTTGTGCTGTTATTAAGAAGTATAAATTGTGTTCTGCCATTGAAATAAGGGAACTCGACACAAAGCAAAAGATTTCGAAGTCTGACCTACATGGGGAAGCAAAATATATTGTGTTGTAGTTGTAGCTGTTAGTAAAGTCTTAATATGCGATAGAAGACCTTGATGTTTAATAGCAAATATATTTAAGTGTGTTATCAGTGTTATCAGTGTTTAAGTTACTGTTATGTGTCATTTGTTTGCCAGGATGATGTAAGCAGACAGTAAATAAATGCATGGTTTGAGATTATAACCAGGTTTGTCTATGGCATTCACTATTATTTAAGGTGGACCAATGCATATTCATGGGTGCATATTCAACCACCACATTCCTCCTGCACAAACAATTCCTACATACTAGCGTTTGGTCTTAGCAGCTGATGTTGGCTATTATACAATTTCTTGAAAGCACATGCAGCTACCGACACATGATTTTTAGAGCAGTAAGTCGGAAGCAAAGACTGATTTTTTTCTGTGGTCTAAGCTTAAATGATATGTTTAAGGAAATGAACATTTGTGGAATATATTTACTTTCCTGCTGCGAGAACCTTTATACGAGAACCTCTGCACATTGGACGTGCATGCTGCTTCTCTTGCTGTTATAGCCAAAATGAAAAATTGTTCTTATGAACCACTTCGCAGCTTTGCATTGTGCACTTTTACTTGCAGTTAGCATTTATATGCTGTGCAATGGACAACAGCAAGACAAGTCAGGCAAACCACCATGTGAAACACTTTAAAGATTCTGGCTTAGGCGCGTTGGTACTATATATAGTGCAAGACAGATGAGCTGCCCGTACAGCAGCGCTGTCAGCATTACACGGCTGACAGCACCGCAAACCCTTTAATTTATATTTGTTTGACAGATAATGCATTCTAGTAGTTTTCATGTCGTATATGCATGAAAATGTAAACAAGAACTGGTGAAAACAGCATTATTTTACGTGTATAGTGTACCTTACCACAAGGTAAGGTACACAGATATCTTGGTAAACTACACAAGATATATACGTAATAAACGCTGTTTTTCACTAATTCTTGTTTCACATTTTCATGCATATGCAACATGAAAACTACTAGAGTAAATTATCTGTCAAGCAAATATAAATTTAAGGGTTTGCGGTGCTGTCAGCCGTGTCATGCTGACAGCACTGCTGTTATGCATGTCTACAAATATTCTGCAATGTCAGTTGAGTGTTGCTTGAACGTCACATACGTACGTTGCCTGAAAGCTCAAGTGACAAAGGCAACATCCAGATTACGTTGCCAGGAAGTTCTGTTAACGTTATGTTAACGTCGTGAATGTGCTGCTCAACGCTGCCACAACGTTACGACCCAACGTTGTGTGGCGATCAAAAAAGAGGACATTAGCAGCATGTAGGCAACGTTATACGCCGACATTTGTGCACATTCAGAGAACGTTATGGCAACATTTTGCGTTACTTGGGTAGCTGAGTGACTGCTCGAATGTATCCTCGCCAGTGTGCCCCAATACAGAGAAGGATATGGTAGCCGTCATACCATACGTGCAACATTGTCGCATCGCCTCAAGTAAGGAGCACAACGCAATAACATGCCTGTGGTGTTTTCGGCGCATAACCTATTAAGCAGTCCATGTAGTTAGACCACACGAGGAGGTACAAAGACGACGACTTGCAAAAAGAATCACGAAAAAGCTTGTAGGGTGTATAAGAGGTGTCGTCTACCAGATACCTACAACCTGTGGAGCATGCTACATCGGCCAGACGGGGCGATGCCTTAATGAAACGCTTCGTGAGCATAAAAGCAATCTGAACAAAGATGAGGCCGATGGTTTTCTTGCACAACACTGCAAGAGTTGCCCTGCCAGCCCCTCTTCGAATATACGGTGATTCTAGGAAAAAGCCGCATCGAGATGACGAAGCTAATCATTGAGGCATATCACATCGCCACATTCGGTGGGTCTTGTATCAGCAAACCATTCACCTTATTATCAGGAAAGGTCTAGGTAGAATTTATGTGCATGGCATAATTTTTTATCCCCAACTTGCCACTCTGTCGCGAGAGGTGCTATCGGGTTGCTGGGGGCACGTGTTCTCTAGCAGGGCGAGAGAAAGATTGATATGTATGCTGCGATCCCGCAATGAAAAATATTTGTTAAAAGTTAGCGCACACATGCCTGTTGTCTTTATTATACTTTTGTACTGGTTGTGATGCGCTACGCCGCTTGCCTCCATCTATTGTCTTAAGGCCTCCAAATTGTTTTTTTTTTTTGTGCACTGAAGCTCACGAGCACATTAGTGGAAATACAGTGCATTCAGAGGAATTCATAAATCGGGGATATATTTGCAAACATTTTTATTTCTATTCATTTTAATTTCATATTTTCATCGTAGGGGCCACGAATACGTGGAATTCGGCAGTACCGGTAAGTGTTATAAATTTCTGTGCTCGCAATATATATTACACGGAGTTTCTATGTATTTACCTGAGTGCGATGGGAGCCTATGTGCGAAACACTGGCCTGTATGTTTTTGATTTTTTTGTGCCTAATGCCACTAACATATTCGCGTTTCGTCAACATATCTCAATCACGTGGTTATCGGCCAAATTGCCTCCGCATTTTGAGGTGAAAGAAGCGCTGATCAATGCGTTTCAAACAAGCGCTGATCAAAATTGAGGCAGGTGGGTTTTGAAAAGAAACAACTTTCCGAGCTTGAACCTCCCCCCCCCCCCCGCCCCCCTAAAGAAAAAAAAAGAGTGATTCGCATACGGTGCTAAAGTATCACCACCCCCGTTACTCGAAATATACCGCATATAGAAATGTAGAGAAGCTTCATATCTGCAGGAGCACTCTTCCCCCCGCGTATGCCATATTTATAAAACGCGACAGAGGAAATGGGATGCAAGTTTTTTGGTTTAAATATAAATACTCTTACGAACTTCTTATGCGATCAAAGTAAGAATGATTAAAAGCAAATATTGTACCCAGCTCCCTGAAAAGTTGATTAGAGAAAAGACCCCGAGATGAGAAAATAACTCATCTTCAAATTAAGTGCCACTAAGCTTAAACCATTAGTAGCTACAGACTACTGTATTTATGCCTGGAAAAAGGCAGCTCACTCAGTCAGCAATCACGCTAAACGTGCTGAAGACACACATTGCAAGCTTTACCTTCGCAGGTACTAAAGAAATCCACAAACTTTATGTACTGCAATAAACACAGACTCGCCGTGTTACGCTACAGTATTCTTTGCTTGGGCATTTCTCACAGTGCACCAAGTTGAGCTAGTAGATTGAAGTTTATATTAGAAAGATTTTAACTGCGCTATAAACAGGGACAAAGGAGGACGATAAAGACAACACTGCGCTCGTGTTGTCTTTTTCGTCCTCCTTTGTCCCTGTTTATAGCGCAGTTAAAATCTTTCTAATATGCATTTCTCACAGCCTGCAAGATGCGGAAATCCCGACACATTTTGTCAAGCGTCAAATAGTACGCCATAGCACGATGTTTACTTTGGCGTATATTGCAGGTGGGGATTATTTTATTCAATGAAATTAACTTTTCTGAATACTTCGAATCCCCAAGGGCAATTAATGCCAGGGAAACTAGTTTTGTGTCGCCGTACGGCCAGGCTAAAGCTTAGGTTGAAAAACTGGCTCGTTTACTTGACCGTGACGACGAGGCATAACTGAAACGGTAAACCGAGGGGCCGACCCTACAAAACATATCGCTTGCTAATACTCGCTGCAGCTAATAAAAGTATATTGCTACGGCATGAGCCGGGCAAGGAGAAGAGGAGGGAGACGTTAACTGGCGCAGCCGATAGACACCATCTTTACTTGACCGTAAACTTCGTCTTTTAAATAAAGCCGTTTCAATTTTCTCCGTAACAATATTGTGGTGGAGGTGGCGGGTATCTGCCACTACCATGATCGCAAATCCAGTGATGCAAAGTAGGCAGCGGAATGTAGACAATCGATGACATCATCGATTCTAGGAAGCGAATCATCATCATCATCAGCCTACAGTTTATATCCACTGCAGGACGAAGGCCTCTCCCTGCGATCTCCAATTACCCCTGTCTTGCGCTAGCGTATTCCAACTTGCGCCTGCAAATTTCCTGACTTCATCATCCCATCTGGTTTTCTGCCGACCTCGACTGCGCTTCCCTTCTCTTGGTATCCATTCTGTAACCCTAATGGTCCAACGGTTATCCATCCTACGCATTACATGGCCTGCCCAGCTCCATTTCTTCCGCCTAATGTCAACTAGAATATCGGCTATACCCGTTTGTCCTCTGATCCACACGGCTCTCTTCCTGTCTTTTAACGTTAGTCCTAGCATTTTTCGTTCCATCGCTCTTTGTGCGGTCCTCAACTTGTTCTCGAGCTTCTTAGTTAACCTCCAAGTTTCTGCCCCATATGTTAGCACCGGTAGAATGCAATGATTGTACACTTTTCTTTTCAAAGACAGTGGTAATTAAGCTCCCAGTCAGGATTTGGTAATGCCTGCCGTATTTACCCAACCCAATTTTATTCTTCTGTAAGTTTCTTACTCTTGATCAGGGTCACGTGTGAGCAATTGGCCTAGATAAACGTACGCCTTTACAGACTCTAGAGGCTGACTGGCGATCCTGAATTCTTGTTCCCTTGCCAGGCTTTTGAACATTATCTTTGTCTTCTGCATATTCATCTTCAACCCAATTATTACACTTTCTCGATTAAGGTCCTCAATCATTTGCTGTAATTCGTCTCCATTGTTGCTGAATATGACAATATCATCAGCAAATCGAAGGTTGCTGAGATATTCGCCGTTGATCCTCACTCCTAAGCCGTCCCAGTCTAAGAGCTTGAATACTTCTTCTAAGCATGCAGTGAATAGCATTGGAGAGATTGTGTCTCCCTCCCTGACTCCTTTTAGGATAGGTGACTTTGTAGTTTTCTTGTGGAGAACCAAGGTAGCTGTCGAATCCTTGTAGATGTTTGCTAAGATATTTACGTATGCCTCCTGTACTCCTTGATTACGCAATGCCTCTATGACTGCTGGTATCTCTACTGAATCAAATGCCTTTTCATAATCTATGAAAGCCATATAAAGAGGTTGATTGTACTCCGCAGATTTCTCGATTACCTGATTGATCACATGGATATGATCCATCGTAGAATATCCCTTACTGAAGCCAGCCTGCTGTCTTGGTTGGCTGAAGTCAAGTGTTGCCCTGATTCTATTGGAAATTATGTTGGTGAATATTTTATACAATACTGAAAGCAAGCTAATCGGTCTATAATTCTTACATTCTTTAACGTCTCCCTTCTTATGGATTAGTATAATGTTGGCGTTGTTCCAGCTCTCTGGTACACTTGAAGTTGTGAGGCATTGCGTATAACGTTCCGCAAGCTTTTCAAGCATGATTTCTCCTCCATATTTGATTAAATTTACTGCTATTCCATCTTCTCCAGCCGCTTTTCCCTTGTCGTGTCTTTCAAGGCCCTTCTAACTCCATCGCTATTTATAGAAGGAGCTTGTGTATCCGGCTCATCACTATTTCGAATGAAAGTAGCTTGGCGGTTTTGGGAACTGTACAAGTCAGTATATAATTCTTCCGCTGCTTTTACTATGTCATCGAAATTGCTGATGATATTGCATGCTTATCTTTCAGTGCATACATCTTGTCTTGTCCTATGCCAAGCTTTCTTCTTACTGACTTCATGCTGCGTCCATATTTTACGGCTTCCTCAATCTTTCCCACATTATAATTTGGAATATCCCTTGCTTTCTTCTTGTTGATCAGTTTTGACAGTTCAGCGAATTCTATCTTATCTCTTGAGTTCGACACTTTCATGTTTTGTCGTTTCTTTATTAGGTCCTTTGTCTCTTGTGAGAGCTTCCCTACTGGTGCCTTACCTCCCACTTCAATTGCTGCTTCTGAGATCAGCCTAGTTACAGTTTCATTCATTACATCAATGTTATCTTCATCTTCCTGTTCTAAAGCTGCATATTTGTTCGCGAGCAGCAGCCTGAATTGGTCTGCTTTCACCCTTACTGCGTCTAGGTTGGCTTGTTTCCTCTTGACTAATTTCACTCTTTCTCTCTTCAATTTGAGAGAAATGCTAGACCTCACTAACCTATGGTCAATGCACTTTATGTAGCACTTCTACATTCTGCACCATGCTTGGGTCGGCAGAGAGCATGAGATCTATTTCATTCCTTGTTTCTCCATTAGGGCTTTTCTAGGTCCACTTCCTGTTGCTCCGCTTCCTGAAGAATGTATTCATTATTTGGTGCCTATTCATTTCCGCGAATTCTACCAACATCTCTCCTCTTGCATTCCTAGAATCGATGCCGTAGTGGCCAATTGCTTGCTCGCCACCCTGCTTTTTCCCCACAATTACATTAAAGTCGCCCATGACTACAGTATACTGAGTTTGCACCTTTCTCATTACTAATTCGACATCTTCATAAAACTGTTCTATTCTTCCGCTGCATTTACTATGTCATCGAAATTGCTGATGATTATTACCATGCTTATCTTTCATTGCATACATCTTGTTTTGTCCTGCGCCAAGGTTTCTTCCTACTGATTTAATGCTGCGTCCATATTTTCCGGCTTCCTCAATGTTTCCCACGTTCTAATTTAGAATATTCTTTACTTTCTTCTTGTTGATCAGTTTTGACAGTTCAGCGAATTCTATCTGATCTCTTGAGCTGGACATTTTCATGTTTTGTCGTTTCTTTCTTAGGTCCTTTGTTTCTTGGGAGAGCTTACCTACTGGTTGCCTTGGTGCCTTACCTCCCACTTCAATTGCTGCTTCTGAGATCAACCTTGTTACGGTTTCATTCATTACCTATATGTTGTCTTTATCTTCCTTTTCTGAAGCTGCATAGTAGTTTGCGAGCACCAGCCTGAATTGGTCTGCTTTTACCCTTACTGCCTCTAGGTTGACCTGTTTCATCTTGACTAATTTCAATCTTTCTCTCTTCAAATTGAGAGAAATTCTAGACCTAGTACCCTATGGTCACTGCACTTTACCTTACCTAACATTTCTACATCCTGCACTATGCTTGGATCGGCAGACAGTATGAAATCCATTTCATTCCTTGTTTCTCCATTAGGGCTTTTCGAGGTCCACTTCCTGTTGCTGCGCTTCCTGAAGAAGGTATTCATTATTCGAAGCCTATTTTTTTCCGCGAATTCTACTAACATCTCTCCTCTTGCATTCGTAGAATCGATGCCGTAGTTGCCTATTGATCGCTCACCAGCCTGCTTTTTCCCACTTTTGCATTGAAGTCGCCCATAACTACAGTTTCCTGAGTTTGCACCTTTCTCATTGCTAATTCAACATCTTCATAAAACTGTTCTATTTCTTCATCATCGTGACTAAAGGTTGGGGCGTAGGCTTGTACTAAATTCATTTTGTACCTTCTATTCAGCCTTACTACGACGACTGCTACCCTCTCATTAATGCTGTAGAATTCATCAATGTTGCCCGCTATGTTGTTATGGACTAGAAATCCTACCCCGGATTCTCTCTTATTTGGAAGACCTCTGTAGCAGAGGACGTGGCCATTAGTCATCACTGTGTATGCCTCACCAGTTCTTCTAACCTCACTAAGACCAATCATATCCAAGGCAATGCCTGATAATTCTTCAAATATTCCTGCTAAGCTAGCCTCACTGGAGAGGGTGCGCGTGTTGAACGTTGCCAGGGTCAGTTTGCATTAGCGGCCTGGCCGGACCCAGAGATTCTTAGCACCCTCTGCCGCGTAGCAGATCTGACCGCCGCCTTGGTCAGGTGCTCTTCAGCCACTGGGGACTGAGGGCCAGGGGTAATTGTCGGAGTCATGAGAGAGGTAGTGGCCGAATACTGCACCAGGGAGGCCAATTCCTGTTCTGGTGAGGGAGTGACCTAGATGAAGCTTAGTGGGCCTTCCTAGTTTGGTTGCACCTGAACTAGTATAGCCCGACTATAGCTCTCGGAAATATATTTTTTCTTGCCGGTGTCAGGCACCACTCCATTCCTGAAAATGTAATGAACTGGAGTAGGATTCGAACTTACGTCCTTCAGATTTGAAGCCGGGTATGCTACCTCTGCTCCACGCCACCACTATCGGAAGCGGATACACATCCTTTTTGGTGACCGCGCTCAGTTTCCTGTAATCAACGCAGAACCGCCACGATCCATCCTTCTTCTTTTTTAAGATTACTGGTGCTGCCCAAGGACTAGAGGACTATTGAACAACACTTTTCCGTAGCATATTTTACCTGTTTAGCGATAACTTTCCTCTTTGTTAAAGAAACGCGGTAAGGCTTTTGTAGAATGGGGTGCGCAGATCCGGTGTGAATTCTGTGGGGAGCCCGAGAACGCGGGAGTGAAGCCTGCTTGTCGCCTTGTGTGAAATCTGACACAGAAAGATGTGCCTGCAAAACCTGTGCGAGAGCGTGACGCTCATGTGAGGGCAGCGCCTTGTTGCTCATCTGTAGGATCTGTTCTTCAGAAGTCCTTCGGTGGGGATCGCTAGTATGAGACTGCTCCTCCTAGCTTAGAACTGTAATGGAGCTGTAAGTAATCTCGTAAAATTCAGTGAGCTTCATATCACGCGGAGCACAGCAGTGACGCAAGAGCAATTGAAAGCGCACCAATTTGAGGCGCCATTCACTACTCTCACGAGAGAGCGTGGCACAAGTACATCGTTCTTTGCGCAGCTCGACGTAAGTGGCTGGACTTGCGCCTCAAACGATAAAAGGTGGGCAGTAGCGATATTGACAGGGACACGTGATAGCGAACAAGGCGGTAGCAGTAAATTGTTTGAAACAACACAATAGTTTTTCTCTCGTAAAGATGTGTCGGCAAGTGTGGCGAGAAGCGCGCTATTCAAAGTAATTTCGCCTGCGCCACAGTTAACGGAAGCACCACAATCCTGAAGAAAGTGAATCCCGAGAATCACATCATGAGTGCACCGCGGTAGTACGAGAAATTCTGTTTTAAGATCTTCTCCTCCGAATAAAACACTTGCAACACAAGTACCAAGAGGAATAAGGCACTCTCCACTTACACCGCGAAACGTCACACCATCACTCCACGGGAACATAACTTTCCGACCCAGCCTCTCTTTGAAAGTCACACTCATGACCTAAATCATAGCACCAGTATCC
The DNA here is from genome assembly GCF_013339745.2 of Dermacentor silvarum. Taxonomy (NCBI): domain Eukaryota; kingdom Metazoa; phylum Arthropoda; class Arachnida; order Ixodida; family Ixodidae; genus Dermacentor; species Dermacentor silvarum. Next base: position 132,519,712 of record NC_051158.1, on the reverse strand, counting down.
ACTAATGCTTTTGCAGGTATACTATCAATTAACACACGCACTTTGTTCTTCACCATCATAATAGGCAGAAGAATATTTCGCAGAGACGCAGACTGTCCTGCGACCTTACCTCCATCGTCCGCGCCGGCTAGTTTCCAGACGGTGGTGGTGACGTAGCACGTAGCCGTGGTGACGGTTGATGGCGTTGGCGACTCATTGGGGGCGTCAGGCTGCGGTCTGAAGCTGGCCAGCCACTCCTTCTACTATATTGACGGAAGGTATTCCGGGGTGGCGCGCCTGCGGTGTTTCCAGTACCAAGGTCTGTCGGTCAGTGGTCGTCATAACTATCACGTTCAAAACTAGGCCAAGCTGGTGGTCGGCCATATGTTGTTGTCTGTCGGCGCCGACGACAAAAACGAGCAATGTGTCCGGAGGCGCCACAGCTGTAGCACACAGGCGATGCGCGATCGACGTTGTAAGCCTCGGGGTCAACCCTGGGACACTGCGAATAATAAACGCGATCATCCGAATGGCGATTCATGGTGGTAGCTCGACGAGTGCGTTGATCGTGCGTCGCGACGTCAGGAAAGGAACGTCGGTGCTGTCGCTGCTGATCGACTCGACAGTCTGGAACGCCTGACATGGCAGAAAATGCGGACATAGCAGATGCAAGTTCTTGAGGTTGGTTGGAAGCACAACCAAGCTGTTCGACATCCGCCCCTTTGTTGTGTCGATCAAGTTCTTCACGGACAATTTGCCTTATAGTTGCCGCTAGGTCAAACTGAAAACTGTAGTTTTCGTTGTCGTCAACGCATGCCACCGTTGTGACATTCGCTAACCTCCCGAACTTGGGCGTGATACGGTGCATCTTACAGGCCTCAAATGTGCGGCAATGCTTGAGGAGGTCGGCGACCGAGGCGATACTCTCCTTTCCGATTAAATAATTGTAAACATCCTCGGCTATGCCTTTGAGAAGGTGTCCGAAGCTGTCCTCTTCAGACATTCGAGGATTGACTGTCTTGCAAAGCTTCAGGATCGCCTCTGTGTACGCAGCACAGGTCTCACCTGGGACTTGAGCGCGCTGAAGAAATGTCTGCTCCGCCCGCATCCTTTTCGAGGTGGAATCGCCAAACCACTCTGTGAGGTTAGTGAGGAAGCTGTCCCACGTTGTGAAAGTATCTTCATGGTTCTCGAACCACACTAGCGCAGTGTCTGTGAGGAACAGAACGACATTGTCGAGCTGAGCCATGGAGTTCCAGCCGTTGTACTTGCTCACATGCTTGTAATGGGTGAGCCATTCCTCCACGTCCTCGCCGAATTTTCCTTAGATAGGGCGGGGCTCCATCTGATGCATCCAGGCGCCGGTTTTTCGCACTGGAGCAGCCAGAGAAGGCTGTTGGTCGCCGCTGTGGGACATCGGGATCTCCAGTGGTGTCGGAGACGGTTAAGGTTGAGCCGGCTTTATTTAAAAGACCAGGTTTATGCTCAAGTAAAGATGGTGTTGTTGTTGTTGTTGTTGCCTCAAAACATGGTGTCCATAGGCTGCGCCAGTTAACATCTTCCTCCTCTTCTCCTTACCCGGCTCATGCCGTGGCAATGATGCGGCGCTTTTGCAAGCAGTGCGGTCATCATATCAATTTTATCGTGCTATAGTGCACTGCACCGATGCCGCCAAAGAAAATATCCTCGAAAGGCAGATTCCCCCGACGTGCAGCCTTTTGGCCACATCGTATTGAGCAAGGAACAATTAAAGATCACGATCCCTGGCACAGAACCAAATCAAGGCACATACATGCTTGCCCAGAGCGAACTAAATTGTAGCTTGCCAAGTGGTAGCGCAGGCAAGGAGCTTTACTGCCGTCTGACTTGCCACATAATTGAAATAGTTTTCCTAGGGTTTTTCAGCATTATGCGGCCGAGAATGTCACACTTTCGCACATACATGTCCTGAGTAACATTTCGTGATAACAATTTCGCACTCACCCATGGCTCTCACAGTTGTTCTAGAGCCAAGTTCTTGCTAAGTTAGAGCAGTATAAATATTTAGGATAGTGAGTTACTAACAAACTGTCGCTGAAGAGACACATAGACAGAGTTGAAGATAATGGTTTATGCAAGGTGTTCTTTTTAAGGCGAACGCTGAAGCTTGCTATACCCCACGTGCGGACATTTGCCTACAAAACTATTATCCGTAAAATGCTATGATACGCTATAATAATTCGTTACCCGTTCACTAAAACCAACATTCAAAAATTATACAGAATACAGAAAACGGCTTAGATTGATTTACAGCTCGTATGGTCGCAGTTCTAGAAGCGTACTAATAAAAAGGCGTACTTTCCCTCTAGTTAGCCACAGAAATATGGTTTACAGCCTTAAATTATTTTATCAATCAGACAATGGTCATTCAAACAGTGGCATGTCAAATGTTTTATCTTTTTATTCTGGTTACTCTGGTTCTAGTTCATTAGATAATGAGGGCTCGAATCCGGCACCATTGATGCCTTCAGGCAGCATATGTGGGTTTATTGACCAGCTGCAATCATCCAAAAAGATCACGTGCTCGTGAAGCCTGCGCCAGAAAGTATGTTCCACATCCGCCCCTAGGTTTGTGAGTGGTGGCGCTGGCTAACACTCCCAGGGTGAATTCTAGTTGTAAAACATAAATACCCCAGAGAGAGGATGGGAAAACGGCTCCACGGTAGATCAATTGTGAGAAAATCTCACGCGTAATGCGAAGACGTGGGTTCGTTCCCCACCGGCGGACAGTTGGATTATCATACACTTTAATTTCTGTTAGTCTATCATGTTCTTACATGCAATTAGTATGTACAGGTGATTTCCCCTATGTTGTCCTTGGTGCAATTGTTTGTTAGCTTATTATGATATATATATATATATATATATATATATATATATATATATAGATATGCATTGCCCATGTCAGGCGCCACACCCTGCCTGAAAATGTAGTGGACTGGAGAATCATTCGAACTTAAGACTTTCAGATTAGGAGCTGGGTGTTCTACCTCTGCTCCACGCAACCGTTCGCCCGCACGTATACATACGTCAGTGCAATTTAGTCAGGTCCGAGAAAGCTTGTCACAGAAACCTGGTTGGAGGGAATTATGAAAACATTCGATGGCAAAATTTCATACAGCTCAACGACAATTTTGAAAATATAAGGTTTCTGATTAGTGCCAACGGCTTGAAATCATAGTGTAGTGAGATTGACAAACTACGCTCGCCAAGTTTCGCGAAGTGGTCATGACACATAATCTTCCTCCCTTCTCTGCACTGGAATGTGTCAAAATCCAGTACAGTTCAAGCTCTGCAATAAGTACGTAATGTCACGTAGACTTCGATTTGAAACGTTGAGGCGTAAGAATGCTGAACACACACCATCGATAAGCAGCCCGAATATGTGCTTACTGCTTAAACAAGTCAGTGTGTAGTACACACTTAGGCGCATGCGCTGCTTTTTGTGGCGGAATTAAAAGCTAAGCATGATTTTTACTCTCATATTATTCAGGCACTAACTTTTCCTAAAAAATTAAGCAGCCCTTCTAGCATATTTAGGACATAAGGTTCTCGTGAAGCAGCTTTGGTTGAGCGTACATTCATGGGTATAAACGTTTCTCTTCAAATTACTTTTACTTTCAGAAACGCCTACTATCACGTGCAAAAGTTGAAAACCGTGTTCCTGTTTGTCGCCAATGCCTTCAAGGGTGAGTGAAATGTTCTTATATCACCTATTTTCCTTTAAAAATATCTAATTTCTTGTGCATGCCATATGTTTCCGGCTTTTGTTGCTGAAAGTATGCTAAAATATAATGTGGATTGATCTAATGATAAGTAAGTGCCTCTACATAATGTAGCATACATATTTTAGATGACTCTACTCCGCATTGCAAAGCCCATTCTCTTTGGTATAGATTGTACAAGGAACCGCTGTTGTAATGACCTCTGCGTGTTCTATTTGCCGTGTTCATTCAGCGTAACCGTGTCTGTGCACACACGGTGCATATACGGCAATAAGGGGAAGTAAATTAGGCTTGCATAACTATAAATGCGAATGGCATTCTTCGCCTATTTCAGGCGTTTTGATCTTATCTATCCGTCTATCTATCTATATAACTATGCGTTCTCTTACGCCAACCCAGTGGCACAAGTTGCCTACTTGCTTGGGCCGCTAATTATGTGCTTCTGGTCATGATGCCGTCGTGGTTGTTCGATTGTCGTCATTTCAGCCTCGTGATCTTACTCTAGTCATGCCGTCGTCGTGACGTCTCTTTCACTGACATAGTCGTCCAGGTTGCGTAATACCTATGGAAATTTGGCATCGGCTCATAGTCGTGATGCTCCAGTGGTTGTTGAACCACCTTCATTACAGCTTCTCATCCGACACCTGTCATACCATTGTCCTCACGCCATCCCCGACATGCATTCGTTGTCGCACCGCCATCCGTGGTGGCCGTTCAATTTCCGTCATTCCAGCCTGGTGATCTGAACATGGTCATGGTGTCTTCGTGACTCCTTTGAATCCAACTCAGTATCCAAATAGCTTGGGTCACTAGGTGTGTGTTCGGGGTTGTGACGCCATCGTGGCCATTTCATTGTCCTCATTGTCTTTCCACTTTTGTAATGCCGTCGTCAGCAGGCTATCGTCGTCACACTTTCGTCTTCATGTCCTCGCCATCAAGCTGTGGTTTTATCATTGTCATCACTACCGTGACGTGATTCAATTGTTGTCATGCCAACGTCTTCATACAGCCTTTGCTTTTCCGTCGATGTCAGTCATTCTACATCATTACAATGTAATCATACTGTCGTCATTCAACTGTAATTAGTACACCCTTGTCATGCCGTCATCATCAGTCGCTATCATGACTCCATTGTCAGCCCGTTGTCCCGATGCCGTCGTGGTTGTGAAATCGTCGTCATTGCAGCTATGTCACCCGACTCTCGTCATGCCGTCGTAGTCAAGCCAATGTTGTCATACAAGTTTCTTGATGCAGTCATCGTCACTCCATTGTCATCATACACTCCTCGTCACCGCATTGTACTCATGTTGTCGTCATCACGTTGTCGTCTTTACACCATCATCATAATTTAGGCATCTTATTCTCGTCAGGTCGTCGTCGTTATACGCCTTTAGGTCGATCTATCGATATCATTCCTTCTTCGTCAGTTCATGGTCACTGCGTCGGCGTCATACAATCGTCAACATGCCTACAAGCTCAAAGCCAATATTGGCAGGCGAGTGCCATAGCAAAGTGGGACGATATCGCACTATGTGGTATATAGGAGAGGTGACGGAAATCTCAGAATCACCACTACACATGTTAAAAAAACGACTTCACGAATGCGGTATCTAGCTACATTGTTATATCGATATTCTTCATACTATCGACAGTCATTGTGCGATGAGTTCTGGCAAACTTTTCATGTGTAGGAATTCTGAAACTTTCCCTTTCAACCATCTGACGAACTTCATCGCAATGCACCAGCGTAACGGAATGAGCAACATTTCTGAAAAATAATAGCTAAGCATGAATGCAGAATTTTCGCAACTTTAGGTCAGTATGTTGGCAGAGTACTCGCTTCGAATATCATACACATTTGTGGCACTTCGTCACAGGTTTTTTGCTGCGCGCATATTTATTTATTCTGTGTCAACATATGTATATTTCTATAGATATACTCTGTATTATTTTCAAGAACAAATTTTTGATAGGAAAAACTATACTGGAAGTATGATCTCGTGGACTGGAGGCGCTAGTATAGCGTAGGGTAGAGAATGCACTCGTCGCTTGTCGCGGTAAATTTTGAGCATAATGTAGCTGCGCAGAGAGCGCAAAGGGATATGGCATGAAATTGGATGTCATTCCATAAGCATGTGGTAATCAGTGGTGAAGTTATAGTGTCTGATATTCAGAATACAAGAATACGGCGTGGACCGTATCCCCCCTTGGAACGTCGCCCGTCCCCATCCCTTGCATACGCGACAAGATGCCGTGCCTCAAACAACCATCCTTCTCAGCTTAACCTCGCGCGCTTCTCGCACAGACAGCATATGGTCCACGGCCCGACCTTATCCCAATTGGGCCTTATACGGAACCTCACGCCGATGTCAATGCCCACAATGGTATCTCACCTGAAGCGTCTATGTAATTGAGATCGCTATACAAGCGGTCAACCTTGGTATAAAAGAAAGCGCACCTCTCTTGTCAAGCTTTTTAAGTGGTTTTCGATTGAGTGACGTGACCGCTAAGGACCCACCGCCAACTGATGGCGCTTATGATCGATTTACTAGATTGCTGGACATAACCCTTCATTAAAACCACGCATTGAGATCTTTTCTAACTTGTTCGGCGCGAGTCTAACTCAGGTGTCTAAGCAGGCCCGTTTGAGAAATACATTTGAAACGTTTCGGACTGCATCTGCCGCCAATATTTCTCAGAATAGACACGTTGCGACTGCGATATATTTCATTACATACCTACACAATCTCCATTATCCTCCTACCCTTCTCTACAACCTCGCCTTGCAACCCGAATTGTAAGATTGGATCAGAAAAGCAGTGTCTTTTGTAGTTCGTGCCTCTGAAAGCATTGCATTGCAATGACACTGGCCTGTGCTAAACCAAAATAAGAAAAAGGCAAAAATCATATCGAGCTGGCTCATACGACGGGGCCATCAAAAAATAAGATGGGTCCTCCATTTCAATACGGAAGCAGACAGCAGAGCCGTGACGCTTGCGACCTGTGTTTGAAGCAACGCGATATAGCCTCCAATACGGATAAACACCAGACTGTGGAATCAATTTATTGCCTCCGCGGAAATAATTTTCTTGTCGACCGGAAACTAATGAATCTTTTAAAATTATACAATGAAACACTCCTTGCATGGTGCTTTACAAGTCCTAGTGTATAACTAAATCTTCTTTGGGGAAATTTTAGCGAATATGTTTACATCTTGATATTATATACTGAAAGTAATACTTTTCAAATTTACTCCGATGCAAGCTTTCAGCTGAAGTTTGTAAGAAGAGAAAGAAGGCAACGATATGTAGCTAGAACTTTAAATCGTGCACAGTAGGTGAAGATCAAAGCCCCTTTCTTAAGGACAGCTGGTTGAACATGAAGCTTTCGCCCATGCAAATCGAATCAAAGTCCAAAGCCAACGACCACTGATTGAATGCAATAAGTGCTGAGAGACCCGATGCGATGCATATGTGATTTGATTGCTTGTTTACGATTGTATTTTTTAACGTTGATGTTGAATGAAGACGCATTTGGTTAAGCTACATAGCCTTTATTTTAGATCATGTAGCCGTTGATTAAACGCACACACTCACACTTTCACGGTCTGCATGCATGCCGTTGCCGCACGAACGCGCTCGCGCTTACGCTCTTCTTCTACAGTGCGCTGTACACGCGGCCTACCCATCGTGAGGGCCGGGAATGCATTGAGCGACGCGCGTAATGCAATGCAGATAGACGCAGTTCGTCTGGGTAACGTGGCGTTGCAGTTCCCATTGTTCTTATCGGTACAACTTCCAATTTAAACTGTAGTGTTCTAGACTGTGTGCGCCGATGCGCAGATTGTTCTATTGTGTACGCAGATATTTCCATTGTGTAAGTTGGCTTCCCTGCAGTGCGTTTTCGGTATTCACGGACCAATCAGTGAGACATAGAAAGCTTCACTTTAAAAACACGTGTAAACGAGCGAAGTTTCATTTTCTGGACACATGAGTCCGTAGGCAAAAGCGCAATGGAAATATTTCCTAATAGATCCCAAATGCTTGCTTGTTAGAAATTTTTTACAAGCTTTTTCGCCACTTCTCGCACCCCACGGATGTTGATAAATTGCGCGAAAATACATGCTGTTGTACGATTTATCCTTTTTAATGTTTTACATGCCACGGCCCGACCATCGAAATCAAACTTAAAACCAAACCGACATCACCAGCCCTTCCGCTTTCGGGAAAATGGGAGTAAACAAAGCTTGTCGATCTCATTGTGTATCTGACCTTCGTGATGACATTATTTCTTTCTCTCTCTCTCTTTATTTCTTTCTCGCTTTCGCTATCTCTTCCTTTCTCTCTGTTTTTCTTTCTTTGTTCCTCTTACCTTCGTAGTGATTTTCTTTATTTCTATTTCTCTCTGTCTTTCTCTCTATTTATCTTTCCTTTTCTCTCCCGTTCTCTATCTTCCTTTCTCTCTCTCTTTCTCTCTGTCTTTCTTTTTATATATCTCTTCCTTCCTTTCTCTATCTTCCTCTCTTTGCTTCTCTGACCTTCGTGGTGATATTCTTTGTCTCTCTCTCGTTCTTTTTCTCTCTCTTTCTCTTTCTCTCTTTATCTGACCTCCGTTGTGATTTTCCATATTTCTTTCTAACTCTCTCTTTCTCTCGGTATTCCTTTCTCTCTCTCTCCCATTCTTTCTATTTCGTCCCTCGTATGTGCCAATGAACTTGTACCCTTTCTACACATTCTCCAGGATCGGCCCACTTTTCAGCGTGACACCGCCGCCACCACCGCCAACACCACCGAAACTTGTGAGCCTCTAAAGCTTCGCTTAAAAATGTCTCACTGGTGAGCGCGAAATTGAAATACGCTGAATATGAACACCACACGGTAGTCCGAGAAGCGTAGTATATTGCCGTATTTCGAATGTGGTAGTTTGAATATTTGTTTCAATTAGCCACGAAATATTACACGCACACCACTAAAAAAAATTAAATGCATGTCGCCACATTTAAATAACACAAAGCACAAGACGTGGTATGACTGCTACAGGGAAGGTATGGCATTCGGCCGGACGGACAGGAGCATAATAACGCCCACACAAGAACGGGAACACTACGCATCGTTTACTCAGTGACAGCCTTTTTAAAGCCATCATCAAACAGCTATGGCACTTGTGATGATGTCAGCCTGATCTCACGCAAATGCTGTTGTCTATCCTTGTTATCACTTTCACTTTGCAGCTCATGACTATTACTTCTACCACCATCCTTTAATGTTTTCTTCACTTATTACCCACGTCAGAACCCATTTGAGTGGTTTTTGAGTGTTAATCATTTTTCGCGCAGTCATTGTCATTATGGCGAAGTAATGCTCATGACATGACTTCTACCGCCACCCTTTAGTGTTTCCTTCACTTAGTATCCATGTCAGAAACTATTTGAGTGGTTTTTGAGCGTTAATCTTTTTTGCTGAGTCATTGTCATTTCTGCGGAGTCATGCTCATAAATATGAATTCTATCAAAATGATTTAGTGTTTCCTTCACTTAGTACCCACGTCAGAACCCATTTGAGTGGCTTTTGAGTGTTAATCTTTTTTTGCTGAGCCGTCATTTTTGCTGAGGCATGCTCATGACTATGACTTCTTCTTTAGTGTTTCTTTCACTTAGTACCCACGTCCGAACCCATTTAAGTGGTTTTTGAGTGTTAATCTTTTTTTCGCTCAGCCATTGTCACTTATGCTGAGTCATGCTCATGACTATGACTTCTACCGCCGTCTTTAGCGTTTCCTTCACTTAGTAGCCATGTCAGAACCCATTTGAGTGTTAATGTTTGCTCGCTGGGTCATTGTCATTTTAGGCAGCTGTTTTATGACCCATATGAGACGCATGCCAAGATATTCATGTCGTGACCTATCATTTATGTTCGTCATACACTTGTCATAATTATGCCAATTTTGGTACCTACCAACTTAAGGAAACGACCATGAGACCGCCAAGACGTACGCAGATGCTTTATGACCTACATGACACACATTTCATGATATTCATGTCATGCCCTAATATTTATGTTCGTCATAGACTCTTGTCATATTATGGCAATTTTGGTAAATACCAGAGAGAGAGAGACAAAACTTTATTTTGATGAGGCACGGAGAAGCGTCGATCTCCGTGGTGGGTGGAGCCTTCAGTCCAGGGCCCCAGCGGCGGTGGCAGCACTTTCGGCTCTGGCGATAAGCTTGCGCTGATCCTCCAGTGCCGAGCTGGTCAGCACCATCTCCCATTGCTCGTGCGTTGCGTTTCGATTTGGAGAGTTATTGGGGATATTTTGGCATGCCCATGTGGTGTGGTAGAGGGTAGCTCGCTCTGTACAAAAAGGACAAAGGGGCTGATAAAGGGTGGGGTACATCGCGTGAAGGAGCGTGAGGTGAGGATAGGTGTTGGTCTGGAGTTGCCTCCAGGTCGTGGCTTCAGCTCTGGTGAGGGATGGGTGGGGTGGCGGCATCGTTCTTCTCGAAAGGCGGTAGTGCTGCAGTATATCGTAGTAAGTTTGTAGTGTCTGGACTTAGGTCTTCTGGCGTCTCTTGCAGTGCCCGGTTGCAGTGACCTCGGGCTATCGTGTGTGCACGATGGTTTCCGCTGACGCCTTCATGTCCCGGTGTCCAAATTATCGTGGTGCGGGGTAGTTCGTTGAGGCGATGTAGAATATCGCATGCGATTTTATGTAGATGGCCGTTCGCGTAGGCTCGACATGCTGATTGACAGTCTGTAAGAATATATAGTTCTTCGTTTTGTCTCGATGCCGAGATGGCGAGGGCAATAGCGGCCTCTTCGGCTGCGGCGACGTTCTGCGTACGAACGGAGGCGGATACCAGTTCTTGCTGTCTGTGTCCAGCCACGCTGATTACCATGCCCTCTCCATTCGGGTACATGGCCGCATCTGTCCAGCGAGCAGTGGAGAGAGTGCCGTATCTCCTTTCTATTGTTATCGCTCGTGCTTTTCTCCTGCCCAAGTGATATTCCGGGTGCATGTTACGCGGAACAGGCGCCACCATTATTTGCTCGTGTAGGGACTTGCGGAGTACTTCTTGATTTTTGGTTGTCGCCACGGGGTATTGCAACCTTCGAAGTGTTGCTCTGCCTGTTTTAGTGAGGTTGAGGCGCATGATTTGCGCATGTCGGTGTGCTTCAATTAGTTCTTCTAAGGTGTTGTGGATGCCTAGGGATAGAAGTTTCGTTGTTCCGGTGCCTGGAGGAAGGCCGAGGGCTTGTTTGTACGCTTTCCGCAGTAACACATTTATTTGGGCTTTTTCTGTTGATGTTAAGTTCAAATAAGGTGTCGCGTACGTGACTCTACTGACGATAAGGGCCTGAGTCAAGCGTAATAAGTCTTCTTCCTTCATGCCATGTCTGCGACTGGCAACTCTATTAATCATGCGGGCTACGCTGTAGGCAGTTTGTTTCAGTGCGTTTACAGTGTGGTTATTGCGACCACTATTTTGCATGGAGACACCTAATATGCGGAGTGTTTGGACTCTGGGTATAGGTTTTTGGTTTAGGTATATTTCTATGGCCTCTCTCTCTGTGCTTTTTCTTCTTGATTTCTTTTTGAGAACGAGGAGCTCGGATTTTTCTGGGGAGCATTCCAGGTTGCACTCTTTGGCGTATTCGGTGACAGCGTCTGCCGCCGCTTGCAGGGCGTCCTGCTGTTCTCCATCCGAGCCTCGAGTTGTCCAAATGGTAATGTCATCCGCATATATTGCGTGACGAAGGTGCGGAATCTTCTCTAGATGCTCTGGGAGGTTTTTCATGGCGACGTTGAAGAGAAAAGGCGATAAGACTGATCCCTGAGGAGTGCCTCTATTTGGAACCTTTTTCTCTTTTTTTCTGAGGGTGCGGTCCGTTAAGAATGCTCGAATGTAGTTATAGATTCGTTCGCCGCAATTGAGTTGCGATAAGTTTTTTAGGATGGCCTCATGAGCTACGTTATCAAATGCGCCTTTAAGGTCCAGTGCGAGTATGCATTTTACATGTGTGGTGACATGGTCCAGTACTTCTTCCTTCAATTGAAGTAGTATGTCTTGAGTCGACAAATGCGGCCTGAAGCCGTACATCGTGTCAGGAAAGAAACCCGTGTCATCCACGTGAGGCTTCAGGCGATTGAGCACAGCGTTTTCGAAAAGCTTCCCCAGGCACGACGTCAGGGATATGGGTCGCATGTTGGTGAGACCTGGAGGCTTGCCCGGTTTCGGTATTAGTACTATGTGCGCGTGTTTCCATTCATTTGGTAGTGTTCCCGCTTCCCAATGGGTATTAAAGAAAGTCGTTAGGGCTTCTATTGAGTTGTCGTCCAGGTTTCTCAGCATTTTGTTTGTGAGCCCATCTTGTCCGGGTGTTGTGTTTCGAGTGAAGGGAGTGAAGCGCTGTCCAGACTTCCGTGATTTCAAATGGGCGATCTAGGTCTTCATTTGGCTTCCCACTATATTTTGGTATAGATGTTTGGTTCCGTGTGTGATCGCCGATGTATTTGGCCTCTAGCTCTCGCAGAATATCTTCATCCGACCCCGGTTGGTTGCGAAGTATGCGTCTGATTGTGTGCGAGGTTTGTTGCTTGCTTTTGGTTGGGTCCAGTAGGTGTTTTAGGATTGCCCACGTTTTAGACGAGCTGAGCCTTCCGCTCAGGCTGGCGCACATTTGTTGCCAGTTTTGGCGCACCAAGACAGTAGCGTATTCTTCCGCCTGTTGTGTAAGAGCAGCTATGCGCAATTTTAGTTTTCTGTTATGCTTTTGTTTGCGCCATCTTTTCAAAAGGCCTCTATGAGCGTCCCACATATGCACGAGATGTGGGTCTTCCACCGGATGTTCCGTGGTGAGTTGCATCTGCTTTGAGTGTTGCCTGATCGACTCCTTGAGCTCACTCGTCCATTGTTGCAGCGATGTGATATCCTCCTTTTCTCTATTTTGTTGAACTCTCGCTTTACGAAATGCCGCCCAATCCGTCAATAAGATCTGACTGATGCGTTCGCGTGTATGCTTGAGCGAAATGGTAACCTCCAGGATGTGGTGGTCACTACCCAGCGTTTCTTCCATATTTCTCCATGTAGCCTTTTCGTGGTTCCTGATCATGGTAAGGTCCGGACATGTGTCCCTTGATACACTATTTCCCACTCTAGTTGGAAAGTCTGGGTCTGTGAGGAGTGTGAGTGCGTGTTTTTGAATGAGCGAGTGGATGGTGTTTCCTTTCTTTGAAGTGAGGTTGTAACCCCAAGTCGGATGCATCGCGTTGAAGTCGCCTAGCACAAGCAGCGTGTTGTTTTTCGCCTCCTTGAGTGCCGATCTGATGAGGTAATCAAAATTTTCACCACACTTTTTTGGTGGGCTATATATGTTTAGGACGAAGACGCTGCGTGCCTTCCTGTCTGCCGGCAGTATTTCTATAAATACGTGGTCAATCTCACTACCATCCAGTGTGCGTTCTATTGCCGTCAGCCTGCGGCAGACAAGCACTGCTACCCTTGTATCTGTCTTTGCCATATATGTTTCATATCCGGACATGGTGGGCCTCGTACCTGTTTCCTGCAATGCGATAACCTGCGGTGGAGTTGTTGCGGTTTTTATGTATTGTTGTAGTGTGGCTTTTTTTCTTGAGAAGTTTCTGCAATTCCACTGCCATGCATGGAGTTCTTGTGCGTGATTATTGCGCTTACTCGCCATCGTGAGGTAATGGTGTGTTCTCCATGGACCTATCGAGATCCTCGACGCTTGAGTTCGCTTTCGGCTTCTTTCTTTTCTTTCCTTTAACAGGAAGATTGTCCGCTAGCTGCTCGCGGAAGGCGAGAAGCTGTTCCTGAAGTTTTTCGTGGAGGAAAAGTTGAAGTTGCTGCATCTGACGCTGTTCCTGCAGCTGCAGCTGTTGTTGTAGCTTTTGCGACAGGGAAGTTTCTATCTGGTGAAACATTTCGACGGACGACGGAGTGGTATTGGGAAGGGAGTTTGATTCCGATGACAGAGAAGCGAGATGCTCCTTGCAGGTGGTCGCTACCGCCTGACTTTCCGCTAGCGAAGCTCTTAGTTTGGCTATTTCTTCCTTTGCGGCTTTTATCTCATCTTTGGCCTCTTTCATTTCTTTAGTGTGTCTTTCTTTGATTTTTTCTATTTCTCTAATGTAAATTTCCCTAGTCTCCTTTAACTCCCTCGCGTGTGTCTCTCTGTCCTCTTTGAGTTGTTTACGGAGTTCCTCTATGAAAGTGGGGATTGCTATGTTTTTGTCTGCAGAGTTGGGATCACGAGCAGTGAGAGACGGAAAACAATGTTGTGACCAGCTCACCTGCGAGTTTGACGATTTCTGCTGCCCTGGCGCTGCTATATGCCTGGCACGGGACGTCGACCTATGTCGGGATCTTGACCGGGATTTCGATCGTGTTCCCGCCCGAGAGGAGTTCTGTGGCTGGCGAATGGTGGGCCGCGATTCCCTTTGGTCTGCTGTTTTCTTGGATTGATTCCGGTATCTTTCGGGACAATCCCTTGCAGCCGTGAGGTGTTCGCCATGGCATAGGGCACACTTTGGAGTGCACTCGTGATCTTGCGCAGGGTTGGCCGTACCACACTTTGCACACAAGTTCACGTCTGGTTGAGGGCACACGTCTGCGCGGTGTCCCACCGTGCGACACAGTTGACATACTTGTTTCGCGGAGCGGTACAAGTAACAGCGTTTTTCTCCGTCCATGTAATACACGACGAAAGGCACTTCTTCCCCTTCGAAAGTGATGAGAGCCGAGTGGGTAGTACCTAGCATTCTCGCATACAGGACTGCATGTCCTGGCGCGTAAAGTCCTTCCATCAGAGTCCTTACTGAGGTTCCAGGGGTTATGCCGTGGATGACACCTTTGCCCGAGTTGTCAGGCGTTGCTGCGTATGCGGTGACTGCGTATTCTTTCTCTCCAAGTTGTAGAGATTTGATTCCGATTAGCTTGATCGCGTAATCTCTGTCGGGTACGCTCGCGATGGCGATGTTTTGTTGTGGCTCTATTCTTACGATCATGGTTTGCGTGCACGTTCCGATTGGCTGATTACTCGCCCTTTTGATGCTGTTGGCGATTTGATCCGTCTGCCACCTAGCAAACGTAAAAGTTTCTCGAGGGCGGAAAATCACCTTGTAATCATCTTTCGGTAGCGGAGGGAGTCGTCTGTGCACCGGTGCGGATGCCGGTTGGGCGTGCTGCGTCTCCTGTGTCGTAGTTGACATAGATGTATTTTCTGCTGTTTTGCTCGGCGTGCATTTAGACTTCCTACTCTTTACTGTGATCCATGGATCGTCATTTTTCGGCTCTTCGGAGGATTCTGACGTTACTGGGCCGTTTTCTGACGTGTCCATGAGCACGTGCTGCTGGGGCGGCGTGTCCGCGTCCATGCTGTGTGCCAAGCGAGCGCTAGCCCTAGCCGTACACGTCGAAACAAAAACGTCGGTAAAGTCCGTAAGATTTGGTGGACTGGCCTGAGAGTGGTCTCGAAAGATGCCTCTTCACTTGCGGCGCTGGTTGACGTCGGTGTCAGGTCGATACGGCAAGTAATTCAGCAGATATTGAGGTGAAAAGCAGGAGCCCATGTGAGGCGCGTTCGCATAGGCCAACCTCGTCGTCTTCTTCCTGGTAAATACCAAGTTAACGATACGTTCATGGGAGCACCAAGACGTAGGCGGCTAGATAGATAAATACTGTCAAAGTGGCAAATGTTCGCCAGTGATGCTTCGCCCGAAATGTTCGGCAAATGTTCGGCAAAACGATGCTTCGCTCGAAAGGCGAAGCATCAATTTCGACATCCAATTAGTAGACAGCAGTACGGAGTAGGGATAGTAGTTTATCGGCTGCATAAACATGGACACATTCGCTTACTAACTGAATTAACAAGCTTGGTGTCAGCGCGCGCAAGCAACATGAATAGATCACACTCGATGACCACGGACAACCACTGTGAAAACGCTGGCGTGAACAAGCGCGGCCGCCGCATCGAGTGAAGGTTCGTGCGGTGTATCGCTTCAACGGGAACTGAGCGGCAAACGGCACAGCGCATAGAAAGCTATGAGCCGTCTGCAGAACGCTTTCAAGATACGGTGCCCGCGAGAGCCCGCACCGGTGCAAAGTACGCAATTGTTCGAAGAGTAGAAGTCGCCGCCCCCTCCCTCCCGCACTGCCTTCCCGCTTTCCTCCTTTCGCGTGGCAGATTGCGTCGCCAGTTATCCTTGCGCCCGGTTGCAAGATACGCATTTGGTGCCGCAGCACAGCGTCGCACACCCCCCCCCCCCCGTCCCCCCCACCATACCCCCACGGCCTTGCGCGCGACAGAGGAAGTCGCGTTTGCTGTCCGCCGTGCCTTAGCTCTCCGTGAAAGCGCACGTCCCCCACGCGCTTTCACTCGCTGATACGGCGCGCGGCGACGATTTTATCACCCTTGGACTTTATATGGAACCTCACGGCGGCGACGACGACGTCGATCGCAGAAACTCGCTTGAAGTGCCCATATAATTGCTATCGCAATAAAAGTAGTTTTGTATTTCCAACTGATCTATTATACTGCAACTGAACCATATTGGTCGCGCTTGGACAGTTGTGACCAGTAGATCAGTTGATGCGTTCATCGAATCAAAAGCTACGATGCGCGCAACTTTTGTCGCCATGTTCGCTGTAGGCTCTTAGGCTGTCTAGTCGAGTCAAATGCGTCGGCAGGAGGTTGGACGCGACCGCGCTCTGATTGGTCGGCGCTGAGAGCCTTCATTCGCCGCTCCGGCAAGCGGTTGACTGCCCGTGAACATATCTAGCCTGCATTGATCGACGGCGAACTGCCATCGGCCGCCGGGTGGACGCCACGCGCGGCCGTTCGCCAGTTTTTTTGTAAGAAAATCGCTCCATGTGGGTCGGGCTTTATACCGGTCGATCGACGAAGCCCAGCTGGTTGAACCTCTTCGAATAGTGGCGGCACTCCAGCTGCCTGATCTTGGTATTGGGAAGGTTGTGCGGCATGGGCTGCATCGAGAATGAACTTGATCCATGTTATGCTGCAGCTCACCTCTTGCTGTTTCAGCGACGACCATTCGGGATCCTCTTGTTTCTTTCACTGTGGCTGGCAGCCACCTTTCTCACTCTCCGATGTTGCGAGCCCAAACAGGAGTGCCCGGGTTCAGCTTGCTTTCTTGATCTGCCTCTGGACATATAGGAAAGGTTGTGGGTGGTGGAGGGCATGTACGTGTTTTACCGAGAACGAATCTGATATTTCAAAAGACGTGGAGACGGTGCTCGTCCATCATCCAGGGGTGTTCTATGGTAGCTAAAGAGCAGTTTAGCCAATCGCTCAGACAAGTCACCTGACCGAACCTTCTTGAGGCCATCTGTCAGCGTCCGCATGGTGCGTTCAGCAAGCCGGTTTTATTAGGGGTGATCTGGTGCCGTACGAAAATGCTTGATGTTATTTTCTGTCAGAAATTTCGCGAAAGTCTCTGACGTGAACTGTTGTCTTTCACCATGGTTCTTGGTATACCCAGCGTGCAGAAGATTTCACGCAAGGATGTAACTGCCAATAGCGGTGTAGCATGACTCACTGGAGTTGCTGTGAAGTTATGACCACTAGAATCATGGTGGTATTGAATAGACCGGCATATTCAAAATGTAGATGTAACCAATTCTCGTGCGTTAGTGGCGAGCTTTCTGATTTTTTCGTCGGGGGCATTGCGCTTGCTTTTATGCATATAGTACAATTCCTACACATTTGTTGGATAGCTCCATCAATCCCGGGCACCACATGACCGTACGGGCCAATGCCTTCATGGCAGAGATTCCCTGATGTGTTTCACGTAGGAGTGACAGCATGTCACCACGCGCAGCTTCGGGAATGGTGACGTTTTGACCCCAGTAAATGAGACCGCCGCAAACGCTTAGCTCACTATTTCGTGTGAAGTATCGTTCCAATCGCGGATCGGGTGCTTAGCGCTCCTTTGGCCAACCATGAAGCACATAGGACGACATTTCTGAGCACTTCATCTTTCTTGGTCAACTGTCTCATTGCTTGCGAAGAAAGGGGCGTATCATGCAGCTGTTGTAGCGAGTGCATGCACTGGTGTCGATCCTCTTATGTATTTTCGGTGGTTTCTAGAGGAGGACGACTGGGTGCGTCTGAATTCAGGTTGTCCAAGCCAGGTTTGTACTCTACCTTGTACTGGTATGCTCCCAGCAGCAAGCACCAACGCTGAATTCTAGCGGCAGCCATGGTGGGCGTAGAATGACTTTCACGAAATAGACGCACCATAGGCTTGTGATCTGTAACCAATGTGAAGGTTGTTCCCAGTGGGTAGTCGCGAAACTTTGATACTCAGAACACTAGGGCCCACGCTTCACGCTCAAGTTCTGAATAATCCATTTCCGCGTTGTGAAGTCTTCGAGAACGAAAACCTATAGGCTTGTAAACATTGCGAATGAGATGGGACAGGACAGTACGGCTCCAATTCCGTTCAGTGACGCATCGCACTCCAAGCGCAGCGGCAGTGAGGGATCGAAGTAAGCATTTTGGCATAGCATAAAGCGTTTTTTGACTTCTGAAACGTTTCCTGTTGTTTAGACCCCAATTCCAGCGACGTTCTTTCGTTGGCAAGTCGTAGAGCGGGGATAGAAGACTGGCCATATGGGAAGAAACTTGCTGTAATACGTGAGAAGACCCATGTAGGAACGCAGTTCACTCACGTTTATGGGTGTTGGCACCTTCATGATAGCGTCCCTGTTCTTCTCCAGAGGATGCAGCGCTCCCTTACTGATCTTGTGGCCAAGGTATACGCAACCTCAGGCATCCTGAACGTGCACTTGTCTTTCTGTAGCTTGACGCCGTACTCTCAAAACCGCTGAAGAACCACCTTGAGGTTCTTTCCGCCGTCATACCCCTTCCCTGCAACCATAATGTCGTCCAAGCACGCGTGGGCTCCCGGCCACTCACTCAGCACGCTGTCCATTGTTCACTGCAAAAATTGCTGGAGCAGAAGACACACCAAATGGCAGGCGATTAAAGCAGAATAATCTCCAATGTGTGTAAATAACAGTCAACTTCTTGGACTGCTCATCCAGGGAAACCTGGTTATAGGCGTCTCAAAGGTCCAATGTGCTGTAAACATCACCCTCGTGCAGTGCAGCGATAAGGTCATTGATTACCGGGAGTGGGTACTGCTGTGTCACACAGCCGGTATTTATCGTTAGCTTGTAATTGCCACCCAATCAGACTGTTCCGTCTTTCTTCATTAGAGGAACTATTGCCGTCGCCAACTCCGAGTGAGCGACCGGGGACAGTACTCCGGATTTAACAAGCCTGTCCAGCTCATTAGAAACCTTTTCTCGCATTGCATACGGAAGTAGCTTTGGATTTCAAAACTTTGCAACCGCGTCCTCCTTCATGTATAATTCCCAGCTAAAGTCCCAGTTCAGGTCCAAACACCCAGTTCATGTCCAAACACGTCTTCGTAATCACAAAGGATGTCTTGCAAGTTTTTCCCTTCTTCCTTAATACAGGACACGCTCAAAACCGCAGCTCTTTTGCTGTTCAGTGCCTGGATCAGATCGCGGTCGCACAGGCTGGGTCCGGAGACGCGAACTACGGTCAGTGACGCCGTAGCATTCATGCGCAGTATGAAAGTGGGAGCGTTAGCTTCCCAGCTATAGGCACCGGACCCAAGTAGCATGACAACTTCAAGCTGTGTTTTTCAAGGCAGCGCCAGCTCGTGCGATGTCGGCAGGCAGTAGACGTCTCAGGACACTACGCACACGGGTGAACCGGCGTTAATTTCCATCACAATGTCGGCTCCGCCCCAGCAAAAATTACGTCATATCAGGCTGACGAGTCCGTTGTCTGTGGTTGGTTTCGGCTTTAGTGTATACAAATGTGTGTAAACCTCGGTTTCGGCATTCTCTATTGAGCCGCTGCTCAGCGCCAAGCTCTCCTGCGGTCGCTTCTATTTAGATCGATTCCGGTGACAACTTTTAGACGATCCAATGGCCTGACTGCAGGTTTTTCCTGCCTGTCGCTGCCGTTTATTTCCCGCTAGTCTATGAAGCTCGAGCTCTTCCTTCGGTTCCGTCTGTTTAAAAGCTGAACACCCTATCTTGTAGCCTCTGCTGCAAACACGATGTTTTCCGCCTCGTGCAAAGTCCAAAGTAAATATAATTGGCAGCGAAGCTTCCATTGAAGCCCATACGTTAAAAACATGGCGTTCCATCGGGATTAGTTCCATCTGTGTGAGGAAGGAACACTTGTGTTGGAAGAAAAATAATTTGACGTTATATTCGTTAAAAACAGAAGTGACGGCATTTTGTTCTCAAAGGCGCAAAATTTGTTTTCGTGCCCCGTCATTCAACTTGATGAGCGTTTCCAGCTTTGGCGGTGGTAGCTACGGGTTGTGTTGTCACAACCGGAGGTGGCGGAAGAACAAGTAGCTTTCTCATTAGGTATCGCCTATGGTGCATACGATTTGTAACTGAACTACACAGGGATATTTTGACACGTTGTTATGTCCAAAGTAACTGCTTTCAAAGCATGCTGTAACGTTGTCAACCATAAGGCGCCTCAATTAGTTCAAGGTTGAGTGCAGCCTATAGCCGAGGTAACCAATCTTTTATGTAATTTGAGAGTCGAAATAAATTTATTGTAAATGACTAATGAAAGTCTTCACATATACAAATCTGAACAAGCACATCACACCAATCAAGAAAAGATTGGGAAAGGTGATGCAATTTGCTGAATGCAGCATGGCACCTTTTTTTCGTGCTCAGCCCAGCCATAGACAGAGCAAGGAAGTCATCTCTGATGTGAGGAATTATTTCGGAGATACCATACTCACCGATGCAATTTAGAACATGCTTTAGGCATTCTAGTGCATCAGAAGGCGGGATTCCGGCAAATGAACTAAAGGGGGGGGGGGGGGGGCGAGTCCGCGGGCAACTTGCAGTCGTAGGACGGCGGTTAAAGAAGGCTGCAAGCCTGTGACCAATCAAGGTTCATCAATTTTAACTTACATGAGCATAGAAAGGTCCGGCACTCTTTCTTGAGCGGTAAGATTGCATGAAATAGCCTAAATATTTGTTTATAAATATTAGTTATTCGTCATTGCACACTTATACCAGTAAAATCAGGTGCCTAATTGTCGAGCACCGCGTAAAAGAAAACGCAATTCTCAGCAGCGTTGAAGGCGCGTCCCACGCAAACATATCGTCTGTAAATCACAAGCAGATGGGCAGGTACGAAAAGGTGTTTGTGCAAAATATAGGTGTCGCTTATGCTTCCCAGTAGTTTTGTTGTTATATGCAATGCACTATATAATGCCACACAAATCTTGAAATTGTGTCGCAAATGCCTTCCCTGGAAAAAAATAAACATTTCTAATTGTATGTGCCCTGTCCTTAACCTAGCATGGGACAGGATGTACAGATGTTAGGTAGGGTGAGCGGCAGTGACCATATATTAGTGAGGTATAGCATTGCTCTCAGTTTGAAGAGAGAGAGAATAAAATTATTCAGTAGAAAAAGAGGCCAATCAAGATTCAGGTAGGGTAAAAGCAGATTAATTAAGGCTGGTGTTTGCGAAGAACTATGCGGGACTACATCAGAAAGATGAAGATAACACATATATAATGAATGGAACCGTAAATAGTCTCATTTCAGAAGGACAAATTTAGATGGTAGATAAGACACCAAGGCAACAAGCAGATAACCCCTCCCAAGTAGCAATAAACTTAATTAAGAAACCACAAAGCATGGGACTTTTTAATACAAGATATCAGATAGAATTCGCTGAACTGTCAAAGGTTATAAACAAGTAAGGGATATTTCAAATTTCACCGTCGGAGAGATTAAAGACGCAGTAAAATATGCGCACAGCAAAAAACTGTGAGAGGAAAAATTGACATACGACAGGGAAGGAGGCGTGCAGTGAAAGTTAAGCAGGGTAATATCATCAGAAATTTCAATGATATAGTAAAGGCAGCAGAAGAATTCTACACAGACCCGTACAGTACCCACAGCCGCCACGCAACCTTCATTGGAAGTAGCGATGAAGTGGATAAGGTGGCTGCTTCTGGAACTACCGATGAAGTGCTTGATGAGACATGTCCCCTGGAAATAACAGTCGCTCTGTTCAAAGATGGAGGAGATATTATACATTAAACGCCGATGAAGTGCGGGACTTAAACACATTTCCTCGATGTCAGTGTACCAGATACCTGAAGGAATGTCAACATTATTCTCCTATGTACTTTCCAGTAGAGTCAGGGAAATACTTGATTTCAATCAACCGAGAAAACAGGCAGGCATCAGGAAGGGCTATTATAAAAATGATCACATCCGTGCCTTCATTCAGGTAATAGAAAATTTTGCAGAGTACAACCAACTTCTCTATTGGGCTTACATAGATTACAAAAAAAGCATTTCATTGAGCACATATAACGTGGATTCATTGGGTAATAAAGGAGTACCGCAAGCACACTTGAATATCTCGGCAAATACTTACAAAGGCACCACAGCTACCTCGATTCCCCGCATAAAAAGTGTAATATTACGTATCAGAAACGGTCAAGCAAGTAGGCATACTTTTTCCACTGTTATTCACTGAATGCTTAGAAGACGCATTCCAGCTATTACACTGGGAAGGATTGAGAATGAGGATCAGCGGCGAATATCTCAACGACGTTTCGTTTGAAGAGATGACATTGTCCAATTTATCAATTCTGCGGGCGAATTGCACCAAATGGTTCAGGTTGTTAGCCGAGAAATTTCAACCGAGAGAAAGTGCAGTAGATAAAAGTAAAAATCAATAGCCTAGCAATAGATCAAAAATTCGTAACCAGCAATGAGCCTGTATAATCTATGTATGAATACGTTTACTTAGGTCAATTACTCGCAGGCGATGCTGATCACAGAAAGGAAATTTACAGAATAATAAAAATTGGTTAAGTGTATATAGCTGGCATTACTAAATCATGTCCCGGAGCTTACCACGATCGTTGAAAAGAAGCGTACGGGAACTGCATTATACTGGTACTAACATATAGGGCAGAAACAGGGATTTCGACAGAGAGTCTTGAGAACAAGTTAAAGAGTGCGCAACGAGCGAGCAAGCGAGAAATATTAGGTGTAAATTTAAGGTACACCAAGAGAGCGGTTCGGACGAAACAGAAAACTAAGGTGGACTATAACATAGCTGACATTAAGCGGAAAATATGGAGTTTGCCAAGCCAAGTAACTCTTCGAGAAGATAACCAACTGGTGGACCATCAGAGTGAGAAGGGAAGAGAATTGCAATCGAGGGCGGCTGAAAAGTAGGTGGGTTGATGAAAATAACTAATTTGCAGGCACAACTTCAAATCAGCTAGCATAAACGAAGGCTAACTGGATATCGCAGGGACAGGTCGTCGTCCTGCAGTAGACACAAAAAATGGGGGCAGCTTCGCACTAGTGGTGCGAAGTCTGAGCAAACAGCGAAGCTGAGGGCCCTTTCTTAGCTTTAACTTGGCTTTTCATTAGCTTTCACTTGGTTCTGTCTTAGCTTTAGTTTGGTTCTCTATTAGCTTTAACTTGGCATTTTCATTAGCTTTAACTTGGTTCTCTCTCGAGCGTCGTCGTCTTCTTCCACAGCTGGCACGTTGGCACCCCTCGGCGCAACCGTGCGAACGCGTGGTTGCGCGGCGAACAGGTGGCGGCTCAGCGGAGGCGAGGAGGTGGCTCTCCGTTACTGGGCGACGCCCGTAACGTCATCGCCAGGCGGAGGGGCTCTCTGCCTGCACCACCGGATTACCTCCAGCTTAAACAGCTTCGCTGCGAAAATAGGCTGATGACGAATTGTCTGTCATCCAAAGGAATAATGTTTCCACCTTACTTCTAAACTGTATCCATATGTCGTCCGCTCTCACCAGCCCTCGGCATCAAGGTGGCGAATCAACATACCGCTGAAGGCTAGCTGTGTGGCTGCGTGTTTGCCTCCCTGATTAACTGAGAAGACAATTAACTATGGCTGTAATTCACGCAGTTAGTGAGACGCACCATAGATCAGGGTTGCGCACGGGCAACTCCAGTGTGGGAGCATATCCGGAATCATTTCATATTTTACAGTGGACCGACCTGTTAAAGGCTAGGTTTGCCGGGATCCTGTTCGCGTGAAAAAAAAAGCTATAATCATCAACAGTTGCATTGGCTCCCTGTGCGTGGCCCGCCATTTGTGCATTAGCGCAGGTGTCAAAACGGATGATGGAAGGTCCATTGTTATACCCCTCGCCACCGTCAATGCCTCTTTCACAAGTGTCGCGATACTCGACGGCGGAACATTCCAACAATCATTGTGACCCTTTGTGTTGTGACGTAGGGATCACGCTACCGCTGTTATCCACCGTTGCCCTTTAGACTCACTATATATGGAACGGACGCTCGTTTAACCA
The DNA here is from genome assembly GCF_013339745.2 of Dermacentor silvarum. Taxonomy (NCBI): domain Eukaryota; kingdom Metazoa; phylum Arthropoda; class Arachnida; order Ixodida; family Ixodidae; genus Dermacentor; species Dermacentor silvarum. The sequence goes on along the minus strand of NC_051158.1, from coordinate 132,495,534 downwards.
CATCTTCCATGATCCTGACGTCAGGATCTTGATGATGCTGTGCAATGTGCCGCGGCTGTGAACACCTTGGCTCATACGCTAGTATGTGACGATGGGGCGGACTTGACGCAGCAAACGCACTACTTGGCCATCGCACCGTGCGAAAACAAGATGCCGGTGTCTTGGCCCTTTGACGAACATGTTGAATACGCATCAATATATTGAATAATGATAACATGTAAATTCACTGTAACAGTATTCACTATAGCATACCCACCATAGTCGCATGAAGGCTATTAGCATCGACTAAATTCGCGTCGGTGTTGCCTCGACTAAGAACTGGCAAGTCATGGTTGTACTTTTTCTATGGTAGCTGTCGCCGTTACAAACTGTACGATTGTCTTCGGCGGGTTTCAAATGAGGCCGACGAATAGCTATTCCTTCATGACCCCCATCAGGTACTGCAGCTTCTTTTCCTGAGTCATATCCGCGTCCATGTGTCGGAAAAGTTTCTGCATTTCCTTAACGAACACAGCTATAGGCTCATTGTGGTGTTGCGGCCGGGTTCGAAGGATGGCATCAGTATGTTGCTATCGTTGGGCGCTCGGTTATGTCGATGCCAATCCTCTCCTACAGAGGTCCGACGTCTTCAGTATGGTTCCTTGGTTTTCGAACCGTGTGCGAGCGGATGCTTCGAGCGAGAAAAAGACATTCCGCAGCGTTTCCTCCTCCGGCCACTTGTTAGACGATGCGACCATCTCGAACGTGTCTAGCCTTTCTTGCGACTAATCTCACGCGGAGCCACGAACCTTCTGAGGTTCCTTCGGTTGTTCAAAAGTGCCCGTAGCGGGTGCAGCGGCGTTGGTCATGGCTGTAGCACGATGGGTTTCCACACGGCCTTTAGAGTGACGCAAGAGTCCATACTCTGGGGGAAGTCCCAGGTGTCTGAGGCGGGTCCAAATTTCTCCCGTGTCCCCTTTCTTAACGATTTTGGTGCAGACGTCGGTGCGTACTGGGCTGGTTTCTCGTTATGTCCGGGGTGTTCCACCCATAAGCACCTCCACCAGATGTCACGTTGAAGAGATGGTTTTTGTCCATAGGCATAAGGACGAGGCGACTTGGAAGTAAATAAACTTTACTTGGGCGAACTTGTGCCAATAGGAGAATTCTGGCAAAAAATATGCGGCGGCAAGAAAATAACATGTGCGATCTAGCGTCGACAGAAAACAATGCCAGTACTGTCGCCAGTCCGACATTTATAACCGCGTCGCCGAACGTACTAGCGCATGAAAGCCCTGCAGCGTTCATGCGCGCTCCAGCCCTCTATCAACGCGACACTGAAAATGAGTTGAAAGTGGTGCTGCGCAAAGAAACGGACACCAGAAATAAACACGTGTGGCAATAAAAACGGGCAAGTTTACACTCGGTCGTGCAAAGCTTAGCCACAGCGAAACTGTCGATCATCAAGTTTTACTTGGTGCTACTGCTAGGTATCAACTTCATTGCTGGTAGGTCTTAACTTCGTTTAACTTAACTACGCCTGTAGGAAGATGTTCTCAAGCGATCATTTTCGGAGATTCCTTTCGCGACATTTCGCGTGACTAGAGCTGGACGCGTCGGCACCTACGATTGACAGCGTTGCTGGCATGCCACAAACGCAGGCGGAGTAAACAAGGTTGGCACAGTGCCAAGAACGCTCTTGCTTGACGACGCCGAATGCGTTGGAGGCTAGCCACTCAAAATCAATCGGCCAGCTTCGCTGTGTCTTAAGCTATGCGCGGCCTAGTGCAAGCTTTCGCCTTTTATTGCGATAGCAATTATATGGACACGACAAAGCAGATTTCTGCCGTCGGCGTCGCCGTCGTCATCGCCATGAGGTTCCGTATGACGTCAATGGAGTTGAAATTGTCGCCGGTGGTAAGTGGTTCTTGAGGGAAAGGGAAAGGTTGGCGCTATCTTCTGCAGCCCTTGAGGGAGCACGGCTCAGCGCGCCGAACGCTATATGTGCGAGTGAAAGGGCGCGAGGGACGCGCGCTTTCACGGGGAGTGAACCCACGGCGGAGAACAAACGCGCGTTCTGCGCCGTGCTCCCTTAAGGTACAGTGTACTAGAATTCTAGTACACTGTACTTAAGGGCTGCAGAAGTAGGCGTCTCCTTCCTCCTTTACAATCACCTTATATGTACAGCAAACGCGCCTTCTTCCGACGCGCGAAAGACATGGTGGGGGGGGGGGGGGGGGGGGAAGGGAGGCGACGTTTAGCTGACAAGGAAATTTATTTACCCGTAGGCACGCGTACAACTGTTGTATGAACGTATACAATGCAATATAACGTACCACACATGCAATACATCATACTTCATATAAACAGAACAGATGAGCAAACAAAACAGTAAATTGCGTCTGCTTGACATTAACTTTGCCACACATCACAAACACTACGACAGTGTACATGCTAAATCATAAATTTCAGCCTCGGATTCATGAATGACATCCGAAGCACAGACAGGTACAGTTTCTACTCAGCCAAACAAAGTTTGGGCATTATTCTGGCTGCAGCAAAGCTTTGCCTCGAGACACGGTTAGGTACCGCGTAGACCAGCGGCGAAGAAACTCGGCTTCACCGAGCTTGAAGAGCTGTTCTTCAAGATGACCCCATATTATCACCCTTAGTTTGCGCACTCTGGGGTACATTGCTCTATTTGGCTGCCGGGATCGTTCTGCAATGTTGCGGAAGCACCACAAAACGTAGCTAACGCTGTAGTAGACGAGACTCGCAAACCGATCTCGCCGCCGTGGTGCCCGCACGATGGATATTCCAAATAATCTTCCAACCAGCTTCCAGAAGGTGCGCGCTACAACGCACTCCTTTGTATGGCAATGTATGCATAAATCCTTCGCTACCATATTCCAGCGTTCAAGCCTGTCTCTTGTAGGTAGAATACCCCACTGATATTGCCAGTGAAAATCCTTCACTTTAGAAGGCAAATCAGGTGAGGAAACGGCTGTCCATGTGCTTGTAGTAGCTGTCCCTGAAGGCACAGCCGTCTCACACAACATTTCACAAAGCCTTGAAACTGGTGTCGTACGCCACTTTGTATTCCTTACTTGCACAAGCTGGCTCTGTAAGCGCGCAACCGCCGCATACTGCGGTGCTGGCGTAACGCTGTCGGAAGCAAGTTGCCTGAACATTGTGGCATGAGCGTTCGACGGTAATGACCCAGCCAATAAAGGAGAAGTGGCCTACCTGGGTACTCATCATCATCAAGTAGGTCACATGTACTGTTAGTGCACAGCAGTCTATCAAATGTAACTATACACGGCAAGCTCCATCCTCCGCTGGCTTTCGGAAGACGCAAAAATTGTTGTGCCACGTATTGTGTCTTGTTTAGCCAGAACCATGAGAAAGTAATTTTTTTTACTACACGTACTGTTGGTGACGGCGGAAGAGCCACTCTTGCAGCAAACCACAGTTTACTGCACAATACATTCTTAATAAAGAAAGCCCTTTCTGCTAGCGGCAGTGGCGACGCAGTCACTGCTTCCGACTGTGCTTTAATACAGCTGATAATGTCTCTCCATGTGTGAGGTGAAACACCACTTGTAGAAAATGTTATGCCTAATATTTGCATATGCTCGGTCTGTTTAATATTTCCTGGTAATGCTATTGCACTGCGTCCTAAGTTTAATGCGTCGCATTTCCTCACATTTATTTTACCCCCTGACAATGATGCACACTGATTATAAATACGAAATACATCTACCAGACTGTCCCCATCCCGTAAGAACAAAGTAATGTCATCCGCATACGCTGACACTTTTATGCACCCATTGCCTGGCATAGGAAGACCCCTTATAAGCGAGCTCTCGCTAAAACGCCTTAACAATGGGTCAATCGCAAGCACAAACAATAGAGGTGACAAAGGACCGCTCTGCCGCACTCCCCTTGTCACATCAAACCTAGGAGTTAAAGTGCTGTTAAGTAGTATCTCGGCTGTTGTTCCCGAATACAACATCCGCAGGATATCTACAAACTCTTCGGGAAACTTATAGCATCGTAACACCTCAAATAAGTACAGGTGTTCTAAGCGGTCGAACGCTTTGGCTTGGTCTAAACTTACCAATACTCCTGAAGCTTCACGCGCTGTTGTGTATTGTATGATATCACGTGTTAAGTGGAGAGATGAAAATATACTCCGACCAGCCACGGAACATGTTTGATGCACACTGACTATTTTAGGCAATAATACCTTCATTTGATTTACAAGAAGGGTTGTGAATATCTTATAGTCTGTGTTTAGCAGCGTTATGGGCCTCCAGGATGAGGGAGGCGACGTTTAGCTGCGGCACCAAGTGCCTATTTATATCAGAGGCTCCGGCAACAGTCACCAACGCCGCACGCATTTTGTGCAAACGCGGGCAAAACGCCGAAGGCGTCGACAACAGTTCTGCATGTTGCCGGTGCTGCTGCATGTCCAAGTTTATACAGATGTTAAAGCTACTATCATTACTCCGTATAGCTCTCTACAAATTTGCTATCGCAATTGATGCTTCACCTTTCAGGTGAAACTGCGAGAACTTTTTTTTTCTCCTAGCTCAGCGCGCCGCGGAGAGAAGAGAGCCGGTGCTCGAGAAGGGAGGGAGCTGGCGAACAGATGACCGCGTGCGCTTGCGCCGCGCCGCCCTCCTGGGTGTCGCGGCCTTTCTGGTTGCCACGGCTACGGCGCGGAAGTTGCTTGATACGAACCACAAATTACGGATGGCTTACACAGCTTCGCTGTTAACAGACAGCTTTAGCATTGGGGACCCAACACTCTGGGCCCACAAGCCGCGTTGCGTTAGTTGCTCTTGGGTTTAGATAAGGAGCAGAGTGAGAATTGGTTCAAACGCAGAGAGCGTTGGGTCAAGCGCTCGTGACGCCGCAGTGGGGAAAACGAAAAGGTGCTTGAATGCGATAAAGAAGAAATGCTTTTCTTGCAAGTGAAAACGAACAGAATGCATTTTACGCAAGAGAGGGACCAAAAAATGTCATAAACGGTTTTGTTAGTACTGCGAATTAAGTAAACAATTTTAAGTCAAGCAAAGCCAAACGCAGCTCTTAAATGGTGGATTTTTTGTGATTCACTTCAAAACAGCGAGTTCACCTGTGTAAAATGGCAAAAATCAGTCGAACGACAGCACGCTTGCTCTGCGATCATCTGCTGTACGCTGATTTGAGTTGGGCTGACATTGACATCGCCGGCGGCAGTATACGTCTCGCAACGGTTGCGTATTGACCGCGGCGAAAATATTCTCTTCGCACCCTCTGCAAGATTTTTCGCAACTTGTGGCCAGAGCTTAACGTCGTGATAAGGGTTCGCTGCGAGCACTTTTCGCAATATACAGATGTCATCTGCTGTGTAGTGCTAGCGCGCGTACGTAGCTCTCGGAGCAGTCATGCTTACCGCCTGAGAGATAACGGTTTTTGGATGGCTGCGGATCGTACGGCTCTCCTTACTATCTAGCGATTTCTCGTCACCCGCGAGGGTGACCCAAGACGGTTTGTGTGCCCACGCTAGTTTCCGATTTTTGGGTCTTGGGTTAACGCGAACGCATAAACCCAAGACAGGCTTGGCTTCTGCTCATGCGCACTTGCGGCCCGCAATTCTCTAGGGTCCCCAAGACGCGTAGGCCCGCAATTCTAAAATTCTCTATAATATAAATTCACTATGCAATATTCACTATAGCAGACACACCATAGTGACAGCTTCGCTGGCTTCCATCTTCACAGTAGTGTAAGGGCTCTGAATTTCTTTTAGATGCGAAGCAGCTTATGGCGGGGCTTTGTCCGTTCCTCCCGCGGCCTCCCACACCCCCACAGCGCATGCGCGTCCCCTCCATATCTCTCTCCTCTCCTACGCTCCCCCCCCCCTTTTCTCCTCTAGGAATCCTCTACTGTACGGAGCGGAGCCCGCGTGCCACACCCCCACGGGGCATGCGCGTCCCCTCCCCCTCTCTCTCCTCTCCTACGCTCCCCCCTTTCTCTCCTCTGGGAATCCGGAGCGGCGTGCACGACAGGTGGTGCGATAGCTGCATACTCCACTGGGGGCGCCACGGTAGTTACGCGGTATGAAAATGACGGAGCGCGCGCGCCTCATTCTCTCTCCTGTGCAGCGCCGCGATGAGCGCTCGGGCAGCTGCCGCGAAACCACCTCCCGCTCAAGCTAACCATCTCCCCGCTGCTTCGGATCCACACATGGTTCCCTTTAGCGGGAGATGGAGTAATTTTTTAACATCAGCAATGAAATTTGAATGGGAGTGAGAGATATTGCAATGGAGTTGCTGTGAAATGGGCACTTATTCCTGGAGAACAAAATGCTGATTTTAAGCCGGACTACACAACCACAAAAACAGGTGAAGTTGCCATTAGGACTAAACAAGTGTTGGTCAACATACTGTATTGGCGCTGCAGGTATTTTCAATATCCACCTATACGTCACTACTTCGGCCGCGGCAAATATAAACAACACAATATTTTGCGTGCACATTCTACACTTCTGAAGACCCGGAAGCCTACCTGCATTACAAGGTTGAAGTGCTTTTAAATAATGCAACTGCTAATTGTCAAGGATCATTTGGTTTAACTAGACCACGCTTGACCTACAACACAAAGATGGAGGCCAAGTATGACTTCGCAAATGGTGGCACCCTGCCGAGTACACGGTAAATTGAAATGCGCACCCTGGGGGATTTTTGGTACATTGTTAACTATCCAGAAAACATAATAACAGGAGGTCAGAGAGGTTTCCTGCAAATAAAGTGGTGATGGCTATTGTTCCAGTAGCTGTGAAAGCAAAAAAATATGGCTACGCAAAACATAGCAATTTGTTTCGCTTTTATTTTAAAAAATGAATTCTTGGGATAACGTGCTAAATGCACGATCAAATTATGAGGCATGTCGTATTGCGGGACTGCGGTTTAATTTTGATGACCGGGGTTTCTTTAACGTTCATTCGTTTATGTTAGTCATCAAAATAATCACAAGTCTAACAGGACAAGACAAACGAGAAGAGAGGGAACCGAAGTGCCCGAATTTATTATTCATACCATAAGAAGCGAACAAACAATGACACGATTCGGTAGAGAGCGAACCGAATGGTGTCATTGTTTGTTCGCTTCTTATGGTATGAATAATAAAAATCGGGCACTTCGGTTCCCTCTCTTCTAGTTCATTACATAACGAGGACTCGAATCCGGCAACATTTATACCTTCAGATAGCCTATGTGGGTTTATTGATCAGTTTTTTTCACCCAAAAAGATCACGTACTTGTGACGCCAGCGGCACAAAGGATGTTCCGCATCCGCCGCCTAGGTTTATGAGTGATGGCGCTGGCTAAACACTCCCAGGGTTAGTTTCAGTTGTAAAACATAAATACCCCAGAAAGTGGATGGGAAAACGGCGCCGCGGTAGCTCAATGGTGAGAGCATCACACGCGTAATGCGAAGACGTGGGTTTGTTCCCCACCGGCGGACAGTTGTTTTTTCATTTATTTTCATTTGCATTAATTTATCATTGCTATAATTCAATTAGTAAGTACAAGTGATTTCCCATATGTTGTCCCTAGTGTCATTGTTCGTGGGCTTCTTATGATAGGACAAGACAAATAAATACATAAACATCCTTATATAAAATTTATCATCCTGCTTTTTGTAATGGCATCAATAAACAATATATTACCTAGTCCGTCTGTAAGTCACGGATATGTGACGTCATTATGTGAAAAATATTGTGTTGGTGTAGATTTGCACAACGGTGTAACATTATTAAGGCGATAGCCTTAGGTGTCTATGTTGGCGGTGACCTTCGCGAAACTGCATCGTCACGAAAAATGACCGACACCGCAAAAAATGCTTTAATTGACGTCATATTCCTCAGGGAGGTTCCTGAAAACGAAGTTAATTAGTGCCTTCAAAAAGAAAATTTGGTACATCTCAGTCTGGGTGGGAATTGAACCCGGACCTCAGGAGCACAACAGTACGCCTCCCAGAAACCCCAGCTGCTGCACGGTTCTGGCTTGCTAAAGGTGTGCCTAGTGCTTGCATGATTAAACACGTCACGTCGCAGGCATATCGCTGACTAAAGGTGGGGCCTAGTGCGTGCACTAATATATGGTGTATGGTGTTTGATAAATCAGCAGTTGGCGATGTACACGTGCCGCACAGTGTCATCACTGCGCACCCTCTGTGCGCAGTGTAGTTTTGCCCGTCTGCTCTTTCCCTTCCTTTTAGAATGTACAAAAGGCAGCGCTGAATAAACTCTGACGTTCTTTGTTGCGTTGAAATCGTCCAGTATGTTTCACTGAAAGCCGCCAGAACGAAACATATGGCACTTTAGCTACTACGTTAACTGTTCATATGTGGCGTTCCGGAGGTCGCCTTAATGCCAAACATGTACTTCCCATTGCGGCTCGTTATGTCTTGCAAGAAGTTTAGCCCCGATTGTGTAACTCAATGCATTAATAATATTTCTTACAAAGAAGTCTAACCCCACTTGTATAACTTCATGGATGACCAAATATGCGGCAGGTTTCGCTTTCTTGTGTTACCTGCCGAACTTTTTTTATTGTCGCCTTCTTTACTCCTATCAAAATAGCTTCCGAAGAATGACGCGGTTTCGGAAATGTTGGATTAATTAGAAAGGAAGTTGTGCTTGTATCATGTTTTTCACATACTGACGTCACACACTCGTGGCTCATAGCTGGACTAGCTAATATATGTTTGTTAACGCTATTACAGAAAGGGGGATGATAAAATTTACGCAAGAATGTTTTATGTATTTCTTTGTGTAGTTCTGTTAGACGTGTCATTTTTTTTATTGCACTTGTGTATGTTTGTGAAGTAAGGTCCCTTAAGTATAGGTACTGTACTGAGCAGGGATGTACTCTACCATCCGAGGGTTATCTGAATGCGTCTTTGAAGTTTCATTGTTGTCAGGGAGCTTCGGGAAATGGACTTTTGTCGAAACCGAAAGTGACAACAGGCTTAATATGAAACACCGCATATTACAGAAATTCCAGGCAAAAACGCCCGGTAGAGTTATTAGGCCTTAAAGTATCTTTGTTATGTGAAAAAATGCTACATAACATTGCTGTAATGTTATTAAGACTTCAAAATTATGTTTTGAGTCAATATAGGGCAACAAGATCAAGTAGTCATCAGTGATAGAGAAAAGGGTAATTTACTGGAATTGGAGGAATAAAGATGACGAATCCCATTCCTGGATTGATTTAGCTGATCCAAGTCTCGCCATGCCGAAGAGTTAAAGGAGTGGAATTACAAAGATTGAATTCCAGAGAAAGTATTCTATTCACACCCCGGAATGAAGAGTGAATGGAATGGATGACCCCACTGCGCAACTCTGGTTTATATGTATCATCAATGTATACATTGGTTGTGCTGTTCAAGCACCATTGTCGGCAGCAAAACGGACAACAGCGTCTATAGACAGAATGATATGAATTCAAAAAGTGATACAAACTCACGTGTGCTATTGCGTACATCTCAATGAATTTGCCTTGTCGGACATCCTGGATACAAATGACAACAGTTTGCGCCACAACTGAGTGCATGACACGCTGTTCCCCAAACACAGCAGTACGCGTTCCCCCTCCACCCGCCTCCTATCTTTCTTTTATGCCAACCAGGGGCTTGTTCAAATGTCCAATGCAGTTTTCCAGGGAGATGCAGGGATGTTTCACGACACAGTGATTACCGCTGACCGGCGACTTTTTCTTTTAAATGAGTCTTCCTTATTATTGCAGATACACACCAAGTGGACCCGCGAGTTTCTGGAAGCTATAATATCTATTATGCTAACGAAATATGCTTTATCGCTGGAACGCATCTACCGGGTAAGAGCTTCATACTTATGGCTGGCCAATGATATATGTTTCTTATCAGGAGGCTTACAATGCAAGAGGGCGTATGAAAACTAACAAAATAAATCACAAAATAAAGAGCAGGTTCCGTATGCACCTCTTCCTAGAACCAAACGCTTTATATTAGTCATAGACTCCTGTAAATGTTGTACTTCTCAGTGTTTCTCAAACATTCCGGGTAATAGATTGACGCGCGTGCGGTCGTTGCCCGTTTGTAGAAGTCGTTTTCCATTTCGCAATATCACGGGTCATGATATCTTTCATAAAAACAATGACATATAAATAAATCACGTTTTTGTTTGTTTTGCGCGAAGGAATGTCATCGCCTGACTTAATGCCCGATTTTATCCGTTGAGCCTGAAGGCATCTGAAAATGGTCGTTTGACTCTCTGACTCAATGTCGCTAATAACGAGTGTTGCTCAAAATCAAGCTCAAAGAAACATTTTACTAAATCTTCACGGTATAATTAAATGTAGCCTTGAGAATTAGGGGAATGGCATCTGCTAAAATAAAATTATTATTAGAGAATAAACAGGCAAAAGCTAAATGCTTATCGACTTCCTTGTGGTACCCTTCTTCACCGCGTGAAGCCTACTACACAGACGGTTTTTAAATAGTCTTCAGTGAACACGGCCAATTTATGGAGTCCACCCAGTGTTGGTGCCAAGGGATCTGTTGGCGCTTTCGATGTCAATCATTAAATATTCAGTGGTCTTCCTTGTCCTTAGGTTCCTTTCTGTGGCTGGGATGCGCGCATTCTCCCATTTCATCTATTTACCAGTCTTTTGGGAATGTTCCACGGCGACATCTGTCAATGCGAGGGTTGTAGTCATATCATTATTGTGTTCGATAGGGGAACAGCGCAAAAAAAACACAAGAAGACAGGAAGGGAGAAACACACCAGCGCTGACTGACGACTGAAATCTTTATTCACAAAGGAACACATATATACCAAAACGACAAGAAACTTTCTATTTTCTTTTTCTTTTGGTATATATGCGTTCCTTTCTGAATAAAGAATTCAGTCCTCAGTCAGCGCTGGTGTGCGTCTCCCTTCCTGTTTTTTTGCGCTGCTCCCCTATCGAGTATGTACCGACTGGGCAAACGAGTCTGTGAACATGTGCCTGGCGTATACTCGTATATATTGGTAACGTTGGGTAATCATGAATCAATTCATAGGCGTCATAGCATTACGCGTAATTGTGCACGCCACTAACAACTAGCAGACATGAGATTACTCAAACTCTGTCTGAGACGCGTACTGGCAAGACAATTAAATCCAATATGGCGTCCAGCGAGCTCCACGCAGTGACGCAGTGGTGCTTCGGGGCCGCGCTAGGCACAGCGGCCACCTACGCTGCGCTTTGATTTATCGTCGTTTGCATCGCTGATTCCATGCAATCCAAGAACGCGCACAGCGTTCTTTTTTTGGCAAAACGGTCCTCTTATTCCGGGGTCGAGACAACTGATATAATCGCCGGGCAAACAGGACCGTGGATACAGAAATGCATGAGTGGATACTCCACGCATAGTATTTATTTTGCGCTGTAACAAAAAAAATTAGTAAAAGGATGCACATTAGGCACAGGTGAAAAGAAGATGCGCTCATGTTGCATGAAGTGGATGTCCGGTAGAGTGTTTGATAGAATAGCGGTTTTTAAGCACTAAATGTTTTAGCTGCCATTGTCGGCGACCTTCAAGTGATCTCGAGCAAAAAGCCAGAGCCGTTATCCGGGCACTCAGGCGATAGCATCTGTGCATCGTTGCGAGAACAAAACCAGATCATCCGGGGCAACCAGTCAAAAGGTAGAAAAATGCGATCTCTGGTCCCCAGCCCTTTGTACGGGACCGCATTACATAGGTTAGGTACTTCTCAAACAAGTTCCAAAAAATATTGCTTCCGATTTCTTCCTAATGTTTCATCACAATATCACTCAAGCTGTAACTTCTATTATGCGGAAGTTTTATTTGTCATTTTAAATACCGACGTTCAAAAGACAGATAGACAGGCTGCCTGTGCTCTTTTGAACGCCAGCGGTCCGTGGGTCGTGAGCGGTCCGCGACAAAAAGAAAAAAATATCACAGCATATCCACGGGGTGAATGATGATGAGTGGGCGAAGCTCCGGAAGGAATCATCGGATCTCCCGCTTAAGGGGACGCTAGCACAAACGCGTTAGAAACGTGCAGTACTCTCTAGTAAGGGGGAGCGGCCACAGCGTCTTACGCAGCCATTTACACATGCCGGAACGTGCACCGCGTTTGCCGACGCCATCACATGACTGCTGAGAGAGTATACCCCCTGTATTCATAAACTCTCCTCGACTTGAACTTGACTTGCCACCGCCTTGGGCAGCGCGTTCGAAACGCGTTGAAGGTAAGGCGGAGAGGCCACAGCGTCTTACACCAGCTTCTTACACGTGCCGTAACGCGCTAGCACAAACGCGTTAGAAACGCGCTAGAAACGCGGCCTTTCGTTAATGTTGGGTATTTATTGCCATCGTGGTGCGTGTGTCTATGTGCGCTTCGTGGCGTAGTGGCTAGCGCCGCGCGTTCGGAAGCGAGGGGTCCCTGGTTCGATTCCGCGCTACGGACACAACTTTCGGAATTTTTAAAGACGATAGTCTTTCTTGGGGAACTTAAACGCTGAAAATTTGGTCTGTCTGTCTGTCTGTTTGTCTGTCTGTCACCCGATTCAGCCACTCGGCCAAAGTTGGACCACTTGCTGACCGCCCACACTACTTAAACTGGTACGGCTGTTCATACTTGTGAACGTTATCGTTTACAAAGTAAATATTACGCATATCTGAGGCGCAACATCACTAGGTAAGTATTAGGAGGTGTGTTCCTTTAATAGAAAATACATATAGATACGTAACTCTAAAGACCCTAGTTTCTTAAGCTGCGCTGAAAATGCCATGCTATGCGCGCCGACGAAGGACGTTCCCCGACTACGCGCCGACGAGCGCCCACTGCCATGGAGGAAGGAAACCCTCTGCACAAGCTCATGTTTCCCGATGTATTGCCAGATGGCGTCCATGTCTCACGCAGCGCCTCCCGTAAAATAGCGAGGGATTGTGGGATGCGCCGTCTGCTAGCTGCTTCCGGTTTGAGTCAGCGCAGCCGCCGCCACCGCTTCGCCTTTGAATTCCATTGATGCGCTTGCAGTCCGTTCTTCTTTCTGGGGTTTTACGTGCCAAAACCAGTTATGATTATTAGGCACACCGTAGTGGAGGGCTCCGGATTAATTTTGACCGCCTGGGGTTCTTTAACATGCACTACAACGCAAGCACACGGGCGTTTTCGCATTTCGCCTCCATCGAAATGCGGCCGCCGCGGCCAGGATTCGATCCCGCGAACTCGTGCTCAGCGGCGCAGCGCCTTAGCTGACTGAGCCACTTGCGCTTGCAGGCCGGCTTTGTCCCACTCGAAGATTACCGGGTGGCAGGTGCCTAGGCACAACTATCGTCGGTGTTCAGCCGTTGGCTGCTCAAATTCAAGCGTTAAAGGTGAACGCATGTAACAACTGCCTTGGAGCAACCCTTGCTTAGTCAGCTGTGCACAAGCATCAGAGGATTGGCTGCCGCTTCCAAAACTGTAACAATGCAGAGACCATCCGTGAACAAAAAGAAATTGAACGTACTGTGCCACTTATCAGGCGGCGATTAGCTGTGGGCCGACACGGAATGATTCCCCAAGATATTTATTTCTCTAACATTGACTCAGGAAACTAGAACTATGTCAGTACTCGCATGCACATAGAGAGGTATTATGAAATGAGGTTTTACGGCGCGAATATAAGCGGGACACAGCGAGATACAAACATAATACTCGTAACCAACTAGCCCTCCTTAGCTCCTTCAGCACAGATAGAGATAATGCGCAGCCGTAATATGACGGCGATACAGCCATTGTTGACAAAAAAAAAAGGCCAGAACGTCTAACTACGTACCACTTCAAATGAACCTAGAATTTCGACAGAGAAATGCCGTTGACAGCGCGCAAAGCTATCACTTTCAGCGCTAGGTGCGCCGTTATATATGCCGACGATATCGGTTTCTAGCTACGATCACAGAACAGTATGCACCGCTGTAGCCATCGCCTCAGCACCCGATTTTCTAAGTAATACTTCTATACGCTTGATAAATTATCGCATAACGATAACTCTTGCACCTGTCTGACTTACCCGCAGGCGCCCGTGACTGTGCGTCCAAGCGACGGCAAATGCCGTAGAGCTTAACCTGGCAGAAACAAAAAAGGCCGCCGAAACGAAAACCAGAGTTCCTTTATGAATAAAAGTGTATCCTTGCCTTTCTTGGCTCGTCATCATCGCGCCCAGAGTGAACTGAAACCTAGAAATCAGCTGCATGAATGGTACGACATTGCTGGTCGCCAAAGCGGACGGAAAGCTTCGCACGACTGAGTTGAAACCGCGTAGAAAAACACGTGCGCCGGGCATGCCGCCGATGCCGCCGCGTCGTCCGTCGAACCGGAAGCTGCTAGCAGACGGCGCGCCCCACAATTCCCTGCGATTTCTCGTTTTACGGGTCACCTATTTTATCAATGCCAGCCAGATGCGGCCAATTCAACATAAAGGAAGCGCTGTCTGAGACAGGGCAAAACATAAATGGCCGTTTGATGAAATAATGCGGTAAAATGAAATCTGTTCAAACAAACCTCCATTGCATTTATCATGCCAGGACGGAAATGGTACGAGAACAGCATCACGGGTGGCCGCGAATCAGACCAGCACTCATGTAGTACGGCCGGCAGAAGATTATCGCCTTTCGACGACATTTGCAGCGAAGCACGCAGATACGCGGCAATTTTTTTTTCATAAAACGCCGAAAGCGTTCTCCGGAAGCCGGAAGCTGACTTCCGGAACCGGAAGCGGAACCGGAACTAGAAACGGAAGCGGAACCGGAAGTGGAACCGGAAGCGGAAGTCGGCTTCCGGTTATACTATATGTATATATGGGTATACATACATATACGGACACACAACGCCATCTATTGAGCAATTCATAAAACTAGACGTGGCTACCTACTACGACGGGGACGAACGGGTGCCGCTATAAGGAGCTTCGCCCCTAAAAGTAGCCACAGATGCTGATCGCGCTGCACTGTTGGAAGAAGAGGCGGTTGAAGGCGGCGGCACCACAGGCATCAAAAAGACGCCATAGGGTAGTCATTTCATGCTCACATGTACTCTCGATTACGGGTGAGCCAGCAATTTTTTTACAGTGGAGATGTTTAAGCCAGCTGTAAGTTGTGCGTGTGCGATAAAATTATCATCATCAGCGTTGGCTCGGACGTCGTCGTCTTCTTCTGCAGTTCAATGTTAGAGAAATAAATATCTTGGGGAATCATTCCGTGTCGGCCCACATCTAATCGCCGCCTGATAAGTGGCACAGTACGTTCAATTTCTTTTTGTTCACGGATGGTCTCTGCATTGTTACAGTTTTGGAAGCGGCAGCCAATCCTCTGATGCTTGTGCACAGCTGACTAAGCAAGGGTTGCCCCATCCATGAACCTGCCGCGCCGTAGCCATGGCAACCAGATGACGCCACACAGACACGGCTCCGCCGAGCTCGGGTGCGACTGTTTCCACAACAATTCCGTGCAGGGGCCAGCCGTAATTCGTGCGTGTGACACGAAATTATCATCATCAGCATTGGCTCGAGCTTCGTCGCCTACTTTTGCAGTTTAGGCCAGCCGTAATTCGTGCGTGTGCCACGAAATTATCATCATCAGCATTGGCTAGGACGTCGTCGTCTTCTTCTGCAGTTTAAGCCAGCCGTAATTCGTGCCTGTGCCACGAAATTATCATCATCAGCATTGGCTCGGACGTCGTCGTCTTCTTCTGCAGTTTAAGCCAGCCGTAATTCGTGCGTGTGCCACGAAATTATCATCATCAGCATTGTCTAGAGCGTCATCGTCTCCTTCCGCAGTTTAAGCCATCCGTAGTTTGTGCGTGTGGCATGAACCTGCCACACGCACTGGGCCGTCCAGCGAGCCCACGATGCAGGCTAGGGAGCTAAAGCTCCCAGTCCCAACGTGAGAGTAGCACGCTCTATATGGCCTTGTGCCCCGTAGCCCGCAGGACCTCATAATAAAGTTATCCCATCCACCCACCCATCCATGAACCTGCCGCGCCGTAGCCATGGCAACCAGATGACGCCACACAGACACGGCTCCGCCGAGCTCGGGTGCGACTGTTTCCACAACAATTCCGTGCAGGGGCGGGGTCTCGCCTCGATTACGCATTACCATTTTCTTTCTTTTTTTCCTCTCTGTTTGGCGGCGCGGTAGTTTGTGCGCCGACGCGAAACGGCGGTTGTTGGGGTGTGGCGGAGTGCAGCGTAGCAACACCCCACGTAAAGGAATATTGCTCCAGTCAGGTAGACTGAACCCTCCCTGACAGTGAGATTGTATTTGGATCATCAATACAGTAATGCGTTCATTTAGGAATACCATTGATCCCTTAAAGCCAGCCACAGTTGTACCTATAGTCACCACCAGCCCAGCGTGTTCTCCATTCGCGTTGGAACGCCGTCAAACAGAGAGGGAAAAATGGTGATAGGTGATCGAGGTGAGACGCCGCCCCTCCACGGATTTCTTGTGAAAACAGTCGCACCCGCCGAGCTCTCGCCAGCTGCGCGCTAGTGAGCATGTGCCGTGACTTCATCCTGGCGCGTCTGCTCTCACCGCCCGAGAGAAATAAATAAATAAAGCGAAATGAACGCAAGGCAGGATTCAAACCGGGGTATCCATGGTCCGAAGTCGAGTGTCATAACCACTGTGCTATACACCCACGCTTGCGGATCGTGCATTTATGGGAACCATACGATTGCATTGCATTGCGGATTGCAACACAACTTCCTTTGGGAGAGAGAACGAGAAAAATCAGAGAGAGAGAGAAATATAAAGGTGAAGAGATAGAAAAAAAAAGGAATAGAGAAAGAAAGAGAGAAAAAAAGAAAGCGAGAGAAAGAAAGAAAGACAGAGACAACCTAGCTACAACCAAGAAACGCAATCAATCGGCCAGCTTCGCTGTCTTGAGCTTTGCGCTGACTAGTGCAAGCTTGCGCCTTTTTTACCTAGTTATTGTTGGCTTTCGCAAGAACCGCTGTCTTCCTTTTTTCCCGGAATTAATGAGGACTTTGCCTTGCAATACGCTTAATAAAATTTGGAATGTACAACTAACTAAATTTGTAGTTCTGCCCATAAACAATGGTTTGAGCGCTTCGTTCAAGCCAGCGCGCCTGCCTGTCGCCCAAGTGCGCAACATCCTGGGTGAACAATTCCAGCGTCCTGTCGAAGTATGCGACAACATAAAGATATTGTAACAGCCTGCTTTCTTGGAAGTAGCAGACTTGGATTGTGGTCTGGGAGACGACGACAAAGATCTGGGATAAAGCTCTTCGACGTGCGTTGGCTCAGCCATTAAAAGCTTTCTTATGTACAGAGGGGTCCACTGTTAAAGAGAACACCGGAGCGCGTGGCGTCTGCTCTGCGCCACCGCCGGCCGGCGGCTAGAACTAGTTTCGCGCAGGCGCGGTGAGCGATGTGGGCGGTGCTATTTCGTCGTCTGCTACCGTCTGCAGCCGCGCTTCGTATCGTCGCAAAGCAACCCGTTCACGCGTTCTGAAAGTTTGCCGGAGGCTGCATGGTCACACTCGGATAGCTAGCCGTTGCAAGGCTGAACGAGAATTAGACGGGGAAAAATATTACCTCGCAGATACTTCTGCCGTTAGAACTCGCAAGGAAAACATGACATTTTTTGGCAGACTGTCTCTTTGGGACACAACAATAATAGACAGTATTTCTGCGTGTATAGTGGTCATCTCATGCGCGCTAAGGCATTTGGCAGTCACTGCTGTGGGTATATATGCTGAACAAAGAATCCACAAGCGCCATTGAAGCTCATTCAGTAGAATTCACAGCGGTAAGGTCGATGTAGAAATGTATTGGCATGCGTAACGTGTTGAACTCCCGCAGTTGCAGATATTTTAGTTACGAGTAGATGTTGAAGTTTAGCAGCATGCCAAATTGTTCTAGACCTTTAGGTTGTTTATGTTTACAAATCGTGCCTTTCTGATTACGGTAGGCATTTTTGGGTGCGCCTTCAAAACACTGAGCGCTATAACCGTTTTATTAGGACTTGACGTAAAATGTGCTCCTACAAACTGCCGTCATCTTGGGCTTCCAGAAAACCATGCGTAAAAACAAATAAAGAAAACCCGTGCGTCGCTCAATATCTGGTTGCGTCGCCGTTTGCCTCCAGCACTGCCTTTATTCTAGAAGGAAGACTTGCGTACAAGGCTTCACAGAATGAGGCATTTTGCTTCAAACGCTCCCATTCGGCCTTGACCGCGCTCCAAAGGCTGTCCGCGGAGAGCCCGTGCAGGCATTGACTTGCTAAGGCCTTCTTCATGGTACCCCAAACATTTTCTATGGGGTTCAAGTCAGGAGACTGCGGTGGCCAGCTCAGAACTTCCACTTGGTGACGCAGCAGAAGTGATCGAGCTTTTTTGTGGTGTGCACATGGGAGATGTCATGCTAGAAGAGGAAGTCATGTGGCTGGAAAGCACCATTTGCAGCATGAGGGAGCGCAACTTGTTCGATGACATCGCAGTATTTGTCGGCCGTGAATTTTCCTTCTAAGCTGACGAGAGGCCCGAGGCCATCCTTTGTCATGCAGCCCCACACGCTGACGACTGTCTATTCTATTAACTGTATTGCGCGGCCTCTGCGTTAGTTTTGCAATAGCGCGTTGTCTGTACTTCCCTTGCCACAGTTCAACTATACGCTGCCTTTCATCGTATGGCACTCGAGCCATCGTGGATTAGTGGCGAACGAAGTGCACACTTAACCTTTTCTGAAGCGGGCAGTGCTTTATGTATGTATCAAGAAGGCGAACAAAAGACAGCAGCGTCATTGCTACTGGTGTGCAGGGTGACATTTGTTTGATTATAGATCAATCCCGTGACTTTCCTTCCAGCTGGAAGGAAAGTGGCTGCTTTCAAGTACGAACCACACGAGCTGCTTTTCCGCGACGATCCGAAGCGCGGCACCAGATGGTAGCAGACGACGAAAGAGCACCGCCCACTACGCTCACGGCGCCTGCGCGAAACTCGTTGCAGCCGCCGGCCGGCGGTGGCGCAGAGCAGACGCCACGCGCTCCGGTGTTCCCTTTAACAGTGGACCCCTCTGTACACCTACGCTTCTGTGCGTTACAATATGTCCACTTGAAGGCTCTATATTTTGATTCGAGCAAACTATTGGCAGTTTCGTAGCTCGCGCACGGCACCCTTTTATGTCGCAATGAGCCTTCTACCGGCTGGTCGCGATAATGGAAGCATAGCACCATAATTACCGTTGCCAAGCTCAAGCTTGCATTTCGTGGTGTAATGACGAAACGTCATTAACGTTTCTGGCCACGTGACTTTTGAACATAGTAATCAGATCGTGCGTCGATCTACAATGCGCTAACCGGTTGCGCTAACTTTTCCACAATAGCAGTGGCGCCTACTGCGTTGGCGGCAAACTTCCGTCTTGTCCGTGGCCTCCGGTTAGGTCGCTCGCTATCACGACGGATATATTTGCGGATATAATTATTATGGCGATAGGAATTACATGGACACTTCTACTGGATTTCTGCCGTCGGCGTCGCTGTCGCCGTGAGGTAAAGGGCGATAAAATCGTCGGCGCGCGCCGTATGCGCGAGCAAAAGCGCGCGGGGGACGCGCGCTATCACGGAGGGCTGAACCCCCCCCCCCCCCCGCTCGCCATCCCGGAGAGCGAACGCTCGGCGGAAAGCAAATGTGACCGTCGCGCGAAAGACCGTGGGGTTATGGGAGGGACGGAGGGAGGGAGGGAGGCGGGGCGGCGCTGTGCTCCGGCACCAAAGGCGTATTTTGCCACTCAATCTCCCACGCGAAAGCAACAAAGCGGGAAGAGGGGGGAGTAATGGGGGGGGGGGACAGCTTCTCCTCTGCCAACAACTTCACCTTTGCGCTTTGCCCGGGGATGCCTGTCGTCCGCACCGTCTCTTATCTCCACACGGCTCTGACCTTTGTATATGCGCTGTGCATTCGCCGCTCAGTTTCCGTTGAAGCGATAGACCCCGCGAACCTGCACTTGCTGCCAGCGTTTTGACAGTCGTTGGCTGCGGTCATTCAGTGTGATCTATTCATGTTTGCTTGTGCGCGCTGACACCAGGGTTGTTAATTCAGTTAGTAAGCCAATGTGTCCAAGTTTATGCAGCCGATAAAACTACTATCCCTACTCCGAACTCTACTAATTTGCGATCGCAATCAATGCTTCGCCTTTCGGGCGAAACTGCGACATTTTTTTTTAGAAAACTACTAGCGAAATTGCTTATACAAGCTTAGCGTGCTGACAAAGTTCGCAGATGCTAATTATATTCATTCCTGAATAATTTCCTACATCAAATCTCAACGTATACTTTGCTCACAGGCATCGCTAAAGCGCACCGATTTGATAAGCACACCAATCTGTTCAACCACCTACGATTTGTACATAAAATTTGAAATATAATGTCACCTTACAGATATTTTTTAAGTACACGGACCTGTTTCTCGAACGGGTAATTATATTTGACGAATACTTTGATTTACCTTACTTCGATTTACCCATTCAGCAAGTTCATGGGGGTGTGCGCGATTCTTTGTTGCATATGATGAAAGTATACAAGATTGTGCGCATCGCCCTTAGTCGTAAATCAGTTATTTATACGCTTTAATAAACCATCACCTCCGATAGCTTCCAACATGTGCATTAGATCTGCATAGTTCTTTTATTGCGTCAGTAATGCCGCTTGCCTACTTTGTTACGGCCATTTTGTTGTACATTTTTGTAAATGCACAAGACGTTTCACGTACCCCACTGCGGTTGCGTCCCTGATACAGTGTACCAAATTTTATTACAAAGAGCCGTGACTGAAATTAATGCTCGAATTTCTGTACCGGAAAATTGCCCGTGAAATACGCCATTGTAGATAACTACGTGTTTGACATGAAAAAAGGCGTTCAAAATTCGCGGAGTTCATTGCCGCAGCTTTCAAGCACGGGTATAGAAGTTTTAAAGGGTAGATCGACCAAAACACTGTGAAAAAGAAGCGTACGTCGAAACAAAAAAAGTACTTCATTCTCTTCTTTCTGGGGTTTTACGTCCCAAAACCAGTTATGATTATGAGGTACACTGAAGTAGGGGGCTTCAGATTAATTTTGACCACCTGGGGTTCTTTAACGTGTACTACAACGCAAGAACACGGGCGTTCTTGCATTTCGCCTCCATCGAAATGCGGCCGCTGCAGCCCGTATTCGATCCCGCGATCACGTGATCAGCAGCGCAACGCCTTAGCTGACTGAGCCACCGCGGCGGGTAGTACTTCATTTTCATCAATGGTGATGCCAGTCACCTTATTTATGATATCACTTGTGTTCCTTATGTGTCTGCGCTTTGCCTGTGTGAGGAGAAAATATGACATGAAGGTACCTTGCGTAGCGATGCAGCGTCGACCTGGTGAAGTCCACTTGGGACTTTACAAGAGTCTTTTTCTGGTTGATTTTTGACTACCGATACATGCACGAAGCTGAAATATTTTTTACACCGCCGCAGGTAATACCGGCTCTTTTTGGCACCAGGATGTCAAAGGAATGTGCTTTTAGCCGCTTTTTCACGCCTGTTTGAACCTCTTAGTCGGTTTTTTTGTCAATACTGGCACATTTCATGCTCTCCCTAAGTACTGATTGCAATATAGAATGCTGTGAAGGGTGGTTGAGGATAACTGTGACGATCCCTTTGCTGGTAGGCTCAGTGGTCTTGTTTTTGCGTCAGGAATGGACCACTTTTTCTTTGTCAGCCGCGAGTATTTGCTGAGAGCCGGACACTCGGGTTCACATCTCTATTCCGACAGTGCCTCAATGTCTTTTTTAAGCAAAGAGATTTTCGCCTTTACCAGCACGCGTCCCATTATGCTGTCTGGATGCTTATAGTGATTGGATGCTTACAATCATTGATGCAGATTTATAGCTTTTTTTTCGGAGCGATTGGCATGTAGTAAGACATGTTGCCGACTTCGGTGTTCGGTAGTGTGGGCTTCACACATTTTTCTTCTAGCAAGAGAGTCACATTTCAGTCTTGTGATGCGTCCTACTTTGCCTTTCTTCGCTGCATCCTGTGGTTTACAGTCAGACTATATTAAATAAGTATACCGACATTCATCATTACATTTTAAGCCAACTAAGACAACACTTTGTGGATGCACACTTCTTCTGACAACATATTTTTCTGTGTTTCAAGTACTAGTATTCTTATTATAATCGAAATGTTATTTAATAACCTCGTTTACATTACTTGTATTGTTTGTGTATATGCACTATTGTGTAATGACACTATCTTGAAAACAAATCCTTTCTTATCGTTTTCTTCAGCATTCGTTTGTATTTTACTGATAGATTCGTCAACATTGTTTGCTTTACCGACATATTGTGTTCACTGTTGTGTAATAACTAGAATATTTCGGAAAATATTCAGCTTTTTGTTATCCTTTATGATATGCTTTTACGTTCCTTTGTTACTGACGAAATGGCGATATCTTGAAACTACTACCTCATCGCTGTTGCTAGGGCTTAGCCGTTTAAACAAGCTTTCTCTATAGCGTCTATTTCCAATGTGTATTTTCGAAAAAAAAAATGATTTTGATGTATTTCGCGGACGACATCCGGCGTGATGAATTCCACCAGGCGTGTAAGGAAGATGACTGGTGCCTCGAAGTCTCACATTGCGCGAGTGAACTTTTTATGCGCGTTCGCAGAAGCTGCTGGTGGCTATCGAAATTGTGTAATTGTGTAATTGTGTAATTTATTTGTATTCTCTAAGTATGTTCCCAATTGTGTGTTCACAGTGTTTTTTGTTGTTCAACACTTTTGTATAACGTTACAGTGTGCTATAATGAATTTTCTTCAACCAGAGAGAAATTGTCTCACTGCCCACTCCTGCTTACGGCTTTATTCTAAGGCCATCAGAAACCCTGTAAATAAATAAAATAAATAAATTAGATGACCAAGCGGCCAGTGTATGTTCATCAAACAACGAGTAACACGATCGCATAAACCTGAAGTAACAAGTTAAACAGATTATCTGGCACCATCCCTCACGTGGAGGTTGGAAGCCTGCGTCGCGCACTACAGACTACTGAATAACCTGTGGCGTAGCCAACTTCTCCTTGTGAACAAGGGATTCGTATGGATCTCGGAACGTTTTATTTATATGTTATCAGTGACCGGCATGTTTCGCAACTATATTAACATGTTGGAGTATGTCAAGGACACCTGATTTTCTGTTTTTTCAGGTAACAGATACACATTTGAAAGCAACGCGCTTCCGAGACCCACAGGTGATTTTGCCATTTCTAAATACTCAATGTATACTTATACGGGCTAATAAGTATACGGGCGTATACTTATTTACGGGCTAATAGAACATGTACGAGGCGGAGTAGAATGCAACATTCGGTTTCCGTATTCACTTTCTATCGCTGGAATTCTATGTGATACAGGATTTTCAGGCTTCATGTGTCTAGAATCTCGCAGAAAATGGCGCAGAAAAGGAATGCTGCTAATTGCCTGTGAGGTGAAGCATATTTAAGTTAAGGCAAATTCGGAAGGAAAATTGAGCCTCATTAGACATTTCCTCTGTGGAACAGAAGCTCCCTAGTGAAGCATTTTGCTATTTCTACCCTAAAGAATTTCACAGTCAGGTTAGCGTCCTCATTACCAATACCTCATTTATGTGGCAGACAATCCTACTCCGAGCAAGCTACCACTGGAAAGTCAACCTCAAAACAATCACCATAACTATTACACAAAAGACACAACTCGTAGGAGTCCGGAGAAGAGCAAGGAAATGGTGTCTACTATTCACGAAAATGTGTGAGCCTTAAAAACAGGAGGGAAAACGCAGAATAAGGTCATACACACCACACGCACAGGGAGAATCCATGAAAACGAAGCTTGATGTGCTGTTTTCGTTTAATACAGATAATTGGCAGTGATGCTGACGACATAACAGAGGCGCGAGGTGAGGGTTGCAAGTTGGAATGAGCTAGCGCAAGACAGAGGTAATTGGAGATCGCATGGAGAGGCCTTTGTCCTGCGGTAGACATAAATATAGGCTGATGATGCGAGTGATGTCCTTGCGTGCATCACCTGTGCATGTGCACGTACGTACTACACAGAACACACAGTAAAACATATTTCCTCGAGGTTTTGTGCGCCATTGCGCGTAGCCTACGTGAAGATTAGCACTTTGTTCGCCACGCACGGCGCAGGATCGCATCGTGGCTGAAGAATTGATTTGCAGGACAGCCGCTTGACGTAATGTTGTCTTGACATTGCGGTGCTTCGTTGCGACTTTGCGTCGGAATGCATTGCGTCAGTTGACCGTGCAAGCACGTTTGCAAGGTGTTTATTTTTGAAAAATATCGCAAAAATATCACCTCCAATATACATTTCTCCGAAGTACACGCAACTGTTACCATGTGTATAAGTAACCTTTGCTTTTTTGAAGAAATCCCAAACGAAGTATGTTTTTTGACGGCGCCTTCCACCTCAACCGAGCTACTGTTATGTACTATATGAGTTGTCATGCGCGAAGAGTGGCAAGACTCCTATTCGTTCGTTTTGTGACCGAGTTGGCTTTACCTATTTTTATGCCTCTTCTTTTTGCTAGCAAAAACTGCTAGCAATAGTCTGCTAGCAGGTACGCGCGCTCTCTGCTCTTCCTTGTCGTGTTGCTCGCTTGTGCGCCCTTGCGATTCGGTAATTACAGCCCGCAACGCAAGTGCCAAATCGCTCGTGTTCCAACACAGTCGTGCTTAGCGGTCTGATTAGCTGCGCGAACAGAGTGCGACAGTGTTGGCCTTTCTAGACGAGCGCGCAACACAGGGTGTATAGCGGTGCGCTTCGAATGAACACGGGCGGGCACCGCAGCAACAGCGGGTAGCCGAGAAGCGCGGAGTCCACGTCCCCGTTACCGGCACGGTAACTCGCCACATGCCGTTTGCCATTCGTGGACCGCTGTTGAACGGCAGTTTTCCTCGCGAATGGCGAGATTTATTTGCCATAGAGAGGATGAGACCGGGACCCATTTGTGCGGTAGCCTCACCGCCACCGGTGCCGATATCGTCGCTAGGCCATTTCCGGCTCACTTCAAAGCTAAAACGGACGGCGCTTCGTAATGAATTACCGTCGCTGACAAGCCGCAATATTTTCTTACCGTTGTAATCGCTCTTCGGAATAATTGTACACGAAGAAGAAAACACGCTTATATTAGCCGCGCCGTCGGCTGCGATGCGAGCACAGCCGAGCCGGTCTTCTCCCGTCGGTAGGCGTGCATGGCTGCAGCTGCGCTCGACAAGTATCGCAGCTCTCGAGTTCATGTTTAACGTTTGGCAGTGGATATCGTTCTTCATAAAATGTACAATTTATGCATTCCTTTATCTACAGAAAATTATTTTGTGCTACTGGCGGTGCGCCGGCCGAACTACCGTGTATACTTTGGACACCTCTCGCGTGACAGACGTTCCAGGGCACGGGAGGCCGGTTTGCCGTCGGTATATTTGCCGCTAGCGTGGACGTGCGTTAACCGGAAGTGGGAGATGTTTTGAGAAGCGCGTTGGCTATGACATATGTCACGTAACATTTGAAACAGCACTCGGCGAGGAGGAGAGACCAGCCGACGAGGAGAGCAGCGAAGGAAAGAGCGAAACGTGCGAGGGCCGTTTTTCGATCATCAAACCGCACCATTTCGAAAAATTCTCGCGGCTACGTGGTTGTTGTAGACTCGTTCAGAACTGCAACACCACAACTAAATTTCGACATCTGGGTAGTTTAGGGGCCTTTAAGGCTCGCATGGCAAGTTCGCATGGCATCGTTCGCATACGGCAAGTAGACTTCATTCACTGCAACACTGAACGTGGGAAAGCCAGCTTACAAAGACCAAGATTACACCGATCCCGTTAAAGTCGGCTTCACTTTTAAACTAAAATGCACTGCTAGAAAGACGATTTTCCACGGGCAATTAGGTGGTGTTATATTAAAATGTCAAGGCCCTGGCACCTTCTTTTATTATTTTATTAAGCGTTTGCTATTGCACCGACGCGCGCAGTTCTGGTAGAAATGTTTGAGTTTCTTCGTAGCAGAATTAGGTTTTCTCGTACATTCGAATTACAATCCGATGCCGATTGGTAAACAATCCGACGGCGAATCCAACGCCGAATGGTAAAGTCGTACTTTACCAATTTTCTGGTGGCTTTTACTGTGAGAAATTCAATTTTTGTTCAGCAAAACCTTGCACCACGTGGAGGGCCTGCACGGTCGAAGTGGTTGGATGATTTTCTCCGCCACCCGCGACCACGCGCCGGTTGCCGACGCCGGATTTTTTGCGACACGGCGCCCTGAACGCTATCGCGTTAATATTTGCTCACAGTGCCGCCCAAAGGAAGTAAGTGTCAGTCCAAGTTATTTGTATTGGTAATATTGGTACTAACGACGTGATCTGAGGCTTTGTGCTACAAGCCGATAAAAATGAAATGCTTCTCTTCACCGACGCATATTTAGTAGCTCGTTAAATAAGACAAAGTCTTGGCAGGGGAATTTCTCGGCTTGCTGTGAAACCGACTCTTGTCAATATTAGGATACAGATACACTCAATTCATGTCTATTCTAAAGGTGAACATCTCAACGTTCCTGTGGGTATCATACTCAAAAAATGAAATGGCGTATTTTTTTTTTCATTCGATAGCAAAGATGGTTTTCTATTCGATGATAAACGTTCATGCTCGTAAAGGTATCCTCATAGCACGTCCAGAACATATTTCGTAGAATATCATCAGGGTTCTATATGATTCCAAAAGAAGACGTGGGGCTATCATTTGTCCCGTGACCTTTTCTGGGTGACGCTAAAGGAGTGCTCCTACAGAGTATAGCTGGAGCTGCATCGACCTGCGGTTTTCACTCCACATAAAAGCCGCGCAGAAGAAGCCGCCCCTTTATCTGTTTCATAGGAACCATGCCAAAAAATGACGTTTCACTTCCTGAACGCGGGTTACGCGTAAACGTATATGCGTGCTGTTCCCGAGTTTCTAAGCTATGCCGTCTTGCCGGACAAACCCGCATTGCCGCAAGCTGCTTGCAACGTTCTTCGGGAGTCTCCTAGGAACGCCTAGCCCACCCCTTGTGTCGGTCTGTTCAGCTCGTGCCGGGCGCTTGCCGTCGACTTCGACGTCGCCAGACTCGCGCTCTGTTGGCCGCCGCTTGCGTTGCTGCTTCGTCTTTCTTGCTCGGCGCTCGGCCTCTCGATCGCCAGACGAACTTGGTACATTCATGGCGCACGCAGAATCCGCAGCAACTGCCAGAGAAAGTGAACATTGTGGGAACTCAGCGCTCCTCCACCTACACACCTCCTCCGCGACGCACCGCTTCCTTCCTTCCCCCCTCCGCCGCGCGTTACACCATAGCTTCCTCGGTTTGCGCTCGTCTTATCCACCTCCAGGCGCCCTACTTATCTGGCGCTCGCTTCCGTCTCCAAGCTCGACGGCCTCCAACTTTTAGTCTCGCCGATTTCACACACACGGCATGTATCCTTGCCTGTGAGCGAAATATGAAAACACATTACTAATAAAGCCGTAATACGGGCGCCTCGCTATGGAGACTGTGAGCAGATGTTTTACTTGACGGCTCTGTTTCAGAGCCTACTTCAGTCTTTAAGTACCATCGTTACATTAGTGGCAGTTCGGAGGGCATACTGCACTAAGAAACTTGGCGCAAGGAAAATCTGCAACTTTTCTCCTAAATTGCGGCCAGTATGGCTCTGACAGCAGCTAGTTTTAGCCCTGGCTGGCTTTGAGTTGGGCAGCCGTGTTCAAATCGAATGCGAGTATGTTGACCCGGGACATAACTGAAGTGAATGTCCACCTCCAAAGTGCGCTGCGGTTCAACCGTTAGGCGATCGGTGTCAGAAAAACAGAACAGGTGGGAACGCGGTCGACACAGCTATACGTAAGGCTACAAAATAAAGACCTAGTCCGAAAGCATAAAAGCAACGCATCCTTAGCACCGGCTCAATCGTTAGGATGAACCGTGGCTAAGCACGAAGTGCCGGGTAACACCCAGGCCACGGTCGCCGCATTCCGGCTGAGGAATATTTTGGAAATACTCATTTAGCGTGGTTTGCCTGCTTGTTAAAGAACTCCACCTGGTCAAAATTATTGCAGAGCCCTCGACTACGGCTTCCCTCACAGACCACTGTGCAGTTTCGGGCCACCAAGTGAAAGAGTTTTATAATACAGAATACAGGGCATTTTTATAGACTACACATATTTTTTGTAAACAAGGGTTTCGGCCTATTGCGAACATGCGGTTCTTTCGGAGGTCTTGTTTGGCGAAGCGATTATGGAATTTCCGTAGAGAACATAAGCTTAAAAAGAAGAATGATAAAATTGTAGGACGCTTAAGCTTCGCCTTTAGGAGTAGAACGCGATAGCGTTATCGGGACCCGTTCGTATCGCATAGTTCGCATACGGCAAGTAGGCTTCATTCGCTGCAACACTGAATGTCGGAAAGCCAGCTTACAAAGACCACGCTAACACCGATCCCGTTAAAGTCGGCTTCACTTAAATGCATTGCTGGAAAGTCGTTTTTGAGGGGCAATATAAGTGGTCTTATATTAAATGTGAAGGCCCTAGCACCTTTTTTTTATTATTTTATTATTTGTTTGATATTGCCCCGACGCGCGCAGGTACGGTAGAAAAGTTTGAAAAGGGGTTTGTGCTTGAGTTTGCTCGTAGCAGAATTAGGTTTTCTTGTACATTCAAATTACAATCCGGCGGCGAATCCGACGCCGAATGGTAAAGCCTTGCTTTACCATTTTTCTCACAGATTTCACTGTGAGAAATTCAATTTTTGTTCACCAAACCCTTTCACCACGTGGAGGGCCTGCGCGGTCGATGAGGTTGGATTACTTTCTCCGCCGCCCGCGATCACACGCCGGTTGCCGACGTCGGATTTTCTGCGACACGTGGTCCTAAACGCTATCGCGTTAAAATTTTGGTAAATACCTTTCTTCCTTTCAATCCTGGCGCCTCTATTTAGACGTCAATTATAGAGGAAGTCACTTTTAATCCACTCCCAGTTTTATTGACATATAAATTATACAGACCTTTGAGGTGCATTCAAAGTGTCGGTGCTGCTGTCGTTGCGGTTGTGGTGGTCTCGGGCTGACGGCGCATGCGCGATCGTCACGCGTAGAGTTAAAAGTCCGAAGACGCGGAGCTCATTTGCCTGAAAAAAACTACGAAGTAAAGCCCACTCACTTGAAACGCTCCACCTAATCGACTCGATGGCGGTTAAAGATACTGATAACCGATATTTATGGACCCAGTGTTTTGGCGCAACGAAAAGCTCATCCTCGGTAGTGTTAACATCTGCAGCGGTTACTTCCAAAAGTGCGTGGATATTTTGTAAGCAGATTTTTCGATCTGAGCAGCCTCTAAAAAAATAAGTGTACCTCCTCCAGCAACGCTGAGAAGTGATAGCGATGCCGATAGCCCGCCTCGCAAATTGTGAAAGCCGCCCATCGTCCGGCTTTCACTGGAGGAAGTGCAGCTGTAGTTAACCACCTATATTGTCAATTTCGAGCCACTTTTAAAGGTAAATAGACTGGTACATTAAGTTTGCGTTGCTGTACAGACCTTTCTTATAGCTGCACTGCGTTTTTTTCCCAAGTACACGCCTACGTCATGGCTGGCTGGCCCCCGTCGTCGTTATTCAGTCGATAGACGAGCCAAGCCAAGTCATCGAAAACGAAGGCGAAGGTAGCGCCACTTTTCTACTCACTACAAAAGAAGGCTTATCTGCACAATGTAAGTTAGAAAAAACTTATAATAGAAAGAATGTTACTGCATTTCAATATTAATAAAAAATCAGAGCATATCCACGAGGTGAATGATGATGATGGGGCGAAGCTCCGGTCGGATCATCGGTAAAACGTGAATACTCCGAGTAATTCGCCCAGTATATGATCAAGTAAACACGTGAGAAACAGTGTGTGTATATATACAATACGTTTTATTTTCTTACACGCTTCTTCTTAGATGCTTGGTTTGCGGAGTCCCTTCATTACCACGGCTTTGTGGTCCGTGAAATGAAGGAATAACAGTTGGATAACGCCGCTGCTTCGCGTTCGCGAACGCCTGAGTGTTCGCGCCACAGCCGTGCCGCTTCTGCCTCTCGTTCTCGCACTACGGGGTCTTCGCGCCGCCGCCGCGCTGCCTGTCGTGAAGCCGCGGCCTCGCGGGCTCTCACCGTAGGATTCTGCCTGCGAGCGCGCGCCGCCGCCGCCTTCCGTGCTCTCCGCTCCGCAGCCTTGTCTTCCATCCGGCGACTCCGACCGAAAGAGAAAGCGCGCCAAGAGCGATCACCTTTTATTATAACACCCCCTAGCGGTAACCCGTCACACTGCATTGTAGCGCGCCGTCGCCGCCTTCCGCGCTCTCCGCTCCGCAGCCTTGTCTTCCATCCGGCGACTCCGAGCGAAAGAGAAAGCGCGCCAAGAGCGAGCACCTTTTATTATAACAATCCTAGCGGTAACCCGTCGCACTACATTGTAGGTTGTCTCATAAACTATACGAAAAACTAGCGCCATCTAGTGACATTATATACACTTATATATAGAAAGATCGACACTTACGCCATCTAGGGAACAATTCATAAAACTACAGGTGCCTACATACTACATCGGAGGAAGGACAGACCCAAGCCCTAAGGAGCTTCGCCCCTAAAAGACCAGAAACAGCACACACTGGTTGAAGGTAACGTGGTAGACCTCCTAAATAGGTTGATGTTTTGGCCGCATGGGGCGCCAAAAGTCATTTTTCACGACTTTTAGTGAAGAATTAAAAATATAAATCCACGTTTAATGAGAAAAACAGGGCCCGTTCTAGCCAACACGTTAGACGATCTTTCTATCTGCGGGGTTATTTCAATTCATGTTCTAAGCGGTTGTCTGTCTCTTTAAAGGAAAGCATTCTGCCTGCCGCTGCTGACATGAGTGTTGCGTGAAGGTGCACTATGAGCACACTGAGCTTCCTGCTGCGCTGCTGTTGCTATACTTTGGTCTAAGCAGTAAATGTCAAGCCAAAGTTACCTAATATTTAACTGAGTCCTGTCTAATGCCGACCGTTTCCCGTCTGTCACACCTCTTGCACCACAGACGTGAGACGCATGCAGTTCCACAGGCGGCGCTCATCAAGCAAGCCTTGTGAGACGCCTGGTAGCTACTAGGACAATGTTTCTTCTATCCATTTGATGTTTTATGGCGGGCTGTGTCACTGCAGTATGTCACACCCACGTATAGTTACAACACCGTTCAGAGAGTTCTAGCGCAGCGCTAAAGCTTGCTCGTCAGTAATGTACGCTCAACGTTCATGTGTGACTTCAGCATGGCGAGCACCTGCGCCTACTGTGCGGAACTGCTGCAGGGCCAGCTGCTGGATTCACTTTTAGTCAGTGGACGAGTCGTGTCACCTGGTTGGACGAGTTGGCGTGGCTTCGATAGAGGTGGCCATGCATCACTTGATTCAGCGATGGCGGGCGTCCCTGTCTCATATGCGCTGGTAATGCATGACGTCAGCGGTTGACGACCAGTCGTCGCCGGATTGTGTACTTCCTTTAAACTATCAGTGTGCTTTCTTGACTTGCGGTGCCGGGAGGTCGGCGTATCACTTTAGCTGCAGCTTCTTTATGTGTCGAATGGTCTCTAACCATCTGACTCAAAATCTTCTGTTCATTTTTCTGGAACGGTCAAACTTTTGCAGTCGCATCGTGCGCACTTTTGCATTTGGATCACTCGAAGCCCGTTGCGCGACAAGTGTCAGAAATATGTGACTCGGAAAAACATGGTCCATCTCAACCGCACAGTCTGAATGATTTGCGGCTAAATCATTCTTCTCAATGCTACCTCGACTGGCGGAGAGCTTCAAACACTTAGGAACAATAGCTCGCGAACCAGATGCCGCTGACTGACGTTGGCTGCGGGGTCCATCTCACCGCGGCCATTCAGTTTGTTGGGACTCGGGGTAGCATTTAGGCCGGTGATCTTTTAACCAAAGGGATAAGTTGTCGCGGCAGCAATTAAATTCATCCGTCAGGAGACGCCCGAGAAATGGTTCATCTTCTGCGATTCTGTAAGGCCGCCCTCCAGAGTTTTCTCTGTTGCGTCCCGAATCGGCAGGGCGCATTTTTTGGTTATTTCTATCGAGGCAGACCCTTTCATCAGCGTCGCCCAGACGGTGACAGTGCCCGACACCGACGGGCTTCCCTCATACGGCAGTGCGCATCCTTTAAGTGCTTCGCCTGGTGCCACCCCTTCATCAGCGGCCACCTACCTGGCGAAGCGGCCCGACACCGGCTGAGAGGGGATGACAAGTAGCTCACTTAGAAGCGACCACAACCACCAACATTGTGGAATTACTACCGTGGGAACGGCGACGATCTCGGTTACCCAAATTGGTCAAATGCAAAGGTGCGCACGATGCGACTTCGAAAGATTGCCCGGGTTCTTGCTTGCCTGCCAACAACTGGGCCACATGCGAGGTTTATCCGTCTTCTGACTACTTACGAAGCATCGCTACTATCATCGAATTACGGCCCAGCAGCATGGCCTTCATTGCCCCTGCGGTCCCAGTACACCCCACGAATATTCCTTACCATTCCAGGCATCAATAAGAAGGCACAAATGGCGTCAGGTGCATTGAAGTAGGCAGCTATATTGCTAATACATGAGGTTCAGAGGGACTGTTTACGTGTTTACACGGATGGGTCAGTTATGCACTCCAGTGCAGCAGCTGCAGTATTTCTCCCAGCAAAATATACAGTGAGAAAATTCAGCACATCGCACTTGACATCAATGACGGCTGTCAAACTTCCAGGTCTGCGGCAGCGATTAAATTCATCCGTCAGGAGACGCCCCTGAAACGGTTCATCTTTAATTTTCTAAGGCCGCCCTCCAGAGTTTTCTCTGTTGCTTCCCGAATCGGCAGGGCGCATTCTTTGTTTATTTCCATCGAGGAAGGCCCTTTCATCAGCGTCGTCCAGACGGCGACAGTGCCCGACACCAACGGTGACGGGCTTCCCTCATACGGCAGTGCGCATCCTTTAAGTGCTTCCCCTGGTGCCACCCCTTCATCAGCGGCCACCTACCTGGCGACGCTGCCCGACACCGGCTGAGACGCGATGACAAAGTAGCTCAATTAGCAGCGACCACAACCACCAACATTGTGGAATTACTACCGTGGGAACGGCGACATCTCGGTTACCCAGATGGTCACGTAGTTGCGGCCAATGCGAAGGCGAGGGGGCAACATTAGAGGCGGAGTTCAGTGAAAAATACGACCCCTCTGATTGGCAGCATCAATGTCATCTGATTCCCTCGTCGGTTCAACTAGGGAGGACGAATGTTTTATAAGCAGACACCTTGGGTGCAGTGGAGTGTCCTGACGTGTTCTGATATGTGCTCAGACATGTACTGGACTGAGACTTTCAAAGTGTTCCCTATGGATTGAGCTTCCATATTTGGAGGCACTGTAAATATGTAGAATAAACCCTTTTTTCTCTCGCTCTTACTCCCGGACGTACTCCCTTTGGTTAACTTCCCGTACTCCCTTTCGTTAAAGGATCACGGGCCTAAACGCTACACCGAGTCCCAACAAACTGAATGGCCGTGGTGAGATGGACCCCGCAGCCAACGTCAGCCAGCGGCTTCTGGTTCGCGAGAAATTGTTCCTAAGTGTTTGAAGCTCTCAGCCAGTCGAGGTAGCATTTAGAGTAATGATTTAGCCGCGAATCATTCAGACTGTTAGGTTGAGATGGAAATCGTGGCCGACGAATTAAGTGCCGGTCAGCACGAGATGCGAGCAGAAGGCTCAAAAACAAGCACTAGAAAACGTGCTAGGATGAAGGGGCGTCGCAAAGTCAGGAATGCGACAGACAGGGCTACGCGGCCGAATAAAGGCCCTAAACGGAGTGGGGAGCGCAGTCAAAGAGTTCTAACGGCGTGTTTGTTGCTTGGAATGTTTCCAGACAGAGCACGTCCGAACCGCCGGACGAGAAATAGAAGAAAGGGTCGATCGGCGCTGTTGCGACGCCGGTTCCCTCAAGCTCGACCGGCGTTACTGCTGGATAGCGTGGCGTTCTCGGCAGACTGCAGGCGTACGGTAGACCATGGCGACCAGGTAGGGACAAGAAGACTTCTAGTTCGAAACTTGCACAGTTTATTTCAGCGTTGATGAAGGATTGAAAAGAAGAGAATGAATGAATCGAAAATACATGGTGTGGCCGCTTAAATAGGCCCGCTAACATCGTAGACGGTATTTCGCTCACGTCAACGTCACGTGACAGGTACTGAGTCCAGTCGGGGTG
This sequence comes from Dermacentor silvarum, assembly GCF_013339745.2. Taxonomy (NCBI): domain Eukaryota; kingdom Metazoa; phylum Arthropoda; class Arachnida; order Ixodida; family Ixodidae; genus Dermacentor; species Dermacentor silvarum. The sequence goes on along the minus strand of NC_051158.1, from coordinate 132,461,134 downwards.
CGGCAGCTACTCCCTCTCTCCTAGGCGACGTTTCGGGGTCTTGCCTCCAATAGCGGGGACTTGAGGCTTCTGCCGTGCATCGTTCGCTCTCTGGGCGCTCTCTAGGTGCACGTACGCAAAGGGCCTGGTAAAAAATGATGTGACACGAGGCCCCGGTGGTACACAGTTCAGGGAAGCCGGAACCCCTCTCCTGCTGGGCGCACACACATACAAAGGGGGCCATAAATCACTGCGACTCGCCCGCCAGATTGCGGACCACTTGAGACAACCATAGCAAATCAGGGATTCACCCTCTGTTGCTTTAGGCATGGGCCTCCGATACTTCCCCCTGCACGGGGCGTCACATGTTAATCGTAACTACCCGGCTGCCATACGTCAATCGTAATTCTTTTTGACACGGCGCGTGACATGTCAATCGTAACAGTGCAAAGGTGGACAAAACCGAAGGTGGCGAGAAGGGGGCAATTATGTTCCCCCTCGTTCGGTTCTTTTCAAGGTGTGTTAGGCATGACACTGGAGGACGAGCCGGTAAGGCGACGTGAATTGGTCATGCGCGGCGGTGAAATCGTAGTGTGATGCGTAGAAGGCGTGTTCACTGTTTGTAAAGTGTCGGCAGTCGCCAGCGTGGAGAATGACCTATTTGCCCTTTGTACTCTCTCGTTAACAAGAAGAGCACTCAGACCGCGCCCACCTCGAATACGGCTTAAAAATATGGCACAGCCATAGGCTAATCGGAACGAAAATCAGTGATTCAGTTTTTGTGGAAGCAGGTTGTTTGTTTATTTTTTGTGTTTGGTGAAATGTTTTGAGATCGCAGAGACCAGAGATCATTTTGATATGCACGTTTCGATCTTTGTTTGCTTGTTTATTTTAGAAGCTCACTGTGTATGTTTGAAAGTTACTTTTTTCGATATGTCTTTCTTTTTTTAGCAGGTAGGCTTCTTTTTTGTAGGGGATACGCTTGCAGAGTCAATCCACGTTATTTCTTAGAAGCCTGTAGTGGCGCCCTTGAGTGCCAGTTCACTTTTCGGAAGTGTTTGCGAGATTTTTCTTGGAAAGTAAAACGCGTTATTTGGAAGAGCCATTGTTTAAACTGCACACTTTTAGAAAGTGTTAGCGGCGTTCCTTTAACGCGTGTCTTGCGCGGGCACAAGAAGCAATGCATTAGTGCGTGGCTCACACGCGTATTTAAAAAACGGGCGTGTATTGAGTTTCCTTTAGAACGTGCGTGGAAGAGCTTCTAAATAAGCGTGAATATTCTTGTAGTGTTGAGCGCGTAATTTGCGCAAGATTTTTTGTTGTTTCTTAAGTGCATGTCCTTTGAGGACAAGAGAAATAAAATGTTTGTGTGCCAGTGACACGTATGTGTTTAATTGTGGCCGCAAACTGAGAGCGACTCTGATAGCACATCCGTGAAGCCAACGAGTCACTCAGTGGCGCTAGCACGTGCGTTAATAACGGATGTAGAGTATACGAACAGATGGTTCCTGGCGTTTGTGCTGCAGATGATATTTCAATTACCATTGATTGATAGCGTTTTCGAGCATTCTACCTTTGCTCTCTGCAGCACGACGATTCGGTTTTGCTGAACTCAGAGGTTCATGAGAGGTCGCTTTGGCGGCACAAAATTGTGGGTCCAAATTATTGGGATAGGCGAGGCCTGGTGGATTTAGAATGATTTCGGGCGCTTGCGCACCGTGGTGTGCTTTGTCACTTCCGTATTGCTCTTCCGTATCGGATGTTGGGAGGAAGTTGTGAATCCTGGTCTAATCTCAGAATTGTGGGCTTCAGCGAAGGTTTAATGATTTGATGGCTGCTTTGGTGCTATTATTAGATGAGGGCAGGTGCGTTGATTTGTTCGCTCGAACCGATGGCTCTCGGTACGAGCATGGCACCTTCCTGTCCTTGTGGTCGTGTGTGTGCTTGTCTATTCCCAGAGAGAAGGCCACAACGAGGATAATTCTGGGACCTTAAGCTCGAGTGTGTCGTCGGCCATTATTTCAAGAACAAACCCCGAGTTCACGACTGACCACCGACGCTTCGGGCAACCTGACAGCTGGTCACCCTCAGGTCGGATCTTCCAGCGGGGGAGGAGTCTGTTGTGTCCATAATCGGCAGGGCTCATTCTTTGGTTGTTTCCATCGAGGCAGGCCCTTTCATGGGCGTTGCCCAGACGGCGACACTGCCCGACACCGACGGTGACGGGCAAACAAGCGTCTCTATTTGGCAGTGCGCATCCTTTGGGTGCTTCCCCCGCTGCCACCCCTTCATCAGCGGCCGCCTACCTGGCGACGCGGCCCGACACCAGCTGAGACGGGATGACACATAAGCTCACATAGAAGCGACCAGAACCACCAACTTTGTGGAATTACTACCGTGGGTACGGCGACGATCTCGGTTACCCAGATGGTCACGTAGTTGCGGCAAATGCGAAGGCGACGGTGCAACATTAGAGGCGGAGTTCAGTGAACAATACGACCCCTCTGATTGGCCGCATCAAGGTCATCTGATTCCCTAGTCGGGTCAACTAGGGAAGACGAATGTTTTATAAGCAGACACCTTGGGTGCAGTGGAGTGTCCTGATGCGTTCTGATATGTGCTCAGACATGTAGTGAGCTGAGACTTTCAATGTGCTCCCCCATGGAGTGGACTTCCATATTTGGAGGAACTGTAAATATGTAGAATAAGCCCTTTTTTCCCTCGCACCTACTCCCGGACGTACTCATCCCTTTGGCTGAAAGATCACCGGCCTAAACGCTACCCCGAGTCCCAAAATCTGTCAGCATTACGCCGTTGACCCCACATACGACTTGTTGCCAACACACGAGAAGTTTACCATTGTGTAGTTGAGAAAGGACATGGCATCTTATTTAAATTTTAGCCAAGTCATTGTGGTGTCCTTGGAAACGAGCAAGCAGACGCAGCCGCTCAAACTTCACATACCATTGCCGATTGCGTCGCTATCCCGATGTCAAGAACAGACGCAGCGGGAAAGCTCCGTGCACTTGCTCGCGAGCTTACGTCAGCCCAGTGGAATTTGGCAGAGTCTAAAACCAGCGCGTTTATTCCCTGGATTATGATCTGAAGCTTCGCCTTCCAGATGGGTTACCACGAATGGCAACCCATCTGGAACTCTCAGTGGTCGTCTATGGCTTGGAGTACCTTTATCAATGCGTACTCATTCCTCATCGGAATTGCCAAAAGTCCACTAAGTGAAGTTTTGCGGGTGCAGAGAGTCGATAGCGCCCTTTCTGTGTTATTGTCGCCGTTTCCATGCACAAAGAAAAGCCCTCAGCACCAAGCTTGACAGGACTAACAACCGCACGCTAACGCAAGCGAGATTTCTTGGACCCCGGTCCCAGCCGACGTCGGCACGAACTGCTTTAAAAGCGCTAGTGTGTTTTTTAAAAGAAACGGGACTCATTAAAACTTTAGAATGGGCAAACTGATGCGTTCCTTTATTTATCTTCTCTTGTATTGTTATTTTTTTGCCCTTACACCATGCATCCCCCCGTGCAGAGTAGCCAACCGGACACTTAATCTGGTTACCGTCTCTGCCTTTCAACTGTTGCTTTCTCTAAACCTTGTTATTATTGTGAATGCTTCGTCCTTCAAGCGAAAAGGCAATTTGTACTAATTGTATGTACTACCGTTGATGACAACGGTGTCAACTCTCTGCGTCAAATGATAAAGCTGCAAGAAACTTTCAGTACAGATAAATTCTGCGACCGCTTAGTGTTGAAACACTTTGTAGGAAGTAAAAAAATCGTTTAAGGGTACATAATAGCCTTTTGACAATGTTTGCACTTGATGAACTGCGCACAAGGCTACCTCTTCAGTCATGCCTACGTTTACTACCTTAGTCAAAGCCTTTATATACTTGTAACCTGTGGTTCATAAATTTTCTAAAATAGGGAACATATGATCCAACCAAAATCTAGAGGAAGGCGCTGTCGTGCTGACTTGATGTTCAGTGCTATTGTTCCACTAGTGCATTACTCATATTTTTATTTTTCAGGAAATGCAGCGTGTTTACTATGGAGACTTGCACGCGCGAAAGAGCATGAGAGAATTTCCTGCAGGGCCGCCTTCAGGCGATTTTGCAGCAGATCCCTGGGACATAAAGTTTACTATACCAAAGAAACATGTGGTAGTCAAAATGACAGAAACGAGACCTCTCCTGTAGGTGCAAAGTTGAATTGAATAAAATATATTACGTTTTAACTCTCGCACTTCTTTTTTTGGCTGTTATACTGAGTGCGTATGTCATACTCGATTCACATCCATGCGTCCAATTTTAAAAGGTGATAAGTAGAGACAGGATTTTAGGCAAATGCCTTTTTTTTCTTCCTTGCACTCCTGTCACCCCATTTTGATATATGAGCATGAATTAGAGGTTAAGGAGGGCCTTTAGAGTGTTTTTACAGTGCCTATAAATGCGTATTTTGGCGTTTGTGCCTAAATGCCTATAAACGCCTATAAATGCCTATTTTAAATATCGGCGCCTATATAAACATTATTTAGCTCAAGTTTCGCTTGCGAGTGCAGTTAGAGATCGTTATTCATGTTACCGGGCAACATTGTTCGGAACTCTATGGGGTTCAACCTAGACCTCCAGTTCAACCAACTCCCGGAAAACAACCGCTAGCAGCAGTGAAATAGGACGCGCCGGCCAGTATACGCCGCCGCGCTGACATGGCGCCAGCGGTTGGCGAATGCGAAACCACGGAGGGCCATCAAGGGAAAGGAAGGTGAAGAGCAAACGAAGAAAGAAAAATGTGATGTGCACGCGGCTTTTTTTTTGTAATTTACTTTGTAAGATGTTGACCACCATCGAGCGTTCCTTCTCAGCGTACAAGATGCCAAGTCACAAGAGGCACAATTTTGAATCTAAAAGTCTGGTGATGGTGGTAGTTTGCTATTGTTTCCACAAATCACAGCGATTATTAGGCTACGGTCCTCGTGCTCTCCGAACAGATTTCTTCAAACACGTGCACTTCAAATGGGCGCAAGTGTATTTGGCAGTGTTGGGACGTCTAGCGTGTACAATTCGGATAGTGTCATTCCATATAAAAAAATTGCCAGAGTTGCACCTGCGAGTCCTAATGCAAGAACATGTTAATTTCGTAATAAATCGTAGTCTCTCTTGCATTTATTATTTGTCTGTTTTTGGTGTAACTTAATTTAATTGCGTAAGGCATACATAAAGTAGCGGTTCTTTCACCAGTAGTCCCAGCTTTCAAGTATTCTTTTCCATGCCTGTTTCACTATATGAGACGCTCGAATACAGTGGCCATCGAACATGAATATGAGCAGTGTGCTTGTTGAATTAAGCCAATTGATCGTCATTACTCCAGTAGTAATATGGGACAATTGCACGGCTATGTTCAATTGTTGGTGCATTTGTGCCATCATAAACAATAACATTTCTTGCTTTCCTGTCGTAGATGCAGGTCGAGCACGTCTTCGTTTGAAATTATATGCATTTATGTAAAAATTTATTGTGCTTTTATTTACGACGTTGGATGTCTAGAACGTTGTTTTGCCTGCCTATTTTTGGAGCCTAAAACACGCTTTTTTAATGCCTAAAGATCCGGCTTCTAGTGATAAGCATACCTCCGTGTGATAAGGTATGTCCGACAAGAAAATGCAGGGATGCCAATGGTTTAAATCGATAGAGAACATAAAACGCGCACCTGTGTAGAGCCTAACAAACTCATCAGGCCTTCAGCGTAAAGACGGATCAAAAGAGGCATTAGCTTCGGAACTCTCACCAAGTTACTATTATTAAAAAACTATGGCGCGTTCTTGCCGTTGTGTGATTCTATAGAGGATTCAAGTTGGCTTCTACATTGTGTACCTAATTCTTCATTAAATTATCATTAACAGTACTAGGATAGTAATAAAGATGGATCTGGATTAAATGAACAAGGAAGTTCCGCTCGAAATACTGCGCTCAAATATGACACGGTATTCTTAAAAAAATACTTGTTTGATAGTGTAAGTATAGGGTGTTCCAGCTAACTATACTCAGCTTAAAATATTAGAATGTTGTATAGGAGTACGTTATCTGTGCTCGCAAGGAGGAAATCAAACAATTTCTAAATATCTTTAGGGACAAAGGTGTTCAAGTATAATGACCCAACTTCACGAATCTTCAGCCTAGGTAAATGAACTTCAAATAAAGAGGTTCTTATAAAACATCTGCATCAGCTGTACTTTGATTTAGACGGATAGCACCTATTTTTCAGCATACGAAAGTCCGAATAAGAAACCATCTCGCAGCACACACTTTACGATGAATATCGAGGTTAACGCAGTGAGCGTTGATGCAATATAGTGGCATACAATATTACCAAAGCTGAAACGCATCATGCATACGCGTTTATGCAACCGCGCTCTTCTCACAAGCCTTCAAGTTGATACACTTCGCTATCTATTCTATCTATGCTGTGCTATATACACTGCCTATCTGTGGTACCTATTCGGTGCGTTGTGTGTTTGTAAATATATAATCATGGATGATTGCCTAAATATATATTGACACGTCCATTAAGTGCATTTTCGTGTGTTGTGCGGTTCCCGTTCGCTTGCGCTTTATTTTGCACCAGACGAAGACAACGAAGAAGACGTGCTGCTCGATCGGAGCTGTTCTGCTGTGTTGCCGGCTGTTGCTTGTCCTGTTATTGCGGTGACAAATTGGTGGATGTGCTGGGTACCGTCCTATGCACTAATTTGACCTCCCGACGCTTCGAGTCCATACCACCATTCCCACGATTCCGGAGGAAAACCGCGCACTTCGCCACAGCCGCCGCTTGCAAGGACTACCTCCTGAATACAGCCCATTGAGCCAAGTAAAGATGTCCACCACAGGGGAAAGTGCAAGTCAGACTCAAGAAAGCGACACAGTCCAATCCACCTCTAGTCTGAGTGTTGTCTACGCAGCGCGCATTCCGAAGTCATTTCATGACGACGTGTTCGAGGACGTGGAGGATTGGCTTGACCACTTCTACCGAGTCACGGAGTCAATGAATGGAATGACTCTCAGAAACTGCGCTACGTGTACTTTGCCCTGGAAGACTACGCTCGCACGTGGTTTGAGAATCATGAGGGCTCCATCACTAGCTGGCAAGAATTCCGACGACAGCTTCGCGAGACATACAGCAGCCCCGAAAGGAAAGAAAAGGCCGAACAGGCTCTGCAGAGTCGGTTTCAGAAATCAAATGAAAGCGTGGCCATGTTTGTCGAGGACCTGTCGCGCTTGTTCCGACGCGCAGATCCAGGTATGGCCGAGACAAAGAAAGTTCGTCTCTTAATGCGAGGGGTGAAAGAACAACTTTTCGCTGGACTCATGCGTAACCCTCCAGCTACCGTCGCTGAGTTCGGCAACGACAATGGAACGAGCGCTACAGCAACGCTCCCAACAGTACGACCGCCAAAGCACCGTGGCCGCAGTGTCATGTTTCACCTGCGGACATGATTTAGCAGCACACCGATAGCTTGTGCGAACCGTTGTGCGCGAAGAGCTTGAGGAAGTTAGCAAAGCTTCTTGTCAGCCAACTGTTACTGCGTTTGGTGACATCATTCGTGCCGAAATGAGGACCATGACCCAACCATTGGCGCCAACGCGAGCGGAAGCCCCAGTGCTGACATATGCCGAAGCCGCTCGGAGCCCTCAACCATCTACGGGACGACGTTTGCCTTGCCTTGTTTCAGCTGTACCATGTCAATTTCCAGCTACAAATGTAAACCCGTATGAGGACGTAGGCCCGCGAGATATCATGCGGAAATCAAACGTGTGGCGCACCTCGGATAATCGGCCACTTTGCTACCACTGCGGCGAAGCAGACCGGTCATCTGTATCGTCAGTGCCCTTATCGGAGGATGGGCTTTCAGGGATTTCACCGTAACGCTCGTCGACCAAGCAATGGTGAGCGCCCACGCGAGATAGAGCAGTTCCTGGCTTCTCAGCAGCTGTGTTCTCCCGCCTCCGGGGGTGGGGCCGCTGCGGATCGTCCTGACAAACATCCTCCGACACGACACGTTCACGACGACGATTTATCTGCCACGCCATTTTCTGATAACGACGCAGGACTTTCCGCCGATATTACCGTAACCGTCGACAATTACCAGGTCACCACCCTTGTGGATACCGGCGCCGACTACTCCGTTATGAGTGGTGATTTGGTGGCTACGCTCCGAAAGGTGACCACACCATGGAATGGTCCCAAACTCCGCACTGCGGATGATCATCTCGGGACGCCGGTTGGGAGGTGCACTGCCCGAGTACATATCTGCGGCTCTGCTTTCGTCGGATCTTTCGTCGTGCTGCGGGAATGCTCAAGGCAGCTCATCTTAGGAATGGACTTTCTTAGAGAATACGGGGCCATTATAAATCTTCGAGAGCTGCTGGTATCATTTTCACGTAACACAAGCTCGCACGAATGCAATTCGCACAAGGTAGCGTTGCGTGTCTCTGATGATTCTGTGACCGTACCACCTCGTTCCAGTGTACTGGTTACCGTACTGAGCGACGTGGACCGAACTGCCCTTGGAGTTCTTGAAACCAATGTGTCCATCCTCTTCTCTCGTCAAGTATGCGTCGCCCGCGGCCTCTTCGAACTGACCAAACGGCCTGCTGAAATCCTAATTAAGAACTTTAGTCGCGAATACCAGCACTTCACGAGGCACTCTGTTGTCGCTTATTTCGAAGAAATCGGCGACGCGAGAACCAGCCTATCACTCGCAGAACTTTCGTCCGTCCCACACGACGACAAGCAGTCTACAATTCAACTCGATGTGAATTCCGAACTATCAGCTCAACAGCAAGACAGTCTTCGCTCTCTTTTGCTTTCCTTTAGCGACTGCTTTGCCACGACATCAAGAATCAAGCAGACACCCGTTGCGAAGCACAGAATTATAACCGAACCCGCCTAAAGACCCATCCGACAGCATGCCTACCGTGTGTCTCGAAGAGAACAAGACGCCATTCGAGAACAAGTCAAACAAATGCTTGCTGACGACATCATTCAGCCATATACAAGCCCATGGGCGTCACCAGTGGTGCTAGTTAAAAAGAGAGACGGTACACCGCGTTTTTGCGTTGATTATCGCAAACTGAACAAAGTCACAAAGAAAGAAGTCTATCCGCTTCCTTGCATCGACGACTCGCTGGACCGACTTCGATACTCCAGATATTTTTCATCTATGGATCTGCGTAGTGGTTATTGGCAAATCGAGGTCGATGACCGTGACCGGGAAAAGACCGTGTTTATTACTCCGGACGGACTCTTTGAATTCAAGGTTCTTCCTTTTGGCCTGTGCTCAGCTCCTGCGACTTTTCAACGAATGATGGACACTGTTTTGTCCGGTCTTAACTGGCAAACGTGTCTTGTTTATTTGGACGACGTCGTCGTTTTTTCGGAGACTTTCGAGCAGCATCTCCAGCGTCTTCGTGCAGTGCTTGATGCGCTCCGAACTGCTGGCCTGTCACTCAAGCCCGAAAAAATGCCACTTCGGTTACGAGGAGCTGAAATTCCTTGGTCATGTCATCAGCTGCGATCGAATTCGCCCGGATCCTGAAAAAACGCGAGTTGTTGCTGCCTTCCCCACTCCTACGAACAAACGCGAGGTTCGCCGTTTTTTAGGACTTTGCACGTATTATCGTCGCTTCGTACCCAACTTTTCGAAAATAGCTGAGCCATTGCATTTTCTCACAAGGGACAATGTCGCTTTCGTTCGGAACCCCGAGCAACATCGCGCTTTTTGTGATCTACAACAACGACTTCAGACTCCTCCAATCTTAGGTCACTTCGACGAAGACGCCGACACTGAAGTACACACAGACGCAAGCAATGTCGGTCTCGGCGCCGTCCTTGTGCAGCGGCAAGAAGGCATCGAAAGAGTGATCGCTTACGCTAGTCGTACCTTGTCATCGGCCGAATCGAACTACTCGACTACAGAAAAAGAATGTCTAGCTGTCGTGTGGGCGATATCCAAGTTCCGACCATTTTGTACGGCAGACCTTTCAAAGTAGTCAGTGACCACCATTCGTTGTGTTGGCTTGCCGGTCTCAAAGACCCCTCAGGCCGCCTTGCTCGATGGAGTCTTCGCCTTCAGGAGTTCGACGTTATAGTTGTCTACAAGTCGGGACGCAAGCACACAGATGCCGACTGTCTTTCTCGCGCTCCTGTAGAAACGACTCTGCCTGAACTTACTGACGAAGACAGTTTCCTCTGTGCCGTCACAGCATCTGACTTGGCTCAGCAACAGCGTGATGACCTGGAGCTTCGCCCGCTCATCGACTACCTTGAGGGCCAACTTACGCAGCCACCACGGGCATTCCGCCGCATAATTTCGTCGTTTTTTCTCCGCAACAACGTCTTGTGCAAGCAAAGCTTTGACTCGAGCTCTCAAACCAATCTTCTGGTGGTGCCATCTGCGATGCGAGAAGAGATCCTGCGTGCTTGTCACGACGAACCATCTTCTGGCCATTTGGGTTTCACGTGCACTCTCGCACGTATCCGCCACAAGTACTACTGGCCTAAACTGTCCCGTATCGTCAAGCACTACGTGAAGACTTGCCGAGACTGCCAGCCGCGCAAGACACCACCCATTAAACCAGCTGGCTTATTACAACCTGTCGAAGCACCTCGGGCACCCTTTCAACAAGTCGGAATGGACTTGCTTGGTCCATTTCCTAAATCTTCGATTGGCAACCAATGGATCATAGTTGCGACAGACTATCTCACTCGTTACTGTGAAACAAGACCACTTCAACGAGCTACTGCTAACGACGTCTCCAACTTCTTCATTCATGCTATAGTCCTCCTTCATGGTGCACAGTGGTTATTACCGACAGAGGGACCGCCTCCATAGCCGAACTCCTGGAAGAAGTGATGACCCTCAGCGGCACTGTTCATCGTCGGGCGACCGCTTATCATCCACAGACGAACGGCCTAACCAAACGGCTCAACAAGACCATCGCTGACATGCTTTCAATGTATGTCGACGTGGATCACAAGAACTGGGACAGCATTCTTCCTTTCGTAACCTTCGCTTATAATACCGTCGTTCAAGAAACCACCGGATTTACTCACTTCCGCTTGCTTCACGGCCGCGAGGTTACCACCATGTTAGACGTAATGCTTCTGCCCGACGCCTTCGCATCTACTACAGTCGATGCTGCCCACTATGCTCAGTGTGCCGAGGAAGCTCGTCAGCTAGCTCACCTGCGCATTCGCTCTCAGCAACACTACGATGCTCACAGGTACAATCTCCGTCAGAGAGAAGTTACCTACCACCCCGGAGACAAAGTATGGATCTGGAGTCCCGTTCGCCAACGCGGGAGGTCGGAGAAACTTCTCCGTATTTATTTCGGGCCTTACCGGGTTCTTCAACGCCTCAATGACGTCAACTACATGGTTGTTCCAGAGAGCATCACGCGAAGCTCCCGCCGTACACCACAACCGGACATCGTCCACGTGGCTAGGATGAAGCCATACTACGCACGCTGATCGCCTGCCGTCCCTACTTCGAAAGCATCGAGTCGATGCTTTTGAGGCGGGGGGGGGGGGAATAATGACACGTCAATTAAGTGCATTTTCGTGTGTTGTGCGGTTCCCGTTCGCCTGCGCTTTATTTTGCGCGAGACGAAGACCACGAAGAAGACGTGCTGCTCGATCGGAGCTGTTGTGCTGTGTTGCCGGCTGTTGCTTGTCCTGTTATTGCGGTGACAATATATATATATATATATATATATATATATATATATATACGACGCGGGTTCTATTACGACCAGCACTGGGATGTTTTGAGGGATTGTTATCTGCGCTGAAGGGTGGGGCATACCCAGTGACACATACTGATTGGCCCAAATTGGTATCACATACGTCCTTTCAAGAGCGGTACATATTCACTATGACATATCCAGTTGCCCAACTTGGCTTCAGAGAAGTTCTTTGAAAAGCGGCACACCATTGCGTACTGAGGGTGCTGTAAGTTTCTGTGAAGCTGCTTTTAAGCAGCTCACAGAAGCTCACAGCTTTCAGCAGCTCACAGTCAGGTGCGCTGTCGGATGGCCAGATTGTAGAGGGGGTTTTAGAGGAGATGAATTGCAGGCAACGGGATTGTATCTTGTTATCCCCAATTATTCGTCTCCGATACAGTGATGAGAGGCCTCGTCCGTGTTCCGTATCACCTGTATGTTACAGCATTGTCTTGTGGAGTAGTATTCTGAGTAACGCGTCTACTCTGAAATCTGCTCCAGCACTCCGGCAAACCTGGCCACTCACGAAAGTGTTCCAGATAAGAGACGGCAACCTGCTTGTTCAGTTATTGTAACCAGGTGGAAAAAGAAAGGTAAAACATTGAGCCATCAGGAGTTTCAGAGACAGGTTGGTGCAGGTGTAGAATAATGGACGGATATTTTAGACGTTTGATTGCAGCACAGGGCCTTCAGCACCAGACAGACGCTTGAAAGCACAATTATCCGTGCTTGTACATCACTAGAGCTCTTCTTACAACATGTTTGATTGCACGGATGGGTGCATTGAGCATATTGACACGTGTACTTGTTTATAGTTCTTTGGTGACTGCTTTCACCGGCTAACAAATGGTAAACGTTATCGCGCTGCCACAAGACGCCCCTACATGATTTAGTACTTACACGAATGTTATCGCTGATTCTACGTATTGTGTATGTCCTCGCCGAACCTCGCATAATCAGATTGCACGCGCGACACGAGATGCGTAGTAGTTTCTGGAAACCACGCGGGCACCATTGTTTGCACTGGAACCTTCGACGAGTGATCTATAAAAGCCGACACGCTTGACCCACTGATCAGATTTTCGACGAGCACCGACTGTGTTTGCCTCTATCGTTGTGCTTTGAGTGTAGCCTGTTTTTCAGGGAAAATATTTACAAAATAAAGATTTAGTTTCGTTATTCATAGTTTTCGACTGTGTTCCTGACCGTCACCACCACATGTCAATATTACAAAAACGGCGGGAGGTAGCAAATGTCTAAGATGCTTTAGCCAATTGTGGGACTTCTGGAAACATATTTATTATTCTTGTTGACATAATGATCCGCGTGTTTTACAAAGCACAAGAAAGATTGGTGGGGTGTCCTTCGAGAGGTGAATGTCAGCGCGACCACAATGATAGCATAGAAGAATTTACAGAAGCGGTGTTTTGGTTGCTTTTGCATCGATTCGTCCTATGCGGCAGTGCGTAGTTGCGAATGCAATTTCGTGTACGAGCCGTACCTTTGAGAAAGAGCTCCAATTTACAGTGCGATTCTACAGCAAAGTGCTAAAACAACACGGAAGAAACTTGCTTCCTTAGAGCAGTCTGGTACCACAGACATGGGTACTACTCAGCTTCACTGCAGGCGCGTTGATTGCTCTGCATTATTCTAAGAAAAGTGGGGATTGCCTTTTTCGCGCACAGGCAAGAGTCTGCGTTAAAGTAAATAGTAAATTCATAATGAGTGAACTTGGCGGATCGATGCATCCACAGTTGGTCATCGTGCATACAAAAAGCTTGCGACTTTCAATAAGTATTAGTGGTATTATACTACAAGTTTAATTTTGACTAAATAAATAATTTGGGAGGTTTCACTCGTCAAAAACACTACATGATTGTGACCTAAGCCGTAGTTAGGGACTCCGTATTATTTTTCGCTACCTCGGCTCTTTAACCTGTGAGCCTGAATATGTAAGTACACGATCGATTTTGCATTTCATCTCCATCTAAACGTGACCACCAGGACCGGGATCGAACCCGCGACCTCTACTTAGAAGCAAAACGCAATATTCTATAAACCACTGTGGTGAGTCTATGAAGTATATTGCGCACGATATTTCACAACCTTAATATTCAATGTGACTGTGTAAACATGCAAGCGCCAATAACCACACACGATTTCGCTTTCAACACGCTTCATGTTATTATTTTTTTCACAAGTAGCATTAGTTAAATAATCAGGAGTGCAGGGCGGATGATTAATTCTCTGTGGCCGATCAAAGTTTTCAACCGCGATTCTGAAGGCACCGCTCCATTTAGACCACGCCCATCTATACAAAGTCATGCCCATTAACGCCACCTCTCACCGTCAGCTGGGTTTTGTTGGTGTTTTGGCATCTAAAATAAAATGACATAGGTAGCACATTTGTAAAGCGCGTGTGGCGAAATTTCTCATTATTCCACCATGGCCATGACTTTTGAAAAAAACTGTTGGGGTGGGAAAAGACATTTCTCCAGGGTTTATTGGCGCAGAGCGCACAGCCGTTTAAACATGGCGAACGCAACTTTCAAAGCTTATCATCAACTGTCTGCGGGTTGCGAGGCCATCTTTACTTCCTCTTATCGATGCGCCGCGCCAGCACGATTGCTAAAATCATCCGCGGCTGTCAATGCCACTTGTCAGAGCATGTCAATGCCACAAAGGAGAAAGTTGAACCGGCGTAGTGAGTTCAGTGCCGTGTGCTAGCCGGACTGTGCATGCTCTGACGTACTCATCGTTTCCCTTAAGTATTTGTGTAACTTAGCAAATTTTCTAGACGTAATGGGCACTTTGTCATTCATAATAATGACGAGGCCATCACTCTTAAACTGTGGCCGAGCTTCTATGACCGGCTGTGCGCACTTCTCAGTGTCAACATATAGTATTTATACCAGCGCTGGCAAAAGTAATTTAGTTTTGTATGCGTTAGCATTATTAGGGTACTTAACGCCCTTTTTGGGGGCTTTCTGTTTGTATTTATCTATCTATCCCGGCCACGGCGGCCGCATTTCGATGGGGGCTCAATGCGAAAACACCCGTGTACTTGGATTTAGAGAGAGAGAAATAGAAGAGAGGAAAGGCCGGGATGTTAACCAGACGCGCATCCGGTTTGCTACCCTGCACTGGGAGAAGAGATATAATGATGAAAGGAGAGAGAAAGGAGATAGAGAAAGCACAGTTTCGCACACATTTCAAGCTACCCACCAAGTCTACAGACGGTCGCCAAGACCTGTCGACTTGAGGTATCGTCAAAACGCTTTCGTGGCTTTCTGTGCCATCGACGCACAGGACCATGGTCCAAGGATCTTCCTTCCAGATCAGCAGACCGGGCGGCTTCGTCGGCGGGGTCATTACCAGCAATGCTGGTATGTCCAGGTAGCCACTGAAATATAATTTCATGCCCTTTAGCCATAGCTTGATGGTGGTCTTCTTTTATCCGATAAGCCAGCTGCTCATGGGTTCTGTGATAAAGGGAAAAATCCGGGCTCTGATGTGCTGCTTTAGAATCGCAAAAGATGACCCATTTTGAGGTGTCTCCTACAGGAGGTGTTTTACAGCATGACGTAGGGCAGCAAGCTCTGCCGCCGTTGATGTTGTCACGTGTGACAGTTTGAACTTGATTTTGGTTTTCGTAGCCGGAATGACAACTTAACCTGAAGAGCTGGTAGATGAGACCAAACTACCGCTATAGATGTGTATTCGGTCCCCGTAGGTGTCATTCAGGAATAGCAGCGTCATCTGTTTCAGAACTATTTTTCGGTGATTGGCCTTCTTCTTTATTTCCGGAATACTTAGGCGCACCTGAGGCTGTTGCAGGCACCACAAAAGAAATGAAGGCCTTGCTGCTGTAGTGTGTCCTGATAGAATACAATATGGATTGGTGAAGACAACTTCAGAAAACGTGGAACGAGGTCAAGAACGCCAAGTGATGATCGGGGCACGGGAAAGATGACGGATATGCGCCCTGAGACAATCCACTGCAAAGTATGTTTAGATCGGATGATCTTTGGCGAGGACGATTGTTGCAGGAGTTGACGCGCAGCGAGGAAGTCCTAAGCAAGTGCGCAATGCTTGGTCCTCTAAGCTCGCCAATGAGCGAGCATTTGACTTGCAAGTATTGGACAACGCTGGAAGGCTGTATCGCAGATATCCTAGAAATAGAGCTCTGTACAACTGAAGCAGGAAGCGTACAGATGTGCCCCATGTTTTCCCGCACATGTATCTCAGTAGCTAGGCAACCAAGGACAGTTTTTCTTCGGGTACGTGCAATGACGGCTCCAGGAAAGATTGCGGTCGATTATTACACCTAAAAATCGATGGGTCTTTCTGTAGGCAATGGTGTGTCATTTATATAGACTAGGTATTGTGTCATAGGTTTCCGTGTGAATGTAATCAATGTACATTTCTCGGGTGATACATTCAAGCCTTGTGCTTGAAGATATGTTGATGGCAAAGTTGCTGCCCGCTGCAAGCAAGCAAGCGTACCTGAAGGCGAGTAACTGCAGAAGTCCAAAGGCAAATGTCATCTGTGTATATCGGGAGGCAGATTGCTTTAGGTAAAACGTCAGCTAGTCCAATGAGTGTCACATTGAACAAGGTAGGATTTAGGCACGCCGTAATGTTCAGCTGTGGGACCATCTTCTGTTTGAACAAAAAACGACCAGCGAGATATATTGACACGTGTACTTGTTTAGCTTTCACCGTTGACCGCTTTTCACCGGCTAACAGATGCTAAACGTTATCGCTCGGCGCAGGACGCGCCCGCATGTATCGGAAGTTTCTCGAACGTTATCCATCTTTCTATCCGTTGTCTGTTGTTACCGAGGCTTATGTAATCTGATTGTATGAGCGAGGCGAATTGTCTAGTACCAGGCCCCAGAAAGTAAAGCTAGTTTCGGATTCAAGGAACGTGCGAGCTCCTAGCGGTTGTCGGACATCCTAAGTTACTTTTCATATTGCTCTTTTTGTGAATTTTAAATCGGGCAAAACGCGGGAAGGTGGTCGCCATAGTGCGTCCGTCGAGCTTGCCTGTGCTCACCCTTGCCACTCGCTCAGCGATATCACAAGTCAGATCGCGCTTGGTCGTTTCCTTTGGTTGTCGTCCCAAGTGTGAAGATAGGAAAGATAAGACAGAGAAGCTTGATCAGGCGTGCAACGAACGGAAGACGCAGGAAACCAGGGGCGCGATCTTTTACGCGTTCCAAAATGGAACGGAGGCGTTCCGCTCCATCGAGCCGCACACGATTGGTCAATTTGAACGTCGCGGCTGAAATTGACCAATCGTGTGTGGCTCGATGGAACGGAACGCCTCCGTTCCATTTTGGAACGCGTACAAGATGGCGCCCCAGGCAGACCAAGCATTTGACGAAGACGGCTAAATAGGGGCATTACATATGTTGCGCGGCTCTGTGGCATTCGAAACACCGGGAATTACACTTATGCGAAGTTTTACAGGTTTCCTAATGACCACGGGTAAGCACAAGTATTTCACTCTATTTTCCGAGCTGGTATTCATTTCGCGTGAGTAAACCAGTTCTGTGCAAGCTTGAGTGGACTGACATAAAAGCGGTGTCGCTCTACTCATTCGTCATGACGGCAGCCCATCTGTTGCCGGTGAAATACTTGTAATGAAGGGCTTGAGTGCGTGTTTTTGGGCTATACATTTTGTTCACTCTTTGTCGAGATGCACAGCCAAGGTTAAAAAAAGAAAAGAAAGAAAGACGCCGCCGTGGTGGTTAATAATTTTCGCATTGGTTTAGATCTTCTGGAATCTATTTTCAGTCATTATGTACAAATTTCTGCTGTGAATGAACATTGCTTCTTTAGATTGTCACCTGCGCTCTGCGTGGTGACAGTCAGTCAGTCTTATTCTAGTACCGAATGTGTGAGTAAAAACAAAAGCAGTCAACTTTTACTTGTGTGGAGTTTTGTTTGGCCGAGAAATCGGCTAGCTTTAGTTGTTCCACTTCACAACACACGAACAAAATTAACGATTGATGGTGCCAGGAAGTTATTTTCTGCATGCTACCCCCCCCCCCCCCCCCCTATATCTGTGGACTAGTTGAAGTGTAGCCCTAAACGTAACCGCAAGTTAGGACTTTCAAAGTGACTACTTTCACGAACGGACGAAATGTAATATATATTAACCGCGAATATTGGTAATTAAGAACGGTTCGCAATATAAATATTCTTCATTATAATTGCTTGGCACTGGTGCGTTCGAGCACTGTCCCAGTGGTTTAGAAAATGAATAGCAGTTTGCAAGGTAAACCTGGTAGGAAGAAAGCGCTTCCTAATAGACGAGACATTTCAAGCGGGTTCTGCTCTGCGATTTGGCCAATGTCGCCGCACGGCCAGCGGACCTGCAAGAAAGCACGAACACAGTCCGCTTGCATGCGAAGTGCGAAAGGAGGGCTTCAGCGGCGACCCTATCCTCCCGGTTGCGCGCCCTCTCCCTCTACCTTCTGACCCCATCAGTGACATCATGGAGGCATTGTTTTGTTTGTGAATTATTTCCAGCAGGATATCCGGCAGCCGCCAGTGGTGGAAGCGGCGCTGTCGCCGCGTATCGACTAAAGTTCCTATATAAGAAAAGTACCGCCATCTTTGATCAACGCCGCTACTCTATCTCTCCTGCATCTCCGATTGGACAATGATAGCGCGCGCTTTCACTTCTTTATATTTCGTTTTTTTGCGCCTGTGAGCCATGTTAAAAGTCATTCTGCGCAGTCGCAGTCGCCTGCGGCGGCGGCGCGTGCCCGCCCTTCAACGTGGACTTTCTGGGGGCGCCACCGTTGACTTGCTTTCGAAAGCAAAAAGTAAAGAAAAAAAACAAGCACTTCAGGTGAGGAGGCGGCGGAAGAAAGAGTAAATGGTGGTACTTTTTCTATATAGGGACATTAGTATCCACATGGGACCGAGCATCCCATGGATAGGGAGTTTCCGGTCCCTGCTAGTAATGTGCCATGCCATGTCTACCGCCGATGCCTACACCGCGAGATGGGCCTGCGCGGGTTCGTCAGCAACGCACCACGTCCACAGCTTGGCGAGAGGCCATGTGACATCGCCGACAACATTGCCGGAACGCAGTGGGGACCCCGATGTCCTTCGCGCTCGCCATCGCCAGGACGCTACCTGTCGCTGCAGCGCCGCCCCATACACTGGCCCTGCCCGGGGCTGGTCCATGAGCCCCTATTTGGGAAACTCAAAGCAACAACCGATGGAGGTGCGGTTGCTGTACGACGCAATACCGAAGACCCTTCGCCGCCTGGCAAGAGTCTTGACGACAACAATTCGCCGCCGAAAGAAGACCTGCCTACGCGAAGTAGCAGCAGCGGAGCAAGCCGATGCAGCCGTGATCTGACACCACGACTTAACCGTATCGCCAGACGGCGGTCTACCGATCTAGACGTGCTAATCGATGGTCATAACGTCACCGCTCTCGTCGACACTACAGCCGACTATTCCTTCTTCAGTGGCCTCTTCACCGCCAAGTTGAAGAAAGTGAAAGCAGCCTGACAAGGACCCGATATCCGGACAGCTGAAGGCCACCTAATAACGCCAGCTGGAATCTGCATAGCGCAAGTCACGGTTAACAACCGCACTTACCCGGCGTGCTTCGTAATCTTGCAGCACTGCTCCAGGGATGCCATCCTAGGCATGGACTTTCTAAGCCAACACGGTGCAGTCATCGACCTAAAGTTCAAGTCGATAACGCTTTCAACGCACAAAGCCATACCACCTGATACAAACATCAGTTACCATCCCTTGAATGTGCTTGAAGAACAAGTCACCGTTCCGCCTCGCTCCAGTGCAGTGATTTCCATCGGTACCGAAGTGCCTGCCGACATGGAGGGTGTCATCGAGGGCGATCATCACATACTGCACGACGGTGAAATTTGCGTCCCTAGAGGCCTAGCTGAGCTACGTGAAGGGAAAGCAAGAATGATGTTCACAAACTTCAGGCACGAATACAAGCACATTAAAAAGGGCACCACGGTCGCCTGCATCTATGAAATAGTACAAGCCAGCACTGCTTTCGCCTTTACGGATTGTAGCACATCTGCAACGACGACTGTTGTAGCTGACCCAGATTTTGACCTCAAACAGAACTTTCACAGGCATAAGAAAGAACAGCTATAAGTCCGGCTCCTGCAATACAAAGACTGCTTCTCATCGTCGTCAAAACTTCGACAAACCCCTGTCGCCAAGCACCGCATCATAACCGACGAATATGTCCGCCCACTCCGTCAGAGCTCGTACCGAGTTCCGGCGCGCGAATGCGAGGCGATAAGGCGACAAGTGGACGAAATGCTACCCGACGACATCATCCAGCCGTCAAAGAGTCCGTGGGCGTCCCCCGTGGTGTTAGTGAAGAAGCATGGAACCCTGCGTTCCTGCGTCGTTTATCGTCGCCTCAACAAAATCACGAAGGACCTATACCCTTTCCCACGGATAGACGACGCCTTGGATAGACTCTACAACGCAAAGTACTTTTCGTCGATGGACCTCACAACAAGCCACTGGCAAATCGAAATCGACGAGAGGGACCGGGAGAAGACAGACGGACTGTTCGAGTTCAAGGTCAAGCCGTCTGGTCTTTGCTCGACACCTGTGACGTCCCAACGCGTCATGGATACAGTACTGGCAGGCTTGAAGTGGCAGTCTTGCCTCGTCTACTTCGACGACGTCGTTGTGTTTGCGTCAAGCTTCGAAGAACACCTCCGGCGCCTTGAAACAGTTCTTCAAGCAATCAAGACCTCCGGACTCGCATTGAAGCCAGAAAAATGCCGCTTCCCCTTGGAGGAGCTCTTCTTTTTGGGCCACGTCATCAGCGAGTCTGGAGTGCGCCCTGACCCACAGAAAACTGCGGCCATCACTGACTTTCCTCCGCCCGCCGACAATAAGGCAGTGCGTAGATTTCTTGGACTGTGCGCCTGTTACAGGCGCTTCATCAAGGACTCTTAAGGATCGCCGACCCACTCACGTAGCACACGAAAGCCGACGTCAATTTCAAGTGTGAGACGCCGCAACTCGAAGCACTTGAAGAACTGAAAAGGCGCCTGCAATTGCCGGCCATACTTGCGCATTTCGTCGAAAACGTCGCTACCAAAGTCCACACCGACCCGAGCAGCGTAGGACTCGGCACCGTGCTTGTGCAGAGGACTGACGGACTAGAAAGGGTTGTAAGTTACCCTAGCTGGTCGTTGTCCAAGGAAGGAAGTAAATTATTCCACAACAAGAAAGGAGTGCCTCGCCATCATCTGGGCTAGATGAAAGTTTCGCCCCTACCTCTTTGGGCGGCCCTTCAAGGTTGTGAGCGACCACCACGCCTTGTGTTGGCTAGCTAACTTGAAGGATCCTTCAGGTCGCCTCGCACAATGGAGTCTAAGACTTCAAGCATTCGACATCACCGTCGTTTACAAGTCCGGCCGAAAGCACTCTGACGCCCACTGCTTGTCTCGCGCCCCCGTCGAACCGCCGCCACAAGACGACTAGGATGACGACACTTTCTTGGCACCCATCAGTGCCGACGAATTCGCCGAACAACAGCGAGCCGACCCGTAACTAAGGAGCCTTGTAGACTACCTGGAAGGCAAGAGCGTCATTGTGCCGAAGGTGTTCAGGCGAGGATTGGCGTCGTTTTATCTTGCAAAACGACATTCTCCTAAAGAAGAACTTCTCGCCTCTCCGAGCCAACTACCCTCAGCTCTGCTTCCAGACGTCCTGCAAGCTCTCCATGACGACCCAACGGCTGGACACCTCGGTATTTCCGGCACGCTGGCGAGGATACAAAAAATACTACTGGCCTCGCCTCACTGCCGACGTCGCTCATTACGTAAAGAGATGTCGAGACACTCAGCGACACAAAACACCGCCCAAAAGACCAGCCGACTTCTACAGCCGATCAAACCAGCTCGCCAACCGTTCCAACAGATCGGGATGGACTTAATGGGGCCATTCCCGACGTCGTCGACGTCCTGAAATAAATGGCTCGTCGTAGCGACGGACTACCTCACCCACTACGCCGAAACAAAAGCCTTGCCCAAATGCAGTGCCGCCGAGGTAGAAAGATTTTCAGTTCAGAACATTCTCCTGCGTCACGGTGCCCCAGAAGCCCTCATCACCGACAGAGTTACGGCCTTTACGGCAGATCTAACTGAAGCCATCCTGCGATAAAGCCAGACAAGCCATCGCCAGACCACCGCCTACCACCCGCCGACGAATGGCCTCACTGAGAACCTAAATAAGACCATTGTCGACATGCTGGCAATGCACGTAGATGTCGAACACAAGACATGGGATGCCATCCTTCCGTACGTGACCTTCGCATACAACACGGCCGTGCAATAAACGACGCACATGACGCCGTTCAACCAGGTCTACCCAAGGAACCCGACAACGACGCTTGACGTCATGCTACCGGACGTCACCGACGACGACAATCTCGATGTTGCCACCTACTTGCATCGTGGCGAAGAAGGTCAACAGAGCTCGCCCGCCTGCGCATCAAGAACCAGCAGAGGACCGACAGCCGGCACTACAATCTTCGACGATGCTATGTCGAGTAACAGCCCGGCGACCATGTGTGGGTGTTGACTCTGATACCCCGACAACTTAGCAAGAAATTGTTACGACGCTATTTCTGACCCTATCAGATCATCCGACATATCGGCGCACTGGACTAGGATGAGATCGTGCCAGACGACATTTCGCAATCACGGTGGTACCGCGCACGACCTGAAGTCCTCCACGTGGTGCATCTTCAGCCCACTGACGAACTTAGGGACTTTGTTGCTTTGTTGTTTTTTCACTTAATTATACCCATTGTTTTGTTTTCGCTTTCGTGTTTGTAGCATCGGCACGATGTTTTTAAGGGAAGGGTATTGACATGCGTACTTGTTCATCTTTCACTGGTGACCGCTTTCAACGGCTAACAGATGTTAAACGTTATCGCTCGGTGAAGGACGTGCCTGCATGTATCGGAATTTCTCGAACGTTATCGATGCTTCTATCCCTTGGCTTTTGTCAATGATGCTTATGTAATCTGATTGCATGAGCAACGCGAATTTTCTAGTACTTTCTGGAAGACACGGGGGCACCAGGGATTTGTCTGGAACCTTCGATGAATCATCTATAAAAGCCGACACGTTTCGCCGCTGATGAGATTTCGAGGATCGCCGACTGTGCTCGCCGCTATCGTTGTGGTTCTAGTGTAGCTTGCTTTTCTGGGTTCAGGTTCACCCTATAAAGAATCAGTTTCATCATACACAGTTTTACGAGTGCTTTCTTCACCGTCACTACTAAGTGACAAAATAGTCGGATAACCAATGAAGCATGCTGCCGCCGATTCCGATACTCTCCAGGGAGGCGACGATGGCATCATGTGCAACGTTGTCATACGCGCCTTTCACGTTGAGGAACAGCGCAACTCATATGCGCTTACGGCTTTTCTGCTGTTGCACAAACGTTGTGAGGTCAATGACGCTGCCATATCGTAATAAGGTGCGAAAAGCTACAAGTAAGGCAGCAAATGTGATGCTCAAGATTTTAATGCTAGTACGTGCTCTTTGTAATTTTATATTACTTTTGCGATGCACAAGTTAATATTGTAAATATTATGTTAGTTATTTTTACAGTCAAGGTATGACACTAAAGAGCAGAGTGGGTCAACAATCCAAAGAATTGTATGACTGATGACAGCAGAATACGAAAAATAGGTTTTGAAGAATAGGGAACTTGGATAGTTAGTAGTGGTTTATAGTTAACAACAGTGCAATGAAAGGGGAATGTGAAAGGCACAACAACAGGAACATGGCACTGACTATCAACTGGCGAATTAATTTGTGTTGAGTGAGTGAGTGAAATAACTTTATTGAGGCCCAGAGAAGACGCAGGGGACACCCCGCGCCAGCCGGCTAGTCCCACGTAGGGACCGACAAGCCGAGCTTGACGGCCCGATCGCGGGCACTCTGGACGGCCAGGGTTTGGTCGTTGAGTTCTGGGCTGCCCAAAAGCGCAGCCCACCTATCCTCGCTGAAGGCGGAGCCGATGGCTTCACACTCCCACAACACATGGTTAAATGTTGCCGTTAGTCCACAGGCAGGGCAGTCCGCACTGGGATACCTTTCAGGGTATATAGCGTGAAGAACCACAAGGTTAGGATAAGCACGAGCTTGTAAAAGTCGAAGGGTCACCGCCCGCGCCCTGCATAAGGCAGGGTGCGGGAGGGGGAATACCCGTCTTGACAGATAATAATGCTTAGTGATCTCATTATACGTCATCGATGGTTCCCCGCGGGGTAGGGGGACTGCGGAGGCGGCGCGGTCAGTGAGTCCTCGCGCGGCCTCGTGCGCGCTCTCGTTAGGGTTAGAGGGAGAGCCCTCAATCGACCCCAAGTGAGCGGGAAACCAAATGAGAGAATGCGGAGAGATACTTTTCAAGCTTTGGAGAATGCGAAGGGCCTGAGGGGAGGCCATCCCGGTTTTGTAGGCCTTAATGGCCGCCTTAGAATCGCTATATATTACCTCTCTGCGACCATCGAGCACAGCCAGCGCGATTGCAACCTGTTCGGCTACAAATGGCTTCGAAGTGCGTACTGTAGCGCAGCAAGTGATCTTGGAATTAGAGTCGACGATGGAGACGGCGAACGCCTCTTGTAGGACATATGCCGCGGCATCCACGAAGCTTGCCTCAATGTGGTTGTTACGTACATGTTCGAGTAGAGCTCTACCCCTGGCCCGACGTATGCCGACGTTGTGTGCGGGGTGCATATTGCGGGGAATGGGCGCGATGTGTAGTTGAGATCAGATGTCGCTGGGAATGCGCACGGCGTCGGGGCAATGGTCGACAGGGTAGAGGTCCATCTCATCGAGTGTCTTGCGGCCCGCCGGGGTGCCGGATAGCCTGAGCAGCTGTGAACGCTCTTGCGCCTCTATGATTTCTTCGAGCGTGTTGTGCACTCCGAGCTTTAACAGGTATTCGGTGTGAGTGCTCACAGGTAAGCCGAGGGCAAGCTTGAAGACCTTTCTGATGAGGGAATTTAACTTGTTCCTCTCTGCAACATGCCAATTATGCATGGCTGCCGAGTATGAACGGTGGCAGAGCACAAAAGCATGTATAATGCGGATGAGATTGTCCTCCTTGATTCCCCGGTGCCTGTTGGCAATCCTCCGGATGAGGCCGAGAGCACTCTCCGTTTTAGCGCTGATTCTTCTGAGTGCGGCACCATTGGCACCGTTAGACTCGATATACATCCCCAATATTCGGAGCGAGTCCACTCTGGGCACCGGGGACCCGTCACCACTGAAAAGCCGTATTTCGCTTTCGGACGCTGGTTTCCAATCACGATGGCCACCACCTCTGGGTCTTTTCTTGTAGAGAAGTAGCTCTGACTTAGATGGAGAACATCTGAGCCCAGTGGGGCGTAGGAAGCGCTCGGTCGCATCGATGGCGCTCTGCATGGCGTCCTCAACTTGGCCGTCACTCCCGCCAGCGCATCAGATGGTGATGTCATCTGCGTAGATGCTATGGTTGATTCCTTGAATCTTGGCGAGCTCCTTGGAAAGCCCGATCATTGCGATGTTGAATAATGTTGGCGAGATGACTGAGCCCTGAGGCGTGCCGCGTGGACCGAGGGTGATTTCTTGCGAGAGGTATCTTTCCATCTTGAGCTTGGCAGTTCTCTGGCTAAGGAATGATCGGACGAAATCGTAGACCCTCTTTCCAAGCCCGAGGCCGGTAATAGTCTGGAGAATGAATTCGTGTGAAATATTGTCGAACGCCTTCTCCAGGTCTATTCCAAGGATTGCTCTGGTATCTCTCGTGCTCCGGTCGATGATCTGATGCTTTATCAGCTTCATGGCGTCCTGTGTCGAGAGGCCGGCTCTGAAACCAATCATATTGTGGGTGTATATATCATTAGTCTCGAGGTGCACCGTGAGCCGGTTGAGCAGGGCATGCTCTGCGACTTTAACTACACAGGAAGTCAAGGAAATTGGTCTCAGATTGTCGATTCCTGGTGCTTTACCGGGTTTGGGGATGAGGACCGTGCAAGCCGTCTTCCACTGCGTGGGGACATGTCCACTGCGCCAGACTTCATTAATCCTTTCGGTGAGGAAGTCGATCGACTCATCATGGAGATTCTTGAGCATCTTATTAGTGACGCCATCTGGGCCAGGGACGCATTTGCTGTTCAGGGAGAAGAGGACCTGTCGGATCTCAACCGCAGTGAAATCCTCGTCCAACTCCGGCACATCACACCCCGTGTAGTCTGGGAACTGGGTGAGGGCAGAGCTATCGGCGACTGATAGATACTTCTTTATGAGCCTGTCGACAATCAACTCGTCCGGGGTAGAGTCTGAAACGAGGTGGATGGCTTGCGCAAGGGATGGTCTCTGGCTGGACCTGGTGCTGTCCTCATCGAGAAGGTGTTTGAGCAGACCCCAGCTCTTGCCGGATCTGAGCTGGCCCTCGACGGATTCGCAGAGCTCCTCCCATTGTTGTTTACACAGGTTCTTGCAGTGCTCTTCGATCTCCCTGTTGACCTCGGAAACCTTCTTGCGGAGCCTCCTGTTATGCTTCTGTCCCTTCCATCTCGTAAGGAGGGCTTGCTTGGCTTCCAGCAGGTGGGCCAATCTGTTATCCATCTTGTCAACGTCGAGGTCAGTGACGACCTCCTTGGTCGCCGCTGCGGCATCATCCCTGATCCCTTTGCACCAAGTTTCTAAGTCTGTCACGGCGGCCGTCGGTGCACGCTCCGCTCTGATCTTCCGGAAAACGTCCCAGTCGATCATCTTGAATTTCCGCGTCCTACAGCGGGCAACCGTGAAGGAGACCTCGATGACGTAGTGGTCACTTCCGAGGTCTAGAGCCGTGTTTACCCACTTCACTTCCCCGACGTTCTTGACAAAAGAGAGGTCTGGGGTAGTGTCCCGGCATGTGGAGTTGCCTCTCCTTGTGGGGAAATCCTTATCGGTGATGAGTGTCAAGTCCGCTTCCATCGCAGTCTGCCACAGGTCGCGTCCCTTGGGCGTGTCATAGGTGTACCCCCACACCCTGTGTGGGGCGTGGAAATCCCCGACTACGACAAGGAGGTGCCCACCGGCCAGGCTGACGGCCCTCTTGAGGAGAAACTCCGCTCTCGCTCTGCGGTAGCTGGGACTGCAGTATACGTTAAGGATAAAGAGGCTGTTTCTTCTGAGGCCCCTTCGGGGTGGGTCCATGAGGATTTCGGACATGGCATACTCGATACCATCACTAACTGTGCCGAGGTCGCGCGAAAGGCAATTGTACCTTTTGTTGACGAGGGTAGCAACTCCCCTACCTCCTGAATGTGATGACAATACCAGATAACCCGCGAGTTTGATTGGTGTACTAGATACAACTTCCTGAATCGCGATGATTTTGGGTTTACTTGCGAGGGTTCGTAAATACTGCTGCAGAAGTGGCTTCTTGTTGGGAAACCCTCCGCAGTTCCATTACCAGATGCTAAAGTTCTCGTCCGGACTATCCATATTTAGGCTGAGGGGAGGGTTGAGCGGATAATGCTGCCCTCAGAATCGCGCCTTCCGTTGGTGGTGCTAGAACATTGCGTTGTACTGCAACCTGCGAAGGAGCCGGCCTGGCATCGACGTCTTCCAATATGCTGATGCGCTCACTGAGTGCACCTAATCCCATTTTGGGGTGCGCTATAGCTGCCTGGACTTTTTCTAAGCTAGCCTGCATGCTGGCGACGGCATTATTGAGTTCCGTGAGTAATTGTATAGTCTGATCTTCCTGTCTGTTCTTTACCGCTCGACGCTTGGGCGCGCTAGACCCGTGGGATGCCTCGGACGTATCCATGGCGACCGGGAGAGGACGGAGGCGGGTTGCGCCGGGGAGGGTGAAAGCGCGAGCGTCCTAATCTCCGTCATCTCCGCAGCTAGCCTGCTCATTTCTTGCTTAACCCGCGCGTTTTCTTTCCTCAACTGCTCGTTATCTCGGCGCAACTTCTCCAGCTCGTTCGCGTGGTGCGAATCGCGACGCAGGTCGTCGCCTCTTGGGGCTTCACGTCCCCCTCGGGCCATGTCGGCCCAGGAGAGCGATGGCGTCTTGCTTCTAAGGGAGGTGGGCGTGCGGGACCGGGACCTGATCCGCCCCGACGTTCGTGCCCCGGCTTGGAGCTAGAGCGAGGCCGAGAACCGGAGCGTCCCCGGGAACAGGCGCGTCCTCTGGACCTGGAGCGGGAGCCGGAACGTCCCCTGGAGGTGGAGCGGCCCCTAGATCCGGAACGGCCTCTCGAGCGGCTCCTGGAACGGGAGCGTCCTTTACGCTGAGCACCCAGGGTGGACGAAGCCTGGAACTCGTCCGCGGTATCGGCACCGGCCATCTTAGCGCGCTCACTCCGACGACGACGCACGAGGTATGGGATCTTGAACCTTTGAGCACATTCCTTACCAGCCGTGAGATGTTGGCCACCACAGAGTTTACACTTAGGGGAACACTGATGCTGCTCATCGGGGCTAGGGGCACCACAGCCACGGCAAATCGCGTCACCAGGACTGGGATACACGTCGGCGCGATGACCGAGGCGGCCGCACGTATAGCACACGTCGATTTGCTTGCGGTAGAGCGAGCACTGCATGAGCAACGGTCCATACCTGACAAAGTTCGGTACATGATGTCCATCGAACGCTACGATGACCGTGGAGATTTGGGCTATTCTCTTGGCAGCTATGGCGAGTGGACTATTGGTGTTGACAATCTTGGCATCGATGACGTCAGGACCATCTTGAAGGGGAATGTTGCGGATCACCCCCTTGCACGTGGAGTGCGGGGTTGTCTCGTAGGCACTGAGCTCATGTACCTTGCCTGAGATGAGTATCTGCCTCATCCGGACGTAGCGGCTCGCATTCTCATGCTTGGGAGTACTGGCAACCATAATATTTTGCTGCAATTTGTGTTGCTGTCCACTTTTATACTTGGCATGCTACTTCATGGTAAACGTTTCTTTTCAAATACAAAGAAGGAACTCTCAAGATAAATTCAAAAAAAAAATTCAGACAAGCAAGAAACTGCTTCTTGACACAGCCGTCTTCTTCTCACAGAACCATATTTAAATCAATTAGGAAACGGTATAGCTGTATGTTTAAGCTTGATTCTTCTTCATTAGAATGCTCCCATAATTTCTACTTGCATCAGGTCACGATGCTAGTACAGGATATGCACCTTCTTGATCCCGTGGCTGGCATTTACAGGCCCAGCAGTTCTCTGCCAACTACAAGCCCATTACTGCCTTGATATTATGCTGTTGTTTGCTAAGGCACTTACTAAAACGCCTCCCAGTCTGCCTGATGTAGATATAGCTGCAGTATAACATGTACCATGTATATGTAGCATGTAACATACATGTTGGCAACCCTCGTGCGATGTCTTGGTAAAGTGCCTTTACTCTGAATGTCCCTCGCAACCCCTGCAAAGTGCGAGCCAAGTCATTCAGTGTTGAGAACATCGTCTTTTCTGTACCTTGCGCGACATTCTTAGCCAATATATATATATATATATATATATATATATATATATATATAGGGGGAGCCATGGAGATAATGCAACACTGTCTTCCTAGTAACATAGTGTTGGACTGAGTCTCACATGTCACACTTTCAACCTTTCAACTTCAACTTCTACTTTAGCAGCATCTAAAAACTTTCACCTGTAAATAACAAGAATTGCACGAACGCTTTGACCACAAATGATACACGTATGACTCGGAAGAATATATGCCTAGAAGAAACTCCCGAAGCACTGCTCAGCATGCACTACACTAGTGAAAAGTGAAATTTCCAAGCCATGAGTAGCAGTAACCTTGATAAAATGTCATGGCCACCTGATGGAATTCACTGTCGTGGCGCAGATCACGAAACCTAAGAAATCCAGATATCCAGAGTAGCTAATAAGTAAAAGTATGGAGATTCTCTTAAACATTTGAGAGTGGTACTCATCTCAAAACTACGGTTTCCATGCGTAAAAATAAAGCAATGGTGTTGTACATTCATGGCCTCTCTAATTATTTGAAGATAGTCTTGGCAAGGTACCGAAGGGATTTGATGTTCTTAGCAAGAACAAATACCGTTCTTAGTAAGCACGAAAACATTGCCCAACAAGGCAGGTCACCATTTATTTACATGCGCAAGGACTTGGTCAGTTAGATTCTTTTCTCATGCAGGTGTATCTGCATTGGGCATACCGTAAGGTATTTCAACAAGTGCCTCAATGAACACCCATACGTTATTAGGTCAGCATTGCACTCGCATTTGGCAGTTCACTAATGTAGCTGGAGATGGTGTATGCGCTTTAGGCTCCATCATGATCAAGTAGCACAGAAAAGTGTGCAAGCATACAGCAGAAAAAAATTTGCAAAGCAATATGTACCAGTCAGCCTTCATTGTCATTATTGATACCAAAACGACGCTGCTAGAATGAAGATAAATGTATGAAGTGGCATTCTTTGCTGGTGTGGCTTTTTCCTTTACTTTGCTTCCTTGGTTTGCTGCTTTTTGTTTGGCTATGAACATGTGCCATGTATTAGTAATGAAACAAAAATGATTATTGTTCTACAACAAAAAGTCCCCACTTCCCAGATCAGATCATTACAATATGTATCTGTACGAAATAAACAAACTGTCACATGATGTCTTATGAGAAAAAATTTATACAATAGACAACAAGAATATCACATCAGTTGTGAAATGCGTCAGTGCGCTGTGGCAATCTCTGTCTACGAAATACAGTGCGTGAGAAAGCACGATGGCACGATTCCGACAGCACCAGGAAATTACTTTCATAAGGACACCAACAGCGAAGTCGCGATTTCTGCCAAACGATTATTAGCTTTAGATCCAACCGAATAGGAGCTATGATACGCCACTACACCGCGTTGACACCGAGCGTAGATAGGGCTGGACAACCATGGCAAGATGCGCGTTTAGAAAAAAGGGGGTGCAGCTCATACATGAATAACTATAGGAAATATTATAACCAAAACTAGACGATGCGGCTTTACATGAAAATATACAACACATTTCTAAATATACTGTGCTCTCAGTCAGTTTGTTCTTTCTTTGATTTTCCCTTGTATACTTTCATTTTTTAAACGCTGCAATTGAAAATTAAAAAAATATTTCTCACTGCATTAGCGATGAAATTTTGAAGGAAATGTTTATGTATTATTGCAAGATGTGTTGTAAAGTTCATTAAAATCTTTGTAATCGTATTTTATGTTTCGTATCAGTATGTTTTTTCGAATTTTACTCAGTTTGTCTAGTGACGGTTTGATCAATAAAAATGTTGAACTTTTAAGAAAAAGATCTTTCATTCGAGTGACTCGGTGACAAAACATCAAATCCAATTCACCAAGGATAAGTGCAGGAGCTGCTTATGAAGGAATTAAATATCCCCGACATGTAAGTTGTCAATCGCCTGTAATGTGACCATGACACTAAATAGCGAGTGCTTTTCACAACTGGGAGGAGTACCAGCACTCTGTCTGAAGGAGTACAAACACACTGTTAGGAAGAGTACAAGCACTTTGTTTGGGGAGTAGAAGCACTCGATTCGGGGGAGTACTAATACTCTGGTGGGTTGGAGTACCTTCACTCTATTAGGAGGAGTACAAGCACTCTGGGGGAGTAGAAACACTCGGTTTGGGGGGGGGGGGAGTATTCGTAATCTGGAATAGTTCTAGCACTCTGTTTAGGAGGCGTACTAATACTCTGTCAAGGAGAGCTGTTGTACTCTCTCCGAGATGGGGGCATTTTACTCCTGAAAAGGGAGTGAAATATGGGACATGCAGATACTCCCTCAAAGTGAGTTCCCGGAACTCTCTGTTTCAGAGTGTGGATGGGACCCCATGGTTCAATACATCCAAACTGTGACCTGGACACCGGCGTACGAGGACATCACCGGGAACCTGCATCCGGACGAGGCAGCTGGAGGCTTTACAAATCCCCGTTCCACCCCGGACTCTGTAATAGAGGACCCTACACCCCTAGATACTTGCTTTGAAACAATTCTGAAAATTTCAGAGGAAATAGAAAGACGTATCCACCGCCGCACCACAAACTCAGCACTGCGGAGGCAACCGTGTTGCGAAGATTACAGACGAACACCTACATAAATCTGCACACACTCCACCTGATCTACCACACGGCGTACAGAGACATATGTCTGTGGTGTAGAGCAACACTAACACTCTTTCAAATCACGTGGGAGTGTGCATAACACGGAGAAGAACACGAAACAAACGTCACATGGAACGAATGGGAGGCGCTGCTGTCTAGCCCGGTCCTGGAAGATCAGCTACGACTCATCCAACGAGCTGAGCGGATGGCCCGTGCTAGTGGGGCCTTGGAATAGGGGCACCACCCTGCTAGACAAACTCCGTCTTTAACCCTCTACCCCCTCTGGGGGACTTGGGGTAGTAGCCTGTCCGGTTTCTGAATATAATAAAGTTTTACTACTACTACTACTACTACATCCCTCCTAGGCGTGCTATGTGTCTACGTGTCATTGATGCACCGCGCGAGCATAATTTCCAGAAGCTGGTTATTTAATGGGCTAACTTTATTGTATATATTGTGATACCACAGTAAGGGCGGACCTCTATTGAGCCCGAGAGACGACACGGCGAAGAAGGGCGGCGTCCACAACCAGCCTGAACAGCCTTCGACACAGTCCACACTCATGATTATGCGCCCGCACGCGCGATGAAGGTGAGGGGCACACGCATGATGATGATAATGTACAGATGATGAAGAAGTGCACAATAAATGCCCACACTAATTTCCCTCGCGTGAAAGCGGCCATCCTGGCTGCTGCCTCAAAGTACGGGGAACGCCGCGAGAAGGGCTTCATGCGAGAAACGTGGACCACTTCGGTAGAGCGGCAACAGCGGTCAGTTGAGGAAACAGCAGGGGTCACTCGATAATTAACTGGAGAAGTCATTTCAAGGACCGTGTAGGGCCCAATAAACTGACACTGACACTTCTCGCACAACCCAGGAGTGCGAACTGGTGTCCAGAGCAGCACTTCATCGCCGGGCTTGTAGAATACCACACGATGATATGCGTCATAATGATCCTTGCGGTCCCGCTGTCTGGCTGCGGTGTTGACGCGGGCACGCTGGCGACAATGGACGAGGCGGGAAACATATTCTTCGCAGGAAGATCGAGATGGACTGACAGGGGCAGACAAGAAAGAAACATCGAGAAAGGAACTGGGTGAACGGCCATAAACAAGGTAAAAAGGCGAGTAACCGGTTATGCGTTGAGCGGCGTTGTTATACGCGAAGGTGACGAATGGCAAAATTGTGTCCCAGTTTCTGTGATCGGGTTGAATATAGGCGGCTATCATGTCAGAGAGCGTACGATGAAACCGCTCAGTCAGGTCGTTGGTCTGAGGATGATAACTTGATGTAGTCTTGTGAGTGGTGCCAAAGGCTTTGAGCACTTCGCCTACCAGTTGGGAATAGAATGTCTTTCCGCGGTCGCTGAGAAGGATACGAGGGGCGCCATGGCGCAGGATTATGGATTTAAGAATGAAGGCAGCGACTTCGGAAGCCGATGTTAAACTTACACAAGCTGTTCCGGCATAGCGCGTCAGGGGGACGACGGCTGTCACTATCCATCGACTACCGGTGGGAGTCATGGGAAGTGGCCCATAGAGATCGATGCCAACCACCTCAAATGGTTCAGCAGGACATGAGACTGGTAGTAGTTGCCCGGCAGGAGCTGATGTTGGACGTTTGCGACACTGAGAAATGGCGCAGGAAGCGACGTATCTCACCACACTGGTAGACAGGCCAGGCCAGTAGAAGCGACTGCTTATGCGGTCGTAAGTTTTCTGGATGCCAAGGTGGCCAGCAGTCAAATCGTCATGAAAGGTCTGAAGGACACGCGAACGAAGGCAACGAGGTAGCACGGGAAACCAGCGTCGTCCATCAGGATGGTGGATATGGCGGTACAGCACGGAGTTTTCCAGCGTAAATTGTGTCAGCTGTCGACGAAGCCGGGCGTTAGGCGGGCGCGAAGCTCCACGAAGGTGGTCTATAATACGGCGACAGTACGAGTCAGCGAGTTGAGACGAAAATGATTCGTGGTCGTGCGAAGTGAGATGATCAAGAGTGGCGAAGGACAAAACCGCCGTAGAAGACACGTCAGTGAGTGCGTCACTGGAGGCGGTGGCGGAACCATTGATGAGTGCGGCTGTAGGAAGCGGGCAGCGAGAAAGAGCGTCTGCGTCTTGGTGCTTCTTACCAGACTTGTAGACGATTTCAAAGTCATATTCTTGCAGACGAAGAATCCAGTGACCAAGACGCCCGGACAAGTTCTTGAGTGTGGAAAGCCAGCATAAGGCGAGGTGATCCGTCACGATGGTGAAATGGCGACCGTGGAGATAAGGGCGAAATTTCTGGACGGACCAAACGACAGCGAGGCACTCCTGCTCAGTGATGGCATAGTTCTTCTCGGCAGGTGTGAGCACGCGGCTGGCATACGCAACGACTCTCTCACGCGAAGAGCTGTCTCGCTGGAGGAGGACAGCACCAATGCCGTGGCCGCTAGCATCCGTGTGCAAGAGTGTGGGTGCAGTCTCATCAAAATGACACAAGACAGGTTCAGATGTGAGAGCTCCCTTTAGCTGGTCAAAGGCAGATCAAATTCAGGTGACCACACGAAGGGAGCACCAGAACGAAGTAAGTGGTGTAAAGGTGGAGCTATAGAGGCGAGATCGCTAATAAATCGGCGAAAATAGGAAGCGATGCCGAGGAAACTGCGTAGGTCCTTGGTCTTTTCTGGACGAGGAAAGTGAAGCACCGCCGAAATCTTGTCAGGATCATGTCGAATACCATCCTTGCTTACAATATGACCTAACACCTTGATCATCTTGCTTGCAAAATGACACTTTTTGGTGTTGAGTTGAAGACCAGCACTGGCTATGCACGTGAGAACCTCGTCGAGACGTTGCAGGTGCTGTCCAAATGTCGATGACATAATAACGATATCATGCAGATAGCACAAGCAAGTCTTCCACTTCAGGCCACGCAGAACGGTGTCAACCATGCGCTCAAAAGTTCCGGGAGCATTGCAGAGGCCGAAGGGCATGACGCTGAACTCGTAAAGACCATCTGGTGTTGCAAACGCTGTTTTTTCTTTGTCGGCTTCGTGCATCAGAATTTGCCAGGAACCTGAACGCAGATCAAGACTGGAGAAGTACTCGGCACCTTGCAGGGAATCGAGGGCATCGTCAATGCGAGGCATGGGGTACACATCCTTGCGCGTGACCTTGTTGAGCGCTCGGTAATCTACACACGAACGCACGGAGCCATCTTTTTTCGGACCAAAACAATGCGAGACGACCAAGGGCTAGCAGAGGGGCGAATTATCTCACGTTGCAGCATGTCGGCGACATTTTGCTCAATAATTTTGCGCTCAGCTAGAGACACGCGATCCAGCCGGCGACGCACGATGGATCTGCCGTCTGTCTGAATATGATGCGCTGTGATGGTCGTCTGTCCCCATGTTGAAGAATGGGCGTCAAATGAACCTTCGTGCTTCTTCAACAAGGCAAGGAGCTGTTGCGTCTGCGAAGGGGTCAACTCCGAGCTGATTCCAGCAACAAGAGCGGAGGTAGAGGCAGAATGTCCAGTAGGAGGGATTTCAGAGGGAGCAGCCTTGAGGGGAACGACAGAGAGAGGCTCTGAATCAGCAACGCAAGCCAAAGTGGTGCGTTTAGGAAGTAGAATTTTCTCAGATGTTGTGTTCCTTGCTGCGAGAAGCGCAGAACCATTATCAAGCCTAACTAGGCCTGAAACAATGGCTATCCCTTTGTGAGCCAACGCGCACAAGGTAACATTAACACATCGCCATGGTCGATGACGTCGGACGTGATGGTCAGAATTTGCTGACAGCCTGGAGGTAGCTCGGTATCTTTTGCAGCGAGTAGACGAAGTGGCTGGTACGGTTCATCGCCAAGCGAATAGTCGGTGTCGGTCATATGTACGACACCTTGCCCACAACATATAGCAGCAGAAGCAGAAGAAA
Source organism: Dermacentor silvarum (assembly GCF_013339745.2). Classification (NCBI taxonomy): domain Eukaryota; kingdom Metazoa; phylum Arthropoda; class Arachnida; order Ixodida; family Ixodidae; genus Dermacentor; species Dermacentor silvarum. Next base: position 132,425,269 of record NC_051158.1, on the reverse strand, counting down.
GGAAATACCATCCTAAAATGAGCTGGTGGGAGCAGGGCGACAGCACAGCAAATTGTATGTAGTGGACAATGCCATCGATGAATACACGCACTGCACAAAACGCGGAAGGGCGGATTGTTTTCCCTTGAGCTGCAACAAGCGCGGGTCCATCATAAGGCGTCGTAACTTTCCTGAGACGCCTACAAAAATCGGAATGTATAACAGATAAAGTCGCACCGGTGTCCACCAAAGCTTCAACGTGCACACCTTCAACAAACACGGACACCATATTACAAGGGCGCGCTGGAGGAATTGTAGTCCTGTCGGTGAATGCAGTTTTTCCTCCGAAAACTGCATTACTTAGTTTTCCGGGCGGCGGTCAGAGGTGAATGAGGCAGGCCGAAGCGGTGACGAGGATCGGCGGAAGGGCGAAGGTGATCGGCGTCTGGTGGCTTGGTAACCATTCGGCGTCTCGGTCGTTGCGGGCGGAGATGGGGAACGGCGCGGAGGGGAAGCGTAACGACGGCTTTGGTAAGAGGCCCCACCAGAATACACATCGCGTTCACACAGGTCGTACCCGCCACGCTCATCTTGTTGGCGCTTGCGGCAAAAACGTGATATAAGGCCGCGATAACCACAGTAATAACAGGCAGGGCGAGACGGTCGCCAAGGCGGGTAGGAAGGGGCGCTCGGTGCGCTGTGCCATAGTGCGGTCAGATGGGGCGATGACGGCTCAAGTGGTATTGAGGGGACATGGGCCGGAGGACCGACACCAACCTGCGTGTATGTGGGTAGAGGCAACGTTGGACGTACACTAGTTGAAGGCGCGGCAGCAACCTGCGCGTATGTTGGTACGGTGCGACGGCCCGGAGGGTCCACATTCGCAGAGCAGGTCATTGACGCAAGTTCCTCTCTGATGACGTCGCGCAATGCTGCACCAGGAGGCTGAGCAGGAATCAATGAAGGTGACAAGCCAAGTGAGTGCAGTTCTTCGCGTATGATCGCCCGGATCATCATACGCAAGTCAGGGTCTGCCGCAGAACGGTGTTCGCTGAAGTCCGGCTGCAAGCGTACGGAGTCGAGCTCGTCGAGGCTCTGGCACGTCAAGACGATGTCAGCGACGGTAGCCGGGTTCTTGACGGCGAGCGCGTTGAAGGCCACAGTCCCAATACCTTTAAGAATGTGGTGTATCCTGTCTGACTCAGCCATGGCATCATTGACACGGCGACAGAGTGCAAGCACATCCTCGATGTACGATGTGTAGGACTCGCCGGAGTGTTGTGTGCGAGCATCCAGAGTTTTCTTCGCAAGGGCGGAGCGAACCGCCGGCGTGCCGAAAACTTGCCGAAGCTGCTGCTTGAAGTTCTTCCAATCGGTGAAATCAACCTCATGGTTGAAAAACCAGGTGTTCCCCACACCGGTCCGGTAGAACGAGACATGGCGGAGCTTGTGGGATCATCCCACCGATTAGCAGAGCTTACGCGCTCGTAATCATCCAGCCAGTCCTCAGCATCTTCACCGCGAAGACCAGCGAACAGATGGGGATCACGCTGGTGGCCGCTGATGATCACACAAGGTGCGGCTTGTGAAGGCGGGATGGGAAGGGTAGAAGCGCCAGGCTGCTCGTCCTGCGACATGCTGACGGACAGTGGGCACAAGCGGCGACCCGAACGAAGTTCCAGGGAGTAGGCCAGGGGCGTAGAGGACGGGGAACCAAGATGCACCTCCACCACTTGCGACGTCACAGTAAGGGCGGACCTTTATTGAGCCCGAGAAACGACACGGCGAAGAAGGCGAAGAAGGGCGGCGTCCACAACCAGCCTGAACAGCCTTCGACACAGTCCACACTGATGATGATGCGCACGCACGTGCGATGAAGATGAGGGGCACACGCATGATGATGATAATGTACAGATGATGAAGAAGTGCACAATAAATGCCCACAATGTGTTATTTAAAAGCTTTGCAAAAAAAGGTGACAATTTAAATTGCCGTAAACATCTTTTCTGGATATTTGGCTGTCCTTCGGGTGCGTCACACAAGTCTAATATAGTTTCTGGTTGCGGTTGTTCTAAATACCAAATAGCTTAGGAACATACGTTAGATAATGAGAAATACGTAAAACAGGCTGTTTTTCAGTCGAATTTGATTTTGCCTTATGTGAATCAACTTAGAGTAGTTTTCAATAATGTGTTAGTTTAATTATTGTCGGAAAAAGACGCTCGTAGCCAACAAAAACTAATCCTAAGCAACTCAGCATTACTTTTACTTTCTGGCGACGCAGTGAATATGGGAAAATATGAATATATCAATATGTATACCTATATATGATGAGCTGGAATGACGGATTTCGTTAAAGTTTGGGATAACGGCCCAAGCTTTAAAAAATTAAATTCAAAGCCTTTCCACTTTTATGAAGATGGAAGCCGGCGAAGCTGTGACTATGGTTGGTCTGCAGTAGTGAATATTGCTCTAGTGAATTTATACATTATCATTATCGTCTTGCAGAGGGCATAAATACAGGCTAATGATGATCATGAAGATTGACTATATTGAGCGTCTTCGACATGTTTGTCAAAGAACAAGGACACCAGCGTCTTGCTTTCGCCCAGCGCGATGGCCAAGTAGTGCGTTTGGAGGAGCCACAACAACTTGTGCAAATGATGCTCCCCCCCCTCTCCTACTGCCGAATACTGGAAGAGTAAAACAAATGCTTTATGCTCATACTTTATACGCAAACGTTTTTTTTTCTTTATTTTTAGTACCGGAGATAACAATAGTGTTTCTTTGCAGACATATTCTCACATTTTCTTTAGTAATGAGTCATCGTAACGTTTTCACAACTCTTAAATTATGAGGTTTTGAAGCACTGTTTGCGCTCCAGTGTGACCATGCTGATATATTGCAATTCGATAGTCTTGCAGCCAACACTTGTCCAGCAGCGGTGGCGTTGTTTGTTCAGTTCGACTATAGCTGCTCGAGGAGCGCATTTCATACAAATGACATGGTCGCTCGATCCAAATGCACAAGTTTTAATTGAGTGGCCATGGTTCTATGCACAATGACGCATTGCAGCACGCAGTCGCACAGTACAGCGCGGATCGGCAATAGTTTATCAACGGCACAATTTTGCGCTACGGAGGAGCCACAACTTGTGCAAATGATGCGTCCCCCCTGTCTCGTACTGCCGAATACCGGAAGAGTAAAACAAACGCTTTATGCTCAGACTTTATATGCAGCAAACGTCTTTTTTTATTTTTAGTACCGGAAATAACAATAATGTTTCATTGCAGACATATTATCACATTTTCTTTGGTAATGAGTAACCTTAACGTTTTCACAACTCTTAAATTATGAGGTTTTACGTGCCAAAAGCACCATCTGATTATAACGCATGCCGTAGTGGGGGACTCCGGATTGCGGACTTCAGACTCCGGTTTTCACAAATCGAGCTAGCAGTTGTGTGATGGCACCATTGCATCATCCTGCGCGATTTAGCTGGTGGCAATTCCGCCCCATCGTCATGAGCGTTGGCGCGACGCCTACGAGATCTATCTCGCTCTCGCTCTCGTGGGTCATACCCACATATTCATACGCGGGTATGAGCCACACGTGATTTCTTTCTTACCTTCTTTCTTTCTTTCTCTCTTTCTTTATTATCCCTGGTCCATACTCGCATATCCCTGGCTCATACCCGCATATGGTTTTATTATCGTTAACCGTGACGTAACTGATGAGCGTCTGATGTTGTTATGGATGTCATGACCTATCAGTCAGGTTAGTGACACATTATTACCCTTGCATACAAATTTTGGTGTATACCAAGTGAACGAGATGCCCCAAGATTGATTCCGTATTTCGGTGTACACGGACGCCATCTCCAGGAACTTAGCCATTAACAGCTTCGCTGTAATTATGCAGATCCCACGCACTGTGGGAAACGATGTAAGCGAAGCTTTCTGTGCTGCTTGATTTCAATGACGGTATTTGGCGGCGATGTTGACAGCACACGGCAGTAGTAATGTAATGGCATCTGTCACCTTGGCTGCGCCACTTGGGTTTGGCAAAGTAGTTCAGAGAACACAGAGAGACGTGTCATTCATTCACTCATTCCGTTGCAGAAGAGAGCCCAAATGAGCAGTGATTTCTGACGATGCCTTTTTTCTTTCTCGCGTGTCATGTTAGGTGAACTGCCACGAGCGCCATTTCCTCACTGCGTCGGTACGGGATACGGTTGTACCCATTCCCTGCCTCCTTTCTCTGTACTCCCTCTCAAGTATTCTCTCTACCTCCTCCTTCGACTGTCGTGGTTGCGCTCGAGCACAGAGGATAGCGCGGTAGCTCCTGCAATGCTTCTGCGAGAAGTAGAGAGACAGAGAGAGAAACGTGGTGGGAAAGGCAGGGAGGTTAACCCGAAAAGGATTCTGGTTTGCTACCCTGCACTGGGGGAAGGGGAAATCAAAGTTGGAAAGAGTAAGAAAGAGAAAAAGCAGTCACGAAAAAAAAAATTCAAGGAATAAAAAAAGAGGAGGTCGGAAACGCGTGCGAGAACTATAGTGTGTCAGATAGTCCACTCGATCGCAACTTCAAGAGTGCCTTGATTGACTTGTGTGACGACTGTATAGGCCGGCGTTCCAGCACTGTCTGCTCCGAAAGCGGCCGGTCGTCAAGAAGTGCCAGCGCGGTCGCCAGTGACTGCCTATGTGCGCTGTTTTGGGGACAGTGACAAAGTACGTGCTCAATTGTTTCCTCGTCGCCGCAGTGGTCACATGCAGCACTATCCTCCCATCCGATCCGGAAAGCAAACGACTTTGTAAATGCGACACCAAGCCACAATCGGCAAATTACCGTTGTTTCGGCTCGGGATAGTCCAGGTGGAGGTCGAAGTCGAAGACAGGGGTCCAGTCGATGCAGACGTGTGTGTTGCAAACTAGGTGTGTTCGACAACGATTGTGTGGCATCGTTTGCAAGCACTCGAAGTTTCGCTGCTGCATCTGTTCTTGAGAGCGGGATTGGTTCATGTGCGCCGTCTTCATGAGCAGATGGAGCAGCTTCATCGGCATATTCGTTGCGCATTACATCACAGTGGCTAGGGAGCCACTGAAAGGTGACGTCGTGCCCTTGATCGAAGAGGCGATGAAGGAGCTCTCGGATTTCGAGGACTAGTTGTTCGTAGGATACATGGTGTAAGGCGGAAAGCAAGCAATGTAGTGCTGCCTTGAGTCACTGAAAGCACTCCATGTGTTAGGTGGTTCCTCACGAATTATGCGAAGTGCGCTACGAAGAGCAGCAAGCTCTGCGGCTGTCGATGTCGCCTGGTGTGATGTCTTGAATTTCAAGGTGGAGACTTTCGCAGGAAAAAACACTGATCCAGCAGAACCGTCCATGGTGGTTGAACCATCAGTGTATAGATCGGTATGATCACTGTATTTTTCGTAGAGCATGATCAGCGAAAGTTGCTTGAGAGCTGGTGATGACAGTTCGGCTTTCGTTCGAATTCCAGGCACTGTCAGTCGAACTTGTGGCTCAGCCAAGCACCAAGAAGAAAACAAAACTCTCGTTACAGCTGTGTAACTTGATGGAAGGTATATACGATAAGGCAGTATCGTCAGACAAAAAGAGGCACGTGGTCAGTCTTCTGGCAGTGAGGCTAGATAGTGGGAAGGGGCGCGAGCAAGGTGCCTGACGCGTACTCTTAGCGCTTCCATAATAATGTGAATCTTGGCTGGGTAGTCATGTGCAATGGCAATGATGTCTGATGTTGATGTACATCGCGGCAACCCTAGACAGACCCTAAGTGCCTGTGCCTGAGCACTTTCGATTGTACGGATGTTACTTCTACAGGTATTGGTCAGCACTGCCAAGCTGTACCTCAGATACCCGAGAAACAGCGTGCTGTAGAGTTGCATCATCGCGTGTACTGAAGTACCCCAGGATTTTCCTCCAAGAAACTTGTAGAGATGAGAGATGGCTGTCAGGCGCTTCCTTAGGTAGGTGACATGGGGACTCCAACACAGGTCACGATCGATGATTACCCCTAAGAACCTGTGCGTTCTGACGTAACGTCTAATTACAGCGTCCAGATGGCATAATGGCGTCCCCCAGGGCGCGTCAGAGAGCATTGTGGTCCCGCTCTACTAAACGTGGTTGACGTTCGGCTATCTCGTCTCCCGCACCCCTGCCGTGAGCTCTCAACCACCCCCCGACCTGACGTGCAGGGCAACAGCATCAGCAGTGGAAAAATCAAAGCAAGAGGCAAGGAAAGCATCCCATGAAAAGTATTTTTGTCAATGTTGAATAACTGTAGGTTCCTTTCGCGGTTATATTAGAATCAAAGGTAACTTGAACTAGGCTTCCCCAAAACGGGAAGGAGCAAAATTTTTCAAGAAGCTCGAATCATCTTTAACAGCTTGTTTAAAATAGAGCTCTAGCACAAAGGCTCGACGAATTTGAATGTCGAGACATGAATCCGTTTCAAGGTTAAACTGTATTTTTGCATAGCCTGCCTAATACAAAATATCTTAAGAATAACAACCGCTGGTGGTTTCAACATATTCTTACTGCCAGAGCACAGTCAAGTGTTCCTTGTTCGTTACGGCATGAGAACAATGGGAATTGTTCTCCGGCGATGACTCAGTAGTCTTGTGTGGGCCCACACCCGTTTTTTTCACAATGCGAAATCTCAAATTCACGTAATGAAAACATCTACAAATTCCACGAACGGTTGACTTACGATACATCATTCTGCGCAGCTTATGCTGCAGCAAGGGATTCATTGTTTTTCAAGCTAGTGTTTTACACTGCATGCAACGCACCTGACATAAGTGCAAGAAGGTTCAAGTTTCTTGAAAAGCTATAGGGTAAGAAAAGCTTGCCTCTATTACCTTCCTATGACTTGCTGTATGCTGCGGTAAAACATATGAGTAGTTACTGACACATTTACAGCGAAAAAAAAACGTATACAGAAGCGGTAATAGTTTGTGCACAAAAACCAAATATTTTCGGTATCCTCTCCCACTGGTATCAGATATACAATATTTATTCGGTAAAGTTCTTGACTGCGTCCCAGCAAATTTGTTGCATACGTATGCAAACAGTTTATATAAAGGTATGCTGTCAGCTCTTAAGATTGCCGAAAGCTGCGCTAGCAGTTTACTGCAAATATGAAACAGGGTTAAAGCTCCAGCGAAGAAGATAAGAGCACATAATTAATGCGCAGATTGCTCGCAGGCATGAAGTGGCTTTACTGCGGAAATGAATACATCCAAGAAAGTCACATACACGTCAATGTTCTGAATTCAAGAAATATGAATGAAATGGCTCGTCATGCACGTGCAGAACGTATCCTCTTGTTCAAGTAACCTTTTCATGTGCAGAGCCGCCGTGACAGCCTAGTGGATTTGGCGTTGCGTTGCTATGCCCGATGGCGCAGGATCGAATACCCGCCGCGGCGGCCGCATTTTGATGCTGGCGTACACTTGTACCGTGCATCTAATGTAATGTAGCCCGGCGTTATTGCATTCCGCTCAAGCGGTCAGAATTAATCCGGAGTCCCCAACCCTGTCGTGGCTCATAAGCACGTCGTGGCTTTGCATTTATAAAGCCAGAATTTTCACACTTTTTCTTTCATGTGTACGTATGCTGGAAAATTCTCCTTCGCCCATCTGACGAAATTCATCGCAATGCACCAGGGTGACACATCAGCAATATTTATGAAAGAGTATGTTGAAAATAGCAGCAAAATTTTCGCAACATTCAGTTAGCAATTCATACACATTTGCGGCAATTAATCATAAGTGTTCTGCTGCCTACATATGTACGATATACCTGTGTCTACATGCGATATTCCTATAGATAATGTTTTTATTTTAATTTCGACTATTAGCCAACCGAACGATTTTAATCATTCATTTATCACCCTACCTCTCTTTTGTTAACACGGACCTTAATCTCCTGTTAGATTCAGAACTTCACAATTTATTTGAATTCAAGTTTACAATATAACCAAGGGGGTACTTGCGTATAAAATATTTCTTCCAGGTCAAGCATGAAGCAATGCATCTCTTGCGTATTTGCCTCTACTCGATTGACTTTTTTAAAGTGCACGTACACACGCATTTTCACTAGAGTTGTAAGGTGCACGATAAACATGGATACCAGGCCTTTATTGCCCGTCCCCTAAAGACACAAGTACAGAACCTGAAGTAACGCCTTGCACTGATGAGTTATAGTTAAGAAAATGTATCAAAGCGCTAATCTTGTTTTGCAGCTTGCTAATCCTACAAAAACAATGACCAATCGTATTGCACGCTAATATGCTCAGTTGGGTCGCACCTAAATCACAGGGAATCGCATATTGAATATTCAAAAGCCCTAAGTTTGCCAAAATATTGAAAGTTGCCAGTTTTTCAATCGACAACAATCGTTTTCTTTTTACTGTAGGACCACGCACGAGACAAAAACATTAAAAGAGAATGGAATTCCACTACAATTCTTTTTACTTTTTGTACCTGTGGGCGTTGTTTTGTCATGGCAAAAGTAAGTGGTTTTTTAATTGCCGTCAAAAATTGCGTGAAATAACGTATGCCGACGGTATGACATATGAACGAGCCTAATGAATCCATATTCGCGTTGTCCTAAAGAGGAAATAGTTTGAAGCGCAAATACAACCAACAGCTGTACACCCAAAACTCCAAAACAACCAAAAGCGTAAGAGTACAACCAACAGGCCCAAGTCGCTACAATTCTGAAGTCCTAAAAAGCTTGGCTGCATTTATATTCTTACGTTGGAGGCGATAAAAATGTATTCATCTGACAATAAAACACATTTATATTTCATTTATCAGGACTAATCTGCAACTCAGTTCTAGGAATCTTGAAACTGTCAATGAGGCAATTTTTATTTCATTAAGTGACACTGTATAGCTATTAGAAGTGACGTTTATAAGAAGGAATGCCATTTGGAATGCCGCCGTAATTACCTTATGTTACCTAGTGTTTAACTCTTCTCCGGTAGTGGTCTCATACATACTTTGCTTTATAGACGGGTATGTGTAGCGCAGGGACCTAATGATTAAGGAGGTAAATTTGTATTTTTTATTAAAGCTTGACCGGCAACGCGATATTTGATTTTAGTGCGCCGGGAACCATTTTTTATGCATAGCGATCTATGTGACTACGCCGCCTCCCTTGGCCACTTCTGTGCGCTAATACAAGGAAATGAGGTACGCACAAACGTTATGAATGCCCCGTGATGCATATTATGAATATTTCTCGCATAAAGCTTGTTTCAAATCATGGCAGACGAGCATGTGGTGTCATTTTTTTCCACTCCATGCATACTGGCAAGAAAATAGTATTGCCAAATGTATTAGCAATATTAGGTTCTAATATTCGCGTCCTCGAGAAAAACATGAGGCTTTTGCATAGAATGCTCGCTCTAAATTAAAACGTTTCAGGCTTTCTAAACTGACTGCAGCTGCTAAGCTGGCCTCGGATACGCTAAGGGCATTTCATACTGTTTAAAATATAAAAAACCAGTTTTACACAACTTAGGAGAGATACACAATTTCGGTTACTTGTTACAAGTATTTTGAAAGATTTGTAAACAAAACTGCCTAAGCGTCCGCATTCTTATTTTGCGCCATCCCTTTCTTTTTTTTACTACAAAAAGGCTTACAATAAATCTTACCTAGCACAGTGTAACATATTGCCAAGGCAAAAGACATGCTGTGATGTCATTGGCTGAAATAATAGTAAACTCTAAATGCAATTGATAAGAATACCTGTAAGGAAAGTAACCACATTAGATCTTTGACAGTTTTCTTTTTAAACTGCGAAGGCATAATTTCCAACCTGCATAAACTTATACCTAGCTTTCTGATACAATTTTTCTAACAAACGAAATTAGGCCATTTTGAAGGACAATTTCAACATTACATGCAATAAGAGCTGATTCTTGGTTGAATTTGTATAGTGTCACAAGAAAGTATAATTATTAAGTATTGAATGCTGTCTTCTAACGTTACATTTTATCGCTTTATCTTGATGACTGGAATGGAGAGTCATGTTTTTTAACGAGGCAATAAAAACAATATGTCATGCAAGTTATTGCTTTAACTTGAACAACTGTGCATGGGTTTTTGTGGAATGTGCAGAAACTAGATATAACAATGCGCTTGTGAAATAACTGCATGGACTTCTATATTCGGTAACATCTTTCGTAGGGAAAAACTTTACGCATCTGATGAACGAGGATGCATCGGCCTGTTTCTTGTCTTGCATTGCCATGCGCTTATTTGTTTTCTTTCAGAACATAATGTGGCCCAAAAACCAAATACACATAGCATGGAGAATGATGTGAAAACGGTGAGCATTTGGAGCAGTACAGCTGTTTTCTGGTGTCACCTTCTTCAACGGAATCAATTCATGTTTTGTCGCACCTCATTCTTTATAGCCGCCATTGCACCACCTTCTTTGACATCGTCAAAATTTAGTGGTAAATAATTTTAGTGATTATGAGCGAATTTACGGTGTAAATATTCGATGTAAATATTAACACTTCATTCTGTGCAAATATTCCAGCTACCTTAAAAACGCGGCACTGCACTCTTACTGTGACATCTCTCAAGCCTTAAGAAAGCTGCGTACCGCTGTGAAGTAAGTCATTATAGTGTACACTTGAAGTAGCTGTTGGATATCTCCTACAGAAAATGTTCATGTTAGAGCGCATATGTGCGACGTAGAATTAGTAGAATTATGAGACGCACAATGCCGTTCTTTGGAAAAAAAGAAGCTCTATATGATTTTATTCTTGGGCTATAGAGGGAGCAAGCGCAGGGTGTCGCAGCTTACTTTATCGAATATTTAATAAAATTGCGACGCACTATCGGATGATGCAACTAATTCCACGTTATTGGTTATTCTATGGAGGAAGTCACACTGTTTTTTTTTTATATTGCGCCTCGCGGCATATATTCAACAATATTTATTCAGCTTCTTAAGTATCATATTTAGGGCAAAACTACGGACGAGGCAGTTTTAGAGTGTTCAATGAAGCGTCTACTTCAAGAGTTTATCACATCCAAATTGTCACGTAAATTATTTTCTGCGTTCTAAATAGGATCAGAGAAATACAAAATTAGCGTAGCTTGCACTGGAGGCGCAACGCTAAAGAGGCAGCGGAGCTGATGGGCACCTAGCCAGTCCGAGCTTTTGGGCTAGTCTAAACACTACTAAGTCATCACCAGCATTTCCCGGAACTTATTGATTATTGATTGATTAAATATTGATTGGCTGTCGCAAGGTATTTGGGCTAGGCTAAGCACTACCAAGTCATCCCCAGCATTTTACGGAATTGATTGATAATTTATCGATTAGCTATTGATTGGCTACCAAATGGCTATCGCAAGGTATTGGCAAAGTATTTGGGCTGGGCTAAGCAGTACCAAGTCATCCCCCAGCATTTTCCGGAATTTATTGAATATCGATTGATTATCGATTAGCTATTGATTGGCTATCGAAAAGTGACAAAGCCTAAATAGTCCCCAATAATGCTTAATTAGACCTAGCCAGGCTCAGCTTCGCTAGTTCAGAAGGGCATGTGCCATTGCGCTTGGACCCTTTCTGCACTACCACCACGCGCGGCCCGCAGTTTTTTCCGACGCGTCACGTACTTACGGCCGGATTAAACAGCACCGCTGTAAAAAAATAAGCTTGGATTTCTCTTTCATAGGACCGGGTAGAACACGAAAGGGCAACTTGTTTTTATAGAAGTTGTTGCATGCTTGTTGCGGGAACTGAAAGACCGCTGCAGGGAAAGGCGCACCATTTGTGGGTCGGCTACCGTGTTGCAGCTTTGCATGGCGCGCGGCGTCTTGCTGCCCAGTCGCCTCGGCGAAGGTACGAGCATTTTGGTCCGGCTCCACAGTGTTTTGGGCAGCCAGATGACTGGCGACGCGCTCCGCTTCAGGAGTGCAAGCGGCAGAGTTCGCAGCATGCGCCGCGAACGTACGAAGGCGTTTTGCTTCACGCTGGCGTGTCTCTCGCCGGACCAAGAGGGAACGCGATTGGCGTTTGCCTCTTGCGTGGTGTGGTGCATCGGCTCCGTCAATTACTGACGAAAGCCACGGTCAATTTCGTGCAACCCCATCAATTTTGCTTCCATCCGACTCCTAAAGCTGCCCGGCACCCGAGGACACCAATCTCATCCAGGTGGGCCCATTTTTGGCAAACTTAGAGCGATTTTCCGTTCCGACCTCGCGTTGCCGACGCTGAGCCTAACGGCTACGTCGGCGCGCGGGTGAGAACGGACCGGTCTTGCAAGATGACGGATCTCTCTGCTCAACGCGGTTACGATCCCGACGCCATGGCGTGGGCGACGATCCCGGTCCTCGAGGGACAGCAATCTGCGGCTGCGGACCCCATCCGCAACGAAGAACTCTTTCGCATGGTTGAGCGCCGCTCCCAGCGCAAAGCTATGAAAATGGCTCCATCGGCCCCGCCCGCCGGCAAGGCACCTTCAACTCAGACAGGATCCGCCACGCGTGCGGCACAAGGATCCGGCGCGAAGCGCAGCAAGCCTACAACGACGTGGAAGCCTATGCCTCTGCCTCGACCACACCCAGAAGACTTTGTCGTCATCATCAAGTCTCGTGAGCCAGTGGCGCTACGAGACGTCTTTCAACGTGGCGCGCTCGGCGCCGCCTTCGTCACTCTCGTCGGAGTACAAAAGGCGGCGACGCTCAACCTGCTTCTCTCGCCGGAGCAGAACCTCATCATCGCTAGCACGCGGGAGGCCCAAACGGCGGACCAGCTGCTCGGCGACTTCGAGCTACAAACTGACAAAGGCAAGATGGCTGCCCACGGCCACCTGAAGCAACATGGCGAGGACGTCTGCTACGGCGTGGTCACGGTCGCCAACCACGAGACGACCGACACCCTACGCCAGGCTCTGCAGTGGCGCGCAGGCGAACTCTTGGATATACGAAAATTCGGCACATCGAACAAGGCACGACTCACCTTTGCTGGCAGAGTCAAGCCTCGCTACATTCATTACAACTCGGAAATCACCTTCGTTCAACCCTATTACCGGACCATTCCGGCCTGCGGACTGTGTGGCACCGTTGGACACCGGGCTGATTCCTGTCCCAACCCAGCCAGTGCAAAGTGCGGCCTGTGTGGACAGCAGGCGGAGCTAGTGGAGGGGGTGCGGACCCCTCACGAGTGCAACCCAAAGTGCGCGGTCTGTGGAGGAAGCCATGCCACCAACTCGCGCGAATGTACAGCCAAGTACAGACAACCCAAGATGACCACCCCTCAGCAGAGCGGCCTCCCCAAGTCGGGGAAGAAGACTCGTCATCATGCGGCGTTCTCGCACGGCGGATCACGCTACGTCGACGTCACAACGCAGCAGGCGCCACCACGTGGAGGTGACGTCAAGGGCCAAGCGGCGCAGCAGCAGCCACCACACGACGGCAAGGGGAACCGCGGTCAGCAGCAACAACAGCGAAAGGATGCGGGAGCCGGTGCCTGGGCGAACGCAGTGAAATATGGCAAACAGGTGAGCGGTCACGGTGGGGCAGCCTCCCCTTTCCAATCCCCCCCTTCCTCTCCTACTCTAATTGCCGAGGAGATCCGTAAGCACACGGAGCCTCTCCGCGCTAAAATTGCGAGCCTTGAGGCTCAACTCTCTAACCCACCGTCTGCTCCTACCTCCCCCTCCGCCTCCAATGCGGAGTCCATGGATAGTGAGAGTACGCTGCCGAAGCCGTCGGGCCATGATTCTTTTGAGACTATGGAGGCGCGCCTCAGCGCAAAAATGGAGCTCCTGATCGGCACCGCGATGGCCCAGATGCTCGCGAAAATTGATGAGCTGATCACAAGTAAAGTTAATCAAGCTGTCGCTGCGCAACTCCGCACGCTGCGCAAAGCGGGTCCCCTTAGGGACGTATCCGGCCGCCCCTCCAAATTTTCGCGTCGCATTGTAGACATTGACGATGACGAAGACTGCACCCTGGCAGGCCTAGATGCCAAAACTCTGGTCCTGCCTACTGGCTCTGGGGCAGCTCCACTCACTCTTAACGCCCAACCTAACCATGGCGGGAACCCCTAAAGTTAGGCGTTCTGCCCCCTCCAAATCGGCGTCCCCCATCATCATAACCCAGTGGAACTGTCGGGGCCTCCGCTCTCGCACCAAGAGAGCGGACCTCCGACTTTTCCTCTCAACCTTCGAGCATCTGCCCGCGGTGGTTGCCCTCCAAGAGCCAGGGAAGGGCGCCACCCTTACGAACTATTCGACGTTCCAGGAGGACCCCTCGTCTTGTCTCTGCGTTCATCGAAATTACACAGCTAACAAGGTCGATCTTGACCTCCAAACCGACTATTCCTACGTAATGGTGACTCTCCTCCCGCTCCGCAAACAGGACCCATCCATTCACATCCTCAATGTATACTGCTCTCCAAAACTCCAAAACGTCTCATTCGCGGACCTCTTCAGTCGTGCGCTGAGAGTTGCGGGCCGGGACCCCCTCCTGATTGTGGGCGACTTCAACGCCCCCAGTCGGGTCTGGGGGTACCGCCGTGAAGAGAAGCGTGGCCGCAAGTTGGCGGAGCTTACGTCCACGCTGGGCCTCACTCTTCACACTGACCCTGTCCACCCAACTCGGATTGGCAACTCCGTGACCAGGGACACCTGTCCGGATTTGACCTTCACACGCAACATTCAGTTCGCCGACTGGGTCAATACTGATGAAACCCTCGGTAGCGACCATTGTCTCATCAACACAACCATTCGCACACGCCCCATGGCACGACCCTTCAAACAAGCCCACATCCCAGATTGGACGAAATTCAGACAAAATTGGCAGGACACTGTTCCCATACACACGCACGGCTACCAGGCCTGGTCCCAGCAATTGGTTTCTAGCTTGCGTTCTACGGAAACACACATCAAACTCTCAGAGGCGGTCTCGGATGTGGATAACCACCTCCTCCACCTTTGGGAAGCCCGCCACAGCCTCGTCCGCCGATGGCGCCATCAGAAACACAATAGGCAACTAAAATCTCGCATAGCAGAGCTTACCCAGAAGGCGGCAGAGTATGCGGCCCAGCTCGCCGACTCGAACTGGGTTAGCCGCTGCAATACGGCTGCGCGACAAATGTCCAGCCGAAACACATGGCGTCTCTTTCGCGCCCTCATTGACCCCACACAAACCCGCACTGAAACGCAGAAACACTTGCAGCGCGCCATCCACGGCTTTGCTGGTAACACAACTCAGCTAGCACACAAGCTCAGGAACCAATACCTGTGCACTACCCAGGATACCCGAGGGACGGCATACTCATATGCAGGCTCTGAGAATGCCGAGCTGGATCAACCTTTCCAGCTTTATGACCTGAAGGCAGCCCTGGCCAAAATGAAACGTGGCACTGCACCCGGACGGGACAAAATTACAGTCAAGCTCCTGGCAAACCTACCAGACTCGACTTACAATTCACTGTTGGCATACTTCAATTCTATCTGGCTGGGAGAAGTGCCCATCCCTATCGATTGGAAGACAGCACTTGTCACCTTTATTCCTAAACCTGGCAAAGCCGTAAATCCGGACAACCTCCGCCCAATCTCTCTCACCTCTTGTGTGGGCAAGTTAATGGAGACGATGGTGCGGGACCGGTTGTCCACTTTCATGGAAGACCATAACACATTTGCGGACACCATGTTCGGGTTTCGCCCCCACAGATCCGCGCAGGATGTCCTTCTCCAACTTAATCGGGAAGTCCTAGACCCCATCGAATGCCCCCATAATGACAAGGTGGTTCTGGCCTTGGACCTTAAGGGAGCATTCGACAACGTCACTCATGAAATCATCCTAATTCATCTCTCTCAAACCAACTGCGGGCGTAACGCTTTTCAGTACGTCTTACAATTTCTAACACAGAGACACGCATACTTGCACATACAGGACACCGAACATGGCCCATACATTCTAGGGTCCAGAGGTACACCACAGGGCGCTGTCCTCTCCCCCCTATTGTTCAATCTGGCCATGAAGAACTTGCCTGCCCAGCTGGAGGCTGTCCCGGGGGTGCAACACGCACTCCACGCGGACGACATCACCATCTGGGCCACGCAAGGCTCTTTGGGAGACATGCAGGCCAACCTGCAGCAAGCGGCGACCATAGTGGACCGATATGCTCACGCTTGTGGCCTCCAATGTTCCCCCCAAAAGTCTGAATTCGTGCATCTCCGCCCCTCGCCCAAATGCACGTCCAAAATTGCTCTCTCTCTAGAGTATGGTCTAATCCCTGAACAACACGAAATTAGAGTCCTCGGACTTTTCATCAACCAACACCGCCGGTACGACACAACACTAGGGAAGCTGCGGAAGGTGGGGGACCAGGTGGGCCGCATGGTCCGCCGGGTTTCCAACAAGCGCGTAGGTCTCAGATGCAAAGATGCCTTGCGGCTGGCTAATGCATTTGTGACTAGTCGAATCTTGTATTCGACTCCATGCCTCCATCTCCGCAAGCATGAGGAGGACGCCCTTGAGGTCATCCTCCGAAAGATGATTAAGCGGGCCCTTGATCTCCCGGTCAGCACCTCTAACTAGCGCCTTCTGGGTCTGGGGATGGTGAATACGTATCGGGAGCTCAAGGAAGCTCATCTTACCAACCAAATCACACGTCTTTCTCAGACACTGTCGGGTCGCCGCCTATTTGCCCGACTACACCTCCAACCTCTCAGACAGATGGAAGAGCGCGTACGTACGCCACAAGAATGGCGCTATGCCCTGCACGTGCGCCCTCTTCCCCGGAACATGGCATGCACACACCATGATGGCAGACGCCTGGCTCGGGCGGAGGCCCTGGCGCGCCATTATGATTCCAAACCCGGCGTTTTCTACGTGGATGCCACCGGCCCACACCATGGGGGATGGTTTACGGCCGTGGTGGTCCACGAAGGCAAAACAGTTAACGGCCTTAGCTTTCGCGCTAGAGACATAACATATGCGGAGGAAGTCGCCATCGCGTTGGCTGTATCCGATTCTCGCTCTCAAACCATCATTACCGACTCACGAGGGGCCTGTCGGAACTACGAACAGGGTCAGATACCATTCCTGGCCTATCGCGTCCTTCAATCTAGCTGCCGAACCGGGGACCCCGACCCCCGATACGTCGTTTGGGCTCCTGCTCACATGGGATTAGAGGGAAATGAGGCAGCGGATGCTGCCGCCCGCGCGCTTTCTCACCGGGCTCCTTATTTCTCTGACCCCGCCGATCAGGACTCCACCCCAAACCCAATCTACTCGTATACAGAAATTACAGCTTATTATCAATCCGGCCACGAACTCTACCCCCGCCCGTGTAGAGGCCTCAAAAAGGAGGAGGAGCGTCTCCTGCTCCGTCTCTTCACGAACACTATGCTGTGCCCGGCGGCTCTTAAACATTTTGATCCGGCCTTTACTGGAGCTTGCCCGCACTGTGCGGAGAAGTCTTCGGACCTCTACCACATGGTGTGGGCTTGCCCATCCAACCCTGCCTTTTCCCCCTTACCCAACCCTACCCGGGAGGACTGGGAGGCTGCCCTGCTTGGCTGCTCAGACCTACGGGCCCAAAAGGCCCTGGTTAAGCGCGCCCAGGCGGCGGCTACTGCCACTGGGGTCCCGTACTAGGGACTCCACCTAGTGTTTGTAAGGGGCGGCCTCTTCAGGGTCGTCCCGAGCATACCTCCTCGTACGTTTTGTCGTACAAATAAAAGTTTTTCACCACCACCACCATCGCCGGACCAAAGCGGGATTCACCCGTCGACGTCGCTGCCTTTCTGCACCGTTTAGCGCAGCAGTTTTCTGAGTTGGTGCCATCGCAAGCGAAGCAATAGGCGGCGGGCAAGCACTACTGATGCATGTTGAAGCTGCACTTCGTAGGTGATGAGGCGTAATCGGATGCGACTGGCAAACCATGCGCGGAAAATGCGTCGTCACCGCAGCAGAAGGCCTACAACGCCAACACCAGCTACACCGCAGTGGAGCCTCCGCGGCGCTGAGACTACACACGCGCTCACTGTCGGCGCGCGTTAGAGTCATGATGCTGTACTTCGCTTCACCGCTCCTAGATGGCAGCGCTATCCCTACAAGAAACAGCATATTTTACGCGTTTACGGTGGCGTCTCATCCGTTGCAGGAAATTGCTGGTGGATTCCGGCATAAAAAACTTTCGTGTTAAAAAAAAAAAAAAAACACGTGACATGCCGTCTTTTCCACCGTGGTTTCTGTGCTCTCAAACCTGCTTCCTATGAACCAATAGTCAGTTTAGCCTCGCGTGCTGCCGCTCAAAAAAAAAAGTTGTCGCAGTTTCACCTGAAAGGTGAAGCATCAATTGCGATAGCAAATTTGTAGAGAGATATACGGAGTAATGATATTAGCTTTATCAGCTGTATAAACTTGGACATGCAGCAGCACCGGCAACGCGCCGAACTGTTGTCGACGCCGTCGGCATTTTGCCCGCGTTCGCTCAAAATGCGTGCGGCGTTGGTGACTGTTGCCGGAGCCTCTGATATAAATAGGCACTTGGTGCCGCAGCTAAACGTCGCCTCCCTTCCCTCCCCCTTCCCCCCCTCCCCCACGGCCTCTCGCGCATCGGAAGAAGGCGCGTTTGCTCTACATATATGGTGATTGTAAAGGAGGAAAGAGACGCCTACTTCTGCAGCCCTTAAGGAAGCACGGCGCAGAACGCGCGTTTGTTCTCCGCCGTGCGTTCACTCCCCGTGAAAGAGCGCGTCCCTCGCGCCCTTTCACTCGCACATACAGCGTTCGTTGGCGCTGAGCCGTGCTCCCTCAAGGGCTGCAGAAGATAGCGCCAACCTTTCCCTTTCCCTCAAGAACCACTTACCACCGCGGCCACGATTTCATCTCCATTGACGTCATACGGAACCTCACGGCGACGGCGACGGCGACGGCGACGCCGACGGCGACGGCGACGCCGACGGCAGAAATCTGCTTTTGAGTGTCCATATAATTGCTATCGCAATAAAACACCGCATATCCACGGGGTGAATGATGATGAGTGGGCGAAGCTCCGGAGGGAATCATCGGTAAACCGTGAATCTTCCGTGTACTTCGCCCAGTCTCGCCGCACTAAATCGAACGATTGACTTTCATCAATGACACGCGCCATATGTGACGTCATTCCTATTTTATAACAGCGCCGTTCATTATAATTGCACCATCTCCCGCTTAAGGGGACGCTAGCACAAACGCGTTAGAAACGTGCAGTACTCTATAAGGGGAAGAGGCCACAGCGTCTTACGCAGCCGTTTACACATGCCGGAACGTGCACCGCGTTTGCCGACGCCATCAGCGTTTATGCTACGGGGGTAAGGCGGAGAGGCCACAGCGTCTTACACCAGCTTCTTACACGGGCCGTAACGCGCTAGCACAAACGCGTTAGAAACGCGCAGTCTTTCGTTATTGTTGGGTATTTATTGCCATCGTGGTGCGTCTGGCCATGTGCGCTTCGTGGCGTAGTGGTCAGCGCCACGCGTTCAGAAACGAGGGGTCCCTGGTTCGATTCCGCTACGGACACAATTTTCGGAATTTTTTTTCTCATAAAAGTAGACGTGGCTACCTACTACTATTACTACTACTACTACAGAGGAGGGACAGACCCACACCCTAAGGAGCTTCGCCCCTAAATGTTACAGGGCAGTGACCGGGCAGCGAGACTACGTATGAGTTCGGGTACCACAGGGGAAAGTTGTTTTACAGCGAAGCTGCGTACCTGTACCCCCAATGCATTTGTCGTGTTCGTGGGAAAAAACTTAACCAATCATCAAGCACAAAGTTTATAATTACTCCATTATATCTGCGCGTGAACATTACCATTTGCGCATTTAGCGTATTTGACTCGCGAATATCAGAAGCTCTCCCTCTCCTTATGGTTGATCTACTATAGAGATTACATATTCCCACGAAGAGCAATATTACTCTGGCTGTAGCATTCATGCGTGTTTTAAGAAATTGCGCAGTTTTTGAAGTGCTGACTTGCATACGTTGAAGCGCCAGCAGCTGTGCGGGCTAGGTCAAGTATTTGGCATGATGCAGCCCGCTTTGCGACTGCGGCGAATATGTTTTGATGGCTGGGATGGGCTTCAAACCATGTGCAGTAGCGACCCTGCTCTGCCAACAGTGACCTGCTGTGGTGGCGTAGTTGCTTCGGCGTTGCGCTGCTAAGCCCGAGAATGCGGGAACGAATCTCCGTCACTGCGGCCACATTTCATTGAATAACGCCCGCGCACCGTGCACTGGGTGTACGTTACAAAACCGCAGGTGGTCGGTAACCAATCCGGAGTCACCCACTACAGCGTGTTCATAATCATATCATTGTTTTGTCACGTAGAACCCCATAACTGAAACAATAGCCACCACCGCAACAAACCAAGAGATGGCGATGCTGCTGAGACGCCAGCAGACTGCTTGCCGAAGAGGTGCGCTTTCAATTACCGGATGTCATTGCCACGTTTGAAGGTTAGCACTGTTCGCGTTACAACGTGACCATGCTGATATATTGCTATTCGATAACCTTGCAGCCAACAATTGTCCAGCGGCAGTGGAGTTGTTTGTTCGACTCCCGTTCGAACTATCGCTGCTCGTGGAGCGCGTTTCATACAAATGACACGGTCGCTCGGTCCAAACGCAGAAGTTTTGATCGAGTGGCCATGATTTTATGCACAAAGGCGCATTGCAGCACGCAGACGCATGCAACAGCGTGGGTCGGCAATACTGTAGCAACTGCACAATATGGTTCTGCGGGGGAGCCACAAGCACTTGTGAAAATGATGTCCCCCCCCCCCCCTCTCCAACTGACGAATGTTGAGAGCATATAACAAACGCTGCATGCTCAGACTTTATACGCAGCAAACGTTTTTTTTTATTTTCAGTGCCGGAAATAACAATAATGCTTCCTGGAAGACATATTCTGCCATTTTCTGTAGTAATGAATAATCGTAACGTGTTCACAAATCTTAAATTATGGGGTTTTACGTGCCAAAACCACCATCTGATTAGAACGCACGCCGTAGTGGGGGATTCCGGATTCCGGACGGTTGTAAGATGAAATCATTGCATCATCTTGTTCAATTTAGTTGGCGGTAGTTTTTTTTAGTTCAATTTAGTTGGCGGTAGAAAATACGCAGCTATGTTTAACGAGAAAATTACTTTTCCTGCTGCGTAAAAGTGAATAATATCAGAGTCAAGCTTTTGGGTCCTTTGAATAAACTGATTTCAGGATGTCTTGTTTTCGAGCAACTTCGCTAATCCAAAAAAACATTGTTGCAGGGAGCTTTAAGCTCCCTGCAGGCAGATGCCGTTGCCTAGTACTCGCCGTTAGCCTGGTACTCGCATATTAGGCGTAGCGAAATGTGTACTACCTAAAACGAATGTTATCTCGCTAAATTGGTTTTCCATCGAAATGCTGCTCGTGCTGTCGACCAACGGTAAAGCGTAAAACTTATCACGCCAGTATTCCAACCTATAATAAAATGCACGTCCATCACTCCTTCGGATAATGGCTGACGTTAATGCAGTTATCAATTATTACGAAACTTTGTTCTTTCTTCTTGAAGTTGAACGAGTCTCTACAAGGGGATAATAGGTGTTGATAAGGCTGGTTGGAGGTAACAAACTTGGAGATATTGCAGCGAAAATATTTACACAGACAAATGCAGAGTTTGCAGAAAAACACTGATGATAAACGCAAAACTAAACAGCGCCTTACTCTTCTACTTTCCTTAAGTTAGAGCCTAGGACAACTGTCCTTACATACGACCAACTGAGTCTCACTGTTCGCCCACCAAGTGCTTACAGCCCACACTAGCGTTGCATCGCATGCGGTCTTACTGATCTATCATATTAGTGATCACAGCCTGGACTGAAAGCAATGGGTTCCATAAAGCGTCTAAATATATTTCAACGAAGAAATAAAAAGGGGAGGTGGCAAATGCTGGCCCGCCTCTACATTCCCGTACCCAATGAGTTTACAACTTAATTTGTAGCCACCACCTTTTGGGTTGTGCCTAATCTTTTTAGCAGAGTTGTTTGAGTTTTGGTAAGCATCCGGCACTCTGTCCATTATGACTTTGCCTCTCCTATTCGCATGCTCTTAGCGATTCCTCGCTGCATGGGTGCCTCAAATTTTTATCGTCACGTTTCTGCGGAGTTTGGCTGCAGGCCTGCTCTCAAGAACACCGCAAGTGACACGCGCACCGGCAATTTACACGCTCTCCGTCAAAGCAGCGTTTTTGTCGAATTCTACGCTGTAACTACGATGGCCTGTATGAGCTTTCGATGACTGGGCTGTTCTCCATTTCGGGAATTGTTGGCACCGTCTCTACGCAGGTCGCGTGTTTCTATTTGCGCCCAAGCCCAGTGCTCGACCACTGGCGCCGCCATGCGCCGCTCGCGCGTACCATGTTTCTAGGTACTTTCTTTCGGCGAATGCCCAGGGGCTAAGCCACACGCTCCCTAGATTGTATGCGTTTGTCCCTAACGTTGGCTTCCGAGAATTAAGGTTTGTTTACGCGACGCTGGCTTCCCGCCGCCGCCGTTCGAACGGAGAACACGCTGGGCTGGTGGTGACTAGGCACAACTGTGGCGGCTTTTAAGGGATCGACAGTATTCCTAAATAAACGCATAACCGTTTGATGGTGCAAATATAATCTCACTATCAGAGAGGGAGCAGTCTACCTAACTAGAGTAGTATTTTTTTATATGAGGCGTTGCGACGCGGCGCTCCGCAACACCCCAACGACCGCCGCTTCGCGTCGGCGCCAGGCACTGTGGCTTTCGCCGCGGCACCATGGCACAGCCGACTGCGCCGCCAAACAGAGAGGAAAAAAAGAAAATAGTGTTACCAAGAAAGAAAACTTTCTTGCCAAGGCGGGATTCGAACCCGCGTACCCACGGTCTCAAGGCCAGTGTCGTAACCACTAGGCCATACAGCCACTTTCTTTCACTCATGGTATTTTATTGGATGACATTAACATGTCATCCAATAAAACATTCACAAATTGTGCATAGTCATAGAATGGTGAGTACAATGAGTCACACGCAGAAAAACAGAAGAGGCACTGTTCCGCTTTAAAAGGGTGGTAAGGCTAAGCACCTCACCAGAATGGGGTACCAGTCCGGTTGAAGATCAAGTCCATCATAAACATGCTTTAGGTGCACAGTCATCTGGATGAAATTTACTCTTGTAGGTACAACCGGTTCGGCGTTGCGGTCCATCATTCGCGCCTTCCACAGACTGTGCATTCCCATGAGAAAGAACACGTCGAAAGGTACACTGTCATCAGAGGTCGGCAGCAAATATCGCACTGTATGGGGGTTGATTTCAAAGTCCGTTGGACGATGTCCCAAAATAGAGCACTGCACGGGCCTGATTTTTCGGCCCGAGCCCGGCCCGGGCCCGCTTTACGAGGCCCGAGCCCAGCCCGGGCCCGTAATACAAAGCCCGAGCCCGGCCCAGGCCCGAGCGTACATGACCGAGACCAGCCCGGGCCCGGGCCCGTGGTTCGAAGCCCGGGCCCGACCCGGGCCCGTGTTACTGAGCCCGGGCCCGGCCCGGGCCCGGGCGTTCATTACTAAGCTTAGCTAGGGCCCGCGTGTGCATGACCAGGCCCGGCCTGTAAGAAAAAAATTCCTATTTTTTACTTACAGATTGTACCGTATCTGTCAGCCTCACCTTCTCGAGGTTTAATCAGCTGCAGTATATAAGCAATAAAAGGCCGAAATCTTTGTTTCTCTCACGGGAACATCAGTAAGCAGGCCCATTGCCTGTGTTACTATTTTTCTGGTGGTGCGCATGTACTTACCTTGATTTGTACGATATGGTTCTATGATGTCATTTAGCATGCAAATATACAGGGCATTTCATTTTAGCTGAACCAAATTTTTAAAGATTGCCTGTGACAGATAGCACAGTTACAATCCTTGATCTAAACTACTCGGTGAGGCGGCCGTTACTTCCCCGAGAAATCAAAACGCCTAATTGAAGAAATAACATAATTACGCTAATTAGCGTTTTAATTAATTATTCCATGGCACATCTTTCAATCCACTAATTATATCCGCCGAGTTCGCAAGGCGTATCCACTTGGAACGAATTCTCAGGACTAAACTAGTTTCGAGATAATAATTTTCAAAGTGTCCGACGAAATCAATCAAATCAAATCAATTTATCGTCCAGTTTACATGCTGGACGGTCATTTCGAATTAAAAGCTACATATGTAGCTTGACATGACCCGAAAGACCACACATGCAAAATAATTCACATATATTTCCAGCTATCACTGGAATTCCTCATAGACGAAATAGCTATGAATGGAAAGGCAAAAAATATTTGCGTAACGGCGAGTTAACAGAATTGGAAAAGTTTTAACAGAATGCATTTTAAACAACACTACAATAACAATACTAGCTATACAAAACAACGCAGCACCAGCTATACAACATAGCATGAGACTGAATTTTGCAAGATCAACATTTGCTAAGAAAACGAAACAGGCTTTACATTATATACTCAGAACCATACAGAAAGGCAGAATAATAATCACATCAGATACATTACAAGTGACCAAAGTGTCAGCTGATTTCCTTCTTACTGAAAATACCGCCATTTTTGTATCTGTTGTAAGTGAATGGTAGGTCATGTATTAACGACTGATGCTTATAGAGTGTTCTGAAGTATGGAATTGACCATATCTCAGGATTTCTTGTGTTCGCATTAATGCGACGACGCTCTAAGGAGGCTAATTGTTTTTTGTAGTTACAAGCTAATTCTGACATGGATGGCCTAATGGATGGTAAAAACGCCTACTTGAATATTTAACATAATTACGCGAATTAATTTTTTAATTATTTTACTGCACATCTTTCAATCTACGAATTATAGCCGCTGAGTTCGCAAGGCGTATCCACTTGGAACGAATTCTCACGACTGAACCAGTTTCGAGATATTAATTTTCAATATGCCCGACAAAATTCATGGGCGTTCGAATTAACTTTTTGAGGAAAACGCTGTTTTATGCATTGAAGCAAAAAGTAACTGGCCTTAGCGCTAAAATAATGCCACATTATCGACACTGGTAATAGAGAGTAATAGTTGAGCGGCTCAGTGGGCCAGCGGGCCCAGCGAATGAGCGGAGACGCCAACTGCGCATGCGCGGCCCGCTGGGACATCCAGCGTGTTCACGGAGCGCGCCGCTCGCCCGCTCATTTCGTCTCTTCAGCGGAGCGTGCGCAGCGGACGAGCGTGCGAGCGTTTTCAAGAAGCGGCAGCGAACGCGAACGTTCTTTTCGCATAATATTTCTTTTCTTTTTTTAATATTTCAAATAATATTCTTTTCGCAGTAACTTCAATTTTATTCGGCAGGTAACGCAGCAAAGTCTCTGCTTGATCGAGAGTAATTCAACCTTGTTCAACAGATGGCGCAGCAGTACTATCCGCTGAAACGAGCGGGGCGTCGCTCAGCTATTACTCTTCTTTTCATCTTGCGCTCCGCTGTCCCCTCCGCTCCATCGCTGGGCCCGCTGGCCCGCTGAGCCGCTCAACTATTACTCTCTAATAGTGCGATCGCAAAAGCGGTAACATGGAAATGGTTTGAGGAGTGGTTCTTTGTATAATTTATTTTTCCTTACGCGGAAACAATGTTCGTTCTTGCGGAAAAGGAAAAAACAAATTAGCGTAGCTTGCACTGGCTGCGCAATGCTAAAGAGACAGCGGAGATGATGGGCACCTAGCTAGTCCTGGCTTTTGGACTAGACTAAGCACTACCAAGTCATCCCCAGCATTTCCCGGAATTTATTTATTATTGATTATCGATTAGCTATTGATTCGCTATTGATTGTCTATTGCAAGATATTGGTCACGTATTTGGGATAGGCTAAGCACTGCCAAGTTATCGGAATTTATTTATTATTGATCCATTATCGATTAGCTATTGATTGGCTGCCGATTGGCTATCGTAAGGTATTGGCCACGTATTTGGGCTAGGCTAAGCACTACCAAGTCATCCCTAGCATTTTCAGGAATTTATTGATTATTGATCGATTATCAACTAGCTATTGATTGGCTATCAATTGCCTATCGATAGGCAATTAGTCCCCACTATTCTTAGCTAGACTTATCCAGGCTCAGCTTCGCTAGTTCACAGGTGTATGTGCCATTGCGCTTGGACCCTTTCTGCACTGCTGCCAGGATCGGCCCACATTTTTGGATTCAGCGGACACATTTGGCCCGGCTGAAACAGCTCCGCTATTAAAAATGAGAACTTCATCTGTTTTACTATTTTCTTTTATAAGATATAGTCATCTGATAAGATATAC
The DNA here is from genome assembly GCF_013339745.2 of Dermacentor silvarum. NCBI lineage: Eukaryota > Metazoa > Arthropoda > Arachnida > Ixodida > Ixodidae > Dermacentor > Dermacentor silvarum. The sequence goes on along the minus strand of NC_051158.1, from coordinate 132,398,911 downwards.
AGTCAAAAGAGCGGTGTGGATCTGAGAACAAACGGGGATAACCGATAATTCTAATTGACATTGAGCGGAAAAAATGGAGCTGGGCAGGCCATGTAATGCGTAGGATGGATAACCGATGGACCATTAGAGCTACAGAATGGATACCAAGAAAAGGGAAGCGCAGTCCAGGACGACAGAAAACTAGGTGGGGTGATGAAGTAAGGAAATTCGCAGGCGCAAATTGGAATCAGCTAGCGCAAGACAAGGTTAATTGGAGATCGCATGGAGAGGCCTTCGTCCTGCAGTGGACATAAATATAGACTGATGATGATGATGATAGTCATCTTGCACGTGTCACTTCAGCTTGGCACAGAATGCATTGAACCATGCAAGGCATAACGATCGCGTGTGCTCGAAGGCCTACTTAGGCCCTTCAATGAGCGAGCCCGAGTCTGGCCCGGGCCCGTGGCTTCAAGCCCGAGCCCGGCCCGGGCCCGCGGCTTTAAGCCCGGGCCCGGCCCGAGCCCGCCGACAAAACGATTCGGACGGCCCGGCCCAGCCCGCGGGCCGGGCCGGGCCCGGGCTTTCGGGCCGGCCCGGGCCCGTGCAGTGCTCTATCCCAAAATATAATGGCATCTTTGCAGCCAATAAAACAGTGTTCAATTGTCTCTGGCACATCACAAAGACGACAATTAACAGAAGTCACAAATATACCCTTTTTCTGTAACCATGTTTTTACCGGTAAAGTTTCACTATGAAGTTTGTAAAAGAATGTTTTGCAGCATGGGGATATATACATTTTACGAACTCGCTTTAGTACAAGATGGCCTGGCCATTCAATGTATAGTGATCGGTAAAATAGAGGCGGAAATAGCATGGACAGTAAATCTTTGTATAACCTTTTACGCGACACGGAGTACAAGTATTGAGTGGAAAACCGAACTGTCAGGAAACGAGCCGCCAAATAAACCTCCTGCATGAACCCCAACAAGCATAAAGGCGAAGAAAAATTTGAAGAAACAACTAAATAAGGTAAAGCATCAACAAGTGTGACTTGCATGAATAATCGAATTATAGGATGCGAAGTATCGCGAAAAAAGAAGAAACGAGACACTATTTGCCGCACGTAAAGATGCACTAAGCCGAGCCCACCCTCACTAACTGGTCTAAAAACATTGTCTCGCCTCATGGGCTCGAAAGTGGATGAAGCGTTGGATGTAGAGCCTGGCACAGTGAATAACTTCCAATGCGTAGTAAATTTTAGTTGCCAAAAACTTATAGCAGGCTTCAGCCCTTCCGAAAATAGAAAGTCGGTATGGAAGGAATGTCTGAGCGTAACTTTTCAAGGCTGAAACCCGTTCTTTCCAATAGTGCGCGCTTAATTTATATGCGTCTAGCGGCACGCCAAGATACGGTGGCGGAACATGAGTCCACTTAATGCCTGCAAACTGTTCTGGCGTATAACACCAGGAGCCGAACCATAAGCCTAAGCTTTTCGAGGAGTTCATTTGTGCTCCTGATACGCTGCCAAATTTCTCTATTGTAGCTACAACCTTTTCAACACTGGGCTTATCTGTGCAGAAAAACGCTAGATCTGCGTGAGCTAACACCTTAACCTCATTACCCAGTATGTTGAAGCCATGAATGGAAGTTGACTGAATTACGCTTAAGCATAGTCGTTCCAGGTAAAGGGCGAAGAGTAGTGGGGACATCGGACATCCTTGTTTTACCGAAGAGCAGATAGCAACGGGTTTGGAGAGAAGGCCATTTATAACTAAACGAGTAGAACAGTGGGTGTAGCAAAGCTTAACGCCTTTAAGCATAATGGAGTCAACATTGGCGTGTTCCAGAAGAGAAAATAAATAGGAATGACTGACTCGATCGAAAGCTTTAGCAAGGTCTACTTGGAGCATTGCAAGCTGCTCAGTGGAACCGTAACAGTACTCAAGAAGTGTACGGGCGATATGTATGTTGAAAAAATGTTCCAGAAGCCAGGGGAATTCATATTCAAATGTATAGCTTCACTGGCTTTACTCAACAATAAAACAATAACAAAACATAGACGTTTCGCCACCTATGCGGGTGGCATCGTCAGTACACAAATGGCGTCCCATGAAACAGTACATCAACTTATATCTTGCCGTAAACATCCGGCAAAGGACCACGATTACTGTTGCATGCATTTTGATTATGACGGATGAACCATGATTCGATGAATTTCCTTGGGCCCCATCGTTGTTCCCGTGCCAGCGTCGTCACATTATCGAAATCGAACACGTGTCCTTTCGTCAGGCAGTGATCGACTAATTCCGTCTTGGCACGTGTTGAATGTGTGGCTTTGGTGACGTCCCTGGCGTGTCCCTTGATGCGAGTATGACGTCGTCGCCCGGTCTCACCGATGTAGCAGGCATCACAGTCCGTGCAGTTAACTTTGTACACAACTCCGCTTTGTTCGTCGGAGGGGGTGCGGTCCTTTGGTTTTGGGAACACGTTAGCCAGTGTGCGCATGGGTTTAAACACAGTCCTAACGCCCAGAAGTCGCAAGGCCCTACGCACAGCTTCTGACACGCCGCAGACATACGGGATGCACACAACAGAATCTGTTGTGTGCCGAAATGTTTACGGCAAGATATAGGTTGATGTACTCTTTCATGGGACGCCATTTGTGTACTGACGATGCCACCCGCATAGGTGGCGAAACGTCTATGTTTTGTTATTGTTTTATTGTTGAGTAAAGCCAGTGAAGCTACACATTTGAATATGTATGTTGGTCTGAATTGATCGACCTCCAATTCCGCACGTCTGATGGGAACCAATGAGAATCGACATCGCAAATTGTAATCTATTAGATAAAACTTTTGCAAAGATTTTATAATCAACGTTTGACAAGGTGATTGGTCTGTAGCTTTCAACAGAACGCAGTTTTTCCTTATCTGAGCTTTTTGGGATTAAAGCTGTGTGGTTTTTGCAAAAAGATTGTGGAAGGGCGTCCACCTCTAAACTTGTAATAAATATATCCAATAATATATGGAACTGATAATCTCTTTGAACGCTTTGTAACATTCGCTTGAAAGTCCATCAGGGCCGGGGGTTTTCGATAAAGGCAGCTGATCAATAGCTAGTTCAATTTCTTGAATGGCAACAGTACCACCGATGAATGCACACTCCTCATTCTGTAAAGGTTTTACTAGAGAAACAAAACTATCTAAGACTTTTGCATCATGATCTCCGGGAGGTGCACTAAACAAAGCATTGTAGTAACTTTCAAATTGTGAAATCATGTCATTTGTATTTGTTACAAGACTACCTTTGGAGTAGATTTCCGAAATTACTTTTGAAATACCGTGACGTCGCTCATCAAGTAAAGCTTGACGTGTTGGCTGTTCAGAGTGCAAAGCGCGGCTGTTTCGAGATCGAACTCGTGCACCTCGGTAACGCAGTGCGTCATAGTTTTGTAACTCACATTTAATATTTTCCATATCTTCCATGTAAGTGCCTGGCATTTCGCATTTCATCTCGTAAATGCTACTTAGGCTCTTTAGAAGCATTTCTTCTTCATTCTTTCTATAAAATGATTTCACCGACCCAATTTCTATAGCCACTGTGCGGACCTCCTACCCAAAGAGTTCCCAAGGAGCAAATAATGGCAATTCTGTAGAAAAACAAGTTGTTAGGGCCATACGCACACGATTGAAAAATTCCTGATAATTTAGGAGCTCAGAGTTAAGTTTGCAGAGTGCCCACGGTGGTCGGAAATTGGTTACAGATTTCTCACGAATCTTTGCGATAACTATACAATGATCAGAGAACGAAACTGGGATAGTACTACAAGACAGTCCTCGGGAGAGGAGTGATGAAGAGACATAAATTCGATAAAGGCGGGCGTAAGAGTGACCCTGAATTCGTGTATAAGAGCAAGAACCCTGTCCCGACGCTCCTATATCTATGAGCCCTGCATTCTCTATCACGTTAGACAAAACTTCACCACTCCTGTCTCGCTAAATGTTAATCCCGCTTCGATCACTTGGATCACATACACAATTGAAATCTCCCATTAACACAATGCAGCGTTCACAGTCAAGTAGATTAGACACAGTATCAAATAAAAGAATTCGTTTGGCAGCATCATTAAATGCGTAGAGGTCAACTATTCGCCATGGCACACCCTGCAACACAAAATCGCAGTATATGTATCGGCCTTCAGCGCCCATATGGTAACTAATTGCTGAACAAAGTAGGCTCTTTTTTAGAAACAGGAAGCAGCCCGCGGATGAACCAAGGGAGTGTGAAACGCAGACATTACAGTCAGACAGAAAAGGTCGCAAGGCCCTTTCTATTTCGTCATCACTCTCAATATTCGTCTCCTGCACGGCGACGAAGTAGAGGCGATGCCTAGATGAAAGCCGGCGAAGCTGTGCCTGTTTCTGCAAATACCTAAGGCCCCGTACATTCAAAGTTGCGAAGAGAAGTTGCTGTGTCAGCGCCATGGTGACTAACCACTACACGGACCAAATGATCTATGTGGTCGGTCCTTGAGGGCAACGGTGAGGCTCCCTCCGAACCCCCACCAGGCCTCCTGGACCGTGATCGTCGGCACTTTCCCGAGTGTTTCGACGTGTTGCGGTGACGTGCTTTTCTTGTGGTACTGGTCGTGTCGCTGTCCGTGCTTGTTTCTGATGTCTTTGTCGCGCGGCGCTTCGGAATTGATGTATCCGCGTTACTTCGTCTGTCCTCTACCAGCACAGGGCAGGTGTCGAGAAGATGGGTGTAGCAGATGATTCATTATCGGCTGCCTCTTTAGCTTGCTGGGCAGGAACTGGCTGTGTGATTACGGGCGTCTCATTGCACTGTTGCTTCGACTGATCATGTGTCGCTTTGCTACCTTCCTTGTCCTTGGGCGGTTCTGCGATGACATTGTCTTTAACATATAGATGAGACTTACTGGCACAACTGGTCTCCGCGGCAGATGGAACATCTCCGGTCGCGTCGAGAACCTCCGTGGCATCCATTATGTGTTCTTGCACGCATTCATCAGGAGATCGTGTACTATGTCGTAACTTGTCGGCGTATGTTACCACACATTCTTCAGCTGTGTGGCCAAAGCGCCGGCAGTCTTCACAACGTGGAGTTCTGCCGTTGCAACGAATGTGGCCAGCCTTGTTACAGCGGAGACAAAGCGGGAGTCTGCCTGGAATCAGTACAAGGCTCTGCACTCCACAGACAGGTAGGAGATGTGGAACGTCACCCACACCTACTCCGTCAGCAAGAGACAACACCACATCACGATTTAGAGTACGCATTTCTTCCATCTCCGATACTCTCCAGCTTTCTGCTGATATAGATTTCACTTTCCCGTAAGCCTGGAGTGAATCTCGAATGTAGGCGTCTTACAAACGCTCAGGTAGGCATAAAAGCTTAAATTTTACTTCGTGGGCTCAGGGTCCACGACGACGCAGCGTCTTCCTTTCACTGATAAATCACCACACGTAACTAGCTTCGACTTTGTCACTGGTGACTTGCATGTCACCATCCACACGTGCGACATCTGAAATGGGCCAATGGAACTTATTTACTTTAGGTCCATAACATTCCGAAGGGCGTCTCTGAAGTCTTGGGCTCTATACGGTCGACCAGCTAAGTCAGCATGCAGGAAAACGGAGTCCACCGCCAGCTTACCAGTAGAAAGACGAGGTAGCACAATACGGTAGTCATTGCTGCTGGCTGAAGCCATAGCAGCACCTCGTCCAGGGGCCGATAAATACTTTAGAGTGGAGAACATGAAAAACGCGACCGTTCGGAACGCCGTCTTCTTCTTTCTATAAAACGTAGGCCATACAGCCACGCTTCCAGAGCATGTATTCATGGGAACCATATGATGATGATGATGATGATGATGATATCCTCAGCACATGGCTCGTACCCACCCCGGGGGATTGGCCAAGAATTGGGCACCTGAACTTTCAGGTACGGTTTTTGAAACTACTGTTACAGTGCAATTTAGTAATCAGAACAGACAGAATAATTTTCCTATACTGCACTTTTTATAATATAAATGTCATGCTATATCTCTAGTTGTAAAAGTATGTATTTAAAATTTTATTCGTTTAGTTGATTGAATGAAATTACAAACGGCATCAAACACGTCCCTGTGGCTAAAGCCGAATACCGAGGCACCGAAAGAGAGTACTATTTCTGATGTTAAGTTTACCCCTAATTTAGCGAGCGGAATTTCAAGAAGTCTTTTTCTTTGTAATTCATGCTGGCGACATATTAAAAAGTAGTGTTCTATGGTTTCTATTTCTAGACAGAATGGACACAGCGGCGATATCGCCAGACCAGCCCTGTGTAAATATAGGTTTAATGGTGGGACACGGCAGCGTAATTTTGTGATTATTACTTCCGATTGTCTTGATGGACACCAATGTATTTTCCACAGAAATTTTAGGTGTTGAAATTCAGTCCATGATGTTATTGTTTCAATTATATCTCTACGAATTGAAAAATTCCGATATCTGATCGCGGTTATTTGTGCCACCACTGGAAGGACCGATATTATTGGTCCATTCAGGGATGCTCGCGCTAATGAATCGGCCATTTCATTTAAATGTAATCTGCAGTGTCCTGGTACCCATAATAATTTTACAAGATTCAGCTGGGGGGGAACTAATGTTAGAAACGTCTTTAGAGCCGGCGAATTTCTTGAAGCTGTAAGCGCAGAGCAGACAGAAAGGGAATCTGTTATAATTACCGCGCTGGATTCATGTAAAGGGAGTTTACGCAGAGCAAGAATCATTGCTAAGAGCTCAGCTTCAAATACGGGAGTAAAATCTGGCAGTCTCAAGGAGAATGACCAGCCAAGTGACAACGAGAAAATGCCCACGCCCGCCTTATCGTCGTTAACAGAAGCGTCAGTGGCAATTATGTTAATTGTGTGTACGTGTGCAAGGTAATCTTGCAATAAATTATTTAATAACCTGACTGAATGAAACTTAGGGTTCTGTGGGAAAATTTCATCGAATTCAATCTTTAAATTCTGATTTGAGTCATACAATGGAATAATGTCTCGAATTTTTACATTTAAACTGTCTAATTGTTTTTGTACAAAAATAATCTGTGGGGTGTGAAAACGTGGCCAATGAGCTAGAAAGAAGGAGTTTGGATCGTTTATAAATACATACTCGGATCGTCTAATTGGAAAACTGTAAAATTTTAGAAATGTTTGTATCGTTAAGATGCGGAATCTGCAGGGCAATGTTGGTAGGCGCGCTTCCTGATAAAGAACATTGTTTGCTACAAACCTAGGGAGTCCCAGGCACAGGCGCAGGGCTTCACGCTCCAAAAGGACCAGAGGCTTAGTTTTATAAGCAGGGCTTCCTGAGAATAATACACAGCCGAATTCCAATATTGGACGCATGTACATTTTGTATATCATTATGAGGGCGTCCCTGCGTAGCCCATACTTTCGGTTGCTCAGTCTGCGTAGTAAACCTAAAGCACGCTGTGCTTTAGATGCTACATTTTCTATATGTGGACTCCAGTTGAGTTTTGCATCATAAATGATACCTAAATATTTAAGAGACTCAACCTGGGGAATTGGTTCTTGATTGTAAACTATAGAGACTGAAACCGGATCCGTTAGTGGGAACACCAATACTGCGCTTTTACTTACATTTAATGTCATGCAAATTGATTGAATCCATACCTCAAGCATACTCAAGTATCTCTGCAATTTTTGGTATCAAGAATATATGTCGTTATCGGACGCGAACAATGCAATATCATCTGCATAAACGTAAACTTGCACGTCCTGATTGGCTGGAATGGAGCTCATTATTATGTTAAATAATATTGGAGATAAGACTGCTCCTTGGGGGACACCACGAGTCTGTTTGAATTTAGAGGAAGAGCAGCCATCCTTAAAGCAATAAAATTCTCTTGATCTCAAAAATTCTGCCAACCACGCAATAATATATTTTGGGACATTATGATTCCGTAGTACATTCAGTAAAACTGTATGTTCCACGGAGTCATATGCTTTAGCTATGTCTAATGTCACTAAAGCAGAATATTGTCTTCTTTTTCTAGCGAGTTGTATGCGGCTCTCTAAATCAGCATGGGCACACCATATAGAGCAGTCAGCTCTGAAGCCTATTTGATTTGGATTCAATATTAAATTATCCGACATCCAGACAGTAATTCTGTAATGTAGAATCCTCTCTATGATTTTGACCATATTAGAAGTAAGAGAGATAGGTCTAATATTTCCTATGGTGTAACCTAATCCTTGTTTTTTAGGTATCGGGATTACTTTAGCTAGTTTCCAATCGTATGGTATCCAGGCGTTGTTTAGAGAATAGTTTATAATGCTTAGGAGGTCACAAGGAAATATTTCGAATAAAATTTTTATCATATGCACTGTAATTCCATCAGGACCTGGAGCTGACAAGGGTAAGTTTCGAATTACTTGAGCTAATTCAGGCACAGTAACTTCGTTGAAGTCTGACGTTAGGACTGGTTTTTGCAAGTTATGTGACATAGACGACATCTATTGACCAATCCACAAACGTTTGCCACATTGATCTGTTCGGAAACCCCAACACGTGTGATGGGAGTTGAAATCTCCCACAAGGATTTTATCCTTGCACCATGACGACACCGCGGAATCCAAACATCGAGTGTCTTCACTGGCGAAGTTTGCTCGACAACAGTGTAGGGCCCTATAAAACGTGACTGAAACTTTTCACACAGGCCAGGAATTCGAGTTGGTATCAAGAATAACCCATCATCTCCGGGGCTGAACAGAACGACGCAGTGAAATGCATCGTAGACAGTCTTCCTATCCTGTTGACTTGCTTCGGTGTTGAGGCGGGCGCGATGGCGACACGCGGCAAGGCGAGGTATTAACTGCTCACTCACTGACGCCGACGAGTTCACGGGGACATGAAAAAACAGACGTCGAGGAGAAAGGTTGGTTGACGCCCGTAAACTAGAAAGAATGGTGAGTAGCCAGTAGTGCGCTGTGCAGCGGTATTGTAAGTGAAAGTCACGAATGGCAGGAGAGTATCCCAGGTGGTGTGGTAAGCGTTGATGTACATGAATATCATGTCAGAGAGAGTTCGATGAAAGCACTCTGTGAGGCCATAAATCTGAGGATGGTAGCTGGTAGTCGTCTTATGGATGGTCTTACATGTGCGGAGGACGTGATCGAGTAGCTTCGACGGAAACGCCTTGCCACGGTCACTCAAAAGGTTGCGTGGCGCTCCATGTCGTAGAAAGATGGCTTCCACGAAGAAAGTCGCAATCTCCTCCACGGATCCTGAAAGCACCGCAGCTGTTTCAGCGTACCTGGTTAAGTTGTCAACTGCTGTGACGATCCATCTCTTGCCGCTAGCTGATAATGGTAGCGGTCTGTAGAGGTCAATCCCGATCACTGCGAATGAAGCGTCAGGACAGGGAAGAGGTTGCAGCAGTCCAGCCGGAGGTGAAGTGGGCCGTTTGCGGCGCTGGCAGAGCGAGCAAGAAGCGACGTATTTCGCTACGCAGGTGGCAAATCCAGGCAAGGAGAAAGGACTGCGGATGCGTTCATAGGTCTTGTGAAAGCCGAGATGACCAGCCGTGGTATCATCGTGAAATGTCTTCAATATCTGTTCCCTGAGTGATCGAGGAGCGACAGGAACCCAACGCTGTCCTTTGGGGTGGAAGAAATACCGGTAGAGGTTTGAGGTTTCACACTTCAAGTTTCGTAACTGGGGACGGGCTCGCGCATTAGGAGGACGAGATGAGCCGTGAAGGCGTTCCATTACTGAGTGGCAGTAAGCGTCGTTGCGTTGGTGGCACGCAAACGTGTCAAGGTGGAAAGAAAAAAGACCGTTGAGAGCGGCGAGTGAAAGAACTGCAGAGGGCGCGTTCACAGGGTCGGTGACGGATGGAGGCAGGCTGGGAACGCCGGACTGCGGTGGTAACGGACAGCGGCTGAGAGCATCTGCATCGTTGTGTTTCTTGCCGGATTTGTACGGGAAGTCGAAGTCATATTCTTGCAGTTGAAGTATCCATTGACCTAGAAGTCCAGATAAATTCTTTAACGTCGACAACTAGCATAAGGCGTGGTGGTCAGTTACGACCGTGAAGTGGCGGCCGTGTAAATAGGGTGGGAATTTTTGGATGGCCCAAAACAACGGCGAGACACTCCTACTCAGTAATTGTATAATTTTTCTCGGCCGATATTAGCGTCCGACTTGCGTATGCGACCACGCATTCCTCAAAACGTTGTTGTTGCAAAATAACCGCGGCGATTCCATGGCCGCTGGCGTCAGTATGGAGTAGACGGGGTGCGGAGTCATCGAACTGACAAAGCACTGGCTCAGACGTGAGGGCACGCTTTAAAGTGTCAGAAGCCGCTTGACACTCGTCTGACCATACATATGGAGTTCCCAAAGGAAGGAGTCGATGAAACGGTGCCGTGATGCTGGCGAAGTCACGTATGAAGCGCCGAAAGTAAGAAGCGAGGCCAAGAAAGCTGCGAAGTTCTTTGGAGCGTTGGGGCCTCGGAAAGCGGAGGATGGCGGTAATCTTTTCGGGGTCAGGCCGAATGCCGTCTTTGCTTACGAGGTGGCCCAGTACTTTAATAGTCTTGCTGGCAAAGTGGCACTTTTTGGTATTCAGCTGAAGGCCAGCAGCAGAGAGACACGTCAGAACTTCATCTAGGCGCTGCAGGTGTAGTTGGAAGGTTGAAGAAAATTGGACTATGTCGTCAAGGTAGTACAAACAACACCACCACTTAAGGCCCCGCAGAACAGTGTCCATCATTCGTTCGAAGGTTGCTGGTGCATTACAGAGGACAAAAGGCATGACGTTAAATTCGTACAGTCCATCAGGTGTTGCAAAGGCAATTTTTTCCTTGCCGGCCTCGTGCATCGGAATTTGCAATAACCCGAGCGTAAGTCAAGACTGGAAAAGTATTCCGTGCCTTGCAATGAAAATAAAGGCGTTGTCAATGCGAGGCAAAGGATATACGTCTTTTCGGGTTATTTTGTTCAATGCACGGTAATCAACACAAAATCGCACTGAGCCATCTTTCTTGTGCACCAGAACGACGGGTGACGACCAAAGGCTGGCGGAGGGGCGGATGATATTTCGCTCGAGATAGATAGATAAATAAGCTTTATTAGAAAGATACAGTTTTGTCTTGCCCCAAAGGGGCATCGCTAATGGTCGGGGCGCCTGTAGTCCAGGGCTCCGCTGGCTCTTGCCATCTTCTCTGCTCTTTGGATCAGCTTGAGCTAGTCGTTGAGGGCCGAGCTGGACAGCAGTGCCTCCTATTGCTCTCTCGTTGTGTTCTATTTTGTTTAACGTGCACTACCACGTAATGTGGTAAAGGGTTGGTGTGGCCCCGCATCACGGGCATTCGTTCCTTTAGGCTGTGGGGTGTATGCGACGAAATATTGCCACGCGCTTGTGCCACTGGCTCACAGAAGAAGACGAGGATGGTCTAGTTCACGAGCTAGCGCCTTGGTCTTTTGTCGGTGCTGCCGCTGGCCCTTCAACGACTCGGACTTAATTTAACCGCCTCTTTTAGAAGTCGCCTGTCTATTACACGTGACATTTTTCTGGTGGAGGTGCGGGGTATTCGTTATTATTTGGAATCGCTACCGGAGCTCACCTCAGTACACTGCGCCAGCTGGAGAATCCAGGGATTGGCCTGAGTTGGAGCCTTTACCTGAGAGCACAATGACAGCGTCGGCAAGTGTGGATGCTACATCCCGTACTACCACGACTAACCCAGCGACGGCTACTCCGGTGCCTCCGGTAGGTGCTCATTACATGATGCAAAAACCGCGCGTGCCAAGTCCCTTCATGGCGACCTTCTTGAAGACGTGGAAGACTGGCTGGAAGATTTCGAGCGCGTATCTGAGTTCAATGGATAGGACAACGAAGCGAAGCGCCGGAACGTTTACTTCAGTCTTTTGGATGGTGCTCGCACGTGATTCCAGAACCGCGCAGGCGTCCTGACAACATGACCTGAGTTCTGTCGCAGGCTCTTGGACACCTACGCCAGCTCCGATCGCCGGGAAAGAGCACAATGGGCCCACCACGTAATGTGGTAAAGGGTTGGTGTGGCCCCGCATCACGGGCATTCGTTCCTTTAGGCTGTGGGGTGTATGCGACGAAATATTGCCACGCGCTTGTGCCACTGGCTCACAGAAGAAGACGAGGATGGTCTAGTTCACGAGCTAGCGCCTTGGTCTTTTGTCGGTGCTGCCGCTGGCCCTTCAACGACTGGGAGTTAATTTAACCGCCTCTTTTAGAAGTCGCCTGTCTATTACACGTGACATTTTTCTGGTGGAGGTGCGGGGTATTCGTTATTATTCGGAATCGCTACCGGAGCTCACCTCAGTACACTGCGCCAGCTGGAGAATCCAGGGATTGGCCTGAGTTTGAGCCTTTACCTGAGAGCACAATGACAGCGTCGGCAAGTGTGGATGCTACATCCCGTACTACCACGACTAACCCAGCGACGGCTACTCCGGTGCCTCCGGTAGGTGCTCATTACACGATGCAAAAACCGCGCGTGCCAAGTTCCTTCATGGCGACCTTCTTGAAGACGTGGAAGACTGGCTGGAAGATTTCGAGCGCGTATCTGAGTTCAATGGATAGGACAACGAAGCGAAGCGCCGGAACGTTTACTTCAGTCTTTTGGATGGTGCTCGCACGTGATTCCAGAACCGCGCAGGCGTCCTGACAACATGACCTGAGTTCTGTCGCAGGCTCTTGGACACCTACGCCAGCTCCGATCGCCGGGGAAGAGCACAATGGGCCCTCCAGTCTCGCATTCAGAAGCCTAATGAGAGTGTGGCTATGTACGTGGAAGACATGGTGCGTCTTTTCAGGCGAGCTGGCCCTACCATGTCCGAAGACACGAAGCTGCGTCACTTGATGCGAGGGGTGTAAGAGCAGCTTTTTGGTGGACTCGTTCGTAGTCCGCCCAAAACGGTCGCAGAATTTACCACTGACGCCGTCGCCATGGAGAAGGTCCTGTACCAGGGCTCACACAAATACGATCGGCAAGTGAACCTCCGCTCTGCTACCAGCAGCCTAGGAGCTCTCACGACCGACGTCGAGTGGCTTCGCAAAATTATTCGAGCAGTAGTCCGCGACTAGCTGCGACAGCTGCATCAGGAGCAGCCGCCTTCAGCCAACTTCATCGCTAGCGTCGTGCGTGATGAAGTGCAGCATGCGCTCGGCGCACCATGTTACGAAGCAGAACTTCAGGCCACTCCACCAGTTCAGGGATTCAACAACTTCAAGGGAACCTCGACGCGCAACCTACGCTGACATTTTAAGACGCACCGTCCCGTCGCCGGCGACACCTACACTGAGCGAATACCAGCGTGCGACTTATGCCGACGCATTCGCGCCCCCTATCTCTGCAGCAGCGCCGCTACCTGCCGTCACCCCGTATGCGACGCTTCAGTCAGCACAGGCTGTTTCTTATTTTGGAGCGGCTGGGCCAGCCGCGCGTAAATCGGACATTTGGCGCATGCCCGACCGACGACCGCTCTGTTACCACTGTGGTGAGGCGGGTCATTTATACCGACATTGCCAGTACCACCGCCTTGGACTCCAGGGATTTCCTGTCAATTCGCCCCGACCACGTTTCGGACAACGGCCACCCGAGATTGAAGATTTTATCACCCGACACCGCGCGCCACCGTCATCAAGGCGCCACTCGCGATCGCCTTCACCACGACCACCCTATTCGAAGGTGCAAGTTAGATGTCACAAGGACGCTCTCCGAGCCCTCGCCTGGAAAACTGATGTCAGTGACCTTTCGAGGTGAGGCCGCTGATACTCGACGCGCCGAATACCTCCAATCGAAGCGACCTCAGACCAATGGAGACTTGACGACGCCGGTGTCTCAGGCTGGAGACAATTTTACCATGAACATACCTGTGCTGATCGATGGTCGAAATGTTACTGCCTTAATCGGCACTGGCGCTGACTACTCGATTACCAGCGGAAAACTGGCAAGCCGTTTAAAGAAAGTCGTTACCCCTTGGATAGGGATGCACGTACGGACAGCTGGCGGGCATGTCGTCAAACCACTAGGTTTGTGCACTTCACGGGTGCAAATTCAAAATTCTACGTTTCTGATCAGCTTCCTTGTTCTGCGAGAATGCTCCTGTGAATTAATACTCGGAATAGACTTTTTTCGAGAGTATGGCGCCATCATTGACCTCCGCTGACGCAGTATTTCTTTCTCTACAAACAATGCGACGACACGACACGCTTGCCACCGCACAGCCGCTTTTCGAATTTCCGACGACAGCGTCACGATACCACCTCGTGCTAGTGCAGTGATTCCGGTAACGTTCGAGGGCACACGCGAAGGCGAAGTACTCGTAGAGGGCAACGTCTCCCTTCTGCTTACCCTCGGAATTAGCGTCCCTCGATCAATCATTGACGTTAGAGATGGCCAAGCTGACGTCTTGATCACCAATTTCACAAATGAGCACCGACACCTTGTCCGTGGCACTGCCGTCGCTTACTGTGAAGCCTGCGAGGACGTCATTGGGTGTTTCGCTTGTGAAGAAAGCGGCAGCGATGACGAATGCGGCACAGATATTGACATCAATAACGAGCTGTCGGAGGACAATAAGGCGGCACTGCGAGGTCTGTTGTATGAATTCAAGAACTTCTTCGCGCGATCGTCTAAAGTCATTTAGACACAAATTACGCAGCACAGGATAATTACTTAGACGATGCACGTCCTATTCACCAGCAGCCGTATCGTTTTTCGCAGACAGAACGCGAAGCAATTCAACGACAAGTCAAGGAGATGATTGACGATGGCGTCATCCAGCCTTCAAACACTCCGTCGTCGTCACCGGTTGTCCTGGTAAAGGACGGCTCTCTCCGCTTCTGTGTTCATTACAGAAAACTCAACAACGTCACAAGGAAAGACGTTTATCCTTTGCCGCGCATAGATGACTCTCTCGACCGGCTACGGCGAGCCAAGTATTTTTCTTCCCTTGACCTAAAAAGTGAGTACTGGCAGATGGAAGTAGACGAGCGTGACCGGGAGAAAACAGCCTTTGTCAGTCCGGATGGACTTTACGAGTTCCGAGTACTTGCGTTCGGACTGTGCTCTGCTCCGGCCACTTTCCAACGGGTGATTGGACACGGTGCTCGCCGACCTAAAATGCAAACCGGTCTCGTCCAGCTGGATGATGTGGTCATAGTTTCAGGCAGCTTTTTTGGACATCTTAAGTGACTGCGGCAAGTGCTCGAGCCAATCCGATCGGCTAACCTCAGGTTAAAGCCTCAGAAATGTCACTTCGGTTATGAAGAATTGAAGTTCCTTGGACATGTGGAGAGCGCGGAAGGCGTTTCTCCCGATCGCGGGAAAACTGCCGCTGTAGCTGCTTTTCCGGCTCCTACCGCGTTCAACGCTTCCTAAAAGCGTTCTAAAACGCTTCCTAAAAGCGTTTCTTAAAAGCGACGCTTCCTAAAAGCGTTCGACGCTTCCTGGGACTGTGCGCATACTGCTAGCGCTTTATACCCAATTTTTCCAAAATATGCTGAACCACTTACTCGTCTCACTAGAGACGACGAGCCATTCATCTGGAGCTCTGAACAAGAAGCAGCTTTCGCCGACCTTCGACATCGTCTGGCATCGCCCCCTGTTCTTGGGCATTTCGACGAGGACGCCGAAACAGAAATTCATACTGACACCAGTAACGTCGGTCTGGGTGCGGTGCTCGTACAGCTGCAGGAGAACGGCGAAAGGGTCATAGCTTAGGCCAGTCGCACCCTTTCACGACCTGAGTGCAATTACACTACCACGGAGAAAGAGTCTTGCCGTCGTATGGGCGCTTGCCAAGTTTCGACCTTACCTCTATGGCCGCCTATTCAAGGTCGTGACAGATCATCACTCTTATGTTGGCTGGCAAACCTAAAAGAGCCTTCTGGACGACTGGCACGGTGGAGCCTGCGCCTGCAGGAATACGACGGGACCATCGTGTACAAGTCAGGCCGCACACACGACGATGCCGACACATTGTCGCGCGCACCTGTTAAACCTGCGCTTTTCTCGGCGCCATAAGCGTGCCAGACGTATCGACACGGCTGCGAGCATACTGTGAACTACGACCTATAATTGAACATCTAGAAGGCCGCAACGTCTCGCTGCCCCCGAAAATTGCTCGCGGTTTGCCATCGTTTTGTTTACGACAGAGCGTGCTATACAAGAAGAGTTCTTCTGCCAGCAACAAAACGTATCTTCGTCGTCGGGGTCGTACCAGCAGAGCTTTGTGACGAAATCTTGTTCGCATGCCACGACGAGCCTGCGTCTGGCCACTTGGGTTTCACTCGAACACTTGCCAGTGTACGGAAATCGGACTACTGGCCGAAACTCGCCACTTGTGTTAAACGATACGTCCAAGCTTGCCGTGAATGCCAGCGCCGAAAGTCGCCTAAATTGAAGCCTGCGGGATTGCTGCATTCCATCAAGCCGCCTCGAAGGCCCTTCGATCAAGTCGGCATGAACCTCCTGGGCCCGTTTCCGTTGTCTACTTCCGGAAACAAGTGGATAATCATCGCCACAGACTATTTGCCTGCTATGCTGAAACAAAGGCCTTTCCAAACGGCACAGATTCTGAGATTGCACAATTTTTCGTACAGAACATCGTACTACGTCATGGTGCCCCATCCTGTGTCATTCCAGATCGAGTAGCGGCCTTTACAGCAAGGCTGCTTGATGTAGTTTTTCAGTTGAGTAACACCACGCACCGAAAGACGACTGTCTATCACCCTCAAACAAATGGCTTGACCGAAAGGCTTAACAAAACGATCACCGACATGATGTCGATGTACAGAGATGTGCAGCATAAGACGAGGGACAAGGTACTACCGTACGTCACGTTTGCGTATACCAGCGCTACGGTGGCTAGATGGGTAGGTGTGCCGACCGAGCGTAGTTCACCACTTCTCCGCATCATGACGCAGAAGTGGCGCTGCGGACAGTAGAACGGCTGAGCTGCGCGCAACGTCGGCTGCGCTGTGTAGACGAGCAGCGTGTTTGATAGTATCGCTGCCTCTGCTCTAGCTTTGAAGTACGCGTTATACAATGGCGTTTTGAGCAGAGTAAGCAAAGCCAGAATGGGGAATTTGTTACTGTCGTCTACTCAGAAGACACGATATGCTGAAGTAAATTTTCTAGCTTGGCGATTGGTCACATATATTTATTGGTACAAATGCGGCGCTCCCGCCCATTGCATTAAATACGTAGATGCATTTTTTTCATGCATAAAACAATACTGCAGTAGTTTTATAGGGTATATGGAAACGTGTTTACGTGATATTTAGTGAGTTCCAATGTTTCAATTTCGAGAAATCCAGCTATTGTTTTTATTGCTGCCTCAGTTGCGATATTTAAATTGTTACTAGACGAATTGTGTTGGTAAGTGCATATGGTTCACTGTTTGGTTGCAATAAAATGAAGCAATACGTCTTGGGCTAGATTCATGAGTATATTTAAAATACAAGAAACGCTCTCATAACTTGACGCACCAACATGAATAGCCTAGCACCAGCAAGCTCGCAACGTTGGTCCACCACATAATAACATTATTCACAGCACACGCCTCCGGTTCAGGTGATTCCTCTTCTCCCTGTTGCTTTCACGCGCCATGTTCTTGCCCTTGACAAGAAATTAAAGGCGTGTAATTGAATAGAACTTCACAACATCGTTTGTGAGCTCTTTCTTGTGCCGCTCACAGCCGATCAAATTCGGAAGATTCAGCTGCAGAAAGAATGTAAAGTTGGCGATACTGTTCCTTCGTAACTCATTTAAACTGAAGCACAGCTTGAAGGCGTCTTCGAGCGATGCTACCATTTTTTTAGTGCTTCAAAAGGGAGCAACAGCCCTGACCTACTCATTCTGTTGAAATCAGTAATGTCCCTGAGCAATCGGAGGAGCACTTGGTCCTTTGCAGGAACTTACTTGCAATATAGCCTAGAGTCACTTTTCTTTTCCCTGTAGCAGCGCAGCGGTGCTCGATCTCGCAGGCGCTAAGCACTTCATGTGCGGCTTGCAAATTTCCAATGTCGAGGAGCTCATAGACGGACGCTTTTCGGTGTACCGCTTGCTCATTAACGTCGCCGATACTGAGCAAGCTACTGAGCAGCCCGGGGCGAACATTTCCGCTGTCAGACAGCGGAACATTTTCGCTGTCGTTCTCACAAAATTAGAGCCCGACTTGCAGTTGGGAGCGAAGCAGTAAGTCTCCTTGGTGGTCTTCTTTGGTGGTGCAATGCCGCCGCTAATCTCGCTGGTCATTTTTCCGACCTGGAACATTCCACATCGCTTAGGAACTTGCAAACAGTACGAGAGACGCGGAGCTGTTCACCTTTGAAACTGACACGAACAGACGACATACAACTATTAAAATACGGGCTTTATTTTTTTGCTCGCCGCCAGCCCCCTGTAGCAGACGACGCGCGCTGCAGAACCGTTCAACTGACCGCAGCGCCAATTTGGCGTCATGACGCGGAGAAGTGGTGAACTACGCTCCAGACGCGCCGGTCGGCACACCTACCCATATAGCCACCGTACCAGCGTTACGCAAGAGACCACACGCTTAACGCCGTTTTCTCTTGTTTACGGTCGTGAAGCTCAGACGATGATAGACGCCATGTCACCCTGTGACAATTCTGACAATCTTGATGAAGACACCGAGCGCTTCGTGCAGCGTGCCAAGGAAGCACGCCAACTGGCTCGCGTGAACATCAGGAAACAACAGTGTATTTACGCGCGACACTGCAAACTCCGCCACCGACCGGGTACTCAACAGTTTGGACCCCCGTCCACCCTAAAGGGCTTTCGGAAAAGCTTCTTAGTCGGTACTTCGTCCCTTACACAGTTCTTCGGGGAGTGAGTGACCTCAAATATGATATTCTTCCGGACGGCACCCAGCCAGCACGACGCCGACAACCACGGCCCGAGATTGTGCACGTCGTGCGGTTTAAGCCATATCGCACACCATAATAGTAGTGGTTTCCGGACCATTACGCTTCTCCTGGGACAAGTATTTCGGCCCGTGAATGTTTTGTTTAGGATCGAGCCGATGCTCTTCTGGGAGGAGGGGTAATGATGTCACGCGCTTGTGCCACTTGCTCCCAGAAGAAGACGAGGGCGGTCTATTTCACGAGCTAGCGCCTTGGTCTTTTGTCAGTGATGCCGCTGTCCCTTCAACGACTCGGACTTAATTTAACCGCCTCTTTTAGAAGTCGCCTGTCTATTAAACGTGACAATATGTGTAAGTTAGTGTAAGTGCCTGTCTTGAGCCTACGCCAGGCAGCGGCATCCTCCGTCTTTAGTTTTCGATTGGGTGGCGGATATCGCAAGCGACTGCCTCGGTTGTAATTCAGGATGGCTGAATACTCGGGGTCAAATGGATCAGGGCCATCTGCAGTCGGCGTGATGAGTGCTCGGTTATGTACAAAACCTCAAGCTGCTCTGTCGACATACAGGTTACCCGTGATGCCAGCGTGGCCCGGTATCCAGATGATCGTTTGGGTGGTGATGTCTTCAGTGTCCTCCTTGGGTATTTGGGCTAGGACTTGTGCAGCACGTCTTGCGTTTCTTCCCTGTAGGAAGTTGCGGCACGCCTGCTGGGAATCCGTGAGGATAGTCAGTGGTTTGTTTGCGTGTTGGCCTTCGCGGATTGCTAACGCGATGGCCAGCTCATCGGCTTCCGTGATAGCGCAGGGGCGGGTCGATGCACCGGAGGTAACGTGGCCTCGGCGATCGCAGAACACTGCCCCTGCACCCTTATTCTTCGCCCCGTACATGGCGGCGTCCGTAAAAAGGGCCGTGGTATGAAACCTGAATGTTTTCTTTAAGTACTTGGCCCTCACTCTCCACCTGCCGGAGTGTAGGTTAGGGTCCATGTTGCGTGGAATTCGGGCAATGTCGTACACCTGTCCCGGTGTAGTACCCAATGTTTCATGTTTGAGTAAACGGTTAATATACCGATGTACTGTCGGCGTCACGCTTGTGTTGAGCGCCGCAACGGCAGCCTCCGGGGCGCTCCGAAGGCAGCCAGCGATGTCTAACGCTGGCTGCTGGGTCCGACGTCTAACGGTAGCATCCTTGTATAGAGCGCGGGAACGGCGGCTGCCGGGGCCCTCCGAGCCAGCCATCGACGTCTAACTGTACTTGCTGGGCATGTTTTGGCCAACAATCACCGTTTTACATTGACGGCTGGCCTGGAAGGCCCCGGCAGCCGCGGTTCCCGCGCTCCACACAAGGATTACGCCGACTGTACTGCAAAATGGGTAAAGTTCCAAAATAACGCAAATCACATTATCATTGCACATTGTTTGCAGCACCACGTTTAAGACTAATAGCTCACACTTATTAACCTGAAGAACAAAGAGATACGAATAATTGCGGGTACTGCATACACGGCATACGCAGAGAACTTATTCACACAACACAATTAAAGTTCCGCGTATTGGTGTTACTGAAGAGTATGATTTAATTAATGATCTCACATTTTCTCAACATTACATTTGTTATTTCCTAATCGAACAGCCCGAAGTTGCAACCGAAATAGAAGCTCGTCCCAACTCGTCCCAATGAGCGAACAGCTCCTCGCACTGAGACAAATTATGGGAAGCAAAATCAATGGTTTAGTATCCATGCCAGAAAGAATATCAGCCACACACACAAAAAAAGAAAAGAATACAAGCATTCTTGCGTTATTCTGAAGGTACTTTAGGGTAAACTTTTTTTCACATTATTTTGCAACTTCTGCTACCAGTGCACTCTTATGCAATAGTTTTTTTCCTAGTACTAGAAATGCTATTGGAAGATTTCTCTTGCTGTCAAAGAAGATCACTCACAAATAATGTCAAAACTGACAGACATGGCATTCTCTGTTCCTGTATGATATGTGGTTATTACTAATATAATCTTATCCGTTTGCAAGATGCTGATTTGTAAATTAATTTTTGTGATTTATAGACATGAGACTCGCTGTTACTTGTTTTTTATGTTTTTATATTTTTAGGTGATTGCCCCCATAACCATTATACTACAAAGGAGGGCAAGTGCGACAAGAAAGAAGGGCCCGTACACATTCTGATGCGGGTGCGAGGGCAAGCGTGCCGGGTTGAGCCGAGACGTGGCGGAGATTAACTGGATGCGCGCTACTTTCCGGACGCCCAATGTTGGAGTTCTCATGTAGGAGCACAAGCTAGGGGACGCACGGTAGAGCGGGAGGAGAGACGATACGGTGCACGCGTCGCCCATGTACTACGGGTGAAGGGAGCAGCAGCGGGCATCTCCTTTTCCTGCACAGCTATGGATACAGGTCCGCGCGGATGATCGCATACACGGTCGAAGAGTTTGAGGTTGCGTAACATAACTGCACACTGCACTGGCCACTTTCGTGTCCTCTAGATTGCTTTCGCGGTGCGGTTTACATTTTGTTGGTCGAACTGGAGCACTCGGAACACATTCGCCTGGTTCATTCAGAGCACCGCGCTCCATATCAGAAAACACAATGCCGCTCGCACCTTCTATACCTGTGAGCACGACTGAGATCACCCAGAAACTACATCCCGCGGCTTTTCCGACCCCTCTGGGAACCGATACCACGTCCATGTGGGGCAGCCTTTTTTGGGCTCGAATCTCGAGAGGTATCCGCCTGGCTAGAAACCAAGTTGGAGTGCCGCATCAACCACTCGAATGTACGATAGGTTTCGGAGACGCGATCAAACGATCAGTATCACGATGCGGTCACTTCCCGTTGCCTACGCTTTTCATCGAGCCAGCGTTATGAAAGCGGGGGCTCGTGGTCATCGAGTGAGGTCTATTTAAGTTTGTGTGTGCGCGCGTGACACCATTCTTGTCTAGTTATTAGGCGACTGTTTACTTCAATAATACGGCCAATTTAACTTCAATGATTCGCACATCCAGTGAAACTGCAGCCTTCTTTCCCTATTATAAGGTGTGGTGCCCTTCTGGTGTGCTGGCATTTTCCGTGCCTATTTTCGGAACTCAGACCTCTGTGGCTTTTCTTTCTGAAATCCCTTTCCGTGAACTGACATAAGAATAAATAAATTTCAAACTTGAACATTTATGGTTAATAACAGCGTCAGATTGTTTATTTCTGGCGTAAAGGCTACAGCTATGAGACTGGTCCTGTCATGAATCTCTTATAACATGCGCCTAACAACACGTTGTTGCCTTTGGCGCAGGTACTGGGCTCCAAGTACCTGATCATAAGCCGCGGAGTTTTCACCCTGGAGAACTATCCGCGGTGTGTCATCTCTCGAGCAATAAATGTTTTGGCGGCTGGATACCACCACAATTTAAGCTATTACGAAAAGGACTTAAAGGTAAGTACTACCATAGTATGTGGCACAATAAACCCACCGCGGTAGCTTATTTGCATGGCGTTGGTGCGCTGAGGTTGCTGGTTCGATCCATGCCACGGCAGCTGCATTTCATTGCGGAAAAAAAAAATTATCAACGCTGGTCTGTTTGCAATCACATGCACTTTAACCCCAGGTGGTCAAAATTATTCCGGAGTCTCCTACTATGGCAGGCCTCATTATGATAATGTTGTTATAACACGTAAAACGCCCGAATTATTTGTTCTGCTTTGATGCATCACACTTACATTAGGCTCTGTCGTTATTAGCAATAGGCGGTTAAGTTAAGATTATAATGCAACGCGTAGATATGAACACGTCTTAAAGCACGTGCGACAAAAGGCGGCGACCACACTCTGTGAGTAGCGGCCCAGAAGCGCCATGGTGGATGGTAATGTCGTAGAGCATAGAATCAGCAACGTCTGTTGCGCAGTGGGCCGGAAATGCCAGCGCGATCGCATATCGTTTCGTATGGTCCGTAGCAACCTCAGCCCATTTGTTTCCCGTGGTCGACTTTGGGAATGGGCCTGACAAGTACAGCCGCACAAGGTAAAACTGCTCGGTAGGGATTTATATGGGCTGAAGGCGGCCAGCAAGGAGCATCATAGATTTCTTGCAGTGTTACCAAAGGTCGCAAGTTGCAATGTAGCAGCGTACAGAGCAAGAAAGGTCACGCCAAGAGAAGCATCATCATACGCTGTTGTAGGTTATGTATACGCCTAAATGTCTTGAGGTTGGGGCATCGTGAAGTTGTGCCTGGACAACCCCGCATACCAATAGATGATGTGGGACGACGAGAGGTTCCTCGCCCTCAGGCTGTATGTGTTGGCGGTGCAAAACGTCATCTTGAAGCAAGAGCACTCTGGTTGATATATCGGGATAGGCAGAGCGAAGATGGTTAATCGGATAGCGCAACGATGAATCAATACGCTGTTCGTCGGCCACGTGAGGAAAGTCCGTCATAGCCAAGACGCTGATGTCAGCTTCAGGTTCGGTGGAGCAGGGTGTGTCCACAGGGTGGCGAGATAAGCACTTCTCATATTGGTGCATCTTCTCAGATTTACAGATTACAGAGAAGGTATATACCGGTAAGCGTATCGCCCAATGGGCCAGCCTTCCTGGTGGAACTTTAAGGGTGGACACCCAGCACCGCGCATGATGATCTGTAATAAACTCAAAATGCTGGCCACATAGGTACGGAATAATCTCGAGATAACCAAAAAAAAAGGAGCAAGGCGCTTCCGATCAGTGATTGAGTGATTCTGTTCTTAGGAAGAAAGCAGGTGGCGAGTGTAAGGCAAGCCGCGGTTTGTGCAAATTTGTATTTGAGCGAGGATAACGAAGCTGCCATGACCACTCGCGTCTGTTCGAATCGCCGATCTTGCGGCAGGGTCGAAATGAGCCAAAATAGGCGTTGATGAGAGGAAAGAAATCCGCGCTGAAAAAGCATCTACTTGTTGTGGACCCCAAATTGTAACGTTACAATTGGACCCCGACAGTTCGATTGTACTCCCTGTCGCCACTGGCACTTCATCGACAACACGTGGCTGCAGGACAGCAACATCGTATCAAGATCACGAGAAGATCCACCGCAGCCGAGGCCACCAGTCGGTGCTGACGTCGACAAACACAACTATGAAAGGACGCCCGCATCGGGACAAGGCATCATTGCTCGCAGCGTTGCCACAGCGCGCATTGCGCTGAACACAGTTCCTGCCCCGTGCAGGTCAGTCCGATTGTACTACCTATCGCCATGGCCACTCCATTTACTACACGTGGCTGCTGGGCTGCAACATCGTATCGAGATATCAATAAGATTGTAACGCAGCCCAGGCCGCCAGTCAGCGCTGATGTCGACAACCACTACTAAAATAGAACGCCGGCATCAGGAAAAGGCGTCATTGGCAGCCGTGGCAGATGAACACTGCTTATTTCCCCTGCAGGTTAGTGTGATTCAGTGTATTTTTTTCTTTTTTTGCTTGCTGTCGCTTCTGCTACTTTTGTAATCCCGTCGCAAACGAGTCGTGTTATTGTTTTGCCAAACGCCACTCGAATAATTGAACTCGAACCCAAACTAAACCACGAAACCACGAAGTTGACAGACGCCATTTTGAGCAATGTAATGCTGAAACTTCATGCTTCTGGTACTGATGTATCGGCATGAAAAATCACTTCGAGAGCCTCGCTGCAGGTGTTGAGTTCCTGAGCTGCATGGTTGAAAATTTGCGCGGTGAGAATGCGTCACTAGCAACTGACAACAATGATTTAATGTCGCAAAAATGTGTGCTGTCCCGCAAAGTTGCTGAAATGGAACAGTACTCAAGGTTTAACAGAACGCAGGTCACAGGCATCCTATGTACGAAGGGCGAAGGCTGTGTGGAAATCATACAGCAGGTTGGTACAGAAAATTGAATGCCCCATTACTTCAATTGATCTCGATGTTGTACATTGTGTGCCTTCTAAAATACAACAAAAGAAAACTATTATCGCTCGCTTCTGCTCGCGATCAAAGAAGAGTGAATTTTTCAGCAAGGCACGCAAATCTCGTATACACCTCAGCGACATCGGTATGTCAGGATACGTGAGCAACCCTGTCTTCTTTAACGACGACTTACCACGAGAAAACGAGATGGCTATCTAAGGTATTGTCACAAAAGAAGGCCAAGAACTGGAATTTTTATGGACAGAGAGAGAGAGAAATAGAAGAGAGGAAATTTTATGGACAGATAATTTCCAAAGCAAGGCACGTCAGAGTATGGGTAGCAGAATGTTTTGAATTTCAAGGGAAGTCGACCTCGCGGTATTCAATTAAAGACAACAGTCGCCCACAAGATCTAGTAACCGCCGATAACCAATCATTTCTTCTTACTTGTCGACTGACCAATTAAATAATTTCTTCAGGAACAGTTACCACTCTATTATTCATTTTAACGCTGAAGTATCCGCAAACACTATGATGATTTCAGCATCTTTCGCAATGAAGAGAGTCGGACGACAATGGTGAATTGACGGCAACAGAGCAACCAAGACGGCATCTCGACGACGCCATGAAAATGAATGCCTGATGGCTATATAACATAACTGATGGCCTCGATGGCTTTACTACGACGTCATGACAACGGAGGCATGATAGTGGCTTTCTGACGTAGATGCACTAACGACGATGGCATTACAATCGAGGCAGACTCACACCCGAATGATAATAACATGATAACGCTAGAATAACAGATAACCAATGCCATCGACGAAACGATGAAAGCAGGATGACGACGGGCACAATGACATGGTGATGAGGTTTATTAAGTGATGACGATGGTAAAACGTCATCTTGACAAAGAACGAATGACAGCATTGGTATGACGACGACTGTGACCACGATAGCCTGACGACGAAAGCATGACGAGAGTGACATGTTGAAGTTAAAATGAAGACGATGAATCAAGCACAAAGACATCACCACGCCGGTATGACAACGAGTTTATGACGACGATGACGTGAGGACTACGATATCAAGAAGGCTGTTTGATGACAATTGCAAGACGACGATGGTATGAAGTGAGTCGGATCACGAAGCCGCAGTGACGGCGATCAAATAACCACGACCACATCTTGGCGAATGTGTGCCAACGAATGACTGACGACTGAATGGCGACAATGGCTTGACGAAGAATTTTAGAGCTCATCGGGCTCTCGTCAGGACGGCGGTATGACGAGAATCTGATGACAAAGCGGGATCACCGACGATGCATCGACCATGATGCCACCACGAGCACATGCCTAAAGGCCCAAGGTATTAGACAACTTCGTTAACTGGTTCAGCGTAGATGGCGTGGCCAGAGTCAGATGATGATGCCGGATCGATGACAATGCAACGACCACGACGGCATCCCGACCACGAGCAAATACCATGTGCCTGAAGCGGGTAGACAGCTTGGGCCACAGGCTCGCACTTTTCGTTTACATGTAGGCCCCCCGGTGAAGCAAATCATCACGGGATCGCATTAGGCTTCTCGTTAACTCGTTGAGTCTTCGTTAACCGACTCGTTAACGACGACTCAATAACAGTGCCTGCCAAGGGCTGACAGTAGTGCATTTCAACTTCGTAAGTATGGTTTCATTCATTTTTTAGTTCGATTAAGTATACGAACAAGCTCCGCCGCTGTGGATATTGCTTTCTTGGTGCGATGCTTTGCCTCTGTGGGCGAACTCACCCAGGTTGTCCAAAGACGGTCGATAGACCGGTTTTGTCGGCTTTGACGTCTCGGAAGTCTGTCGAACTGTGACGACTGTTTGTCATCGACCCCGTCGGCCGCATTGCCAGCTCAGTTTGACATAATGTTTTTCAATGACAGATTGTGCCGACTGATCGGCTAATATATAAACGCCGACGTTATCGTCGGCGTTGGTGTGTTTACGTTGTCTTGCTGGCATCGGTGTTGCGTCGGCCTGTTGTGACCAGGCCTTTAAGCAAGCGCCCTGTTCGCGACACTCGGCCGGGGTGTCTAACCCACTAAATCCACTCGCCAAGTTGTAGTCGGTTACCCGCTCGTATATGTAGCTTCCGTTCTGTCTTCAAAGTTGAACTGGGTGGCTTTCGGGAGCACTGGCAAGGACCAACAGACACTTAATTCGGATTGACTGCCTCCTAGTACATATAGGGCACGTCGCCGTATTTTAGAGCGTCGACCGAGAATGGACGAAACTCAGTAGGTTGATAGCGCTACACGGGTCGCTCCTCACCATTGGAGAGCTGTAAAGGATGCGAGCAACGCTTATTCAGTGACAACTCGTGTTTCAAAAGTAGAGAAAAATGGCCACCAACATTCGCAGATTTACAGATTTGACTAGTAAGGCGACTAGACGGCTTTCTCCCGTATCAATGCAACAAGGTTACCTTTCTATTGTAATGTACAATGACTGTAGGCACACTAATCCACGCGTTTTGATAAAGTATTAAACGTCTGCTAAGTAATTAGGAGGTCTATTTTCTCTTAACTGCATTTTTACTATATTTCTCATTTCTATGTGTGTGACGGTCGTGCAACCAACAACACATCTGTTTCTGCCAAGGCTTCTTTGCTTCAAAACCTATATTTAACTTGTTGTAAACATTTCAAGTAATGATACAATTTACAATCGTATATCAAGACTATTATATCAAGCATAAAAATGCGCTTTAGATAAATGCGGGAACTCGGCAGAAAAAAAAATCCCGATGGTCGGGTCACCATTGGTTTATATATTAAATGAGTGTTTTATTGCAAACATTTTGTAATATTTCTTGCTTAGGGGGCTGCTTTCGAAATAATTGTTGACTTACACTCGAGGGGTGTGCAGTAGTATGGGGTCAACACAATACGCCATTAAATATTGAAGTTTCGTAGAATAAATATGAACTTTCATCGTCTTTTAAAGTTCACGATGTGGGTAACTTCGTAAATGTGAAAAATAAAAAAGACACTTTTTGCATACGTATGACTGTTTTCAGATTTGTTTCTTGTTCTTTCTAATAGATGGCCACAGAACTTCGAAAGCGTGTATATCTGTAAGTATTTTAAACTTATTTGCTATCTGTAAATTTGGACGATAGATTTTTAAACTTCATAGGGGTTAATGAAACCATATAAGTGAATGATGAGCTTGTGTGGCCTTCGTATTTACCAATCCTTATGGCACCGTCTTGTTTCGATCGAACCGCAATAGCACTACAGTGCACTTACCTGTTTGCCTTGGATCCTTCGTGTGAGTTAAAGTGAAATTAAATTATGGGGGTTTATATGCCAAAACCACGATATGATTATGAGGCACGCCGTAGTGAAGGACTCCGGAAATTTGAACCACCTGGGGTTGTGGAAGTAGCCGGTGGACACTAGGCACGCTCGACGGGACCGCTACCCGGCGGAAAGTAGACACGGGCGGAAAGTAGACACGCCACGCCGGGAGAGTGGAAGGAAACTAGGCATGCAAGCGCTTAGAACGACGGCGAAGAGAGGGCGGTGCGAGCGTACACATGGCCGAAGCGGGTCTTTGAGAAAGATTGAGAAACCCTTATTATCTACCTGAGAGCCTACTGATATTCAAAATGGTGCCTATAGATAACTAATCTACTGAAGATGAATATCCAAGTAATGAGACGTGTACGCGTTCGCGTAGAACTAAGCGATATTGCATCAAATTTGATAGCTGAATTATTGCACACGCAGATCTGTTGACGGACACGAAAAAAGGCATAGAACCCTAGCCATAGACAGCTTCGCTGTAAAATCGGGCCCACTTATCTGACAATGAGTGTCGACGGTAATGCGTTCATCATTGCGTCAGTGTGATGGCATATGGTATTGCCACCGTCGAAACGTTTATGTATGATAAGTGTACTGCAGCGGAATTCAGCGTTATCTAGCGCTGCCGCAAAGCCTGGGCGTGGTCTCCGAAATCCATGGTACACCGGGGCGTCCGAACGCGAAAAAAAAATGTGTCACACGGCAAACAGCCTGCTCTCTCGCGCGTCCTTCTCTGACACGATGTGCCATCTAGCAGCGCTACCAAGAAGTCCGCGCGTGGCCTCCGAGACGAGAGCCGTAGCGCGCCTGCACCTGCGATCGTCGAGAATATTTCACGCGCTTGCCGCATGCTCAGTGACACATAGTCAGTGACCCAAGTTGGTGAGATGTTCATTGCAGAGCGGCCCATACCCAGTGCATTCATGACGCAGCTCGCTGAAGCGTTGCCTGGAAAGACGTTCATTAAAAATGTCGCAGTTTCACCCGAAAGGCGAAGCATCAATTGTGATAGCAAATTAGTAGAGAGCTATAGGGAGTGAGGATAATAGTTTTATCAGCTGTATAAACTTGGACATGCAGCAGCACCAGCAACGCGCAGAACTGTTGTCGACGCCGACGCCGTTTTGCCCGCGTTCGCACCGAACTCGCGCGGCGTTGGTGACTGTTGCCACGGCCTCTGGGGGCGGCTCGAAATTTTTCTACGAGATCAGAACGGGAAACTCGTCGAGCAGCGTCGGAAGTCTTTACCACCTTCTCGCCTCGCAACGTTTTTATTGCGATAGCAATTATATGGACACTCCAAAGCAGATTTCTGCCGTCGGCGTCGCCGTCGCCGTTGCCGTCGCCGTCGCCGTCGCCGTGAGGTTCCGTATGACGTCAATCGTCGCCGCGCGCCGCCGAACGCTGTATGTGCGAGTGAAAGGGCGCGAGGGACGCGCGCTTTCACGGGGAGTGAACGCACGGCGGAGAACAAACGCGCGTTCTGCGCCGTGCTCCCTTAAGGGCTGCAGAAGTAGGCGTCTCTTTCCTCCTTTACAATCACTTGTATGTCGAGCAAACGCGCCTTCTTTTATGTAAATATGCATTTGGTGCCGCAGCTAAACGTCGCCTCCCTTCCCTCCCTTCCGTCCCCCCACGGCCTTTCGCGCGACGGAAGATGTCGCGTTTGCTCTCTCTCTGTATATATAGTTATTGTAAAGGAGGAAAGAGACGCTTAATTCCGCAACCCTTCAGCCGAACGCGCGTTTGTTCTCCACCGTGCGTTCTCTCCCCGTGAAAGCGCGCGTCCCACGCGCCCTTTCACTCGCACATACAGCGTCTGGCGCGCGGCGACGATTTCATCGCCGTTGCCGTCATGCGGAACTTCACGGAGACGACGGCGCCGACTGCAGAAATGCTCTTTGAGTGTCCATATAATTGCTATCGCAATAAAAGCGGCTCATATCCAGTCCATTTGTGGAGCTGCATGCTAAATTATTTGACTGCTTCCCTTGAGGAAGGAACCCTTTTTACGTGGGTAACATGCCGTTCAGCATCGCACATAATTGATGGATCTTTTTTTAATTCTAGAGTGGCACATTCACAGTAACATTTACCTAGTTACCCAAGTTGTCGTCACAGAATTTCTTTGAACCGCTGTGCCTATTCAGTCGTATAAACAGGGGGCCACGTCAGCGTGAAACATGTTCGTTGAAGAGCGGCACGTATGCGCACATTGTCGCTGAGTCAGACACCAATGTTCGTCCGACGGTTCGTTTCAAACCCAGTTCGCCCAGCACACCGGCCCAATGCGCTACGCATTCGACTGCGGACTACCCAGCGACCCCGGTAGGCGAGAAAATGGTTAGTCAGTTACTTAGTGAGTTAGATAGATAGATAGATAGATAGATAGATAGATAGATAGATAGATAGATAGATAGATAGATAGATAGATAGATAGATAGATAGATACTCGGCCCCCGTAAAGTGCGTTAAGTAACCTAAATACCCTGTGTTGCTTTCGCGCCGTCACTAAAAGTACGACGAATCCTAATCAGCTTGCTCACCTTGCTATCTTGTACACGATGTAAAATCTGTGTGTTGGCAGGAACCACGTATATAAGATAGAACTGTAATAGACAACTTAGTATATAAACGCACACGGTATGCCAAGTTGTCCAGAGTGAAGCGAGTTTGAAACTAATGGCAACGATGTCGAACCACCCGTAACCGCATGGTGTACTGATTTTTCTTTTTAAACGAAGGATGATCTGTAGAAGATGTCATCAACGTGCGGTAGAGACATTAGCTTTGTTATGGCATTTATGTAAAATATGCATACAACTAAGCGGCCCTAAAGCTAAGGATGTTTTTACTGAGGCAACAAAGGTATGTACCAGCAGACACCGCTATGTTTTAAACAATAATTTCTAGTTTTTTTGCGAACAGAATTCACTGAAAACTCATCCAGGGGCGCTACCGCAGTCAGAGTATGCGGGTCAATGAACGCTGATTAAGCTCAATAGCTCCGTGGTCTGCGCGTCCTGCTACCAAATGTTTATTGTCACAGCGACATTAGTTAGATCCCCAGTGGAGGTGCTAGGCTGGCAACGTATTCGTGTTTTTTTCTTCTATATGCGGAAGGATGATGCTCATCATAAGAAAGTGGCGTAGCTGCGCCAACTTGAACAGGATGCCCATGGTCAAACGTAGCATGAGAGATGCACAGAGAGAGCAATCTCACTTTTATAATTTAAGAGCTTTACGATAAAGAAAACACTCGGTGCTTTTTTTGCACGATCCTGTATCGCATCAATGGTCTCATGATTGTTGTCCTTGCACTGATGCCTCTAAAAACGGCACCCATGATGGCAACCGACACCCGTAGAGCTATAAAATGCCGGTTCGCCCGTATTTTGAGGCGGCCATCAGCATTTCACCGTTCAATCGTACCCCTAAACCAGCCTGTAGTATTTCGAAGTCTTTCATTACGGTGCGAAGATTTCCTTACACGTCTGTCTTGAGTAAACGTCTAAACTATCGTTAGGCGTGTCAATGTCATTTCCTCCGATACTTTTTTGCTGGCGAGACTTCGACGCGTTTTGATCGTGTCGGGGCGTGTTGTCCGTGGCGGTTATTTAGCAATAAACTGTTTGCATGTGCTGTGGCTTGGTGTATTTCTCGCTTAGTGGTTCAACCACTTCCGCAAATTTATCCAGTTGTATTTTATCGCTCGCAGAAGTTCTGCTGTTCTGGTAACAGGCAGTAAACCAACGCAGTGAATAAGGCATCTGCGGTGGGCTCAGTCACTCAGATTCTGTAGTTGCCAACAACACTTCGTTATTAAGTCACATCAGCGGTGTGTTCTAAAAGCTGGTCCAGTATGATATACTTAGTTCAGTGGCTGATGTTGGCACATCTTCAGTGCGACCTCATGAGTAGGGAGTCTGAAAAAAAATATACGTCACTACAAAATGGAAATTGCTGCGTCCGAAGTAGCAAGAGACGCTGTCGACCACAAGGTCACCGGGTAAATCTCGGCCGCGGCGGCCGCGTTCCAACTGAGGCGCAATGCGAAACAGCTCTTGTACCACGCTTTCGGTACACGGTAAAGAACCATGGGTGATTCCGATTAATTCGAAGTGTTCAACTACGGCGTCCATGATAAGCCACTGTGAAGTTTTGGAGGTGAAACCTCACAGAAAAAAGACGTACCAAGACACATCAATTCGACAATTTTATACGAAAGGCGCATTTCATCACGATGCGATTCCTCAATACACGAGGTTTGCCACCAGTGCAGCTTTCTGGAAATGGTGTCTGAGCTGTTCAATTTCTAGATTGTGTGTTTCTGCGTCATTGGACCCATGATCCGAGACCGGGTAATTTGCGAACCCACTTGCATTCGAACATTTGTTACCCGCCGTGCTTGCTCAGTGGCTATAGTGTTGGGCCGCTCATCATGAGGTCGCGGGATCGAATCCCGGCCACGGCTGCGGCATTTCGATAGGCGTGCAACGCGAAAACACCCGTGTACTTATATTTAGGTACACGTTAAACAACCCCAGGTGGTCCAAATTACCGGCGTCCGCGCACTACGGCGTGCCCCATAATCAGATAGTGGTTTTGGCACGCAAAACCTAATAACTAAATTTTTTTCGAAGATTTGTGAGCCAGCAATACGGCGCTATCGTGCTGGTAAATAGTCCACATGTGCGCTTATCAGCCTAGACAAGTATCCTTGTAAGTCAGAGACACATTCCTAGGATTGTGATTTCGCGGCGTAAAAACAATTCGAACAGCGGCTATCATATTTGCTATCCTGTTATCCAAGATCCACTACAGTCCACAGCCTTTGTAGCGCACATAAAGGTCATTATTAAGCATGCTTTTTATGTTGTTTTTTTGTCACAACACTGATTTCCTTTATTTTTAGAGATGCCTACTATCAGGTGCAGCAAAAAAATCAAATGGTACTGTTTGTCGTCAACGCTCATATGGGTAAATATTTGTTCCTTTGCCTTTTTTTCATTTAAAACAAAATGTGGGCAGCTTGCACTATGGGTGCAAGGCTGGAGTAAACAGCGGTGCTGGTGATCGACCTAGCTTCTTCTAGGTTTAGTAGGCTTGGCGTGTTTAACAGCAGCGGATTTGGCGAGATACTGCGGATTAGCACGCAATCGGCGCATTCGTTCGCGGCTGGCGGCACGACGAACTTCCAGCTGAGCAGCTTCTTCTTCGGGAGTCTTGTACTTCTTCGGCCGTACCATGTTACATTTACTCGATGTGAAATCCACGACATCTGTGTGTGTCGCCATCGCGGCGATATCATCTTTATAATCAGTGGGACGTCATGGCCAAGCTTCACAATGTGTTGTTAAGCAAAGCAAGAATTGCGACGCGAAGCAATGACGTGGCTGGGTGAGCCTGGGTAAGTGATCGCTAGGCGACCGCGTTGGCGGAGCGGGTCTGCTGGAACGCGGTGTCGGCATTGGTACGCGGTGTCACTGTTGCAAGCTTCGCCATGCAACGCCCATTGACGTCATCACTGGCGCGGCGGCGGCGGAGCATCACTGGAGCTAGAAGCGAGGCACAGCTGTGGCATGTGGTTGCTAGGCAACGCGCAATGACGTCTTCGCTGGGGGAGTTTTTGCGAACGCTAGGCGGGGAAACGAAAAGGTTGAACAGCTCCGCTTTTAAAACCGATGATTTTGACCACGACTTTTATCGCTTTTTGTTGCTTCTCAATATATCATAAAACATAAGTGGAATTCATGGCTTATGTATAGGTTGGGGCTTATTTATATTGTCCCACAGTGCTTTTAACAACTCCATTTTACACTTCGGAATCTCTTTCATAATATGTGCAATATGAAAAGAAAGCATTGTTGTCTACTTCCGTATTCCGTATGCAGCCCATTTGGTGCCCGCATGTGTGAATCACCATTGAAATGTGTTGGGGAGAAATTCCATTTCGGAAGATATAAAAATAACGCTACGTAGAATGCAGTAACTTCCTCTTAAACAAAGACGCCTAAACCCCACTGCACCAACAGAGCGGAAGCATTGAATGGCTGTAAACTATGGAGAACCAGTGTTGCCGTTTTAGCAACTTGGCCGCTAGGTTGATCGATCGTTTGGTCCGTTTTGCGACAACTACCTATTTCGCGATGCGGGACAGTTTTTAGAGTCTTAACAGAAGAATTGACGACATTTTGGTGAGTTCAACTTTAAGAAGCTTGCTTCGAAAGTAAAATTATTATTATCATCATCATCATCGGCCTATATTTAGGTCCACTGCAGGCCGAAGCCCTCTCCCTGTTTTGCGCTTGCTGAATACAACTTGCGCCTGCAAATTTCCTAACTTCATCACCCCACCTAGTTTTCTGCCGCCCTCGACTGCGCTTCCCTTCTCTTGATATCTATTCTGTAACTCTAATGGTAAACGGTTATCCATCCTACGCATTACATGGCCTACCGAGCTCCATTTCTTCCGCTTAATGTCCACTCGAATGTCGGCTATCTCCGTTTGTTCTCTTATCCTCACCACTCTCTTCCTGTCTCTTAACGTTAGGCCTAACATTTTTCGTTCCATCGCTCTTTGTGCGGTCCTTAACTTGTTCTCGAGCTTCGTTTTAAACCTCCAAGTTTCTTCCCCATATCTTAGCAGCGGTAGAATGCACTGATTGTACGCTTTTCTTTCCAACGACAGTGGTAAGCTCCAGTCAGGATTTGGCAATGCCTGCCGTATGCAATCTAACCCAATTTTATTCTTCTGTAAATTTCTTTCTCATGGTCAGGGTCCCCTGTGAGTTATTGACCTAGATAAACAGATGAAGATAAGGTGGCTCATTTTCTTAAGGGCATAGTTGAAGATGTATACCAGTTCTGGATCGCCAAAGAAAACCTGACATCTGTGGCCGACGTAATCCAACGGTGCGACGAAGCACTGAAGATGCGTCGCGTGGCTACCAAAAGGCACCGGGAATTAGCTATAAGACGCGTGGGCTCAGAACGCTTGGGTATTTCGGCCGAGAGGAAAAGCATTCACAACGTTCTGCCTAAATGCAGTTTTTTTATCGCGACAGCGTTAAGGGCCCAGTGTCACAGAAAATGCGGCGTCGGCGGGGCGCGGGTGCGCCGGCGTCAATGGCGGAAATAATTATCCCCAACCACCCCGACCACGCATGCCGTCCGCTGGGCGCAAGGCTTTAGTGAACAAAATTGAATTTCTCAAAATAAAATCCGTCAGAAAAGTCGTAAAGTACGACTTAACCACAGCCTACAGACATGATAGCGTTGGATTGTAATTTGAATGAACGAGAAAACCTAATTCTCGTACGGCGAAACTCAAACCCATTTTTCCTACAATTAATACAGAGGCGCGCTGCGGTTTCTCATTGCAAAAACACCATCCAGATGGCACTCGCCTCCTCGGCAGCTTAGGGAGCCTACATGCAAACAGCGCTTGCATGTAGGCTCCCTACGGCTTCCGCGCGCGGAGGCGAAGTTCCACAAAAAAGCTGGAGTTGCCTGGAAGCCTAATAAGCCGCAAGGGTTCTTTTAATGCTATTGCTTTCCATTCTTAAAGGCGAAGCTTAAGCGTCCTCTACATTTTGTATTATTCTTTATAAAACTGTCATTGAGTCTACGAACACTAGAAGAAAGATTTTGGTAGAATGCACGGAAAGGAATGGGCTCCGAAAAATGAATCCCTTCTTCAGGAAGCGCAGTAACAAGAAGGGAACTTGGAAAAGCCCCAATGACAAAACAAGATATGAAATAGATTTCATTCCATCTGCCGATCCCAGCAGAGTGCTGGTTTTAGAATTGTTAGGTAGGGTAAAGCGCGCTGCCTACAGGTTAGTGACGTCTACTATTGCGCTCAGTTTGCAGAGAGACAGTGTAAAATTAGTCAAGAACACACAGGCCAATTTAGACGCAGTAAGATTAAAATACCGAGAAATCAGGCTTGTACTCGCCAACAAATATGCAGCTGTAGAACGGGAGATTGAAGATAACAGAGAGGTAATTAATAAACCGTAACTAGGCTGATTTCACAAGCAGAAAGTGAAGTAGAAAGTACAGCACCGTTAGGGTGCCTCCTATTAGGGAAGCTCTCCGGAGTACCAGAGGACGTAATAAAGAAACAATAAAGCATGGAAGTGCCCAACTGAGGAGATCAGATACAATTCGCTGAATCGTAAAAAAGTTATCAACAAGAAGAAAGTAAGGGATATACGAAATTATAACGTGGGAAACACTCTGGAATCACAAAAAAATGGACGCAGCATGAAATAACTGAGAAGAAAACTTGGCGTAGGAAAAGGCAAGATGTATGCGCTGAAAGATAAGCAAGGTAATGTTATCAGCAATTTCTATAGTGTTGTTACAGGTTACAGTATGTAACCTGTAACAATATGTTACATACATACAATATGTTACGAGCTGTAACAATATGTTACAGCTCGAGCGCCTCTCAGCAGTCCTGGACGTTTTTCGTCGAGCCGGTATGTAACTAAACGCATCGAAATGCCAATCCGGCCGTCGCCAGATTACCGTCCTTGGACATCTCGTTGACGCGAACGGAGTGCAACCGGACCCAGCCAAGACACATGCTGTTACGCACTTTCCTGTTCCGAAGTGTGTCAAGGATGTGCGCAGCATCAGCGGCCTTTGTTCGTACTTCCGCCGTTTCGTGAAAAATTTCGCGGCCATAGCACAACCACTAACCGAGCTTTTACAGCGTAAGCTGCTATGTGCTCATTCCAATCGCTGTTTCGGGTCGCGATGATGCCGCCGCCGGCTCCCGCCGCGTAACCGCTATCGCTGGAAACGCGAAAAAAGTACCCAATTCCCGCCGGGATTGAACCCGCGCCCGCTGCGTGGGAGCCGGATACTCTACCACTGAGCCAAGCAAGCGCTTGCTGTCGGGCCGCAGAAAATACCCATATATAAGGCAAGCATGCAGGAGGACATGACTCGAGCCTCCGCCAGTATGGTGGCGCCATCTAGGTAAGATGCCTGCAAACGCCACAGGCGCAGACGACGATATGCGATTCAGACGAGGCACGCAATCAACATGCTGCCGAGCTTCTGCCAGTGTGGTGGCGCCATATAGTTAAGGTCAACAAGTATGGCTTTTTGGACTAGTTGGTTAGATACATCAGAGGTGGTCACTTAGCGCTCGTCTTGTTCTCTCGTTCTTGTGCGTGTCTTCTAGCGCTATAATCACCTCTGATGTAGTTATGGTGCCTGCAAACGCGGTGCGCCCGACATGTAAGTTGCAGTGCCAGCTAGCGCCAGCTGCGCCAGCTGCTGCTGCCGCGCTCCCTGACGCCAGTGTTTTGTCAGCAAATGTCCGCGGTCATCGAGTGTGGTGTGTTCATGTTTCCCTGTGCGCGCTGACACCATGCTTGTTAATTTAGTCAGTAAGCGAATATTTTCAAAGTTTGTACGGCCGATAGGACTACTATCATTCATTCATTGCAGAGCAGTCCAGGCAGCTGAAACACGGGGCTGGAGTAATCACGTCTTCTTTCCTATGCAGTGACAACTGCTTCGTTCAGCCACGTCGAAGTCACGAGTACTCCCTGTCAACATGGGTTTAGAAAGGGAAGGTCAACTGATACAGCCGTCTTGTCCTTATCTGAACTTATTATCTTCCACTTAAATAACAACAGAACAGTTGTAGGTATATTTCTGGACATTAAAAAAGCTTTTGATACGGTCAACCAAAGCATATTATTAAACAAACTAGAATGCTATGGCTTTCGTGGAATGTGCCTAGAATTCTTTAAAAGTTATCTAGAAAACCGTAAGCAGGCAGTGCAAGTAGCTGATACCAGGTCCGAGTTCCTTGAAACAACTGTAGGCATACCCCAAGGCTCAGTTCTTGGGCCAATATTTTTTTCATTGTACATTAACGACCTTCCTTGCGTAGTAAAAAACTTTTCAATATTTATGTACGCTGACGATACAGCTCTCATATGTGCCCAAGACTCTCCGGACCATACCTTTATTTGTGCGAATTCAGAGCTTAACGATATCCACAAATGGTTCTCTTCAAACAAACTAACGTTAAATACACAGAAAACCAAGTATATTGTTTTTAATTCACCGCGCAAACTTCTGCAAGAACACTCACGTACACTTACACTGAATAATTCTGCGCTAGAACGAGTGAATTCAATAAAATACCTAGGCGTTATTCTTGATGAATATTTTAACTGGAAACGTCATATCGACGAAGTCTGCAAGAAACTCAGTAAAGCTTGTTTTCTCTTGCACAAAAGCCGAAACTTATTTAACATACCGACATTACGAATAATTTATTTCAGTATATTTCATAGCCATTTAAATTACTGTTTAGTTACCTGGGGTCACACATACCGCACATACCTATAGTCGGATACAACTTTAGAAGACAGCGGCATTTGCCCCTCAAAGGCGGATGAACACGAGCCGGCACCAATAGGCGCACACTTCAGGTGACGTCATGATCCGGACGGCCGGTGTCCCCGCCGACGGAGAACATGCCTAACATGGCCGCCCTCGCTTCGAACTGGGCCGAGTCGCGTCAGCTCTGTGCGTCTCCCTTCGTCAGAGTGAATTAGAATTGTTTGTGGCGGTCGGTCATGCCGGAAATATTATTGTGAGCTTACGATGCACAATTTGCGCCGCGTGCGTTTGTTCTGAGCCGTGAGCCGGCGAAGAAAGATTGCAGCGAAGATCGGTGGCGCTGCGCTTCGTGTGGAAACAAGGTCCCGCGGCGGCATACCGCTG
The DNA here is from genome assembly GCF_013339745.2 of Dermacentor silvarum. NCBI lineage: Eukaryota > Metazoa > Arthropoda > Arachnida > Ixodida > Ixodidae > Dermacentor > Dermacentor silvarum. Next base: position 132,359,945 of record NC_051158.1, on the reverse strand, counting down.
CAAACAAACATCGTACGTGTTTGTTCCGTGGTGTTTTGTTTTGCTCCTAAGTGAAGTTACGACGAGGAGAGTTCGCCAAAGTCTTGTACCTACTGTGAGCGGCGGGTGTGTTTGTGTACTGTGCCCCTGCGTTTCTCGTCGGACGCGGTGAAGTGATGGAGCAAAACCATTATCAGGATAAATGAGAAAAGCGTGCGCGGATGAAACCAACCTGCGAGTTTCTCAGCAGAAAAGATTTGTGAAAGAAACCTCCAACGCAAAGATTCGTTGCTGTCAGCTCAGCGTGCAAACGACCGATCGTTGGCAGCAGTGTGATAAGATAGCCGCGCGTCTAGCGGCGTCGTTCGAGTGTTGTGTAGCACCGTCGATTGATTGCTTTCCACCAATGCTAACAATCAGTGACTAACACGCGCTGCTTGAGCGAATGTCATTGGATTGTTAACGGTCAGGCGTTTAGAAGCATGCAGTGTTTGTTTCATCAATGTCAGCGTGAATGCTAATTTAAAATTATGACTGATACACTGGTGCCGTTGCAAGGGAGCTTGGCATGAATTCGCGTCGCTGTGTGGCTTAGAACTCTTCGCTCACTGCACGCGCCAGCTGTAGAAAGCCTGCTGTGACACAATCGCGCATAAGCTGTGCTGTCAGCGCTCGACTTGCTTTCCCACAACACAGCTTTGCGCTTTGTCGTGATATGTCGCTACTAAAAAATTCCTATGACAGTGAAGGCAACAGAGCCAATGTGTACATTAAAAAAAAGTACGACAAAGTAGGCACAGCTGCTTGTGAACTGACTCCTAATAGTTCTACTCGCGTGTGCGTTAAATGTGTGTGCGTGTTTTCTTGTGTGTTTGTGTATATTTGTTATTTTGCCCATTTTTGTATTTTATATCTTAATGTTCGCGCTCGCGTTTGTGTTCATGTGTGTGAATATGTGAGTTCTTCGGTGCGTGTATGTATTTGTTCCTATTTCAATCCTTTTATTTTTGCATTTGTTCTTGTAAGCATGCTGCAGCCATGACTTTCGACAATTCCATTAACTCGTCTCATTCAATGCACCAAGTCCAGTGAATAGCAGGGCTGGCCTCTTCGATCTCATTAAAGCCGTTCTTTCTTGTCTACCTTGCCTACTCAGTCTGCCACCTTGCATAGTTTTCTCCTACTATTCTGACCTTGCTTCTTGTGCTGTTGCTGCAACGTGATTAATCAACTTGCACCAAAGAAAGTTCTATCAGCTGTGACAACAGAAACATTGACAGATACAAAATGTTAAAAGCATCACGTGGCTTGCACAGTTACTTCGTCTCTTTCCCCTGTTAATGTGTTTATGCATCAGTGCATACGGTAGCTTACCAGAAGTGCACATGAAAAGGTGCCATATTGTGAAACAGCACCTTGCTATGTTGTTGCATTCAGTCTTAATAAACAGATGGTTTTGCTGCCCGTCACATGTAGTGGTACACACATATAACATTGTTCAGTGGGGTATCATTTCCTGTCATTAAGCTTTCATCATTACAAATGCAGTTTTCTAGTGAATGGAGTCCAGCAAAGCAGTGCTGTGAGAGCTTTTGCAACTTTCACCATTTATTACTTCCCCAATATCAATGTCTGAATCTGTCCGTCACTTTGCCTACGGCTTGTAATGAACAAAGTGACTCACTAAAACACGTTCAACTTTACTGAGCATTTTTCCGGTACGTAAATATGACAAAAAAATGCTAGCAAAGTTAATCACGTTAATAATTGTGCTTGCATTCGCATTACTTGCTCGAGTCAGATTAATAAATTGAAAATTGGCTATGACAACACTTCAATTTTCAGTGCAGACTGCTAACGGAGCCATAAAGCGTGCTCCGACTAATTTCACTATGGGGCGCGCTAACTCGACGGTGGCTGCCTGAATGAGCATTTTGGGCCTCTCTAAGCTAATGATGTTTTATATTTGTTCTCTTAATCGCATTACTTGTGTGAGCCAGATAACAAAAGAAACAATGCAACCACATGAATGTGCTTTGGCATTCAAGCTGCTGACAGTGGCTGTCAGTTTGGTGTTGTCTGCTGCTATTTCACCACCACTCGCTATGAGATGACTGCGATTTCCAGTGCAGACTGCTAACAGAGCCATCAAGCGTGCTCTGACTGCTGCTATTTCACTATGGGGCACGTCAAACTCGACGGTGGCTGCCTGAATGAGCATTTTGGGCCTCACTAAGCTAATGATGTCTTATATTTGTTCTCTTAATCGCTTTACTTGTGTGAGCCAGATAACAAAAGAAACAATGCAACCACACGAATGGCTGCCCGAATGAGCATTTTGAGCCCGCACGAGAATCAGGGTTAACAATAGTGTTTCAATTCAGATATGCCAGCATTTAAATGCGTTTCTATGCCACTTGTTAAATCGAGCACAATGTGTGCAGGACGTTGCTTATCAGAATTGAGCTTCTATTATAAGGAACATGCCATAAATGGAACTGCTTATTTATTTGAGAGGTCACGGAATAGATGGTTGGTTGTTCCGAACCCACCGGCAAAATTTTGGTAGCCCTAATAAGGGCTGTTTATTTGTTAATAAGAAGCGTTTATGCTTCGTCGAGTGGCTCAATGCCAGACAGCTCGCAGTCGGAGTCGCTGTCTTCAGTGTCATCTTCACCCAGCTGGAAGATGATGGGTTGAATGTGCTCACTCCCAGACGTGTCAAATCTGAACTTTGCCTCCAAGTCCATCACATGCTGAATGCTCTTCCTCCAGTCTTCCACCGTTACCTGCTTGATTTTCTCCCTCAAGATGACGTCGACCGTGGACAGCTTGAAGTCTCTGTTGTCCGCAGCGGTGCCATTTTTGACCTTGGCCCACACAAGCTCAATGGGATTAAATTCGCAGTGGTACGGCGGGAGCCTGAGTACAATGCAACCGGCCTTTACAGCTGTGTTGTCTACGATGTAGCTCGGAAAGCGTGACATTACAGATGCCACCAGCTCAAGCAACTGCTTCTTTATCCTTTCACCGTAGGTGATGTTCTTGCTTGTGAGCCACTCCTGTATCTTTTCCTTCTTCCAGGCTGTCGTCGGCAATGTCTCTTCTCGCCGGCTATGATAAGGTGCATTGTCTAAAACAATGACGCTACCAGCTGGCAACTTCTGCAGAACGTCATTGAACCAGCCCTCAAAGCGATTGCCGTCCATTTCCATGTGGTAGTCGCCTGTCTTTTGGCCTCGGAATATATCCAAGCCGCCGTCGACGAAACCATCCTCGCTGCCGATGTGCGTCACGATCAGGCGCTGACCTTTCCCAGAAGGTTGTTTTAGACCCGTCGTCAGACCATTTGCTCGAGCGAACAGGCATCCGCGCTTCTGCACCACGGTGTCTGTCCACACGATCGACCGAGTGTGTCCCGCCGTCACCCATGTCTCGTCCAGGTAGAAGATCTTTCGGCCTTCCGCCCGGTAGCGCTCCACGTCACGGAGGTAGCGATTCCGCCAATCGGTGATGTCATCCCGGTCGATAAGCAGCGAGTTGCGGCTTCTCTTTTCGTGCTTGAAGCCGATCTCGGCAAGCAGGCGACGCACAGTACACCGCCTTAGTGATGGTAGTTCCATACGCTCCGAGAACTCGGTAGTTACCTTCTCGACCGTCGCTATCTCGTTGCGGCGAAAGAAATCGTGCACACTAAAGCCCCTATATTTATAAAAGTAGCGCCATTCTTAGATCTTGCCGCCACCGCGCTCAGCCCGGCGCTTCCTCCTCGCCCTCTCTTAGCCGCCTCCTGTCGCCCCAGCCTCCTCCGCTCCCCCATTGGCCAATCCGTGTCACGTGGAAGTTCGCGTCGCGCTTTTGTATATTTTTTTCTTTCCAGCGCGCTCCGACTGCCATTCTCGGGCCTGTGCGACGAAAGTGCTGTACGCACAAACGGATCAAACGTGTTAGGGACAAGAACTTCGTTGTGATGGCATGCTGCTGCGCCTTAAGTTGCCGCAACCGACAAGGCGAGGGCAAAATGCTTTTTTTGTTTACCATCCGGCGTGCGCAAACGCTTGCTGCGCACTTGATATTTGCGCCGTCTCGTATCGTCGCGTTGCTACTTCCAAAAGGGCATTATTAAGACCAGTTACTGACTGACGAAGCAAAATCGCGCCTCAAAAACGTCTCCGCAGGGCGCGATCGAAGTTTTCCTCGGATTTCCTCTGGTAGCGCGTTAGCTGTCGTCTGCCACGGAGGGCCCGACGCAGGCGGCGCCACTGTCGATATCGCGCCTCGATCGCGCTGGTCGCGCCGTGCGCGATAGTGGAACGGAGGAGGAGGGAAGTGGATGGCGCTACTTTTATAAATATAGGGGTTTTAGTGCACACATGATCTCAGCGCGCACAACGTGAAGCTGTCAAACTTCGCACTGCGTCTCCTCTTCTCCGCATTGCGTGGGCGCTTTCGCGAGGGCGTCGTCAGTTTGCCACCCGAAAAATTCGAAGCTTTAACTTCCTGCCTCACCCTGAACACAGTCCTTTCGCTTACACCAAGCATGTCGGCGACAAACTTGCTCCTGTCCTCCACGCTGCGTTCAGGCTGCCTGTTACGCCAAAACGTGTAGCAGTGGAAGATCATGTTGCGTGAATCGCTGTTCAGGATGTGGCGGCTCTTGTTCTTGCCGAGGCTCCTTGGTGGTGTGGTCATCGAGGCGACACAAGGCTCGTTCGGCAACATAGGATCGCGTTCCGATGTCACCTCGCTGGGCTCCATGGCGAAAAACTGGCACGGAATGCCGCGCGCGATCGTTCGCGAACTCACGAGATCGCCGGTTCGCAACCGCGAAAAAAAAGAAAAAAAAATTAATTAAAAATAAGCCCAACACATTTAAAAAATAAGGTTGTGCAAACACACAAAAAAGTATATATGAATTTTATGCTGTTAAGCCAGCGACTGCTACGCCCGGTGCCGTCGATCTTGCTCCGTAGCAGACGACGCACAGCGTTGTAGAAGGCACGGAGTTATTTTTCTCCCGCGATCCGGCATGTGCGGTAGCATTTCCATCATGAGAGTTTTATCAAACCACTCGTCAAGATACACAAATCTTATTTATACCGACAAATACGTGTTTTAGAAGCAGTCACAATTTTTTGAGTGGGACTATTTCTTTAGTCGCGGAGGAATTGGCTGCTGCGCTTCGGTCAACTGGGCGGGGCCTCCTGCTGTCTTCTAAAGTTGTACCCGACTATAGAACCAGTTATTATACTCCAGAAAAGAGCAATACGCTTTATTACAAATTCAGATTATACTGCACATACGCTACCACTCTTCCGAAGCCTAAACATCATGCCGTTCACCATTCTAATTGATTATAGAACTGCACTAATAGTCCAAGCTAGTATTAGCACCAACTATCCAGTCTGCTCATCACAAGTTTTATGTTCTCGCTACGAAAGCCGTAATAAATTAAAAGGCAACTACCCTACTCAGCAAACAAAAAATGTTTACGGTAACAGAAAACTTGCTGTTAATGGAGTCGCCGTGTGGAATAACCTTCCACTAGAAATAAAACAGAGTAGAAATTTCTCCCTAGCATTGAAAAGACATTTTCTAAGTAATATATAGCCACTTATTAAATTGCTAAGAACACCCCCCCCCCCCCCCAAAAAAAATGTTATTCTTTTCTTTTTTCAGAACGAGTCACCATTTTCAATTCACTACCATGTATATTTGTGTTGTACGTTATTGTATTTGTGTATAAACCCTCTTACAATGTGTTATGCTTCTTATGTACGTGATACTGTTGATTGTACAATTCTAACAATATGTATGCTCATGTTGTGAGACTTACTTATATAACTGCAGGAAACGTTTTAACTTGTATTGCAGCGTGATAATCATGTTATAATTAGTTTTCTTTAAGTATTATAATGTTAGTAAATATTTTTGTTTGTATCATTATTCTTTCGTTATGTGGCATGCTCTTTTTCGTAATTATACTTGAATGAATCCCAACTAGCCTCTGGCTAAGGGATTCAGATGCATTATTGCAATTTCATTTTTTGTAAATTGCTTTATGTCAATAAAATTCAATTCAATTCAATCCTTACTTCGTTTAGCTGTCTACTAATTTTCTGTCGCAATCTATGCTTCGACTTTCGGGGCGAATCTGCGTCTTTTTCAAGCGAAGCTTGTATTGGCTCACAAGTTTAGGTGGCGGTGTATTCACGCAAAAAATCACGTTGGCTCATACCCGCATTTGATTGGCGGGTATGAGCCAGGGATATGCGGGTATGAAGAAGGGGCAACAAAAAAAATGAAGGAAGAGCAGGTGCGGGGAAAGCTGCGCCGGCGCCGGATCACGTGACGCTCGCGACCAATCAGTGTCGTTTGGTGTGTGTCGCGGGGAGGGAAAGGGAAAAGGGGATGGCGTGCGCTCCACCGGGCAATTGCCTCGTCTCAGATCACTTTAGCCGCATGGTGGGAAGGCCACGCGTGCTGTGTTCTGCCGAGGAGCAGGCTCCGGTTGATCAAAAGCGCCGCGAACTCGCCCGAGAAAGGGCTTGTCGTCGACGTGCTGGTTATAGCGTGAAAGATTCCGAAGCCCAGGCGAAACGCCAGCGAAGAGCCGAGGACATCGAGTTGCGGGAGCGCGATGTTGAGGCCGACCGTCAGCGTCGTCTTCCCCCCCCCCCCCCCCCCCCCCCGACAACGTGGTGCACGTCTCGGATACGCTAGCGCCAACTGCCCCGGTGCGACGGCTAGGTTTCAAGGCGAGTCTCCCAACCGGTACTTCGGAGCTAGCCGCAGTGCGTGTGGCCGGTTGTGGTTGGAGTACAACGTGGTACTCATCAGTGCAATTCGTCCCGAGGAACACCGAAGAAGCACACGACAAGCTTCGCTTACCCCATATCTTCGACAGTGGAGGGGCTCCTGTTTTGTTACCATTAGTTCAGTGCTTGAACGTTCCAGTAGTTTTTTTTTTGTTCTTTTTGCGTTTCTTTGGCCTCATGTTATGTTTTAAAGTTGCAGATGGAATGGGGCTGATTTATTGTACTTTGTGCTCATTACGTGGCAAGTCAAGTACCTTGAAAATTATAATTAATTATAGCTCATGCAATATCTGTCGTTCGTCGAAAATTTCATTTCGCACCATGTGGAACGTAGCAAAGCAACCTAGTAAACGTAGCACTGCATCAACTGATTTCCTGATTTTATTTTTTTATGTACCTTGAGTTCGAAAAACAATAAGAAATTGTAGAGGCTTTTAGGAATCTGAAAAGAAAGTACTGCTGGTCCACGTGTCCAAATACGATAATTGTCTGTTCAAATATTCCAGGTAATCATGTACAGGAACCCAAAATATCCGGAAGCTACTATACCTTGTATGCTAACAAAGGGTGCTTCGTCGCTGGAACACAGTTACCGGGTAAGGTTTTCATATTCTAATGGTAACCTAAGACATGCATTTTAGAATACTAGATTTACTACAATGTTTAGGCAAATAGCGAACTAAGCAAATAAATACTAATATTTAAATTATTGAAAAATACATCCTAAATCCTTGTCTTCGATCAATATTTACCAGTGATAAAACAAAAGTGATACATAGTGAAATTTGATGAAGGTGGTCCGATGGGTACCAGCCACAGACGGCGCCTGCTATGTTATGCACTAAAATTAATATAGCGCACATATAAAAAAGTTAATCTAAAATGCTATACATAACAAACACGGCATCAAAAATTTTATTTCTTAACATGAAAATCATTATGATACGTGCATAGCGAACAAATTTAATTAAACCTAAAAGTTGTACGTTGAGTAAAAACATTTCCAGCTTTCGCCTAAATACATAAATAGATATTCTTTCCCTTTATCCGGGTGTAAGAGAATTCCATAATGAAATTGATAATAAAAGAATTTCAAGTTTTCCATAGTTATTACGCATTCGAGGCAATAAAAGGTAAATACGGACACAAAATCTAGTTATATTGGGATTACATAACACGAAGGCGGGAAAAGTTATGATTAAAGCTGTAAGTTGAAAAGCCCTAATACACAAAACACAATTAATTTAGGTATATAGCTCAGAGATAGGCCGTATTTTCAGTTGCCGGAGAATAGGAGATGGCGACAGGGGCGTAGCGGAAGCCACAAGATGCAAAACTTGTTTTTCCAGTTTCTTGAATGGCCAAATGTGAACTGAATGTAATTTTCTCCAACATGTAATGCAATGACTTCGGTGACTCTTTATGAATGCATAACACAGCGCAATAACAGTGTTTATGCTAAATCACATTCTATACTATAACAATGTCTTAATTCCACATGAAATTGTATTTTCACAAAGAGAAGTGATATGTTGGTGAAATACCAAATGGGTGTCGGCTATGACTATCGTAATTGATGAATGATCTTTTATAACAGTTTACCGCAGAGTTGGAATAGGAGCAGGGAATAGTTTGCAGTTTTTGTTAGGTAAATGAAAAAAACATCACTGAAGATTACGCTTCCGTAATGCAAAATTGGAGCGCAGCTCTATACGTGTTTCCATTTCGCGATAAGCTGGCTGGCGCGGACAATTTGTCTCGTTCGGCACGTTGCAAATGGATCGAAGTTCGGCGCGACTGCCCGCTAAAGGCCCGTTTATAGTCCGACGTTTCCGGCGTGCGGGCCAGCGTCGTTTGCGGCTGGTCACGCCGCGCCGGTTACGCTGCACCAGCCGAAACGCTATCTCCTCTATACTCCGACGCGCCCGCCGTTGGCTGTTATCTTCGGAGCATGCGCAGAACGATCCCAAGTCCGCGCGAGCTTTGCACGGCTGTTTGCAACCGCCGGCGAAGCAAGGGCGAAGCGGCGTGGCCGCCTTTATTCTTTCGCGCGAAATATATTGTGGGTCGGCGCCAACGCGCGAATGGGTCAGGAGCCAATTCGGCGCCGGGCACGTCGGGGCGCGCGGAAGCCGCCGGGTACGTTGGCTGCGCCAAGGCGCCCGGCTATATCCCGGCCCCGGCGGCCGCATTTCGATGGAGGCGAAATGCAAAAACGCCCGTGTGCTTGCGTTGTAGTGCACGTTAAAGAACCCCAGGTGGTCAAAATTAATCCGGAGCCCTCCACTACGGCGTGCCTCATAATCAGAACTGGTTTTGGCACGTAAAACCCCAGAAAGAAGAAGAAGGCGCCCGGCTATAGAGGGGGCCGTTTTAGCCAACGTGACGTAGCGTGCGCGCGCGCGCGCGTCACGTTACGTCGGACGATAAACGGCCCTTACTCGGTTGATCGCGAGAGGCAGCACGTGACTGACGCATGGGCACGATTCAGAGCAGCCGCCGCAGACAGACCTCCGCTCATGCAGCGCTTTGTTTCCATACAGACGACGCGTGCCATCGTGACTGTAGCCATCGTCGCCGCGAAGCCCGTCTTGCGCGGCACTACGCTTTTCTTCTCACGCTTTCGGCACAACCTCCGCTTTCCGCCTCATGGTTCCGCTGCAGCCTCCTCCTCCTCCACTTTCCTCCTCACGCTCTCTTCGCTATCGCCGTCTTTCGTCTCCCGCTGCGCTCCGCGATCACTTCTATCCTTTGCTGTGCTCGTTCGCTCAGTTAGGAGGGACAACGCCGACGATCGCCGCTGGAACGGGCGTCTAAGAGCTGCACTCTCAAAGCAGGAAGCTAGGTTTGATGTGATAATTGACAATCTATTAGAATTGCACCATTCTTTATGAGATATAAGGTCATATTGCTTGTTAGAGATGAGAGTCCCAAAATCGGTATGACGACATAGGATATTCATGTCATCAGCGTAAAGTAAGCAGCAGGAATATTTTAGGGAATTTGATAACTTAATAATGTATACTAAGATATATTGTAATGTATACTAAGTATATTAGTATACATAATATTGTATACAAAGGGGCAGCTTTGTCAAGCTGCCTCTATGAAGAGCAGCTTTTACCTACAGCTTCCTTCATCAGTGTGATGATGAAAAATAAACATTATTATTAATATTATTATTATTATAAGTATAACAAGGGGTCTAAGGTGGAACGTTGTGAAAAACCTCTACTAATAGAAACAAATCTACCTGTATAATGATTGATTGAAAGGACATGAAACCTGTTAATGAGAAAGCTCTGTAATAGTGAAATTGCAGGAGCAGTTATGCAATTGCGCTCTAATTTACTAAAGAATATTAAAATATTATCATAAATAATCAATGGTACAGTAAAGTTCCGGTTCTTTTTGGTTCCACTCCTCCACTTGGGCGTCCGAGACGATGTACGCAAGTGAGGAGATCTGCCGCTACGAATAGCGGCGACGGGTTCGCTGAGTTGATATAGACTCCGATGACGATTGAGAAAAAAAAACACTTATATTCACAACTATTTACAAGAATTTACGTGAAGTTACAAGTACACATACAAGACGGAACTGGTACACATAGGGCGACCCTATATCGACATGGTCGATGGTGCATAGCACCGAAATTTGTCCAGAACGCTTGGACGAGGCAACGGGGCCACGTTTTCAACCCTTCGGTGCCCCGCCCCAAGCATTTACCACCCAATTGCCCACGAGTGGCTGTGAGTGGTCCGCCGACGCACCAATCACGAATCCTGTGCTAGGATCGTCTTGTTCGCCGGCACTTCCGGTATTGCGCTTCTTCCTCTCCCTCAAAACAATATACAAATAACAACCACGTTCCAAGAAAGGGGGGGGGGGGTGACAGATGCATAGCAAGCGTGCTCCCTGGCCACGCCACAGCGCCCAGCACAATGGGCTCAATAAAATCCTAACCAGCAGGCAGCACCTGCAAGCCAAAGGGCTCGACCTTTGGTGTGACCCCTTCCCCGCTCGCACTTACTAGAAAAATTGATAGCGCAGTAGCTGCGGGCATACGTCAATGAAACGTGGCGACCGACACTTTGGGCTCACGTACCCCTATTCAGTTAATGTTTGCTCGAAGAAGCCTTTCGCGACGGCCGATTGGCAACGGTCTTCCGTCGTCATGCGCCGCCCCGTCATTTCTCAGAGCCAGTCGGTCCGCAAGTACACCTGGTCAGCTGTAATCGCGTCCGTCACGTTTGAAACCACTTGAAAGCGTGTCTCCGAATGGATTTATGAACCGTGCGCACAATCGGCAAGGGTCGTTGACGCGTCACGCCTTCCTGTCACAAATCGCCCATCCACGTGCCGGTTTTAATCTGGCAGTGTCATGAGCCGTGCGCCTGCTCATCTCGGCGCCGTCACCGTGATCGGCGCCCACCACTGGCCCTTAATCCTCCCAGTAAAGTTCAGGTTCTTCTTTACCACTCTTCTACTTGGGCGTCCGGGACGCACCGCCAGAGCCGGTTTACGCAAGTAGAAGATGTACTGCCGCTGCGAAGCAGGAAGTACAATGACAGCAGAAGTTCGATCTCTGATCGACACCCGTCGATACGGACTTTGCAGCAGGAAGCTGTAGCGGCTGGAGGCCGCAGATTTCAGTGCCTTCTCTGAACACAACGAGGCGCGGCTGGTTTAAGGCAGCCCTCGACGACTCATCACCAGCGGACCGCGGAGCCACCTTTCACCACACATGGCGGAGCGGCCGACAACGGAGACAGACGGGCGAATGGGGTGAGTTGCTTTCGTCTCATTTTCGCTCGCTCCTGTTGTCGTGTTCGAGCCAAGGGAAATGGCGGTAGGCTGGTCAAGGACGCCGCAGAGGTACGTGTGGCCAGAATGGATGAGCGACAGCTGCGTGGGGACAGGCAAGCTCTCGGAGCTAGAAATGCAGCGCACTTTAGAAAAGGCGCAGGAGTACCGCCAGCAGCTGGAACGTAGGCTAGCATTAGCCAAATTAAAGCAAGCGAGAGCTTTGCAGCAGGGCCAGGGAATTCAGGAAGGGCCGTCAGAACTAGAGGGTAGACCTCAGGCATTTGAGGGCGGTAATCTTCCCGGTTTCAGTATCACACTGGATCGAGATGATATAGGAAGTAAACCGCCGTTCCGGAGCAGAAACCTTCAGCAGGACTCGCACGCTTCCGCTGATATGGTTTCGGAGGAGGCGCCAGCGGCGTTGGTTGGCGAGTGCGAGACAGGGAGTGAGGGCACGGTTTCGGTACTGTCGGAGGTTGAGTCACTAGTTGCGCTCGACGCAACACAGGCAGTTGGGGGTTATCAGGTGGCGCATGCTGGTAGCCAGGCTGAGAAAAGCTTTCAGCGTGAAAGGGCTTCAATAAAAGATGAGTACGATTCGCAGGCCCAGATGGCAGTTGCAAACGCTGACCCGGCCGGTGATGGTTGTTGCGGCTCTGAGCTGACGACGGCCATATCAATACATGCAGCACCTGTCATCATCGTGACCGACTTAGAGCATGAGCAGGGATGAGCAGGGATGACGATGAGGGTCTCGCGCCCGGGGCAGGTTGTATGTCTGTGTCCTTTCAAGCTGCGGACGTGGATCCCACAATACTGCCGCAGGGGGCAGACGAAGGTCGCCCTGCGGGCTCGGATGGTCGACAGCTTTGCGATGGCGGGCTGGACATAATTTCTCTGCGGATTACAGATCCGGCGATTCCGACGAGCGATACGAGCGACGGAGCAACCATGTCAGGCATGAGCCCGCCTGCGCCGTGGTGAGGTAGGCACCAGCTGCAAATTTCGGTGTCACGGGTGGCCGCAATTGCATCCGATTGGTGGGCAGCTGTTGAAATACAACGGAGAGTATGTTCATCGATTTTCGGAGGCAACAACAGCAGTCAGGGAGAGCTGTAGACCACTAGCGCATTTTAGTGGTGGAGGTATTCCTTGTCCTTTCAGAGCTGCGTTAACTACTCGAAGGCAGCAGTGCGCGTCGGGAGCTAGCTCGCAGTGGGGGTTAAGCTTTCTGTGTCGCTCGCTCCGCGTCCGCATGTTCATCGCGACTTTGTCCGCGCACGTATTTAACCCCGGAGGCCATTAAATGTGTGTAGAGTTGGCTGGCCTTAGTAAGATTTAAGGTAAGCCTGCAAAGGGCCCGCAATATCGCCAGATTTCCCCAGATTAATTTATTGGGTCTAGCCAGGTCTAGAGTGCCAGCTTAGGCATGTCACGGCTCGACCACGATCAGGGGTGAGTGGTGAGACTGGGGCAACTCCATTGTGGGGGAAGTGCAGAGCACGGACACGGGGACAGTGTGCTCACAGTGTGCGCATTATTATTTTTCTTTTTTTGGTTGTGCCCAATGTAGCGTTGCCAACTTCTCTGTGTATGCATGTGGTACACGATGAGTTGCGCGCATTCAAGGGGAATGTTTTGAGGGCTTCTGTGCTTTGTTGAGCAAGCGCTAGCGCTTACACGTGTTCTATTGCAGTGTATTTTTCAGCACGCGATTTTATTTTGTTTCCGCGGTGTAGCGGAGGGTCTCTGTGGGCGCAGGGTTCCCCGGGGCAACTTTTCATGCGTCTCGTTGTATTTTGTTGCTTTGACCTGCCAGTTTAGGTTATCTGTATGCTTCATGCTATTTATAATGTGGGGAACCCTGCTGCATCCGCGAAAAAGTTCATTTGTGTTTCGTGCTTGTTTTGCTTTTGGTTTCTTTTTTGCTTTTAATGGGGAGTGTTGTTTGTTCTTACAATGCGGCACAGGGAGCACGTGAACGTTCATGGTGCAGGCAGCGGATGCTTACCCCAGTTGTGTTCTTGTTGTACACTATTTTGTCAGTGCTTATATCGTTGAATTTTCATGTTCTGCATGAAATGTCGCGTGTTTGAAGTGTCGCGCCAGGGTTAGAGTTCAGCGTTTTTTGCGTGTGTGAGTTAACTAGTGCAACAGGTATTTTGTTGGTTTTTCTTACACCGCAGGTGTAGCATGTGTTACACGGTTACTCCGTAGGAACGAGCTTGTCGTAACGCTAGAATGCTTACGGCGTCTTGTAGGCTTTTCGTTTGTTCGGCTGCTGAGTAATTCGCTATGTTACATGCAGCCGGCTTTTTCTTGTTTTGGCTGCGGCAACACTGTAAGTAAGTGGTTGCCTAGTCTTGGGTGGGGGGTGTAAGCCTGCTGCTAGAAGCGCTAGTTAGTTTAATTGCTGCTCGGAGGTCTTAAGATGGTTCTTTTTCTTCAACCTGGTCTCGTGGAACGATAAGGATAGCACTTTGTCAATGATCGTCGCTTGACCAGCGAAATACAATCGGAGGATTAAGGGCCAGTGGTGGGCGCCCATCACGGTGACGGCGCCGAGATGAGCAGGCGCACGGCTCATGACACTGCCAGATTAAAACCGGCAGGTGGATGGGCGATTTGTGACAGCAAGGCGTGACGCGTCAACGAACCTTGCCGGTTGTGCGCACGGTTCAGAAATTCATTCGGAGACACGCTTTCAAGTGGTTTCAAACGTGACGGACACGATTACAGCTGACCAGGTGTACTTGCGGACCGACTGGCTCTGAGAAATGACGGGGCGGCGCATGACGACGGAAGACCGTTGCCAATCGGCCGTCGCGAAAGGCTTCTTCGAGCAAACATTTACTGAATAGAGGTACGTGAGCCCAAAGTGTCGGTCGCCACGTTTCATTGACGTATGCCCGCAGCTACTGCGCTATCAATTTTTCTAGTAAGTGCGAGCGGGGAAGGGGTCACACCAAAGGTCGAGCACTTTGGCGTGCAGCTGCTGCCTGGTGGTTAGGATTTTATTGAGCCCATTGTGCTGGGCGCTGTGGCGTGGCCAGGGAGCGCGCGTGCTATGCACCTGTCAACCCCCCCCCCCCCCTTTCTTGGAACGTTGTTGTTATTTGTATGTTGTTTTGGGGGATTTGAGAAAGATACCGTAAAAGGCGGTAGAGGAAAGGGCGTTTGGAAGAAGCGCAATGCTGGAAGCGCAGGCACAGGATTCGTGATTGGTGCGTCGGCGGACCACTCACAGCCACTCCGTGGCAATTGGGTGGTAAATGCTTGGGGCGGGACACCGGAGGGTAGAAAACTTGGCCCCGTTGCCCCATCCAAGCGTTCTGGACAAACTTCGGTGCTATGCACCATCGACTATGTCGATATAGGGTCGCCCTATGTGTACCAGTTCCGTCTTGTATGTGTACTTGTAACTTCACGTAAATTCTTGTAAATAGTTGTGAATATAAGTGTTTTTTTTTTCTTAATCGTCATCGGAGTCTATATCAACTCAGCGAACCCGTCGCCGCTATTCGTAGCGGCAGATCTCCTCACTTGCGTACATCGTCTCTGGCGGTGCGTCTCGGACGCCCAAGTGGAGGAGTGGAACCAAAAAGAACCGGAACTTTACTGGTACCAAAGGCTTTTGAGATGCCAATAAAAAGAAAACTGGTAATGTTACCCCTATCAATGAATTAGCTAATTTTGTCCGTGAAGCGTGCAACTGTTGTATCAGTAGAAAGACCGGCTCTAAAGCCAAATTGATATGAAGAGATTCTAAAGTTACTTAAATTTTACGATAGTCTCAGTTATATTGGTTTTTAATAGATTTTATTCTGGGAAGGAAACTCAGATACGGGTTTATCATTCTCTATAATTGTCACGGCTGTCACCCGTTCGCCGTCGGCGCGAAGTCGATCGACGGGGTATACAAGCCGGTTGGTCGTTCCGTACTCGGGCGAACACAGTGAAAACAGTCAGAGTCGGGAGTAAACAAAAAAACAATATATTTATAGGCTGACAACGATAGACAAATTAATAAAATAAAGTAATAAAAAATGACTCAAGAAAACTAACACACCTGAACGTAATATAGCTCAATGATGACAACAAAGAAATACAGACGAGCAATTAACAGTGAACACAAAAATGAAACAGGGCGCGGATTAAACATACAAGAATACACTTAACAGTAGTTCACTAAAACAAAGTTCAAAAGAAAAAAAAAACTTCAAAAGAAAACAAATGATGTCATACGCGTGACCGGGCAGCAGCACCAAGTCCACAAACCGTGATGTCGGCGCGCAAAGCTTTCTCGAAGAATGCCGGCGAGCCGATCTTGTTGACGTGTATGCGGTTGCTGGGCTGGGTTTTCTGGGAGTCTGGACCTGACCACTTCCCTCAAGCAGGTTGAGCTAACTTGATGCGAAATACCGTGAGCTTCGTTGCAGACGTTTGTTTGTTGTCTCGTACGTCAACGAGTTACTCGGGAGTTCCGACGTGGCTAGGCGGCCCAGGCGAAACTGGGCGGCACTAGCCCCCGGCCTGCTTCACAGCAGATCACAGGCTCAGCTTCGAGACTTATTAGCAGGGCCTAAAACCTATTCCTAAATTGTATCTCCTTTCTCTAGTTCCTTAGGTCGGGGAACGACAGGTATGGGTGAAAGTTCAACTAAATATTTCATTACTCCTCCCAAAGGTCTTGGCCGCGCTCCTTTTAATCAGGGGCGAGGGAGCGGGTGATCCCCCCCGCCGTCAGAGGTTGCGCCCCCGTATGCACCACACAGACACACACGCACACACTTGGGTCCGTTGAACAGCACAGAAGAAACAGCGGCCGCCGGCCATATGGCGCCCGTTAATCGGCGTGTCGCTATCTCGAAATTATATGCCGCACCGTGAGACTACGACGTTTTTGACGCCCGTTGATCTGCGTGTCGCTATCTCGAGACGTATTTGGCGCCCTTTAATCAGCGTGTCGATGACTCGAAACCATGCCGCTCCGTGACAATAATGAGCGAATCACCTTTTTTAAATACAGGTACTACTTTTGCAACCTTAAATTTTTCGCGAGTTATTAGTTTTGAAGCCGCGGTTTAACATGTGGCTTAGAACAGGGTCAAAAAGGAGCCTGTACGTCTGACATGTTTTCATTGAACGCTGTCTAACCGAGGTCCAGTAGCTTTGAATCCTGAAAAAAAAAAAAAAAACGACAAAACCTCAGAGCCACAAGCAGAAAAAGAAAAAAATGGGTTGAGAGGTACGTCAAATTGGAGGTGTCCAGCAGGAAGTGACGGAGATGGTAGCACTGCAAGAAAAGTAGTTGGTTACATTTTGAAAAAGAAAGTATTGGTTACATCATTGGGCGTAGTGACAATAGTGTTGTTATTGAGCTGCCACTTTTTCTTAGTGTTATTTCATGTTCAAAATAATGTCGGTTCCGTATTTTTTAAAGTGAAGCTGATGTGCTGTAGTAGGCATTTAGCTGTGTTTTCATTGGTAGCCTGGCGTTTGGTCTTCTTATACAAATTGCCTTTCCTGTGAACAGATTGTATGAGTGATTTTCACAACCGAGGGCTGCGGGGTGCAATGTAACGTCTGTTTGACGATTCCAATAAAGTTGAACGGTCATGAGCTGAATAACTAACGTCATGAACCTTATTTAGGGCACCTCTAGGCAATTGCTAGCATTTACGCTGGACCAGTCTGCTCCGGCAATTGGTTGACAGTACCTGTTTGAATTAAAAAGACGCCTATGACTGGAAGGCCTTTAAAAAAGCAGGAGCACCGGGCGGTGGTCGCTTACATTAGTTTCGATCACGCCTGCGTGACTGTCGTCATCAAAGTTCCAGAGGATGTGATCAGGTAATGACTGTTATCCATAATCAGTCAGTTTGTTGGTACAGACAATCATGATTGAAACCCGTGGCTATAAATAAAGTCATATATGCAAGGTTTTTGTGCCTAGAGGAATCAAGTAAATAAATTTTACAGCGCCCATGATTAATACATTTTCACCCTAAAAATTAGGTTGCCAAGGAAGTGAGTAAGAGGAGGAGGAGGTAAATAGAAGGCAGGGATGTTAAGCAGAAATGCATCTGGTTGGCTACCCTACTCTGGGGGACTGGAAAGAGGGAATAGAAAGATGGGATAAAGAAGTGAGTAAGAGATTTCAAAAACTCAAATGGTCACAAGAAGGTGAGCGATAGATAGAAGCAAGAATATTTCTTCCTGGATTTTGACAAAGTGCTGGTGAATCATTTTCTGACCATACTGATTCGCACTTCTCGAGGTTCAAATTTTAATCATGGCACCTATTATGCAGTATACTTCTCAAAATAAAGGTGGGTGAACCACCATCTGATACACATTCGGTATATATACGTTTTGTTTAAAAGAAGTTTAGCTATAATGTGTACAAAAGTAATGATAGTGAAGGTATGAACTTGACTTCAGTACCGAGATAATAAATATGGCCAATTATCAAACAGACACTATGCAGGCATGACTGTCAATAACAGTACGTATAATACACCAAAAAGAACGGAGTAGCCAATGACAATATTGACAGGAATAACCGGGGAATGATCTTATAAGAATAAAAAAGTCGCAGTTTCACCCGAAAGGCGAAGCATCGGTTGCGATAGCAAATTAGTAGACATCTATATGAAGTAAGGATAGTAGTTTTATCGGCCGTATCAAGTTGTAAATATAAGCTTACTAACTAAATAAACAAGCACGGTGTCACATGCGCACCGGTAAACATAAGCACATCTCCCTCGATGACCGCGAAAACTCGTCAAAACGCTGGGGTGAGAAAGCGCGCCAGCGGCATCGAGAGAATTGACCTTCGCGCTGTTTCTCGCATCAACGCGAACTAAACGTCGAAAGCACAGCGCAGACGAAGCTACCGGCACTCGGCGCATGCCCTTTGTCGACATCGCAGAACGCTTTGAAGATGAGGTCGCCGCGGGCGCACACTTCGTCCACATCACAGTTCGCTTTCAAGATAGGGCACCCAAGCGGCCGCGGGAGCAAAACGCACCCCCCCCCCCCTTCCCATCTCCGTCGACTCCTCCCAGTGCCTCGTGCGCGAACGAAGAGCGCGCGCTTCCGGCCGCCTTCCTCTTTCGTGTGCGCGTAATTAAGCTACGGGTGCCGGCTCACCTTCACACGCTTTCACTCGCACACACAGCGTACGGGGCGCTGCGACGTTTTTATCACCGTAGGACTTTACACGGAACATCACGACGGCGACGGCAAAAATGCGCTTGGAGTGTCCCTATAATTGTCGGAATAATAAACGTACTGAAGAAGTGTGATATCGCTGTGGTCTTCTAGGATAATAAACAATGTACTAATGTGCGGAGTTTCTGATTTTAAAATGCCCTCCACAATTTAGAATACTCAATTGACGCATAACATCCAAAGATCACTAGCGCAGCTAGAACATTGTTTTAAGCAAACAGATATTTTCGTTTCACTAAGTGCCGGATCTTAGTGGATTTGGGGTCTAGAGAAGTTGTAGCCCAAATGTAGCCAAACACATAAAAAGTGCAAAAAGTTTCGTAGCCAAATATAGCCATTTTTATTTCCAGTTTTATTTGTGTATACATTTTCACATTCGACTACGGCAATCCTTTTTTGCACAACCCGTCTAACAAAATGTCCGTGCCGCCGTGACGGTCGGCCCTTGACATCAACAACAGCGACATCATGCTTGCGCGGAACACCTTCTGGTTGGTTGGGCCCGGAAGCTCTTAAGTTCCTGGGAATCGCTGCAGAGGGCGAAATCATCGCTTTTATTTGGTGACAGATAGTACTGAGGCAATATTTTAGTTATTTACAGTAATGTTTAGTGCGGACTCTGTTTTTAGCTGTCGTGAGCGCAAAATAATGTTTAGCATCATGATCGATCTCCCACGTCATCTCAGCCTACGACGTAGAAGTTCAGCTGTCCAGCAAACTGCAACGTGCTCACGGCTTCTTTATTTATTAGCTATGTGAGGAAGAAGATCGGCACGCTGAACAGCCCCGTTGCCATCGTGTGGCTCGTACCCAGTTTGCTCTCTGGCTAAGCCCTACCTGCTGGTGCTGCGTTTCTCGCTGCCGCTCTAAGACCCAAATAAACCCCCTTTGCAATTGGTGGAAGTGCTGGGGTACGACCGGAAATCAGGACCTTCGCAACCGGACACTACAGCCTGTCTTCATTATGCCGTAAGAAGGACCACCACCACCACAACCCGCTGCCCCGGTGACTACGTTGGTCTGCCCTGGCCCGTTACGTCAACGCGACCCACCCATCTTCAGTGGTACAGAAGATCATGACGTAGAAGACTGGCTCGCTGAATACGACCCGGTGAGCACCCACAACCACTGGGACGACACCCAAAAGCGGAATTACGTGTCGTTTTACTTGAGCGGTGTCACCAGCCTGTGGCACCGAAACCAAGAACGAGATCTCACAATGTGGGCGGCCTTCAAAGCTAGCGTAACGGAGGTATTCGGGCGTCCCGCCGTTCGCAAGCTTCACGCCGAGCAACGTTTACGTGGTCGTGCACAACAGAGCGGGGAGACATTTACCAGTTACATAGAAGATGTGGTCGACCTCTGCAACCGCGTCGACGCCGCAATGGCTGATGCCGAGAAGATCAGACACATCTTAAAGGGCATTGAAGACGACGCCTTCCTGATGCTGCTTGCGAAAAACCCGGCAACAGTGTCGGAACTCATCAGTCTCTGCCAAAGCTTCGATGAACTACGCAAACAACGCGTAGCCACCCGCCAATCTCTTCCACAGGCCACTTCAATGTCGAGCTTGGCGGTTGCCCCGGATAACACTTCGCTGTTAGCACAGATCAAGGACTTCGTCCGTGAAGAAGTTGCCCGTCAGCTTTCGCTGATGCCGCTTACACACGGCCCGTCGAGTTCTCCATTGGCGCCCGCTCTGCAATATGTCATCAAGGAGCAGGTAGCCGACCACGTCCCGCCTTCGTTCCATCAGTCTCCGATTGCCGCTCCCCTGACGTACGCCGAAGTCACTGCGAGACCTGGACTGCAGACCTACGGTCCACTTCGCCCGCCTTTGCGCCTGCCTGTATCCCCTCCCGCTCGACCAGTGGTACAGCGTGCACGACCTGAAGACCATTGGCGCACGGATGATAACCGTCCGATTTGTTTTTAATGTGGCCGTGCTGGACACGTGGCACGTCACTGTCGCCTACTTGAACCGAACGTCCCCAACAATGTGCATCCATATGCGCCACGTTTCCAATAACGGCGGAATTATTCGGACAGCTATGATTCTCCTCCTGCCGCTGAGACCGCCTTCTCCGCTCGCCGTTCACCATCTCCTCGCCGGCGCTCCGTTTCGCCCATGCACCGTCGGCGGAGCCCTCTGCGCCAGGAAAACTGAATATCGCAGTTCAGGAGGCAAGAACTGCGGTGTCAGCAAAATGTATAAGGCCTCATAGTTCACCGAAAAACGTTATTGAAATCGCAATAGAAGTAATATTGACGCTCGCCCTTGTCGACACCGGCGCTGCACTTTCAGCGATAGATGCCCGTATTTCCCGCAAAATTGGAAAAGTGACGACACCGCTTTCTGGATTATCCCTTCGGACGGCCAACGCGCAGCACGTCGAGCCATCCTGTGCCTGCTTTGCTCGTGTCCTCATTCAGGAGGTTCTATATGTCATGGCAGTCATCGTGTTGCCATCATGTTCTCACGACGTCAAATTAGGATGGGACTTTCTCTCCACAAATCATGCGATCATCGACTGCGCCCGCGCCGAAATTGAGCTGTTTCCGTTTTCGACAGATATTATCCATGCCAACTGCAACTCTTGTCGCAAAATCTCCGTTTTAGAAGATACCATTATACCTGCCTGGTCTTCTGCTCTTGTCAGTGTATCTTGTGCCTTTGTAGATGCCGGCACAGTACTCTTCACGCCCTCTGAACTTCTAGTTCGCCGCCGATCACTACCACTGCCGTTCGCTGTTCTCGAGTTCATCACTGGCGTCTCTCTGATGTGTGTGAAACCCGTCGGCCGAACCAATTACTTTACGCCACAGTGAAAGCCTTGGGAGAGCAGAGTCACTGGCTTCACCTTCAATCTTTGGCACAATGGACGACTCCGCTTATCTTGCCGCACTCGAAGAATCGCCTCCTCAGTCGCTGCCGCGTTCTTTTACGCCGTCTATTGCCAATGACCTTACGACGACGCAGCGAGCCGAACTTCACTTGCTCCAAGGCTTCTCTTCCTCTTTTGACTGTCAAGCAACGTCACTCGGCAGCACAACGACTGTTTCGCACACTATTGGCACCGGAAGCCATGCACCCATTCGGCAGCGTCCGTACCGAGTATCGGCGAGCGAAAGATGCTTTATCGATGACCAGGTGAACGATATGCTCAAACGCGGTGTCATCCAGCCTTCTAGTAGTCCCTGGGCATCACCAGTCGTCCTAATTAAGAAAAAAAAGTCGCAGTTTCACCTGAAAGGCGAAGCATCAATTGCGATAGCAAATTTGAAGAGAGCTATAGGGAGTAATGATAGCAGCTTTATCAGCTGTATAAACTTGGACATGCAGCAGCACCGGCATCACGCAGAACTGTTGTCGACGACGCCGGCGTTTTGCCCGCGTTCGCTCAAAATGCGTGCGGCGTTGGTGACTGTTGCCGGAGCCTCTGATATAAATAGGCACTTGGTGCCGCAGCTAAACGTCGCCTCCCTTCCCTGCCCCTCCCCCACAGCCTTTCGCGCGTCGGAAGAAGGTACGTTTACTCTACATATATGGTGATTGTAGAGGAGGAAAGAGACGCCTACATCTGCAGCCCTTAAGGGAGCACAGCGCAGAACTCGCGTTTGTTCTCCGCCGTGCGTTCACTCCCCGTGAAAGCGCGCGTCCCTCGCCCCCTTTCACTCGCACATACAGCGTTCGGCGGCGCGCGGCGACGATTTCATCTCCATTGACGTCATACGGAACCTCACGGCGACGGCGACGCCGACGGCAGAAGTCTGCTTTTGAGTGTCCATATAATTGCTATCGCAATAAAGGATGGCACCATACGATTTTGTTATGATTATCGAAGGCTTAACAAGATTACTCGAAAGAATGTATACCCGTTGCCACGTATAGACGACGCACTTGTTTACAAGGAGCGGAGTTCTTTTCCTCCTTAGATCTCCGCTCTGGCTACTGGCAGGTGCCCATGGCTGACGATGACTACCCAAAAACCGCGTTTGTAAACCAGATGGCTTGTACCAATTCACGGTCATGTCGTTTGGTCTCTGCAACGCACCCGCCACCTTTTGAACGCATGATGGACGGCATCCTGCGCGGCCTGAAGTGGCATACTTGTCTCTGCTACCTCGATGACGTTGTCGTGTTCTCTCCAGATTCTCCGACCCATCTTCGCCGTTTACATCAAGTTTTGACCTGTCTCCGGAATGCTGGTCTTCAGCTTAACTTGAAGAAGTGCCTATTTGCAGCTAGAAAACTCACTATACTAGGCCACGTTGTCTCCAAAGAAGGCATTCTTCCCGACCCTGCTAAACTTCGTGCCGTATCCGAATTCCCGAAGCCCACTAACTTGAAAGCACAACGCAGCTTCATTGGACTATGCTCGTATTTTCGACGATTCGTTCGCAATTTCGCTACTGTGATCGCACCCCTAAACCAACTTCTCCAAGGCGACAATACACTTTCTAATTGGTCGGAAGCCTCTGAGGAAGTGTTTACCACTCTTCGCCGCCTACTTACGTCTCCGCCAATCTTGCGCCATTTTTACCCAAGCCTACCTACAGAACTTCACACTGACGCCAGTGGTGTAGGCCTTGGTGCCGTGCTCACACAACGTAAGAACAATAATGCCGAATACGTGGTCGCTTATGCCAGTCGTGCCCTTACAAAACCTGAGGTCAATTACACAGTAACCGAAAAAGAGTGCTTGGCAATCCTATGGGCACTTCAAAAATTTCGCCCATATCTCTACGGTCGACCCTTTGACGTGGTGACGGATCATCACGCTCTATGCTGGTTATCTAACCTCAAAGACCCGTCGGGTCGCCTCGCTCCGTGGGCCCTCCGCCTCCAGGAATACGATATCCGTGTCGTCTATCGCTCTGGATGCAGACGCTCTGACGCCGATGCCCTTTCGCGCTTCCCAATTACTTCAGACGCCAGTACTCCTACCGACAGTCATGATATCTCCCCACTTGACATCATTTAAATGGCCTTGGAGCAACGAAAAGACCCACGGATCGTCACGATACTCAATATTTTGTCCAACCCTCCGGCGGCTTCGGCAACTCGAGCGTTACGCCGACAGGCCCAGCATTTCGCCATCCTCGACGGACTTTTATACCGCCGCAACTACCACAATGACGGCCGCACATGGCTCTTAGTCGTGCCGCGCCACCTTCGAAACGATTTATGCTCCGCTTTTCACTTCAACCCCCAGTGTGGTCACGGCGGAGTGTCGAAGACCTACACGCGGCTTCGCCTACGCTACTATTGGCGCGGCATATGTACACCTTCATCCACAAATACGTACGCTCCTGCATTGCCTGCCAGCGACGCAAATGTGTCTCGCACCTCTCCACAGCACCTCTCCAGCCAATTCCCTGCCCATCTCACCCATTTGACCGTGTCGGCATTGATTTATACGGGCCTCTTCCATCTACTGGCGCTGGCAAACGATGGATTGTCGTCGCCGTAGATCACTTGACACGATATGCTGAAACCGCCGCCTTACCTGCCGCATAAGCAAAAGACGCCGCCTCGTTCATTCTACACAACTTTGTTCTCCGCCATGGCGCACCTCGTGAACTGCTCAGCGATCGGGATCGCGTATTCCTCTAGGACGTGCTGCAGTCACTCCTATCGGAATGCCAAATTATTCACCGCACAACTACCGCTTATCAACCACAGACGAATGGCTTAACTGAACGATTCAACAGAACTCTTCGTGACATGCTATCAATGTATGTGGCGTCAGATCATTCCAACTGGTATGCTGTACTTCCCTTTGTCACATACGCATGTAACACTGCCTCCCAAGCCACTACTGGGTTCTCACCATTATTTCTGCTTTAAGGCCACCAGCCCTCCAGCACCATTGATACGGTTCTCCCGTACCGGCCGGACCCTGCCGACTGCTAACCTGTTGCTACGGTCGCTCAGCATGCCGAGAAATGCCGACAACTTGCCCGTTCGTTGACGTCCGCTCAACAGTGTCGCCAAAAACAGCGTCATGACCTCAAACCACCTCCTCACCCTTTCGCCATCGACTCCCTCGTGTGGCTTTGGGTCCCGCCTATTGCTGCTCCTGGTCTTTCGTCAAAGCTCCTTGCCAAGTACCACGGGCCCTACCACGTGGTTGCGCAAACATCACCAGTTAATTACGTGGTTGAGCCCGTGTCGCCATCTTCCGATCTCCGTCGTCGCGGGCGAGAGACTGTACACATTGACCGGCTCAAGTCGTACTACGACGCACTGCACTCTCCCTAGGTCGCCAGGATGGCTGCTCTTCCATATCGGGGGGTGATTGTGAGGAAGAAGATCGGAACGCTGAACAGCCCCGTCGCGATCGTGTGGCTCGTACCCAGTTCGCTCTCCGGCTACGCCCTACCTGCTGGTGCTGCATTTCTCGCTGCCGCTCTACGACCCAAATAAACCCCCTTTACAGCTAAAACAAGTCTTTCGCGCTATGATATCTCGTGTCATTTGTCTCATCGTCCTATCTTGTTTTCTCGTTGTTGTTTTTTCAATTATTTGAATTTTCTCAATTCGGCCCGGGTGTATACTGTGCGTTTACATCAACCTGGCCGCCTTCTTAGGTCTCTAGTAGGCAAGAACACGCGTTAAAGTAAAGCGACAGAGAACAGATGCAACTCGCTGTCTGAATCGGTGTAAGCGAATCTTTAAAAGGTTACTGCGCAAGGCGGCACAGCATTGCAAAAAGCGCGCAGTCGTTTTCGGCGACGAGCACGTCCCGAACGTAACTCGCTCGAAATGGTAAAAGCTGCGACGGCGCACAAACAGCAAAGGTAAACAACAAATTTATAGCAGTGGTTATGCTGTGAAAACCGCTACTGTCAAAAAGAAAACCATATTGACGTGCTAATAAAGTTTCAGAATAGGCGCCCCCAAAGTTTGGGGCCCCCATAGGGCTGTGCGGGTGTTAGCGTTGGGGCATGCAGGAGTAAAGAGTTTTAGAATAGGCTTTTTGCGTTTGCGGATAGCGTGTTGCGCTTGCAGCGTCACTACGGCGTAAAAGAAAAGCTGCTATAAATATTAAAATAAAATGTACCATTTTATAAGAAGAGTAATTTAGATTTTCGTGTTTTCGCGTTTAATTACAATTTAGAACTTATTCTATTAGCAGCAAGCAACTTGTGCTTAGTTTTGAGCAACCAACTATACGTACCTTCACCCACCCAAGTCAATCCGTGTTAAGCCTACGAGCCATGAAATCGACAATTGAATTCGGAATCAGCTGCATGTAATGAATCAGTCTTCATTACACATGTTAGTTGAGAGAAAGCGATAGACGCAATCACTTCTCCTAGCTCACGAACATCACGCGTTACCAAGAATCGAGCCGTTTGGTGCTAGGTTAGAACCGTCGCTCCGATGGGTTCCGACATGTTTGTTGACGAAATCTTTTGGGGCAGCTTTTAGGGCTCCCGTTTAATCGATGAAATAGCGTGCCCGACGCAAAACACAAACATAGTTGGCGTCCTGCGCATGCGCAGTGGCTTCAACACAATTTCTTGGGTTTTACGTGCGAAAACCACGACATGACTGGGAGGCATGACGCAGTGTGGGACTCTGGATTATTTTTGGCCACGTCGGGCCTTTAACGTACACCTCAGTTTACGTACATGGGTGTCCTTGCATTTCGCCTTGATCGAAATGCGGCCACCCTAGCCGGGAATCAAACCCGTGTCCTCGAGCCAGCAGCGCGACACCTCACAAGCTCAGCTAACACGGTGGGTGAGGTTCATTTGACGTGGTGCACTGATATCATCATGGCAAACATGTTTCGATAATAGCAGAATGAGTATCTGCATCCGTGACGTTGCGGGCAAACTATCTAGAAGTAAAGGCACCAGAACCCTCTTTTGGCTTGGAGTCTTGCTCCCATTCCTTTATATACGTTCTCGCATACTTGGCCCACTTCCCCATGCTTGGATTCTCCTCTCTGAGCAGGATCTGATCTTGTGTCCAACCTATCGTAATGAATCTCGACTGTAAGCACGAACAAAAATTCAAGTAAAATGGCAGTAAATGGCGACGTGGAGTAGGTCGAAAGCTGCGCCCGGCGCGATACTTCACCCAGAAGACACAGCCATGAACACACTGGAGTGTGTCATCCACCGTGCTTCCCTTCTTTCATGTCGTCGCCACGATCGCCCGACGGCCCCGACCCCTGGTATTCCTCTCCCTTCCTGAGCAGAGCCATGTTAGTACAGTGTACTGTGAAAAACTCACTACTCCCAGGTTCGTCCCGATGCCCGGGGATCGGTTGCGTGACGGCCAAGCGGGGTGTAAGTTTAAGTGCATCAAAGATGAAAGCCACTGGCTCAGACAATGGCGCAGAAAGGGAAGCGAAGGGGAGTGGAGGTCATTTCGCGCACGCACACACACACAGCCACGCCGGCCGGCTCAGGCAGCTAAAACATAGCCTTCGAAATTTGCTTCTACCCGATCAGAGCCACATCTGGAGCGGGGATTAGGGCGCCACTTATAGCCCAAACAAAGCCAAGTCGCAGATTTTCAGTAGACCAAATATAGCCACATATCCAATTCGTCCAGGTCAACGCCAAAAATTTTTTCTGTAGCCCAATTTGGCTATATATAGCCAAACCTGGCAACACAGTATATATAGGTGCGACCTCGTATGTTCACCAAATAAGACGGCAATATAAATTACAGTCAATAACCTAAATTGAGAAGCTAAAAGCTACATAAAGAGCTTCGATGAGGCATGTTTGATCTATGTGAAGACGACGATGCAGTCGGCATAGAAAACGATCCTTTCTGCTTGTACTATTCCTTTATCATCATCAGTCCATATGTCCACTGCAGGAGGAAGGCCTCTCCCTGCGATCTCCAATGACCCTGCCTTGCGCTAGTGATTTCCAACTTGCGCCTGCGAATTTCCAACTTCATCACTACACTTAGCTTTCTGCCGTCTTCGACTGCGCTTCCCTTCTCTTGGTATCCATTCTGTAACCCTAATGGTTTACCGGTTATCCATCCTACGCATTAGATGGCCTGCCCAGCTTCATTTTTAGGGGCGAAGCTCCTTAGGGTGTGGGTCTGTCCCTCCTCTGTAGTAGTAGTAGTAGTAGTAGTAGTAGTAGTAGTAGTAGTAGTAGTAGTAGTCGTCGTAGTAGGTAGCCACGTCTACTTTGAATGATGATGAGTGGGCGCAGCTCCGGAGGGAATCATCGGTAAACCGTGAATCTTCTGTGTAATTCGCCCAGTCAGGCCGCACTAAATCGAACGATTGACTTCCACCAATGACACGCGCCATATGTGACGTCATTCCTATTTTATAACAGCGCCCTTCATTATAATTGCACCATCTCCCACTTAAGGGGACGCTAGCACAAACGCGTTAGAAACGTGCAGTACTCTCTATCTCTAGTAAGGGGGAGAGGCCACAGCCTCTTACGCAGCCGTTTACACATGCCGGAACGTGCACCGCGTTTGCCGACGCCATCACATGACTGCTGAGAGAGTATAACCCCCGTATTCATAAACGCTCCTCGACTTGAACTTGACTTGCCACCGCCTTCAACGCGTTTTGAACGCGCTGCCCAAGGCGGTGGCAAGTCAAGTTCAAGTCGAGGAGCGTTTATGAATACGGGGGTAAGGCGGAGAGACCACGGCGTCTTACACCAGCTTCTTACACGGACCGTAACGCGCTAGCACAAACGCGTTAGAAACGCGCAGTCTTTCGTTAATGTTCGGTATTTATTGTCATCGTGGTGCGTGTGTCCATGTGCGCTTCGTGGCGTAGTAAGGAGTCTGTTCTCTCGAATGTATGTTTTTGTGTAATTGTGCTGTTCAATTTGGCAAGAAAGAAAAAAAAAGCTTCGTGGCGTAGTGGTTACCGCCGCGCGTTCGGAAGCGAGGGGTCCCTGGTTCGATTCCGCGCTACGGACACAACTTTCGGAATTTTTTTCCATAAAAGTAGACGTGGCTACCTACTACGACGACTACTACAGAGGAGGGACAGACCCACACCCTAAGGAGCTTCGCCCCTAAAGAAAATTCCGAAAGTTGTCTCGGTAGCGCGGAATCGAACCAGGGACCCCTCGCTTCCGAACGCGCGGCGCTATCCACTACGCCGGCTCTTTCTACTACGAGTTGAGCTAGCGGACGCACTCAACATCGGCCCCGCAAATTTCGACTCGTAAAGGCGGTTTTAACACGAAAGCGTTTTATGCCGGGGTCCACCAAGACTTCACTGACGTATTTCCGTCACGGATGTGACGTTCTTACAATGTACACGAACATAATACAAAGAAAGAAACCAGAAGAAAAAGTTCCACAAACATGCAAAATTTGGGAATCGAACCCACGACCTCTCGGTCCGCGACGATAGATCGCCGAGCGTTTAACCCATTGCGCCACAAACGCATTTGCAGAGCGCTACACAGACGCGCCTTATATATCTAACACTCCTCCGTGTACCCGCGCTCTTGCTCGGGGCGGTGCCGCCGCCTACGAGCAGAAAAGAGAAGTACTGCATTATGACACTAACGCGCACCGACAGTGAACGCTTCGGTGGTCTCAGCACTACGTCGCCTCGATGCCAGCATTCGAAGGGACGCTGGCATCAAGAAGCACTACCAAAGCCACCTAGGTGGCGTTCACCGTACTCAGCACAGCGGAGCGTGGCCTCCGCAATTAGCTCTGAAAATGTTTCTGAAGTTGATCGCGGAGGCTGCAATTCGACGCGCTGTACGCGCTGATTTGACTCGGTGACGATTCAGTTACGTGCTTTGTCTTGCGC
Organism: Dermacentor silvarum; assembly: GCF_013339745.2. Classification (NCBI taxonomy): domain Eukaryota; kingdom Metazoa; phylum Arthropoda; class Arachnida; order Ixodida; family Ixodidae; genus Dermacentor; species Dermacentor silvarum. Next base: position 132,330,316 of record NC_051158.1, on the reverse strand, counting down.
GTTGTATTAGTGTGTCAGTTACGTGCTTCGTCTTTCGCGTTGTGCTAGCGTGTGCAGCGTAGTGCAGCTTCCATATGCACGACGGTTGCTCATGGTCATCGACGTTGGTAGTCGTGATGGAGGAGACGTGCCACCAGGCGTCAGCGTGGGTGCATCAACGCCTAAGGGCGCTTTAGCCACAAAACACCAATAGACATAATATATCAATGTGCAATAAACATTACACTACTTCTGTGAAGACACGTTTCACTTTCGTGTTCTATACCGATTCCTATATAAGAGGGATCAACCACATTTTTTTTGACCCAGAATGTGACTCCAGCTGCAATCGGTCAGTGAAGGTGTTGTACACCCGTTTCCATCATTTCACGGTCAATTCTGGCCCGATCTTCAAGTCCAGAACTCTTCCTGCTTCGAGCCCAACGCGGACCGTTAGGCCTCGCGTTCATCGAGCGGCCGTGGCACGAGGACTTCGGCCATCACCTCCAAGCTTGCGCTTGGATTCTCCGCGAACCACCCGCTCCCCGGCTTGCTGGAATTGCACATGCCGGTGTGTTTTGCGATTTACACGTGCCACGTGTTCGCCGCTGTACGTGTGCCTCGTGTGTCAGGTGTCCGCGCTCCGCGGGTGCCTGTCGTACTTGCATCCCGTGCTGTACCACGTGTTTTTGTGCACTCCGTGAGCGTCGGCCTTCTTCCGTGCACGTGCTCGCGCGGTGTTTGTGCTGCGTGCGGTAGCCCGTTCCCGTGTCCCGTGAGGCCCACGCGACATGGCGGATTTCACGGTCCCTCCTGCGGACCTCCCCGCAAAGGAGATCGGCGTTCGGCAAGTGCGACGGTGGACATGCCGCAGTCCTTGGGCCTTGAGCTTCGGCATCGCGATGCCGCACGGGCAAGGGCTGCGGACATCGGCGACCAGTGGTTGGCGAGGCGCGGCGCGGCCACCCGGCGCCCATCTGCCCCGGCTGCGTCTGTCGCCGATGTTCCGGTCCCTTCGGGAGAGGTCCCAAATGATCTCCCCCTGACAACTCCAGCTCCCGCGGCACTGCAGCCCAGGGATACCTTCGAGCCAGTCACGGTGGAGCTACCTGTGACCTACGACGAAGAGGTCATGGACGAGTCAACCTCTCGGAAGCGTGGCCGAGACAGCGAGGACGAGGAGGAGGTTTTCAAGCAGTCAAAGGGTCTCGGTGCCCTTCCGGACTCAAAGAGGAAGCCTTTGACTCCTCCATCCGGCTCTGCTGCTGGCGAACGAGCTCCAGATGCAGCGACTGCGGCGACCGGCGCAGTGGGGCCTGCAGCTTCCACCCGTACTGCAGAAAAAACCGCATCAACTGCTGTTCCTTGGAAGCCGGCTACTACCCCCACCGGAGTTACTGCTTCCCTGGAGACGGCAGAACCTCGCCAGCTTGAGCCTCACCGAAAGGTGCCGCAACATACTGCAGCTGACTTCCTGAAAAGGAATCGGCGGCCAGCCACAAACGTTGCAACGAAAAAGCAGAAGAAAAAGAAAACAGCAAGGGCCAAGCATCCCCCACCGGCTGGCGCACCCCTTGCTGGTTCCAGCTCTTTGCAGGACGCCTCACCGTCTACACCAACAACGCCCCCCCCCCCCCCCCACAGCAGGCTGACCCCACACAGCAGACGCCTGAGGCCATGACTAGCCGGGCGAGGGCCCACGAGCCTGCTGGCAGCACCCCTGAGGTTACTGATGACTTCAGCCTGGTGATGTCGCGCGCCGCCCACCGTCGCACCAGAGCCACCGGGGCCCTGGCCTCAGATCCTTCCGTGCCAGGAACGGTCTTCGTCCGGCCCTCCGAGAAGGGCGGCTCCTTCGCGAAGGAATCGCGCCTTGCACTGGCTAGTGCACTATCGTCTTTCCAGGGAGTGAGTGCGGTGCGCGTAAACGCGAAAAGAAATGTGGTTGCCGCGGACGCAGCGATGCAGAGCTCCCTCGATGTGCTGCTGGCTACCACCGAACTCCGTGGCATCCCTGTTGCGGCCTGCTTACGCGCGGATCGCACGCGGAGCACAGGGTTTGTTCACGGAGTCGATGGAACGCACAGCGAGGCTGAGCTACTAGAGGGCATCCGGAGCAGCATTCCCGTCCTTGCTGCCACCCGACGGGAGAGCACGGTAGTCCTCCGGTTCGCCGGCCCGCTGCCTCCTGAAAGCGTCAGCATTTTCAAGCTCCGCTTTGCTGTGCGGCCTGCCCGCCCCCGTCCACTCCAGTGCCAGCAGTGTGGACGCCTCGGCCACGTGGCAGCCATATGCAAATGGCCCAACAGCTGCAAAAACTGCAGCCGCACACACCCGGCTACAGAATTCTGCAGCAACCAGGCCCGCTGCACCAACTGTGGAGGCAACCACCCTGCCTGTACTCCCGCCTGCCCCAGATGGCAGGAGGAACGCAAGGTGGCGACCATTATGGCGACTTCCTCAGTCACACTGTCCAGGCACGCAGTCCGAACGATGGTACGGGAGGGCACCCCTGCAGCCAAGCCTGCCAGCACCTATGCTCAAGTTGCTGCTGGCCCCCGGAGACCAGCCCCCCCCCCCCGGCACTCCAGTCTGCTGCGGCCCCCTCTAAGCAGCCTTCCACCCCTGCTGTTCGACCAACAGCCAATGAAGCACAGCCCTTGGCGACTCCTGCCGCTGACCCGAGGGACGCCATCATCGCCTCCTTGCAGCTCACTCTCCGAGCAGTGGGTGAGCACCTCCCAGCGGACAGGCCGCTGAAAACCCTCTGCCTCCAGGCTGGGGGACTTCACGGAGACAAGAACCACCATGGCTAGTGGCCGAGGGAACAGCCGACGCCCTCGAGTGCTGCAGTGGAACGCGAATTCACTGCGGCGACGGCAGGCGGAGCTGTGTTTACACCTCCTGCAGGAGTACTACGACGTGCTCGCCCTGCAGGAGGTGTACGTAACGGCTGGAGCTCTACGCTTGCCAGGGTATGTGGGTCACCTAAGTACCACATCCTGCACGCTGGACACGTGCACCGAGGCACCCTGCCGGACGGCCGGCCATGTCCAAGGAGCTCCCGATGTGCCGTTTACGTTCGGGCGAGTATCCCCCATGCTGTGGTCCCTGTGGATGACCTGGCCGGCGGCGCGATGGAGTGCTGTGCGGTCACTGTCCGCATAGGCTCGTGCGACACCACAGTGGCCAGCGTATACATCCGCCCCCGTCTCGCCTGGGATGCCTCCAGCTTCCTGCCTCTGGCAAGCCGCCTCGGGAAAGACTTCCTCCTGTGTGGGGACATGAATACCCACCACACAGCCTGGGGTGGATAACGCTGCTGCACTCGTGGTCGTGCCATCGCGGGCATCAGCTTACGTGCAGGTCTCCTGATACTCAACACCGGAGAGGTCACCTACGTCCGACGAGGTGTGCCCACGGAAATAGATCTCAGTCTTGCGACTGAACGCTGTGCGTACACCTGGAGAGTTTGTCCAGACACCTAGGGGTCCGATCATTTCCCTGTCATCGTCTCTCATGACGCTGGTCGGGCCCCCCGGAGCAGGGTCTGTTCTATGGTGAAATGGACCCTTTTCAGGAGACACTGCATGGGTGATCCAGCAGATGGCGACTTCCTCCAGCACATAAAGAACAGTGCCTCGGCCGCCACCATAGTGACGCGAGTGCAGCCAGGACGCCCTGTTCCTGACCTCCGGCAGTTGGATCTCCGGGCTTCAAGGAGGAGCCATCCGCACGGCTGACCAGGAGGACTGGACCATCTACCGGAGGCTGGACGCAATATGCAGATGACACGCAAACCAGCGTCGTCAGCGGAGCTGGGAGGGGGTCTGCAGCTCCATCTCCTCTGCCACGACCAGCTCAACGGTGTGGCGCTTGCTGCGATCACTCCAGCAGGGCCCAAGCCTCCGACAGCCAATTATGGCTGTTGCTGTCTCCATGGGGCTGACAGACACGTCCCTGGCAAACCTCCTGGCCAGTCACTTTACCTCCCCCCCACCTGTCCCGCTCCCCGATCCTGCCAGCATGATGAGAGGAGCAGCCCCGCACATCGTCCACCACCAGGACTGGACACTGGAGCAAGTGGCGGCACTGTGCATCAATCAAGCCATTCCAACCCCATGAGCTGACCAAGGCCCACGACCGTTCCAGGTGGCGCAGCGCCCCGGGAGCAGACGGGATAACCTTCCAGATGCTCCGCAACCTGGCAGACGCAGAGAGGGCTCGGCTCCTGAACTACCTCAACGCCGTCTGGATGAGTGGAAAGCTCCCCGACTCATGGCTCACTGCGTCGTCCCTATACTAAAGGCACGAAAGCCAGCCACCGCTTCATCGTCCTACAGGCCTGTCCCCTTAACATCCGCTGCCTGCAAACTCATGGAATCCATGGCCTTGGCCCGTCTAGTATGGATCTCCAGGGTGCTGGACTTCTTCCCGGAGCAGCAGACTGGTTTCCGAAGCAGCAGACTGGTTTCCGGAGCCGCCGCTGTACAGCTGATTCCATCGGCGATGTCGTGTCAACACTGCAGCAGGCCAGGAGCGAGGGAGAGACAGCTCTGTTGGTTCTTCTGGACGTGCAGAGTGCTTTCGACGGACTGCCCCATCTGGTGGTGATGCACGCCCTCGATGCACTGGGGGTGTCTGGACTCATGGAACACTTCGTGCGTGCCTTCCTATCAGGCCGCTCTTTCCGCGTACGTGTGGGCAATGCACAGAGCTCCCCGCAACCGGTCACAGCAGGCGTGCCTCAGGGATCCTTGTTGAGTCCTTTTCTATTCAACGTGGCCCTGGCGCACCTGCCTTCAACCATCCCGAAGGGCCAGCGCTTCCCTGTGCATTGCTCTGTGTATGCTGACGACATCGCCCTGTGGACCAGCGGTCCACGACGCAACCTCGCCGCAGTACGGACTTGCCTCCAGGAGGCCCTGGATGCCTCGGTGGGCCACCTTGCTTCTGTGGGCCTATCGGTATCCCCCGCTAAGACCAAGGCCCTCCTGGTACACCCCCGCTCGGCCAACTGACGGAGCGTTGCCTGTCTCATCATAGGTGGCACCGGGATACCATGGCAGGGGACAGTGACATACCTCGGGTTGCAGATTGACCATCTGCTGACTTGGACTCCCGCTGTGAAGGCTGTGGTGGCGCAGGTCCAGAGGGTCCAGAGAGCGGTGAGAGGCATTTTCCTGAGAAGCGGGGATGCTCGCCATCCTGGGCGCTGCGACTGCATTCAGCAGCCGCCACCTCCAGGCTGCTCTATGCCCTGCCACTGCTCACCCTTTCAACAACCCGGCTGAAACGTCTGGAACAACTCCACCGGGGCTTCATCAGGAGCGTGCTGGGGCTACCCCGGTCCTCACAGATAGCGGAAACGCTTGCAGAGGCAGGAGCGTGGCCTTTGTCTCACTTGCTGCAGCAGCGTGGCTTGCTGCACATTGACAGGCTGGCCCACGCCCCTGACGGAGAACCCCTGCTCAACCGCCTGGCCAGCCGACCCTCTTCCAGAATGGGGAGCCTGGTCGAGACCTACCAAACAGTGGTCGGCCAGGTACCTCCAGCGGTGCGACTCCCACCACCACACTAGAGGCCCTTGGTCATTTGCACCTCGCTGGAGGGACACTCCAAGCGCCGTTCTTCCAGCTGCACACTCCTGCAGGTGACCACCTCTAAGCTGGAGGAAGAGCTGGTGGGGAGACTACTCGTCTTCACGGACGGCTCCGTCCATCCCGACACCGGCTCCGCCACTGCAGCCTGTGTGGCCCCCGCGCTCGGCAGGGCATCGACCTGCCGACTCTCCTTCTCGGCCAGCTCCACCGCTGCTGAGATGGCAGGCCTTCACCTGGCCGCAAACCTGCTGGCAGCAGACCCTCCTGGAGTACCTGTGGCGGTGGCTAGCGACTCAAGAGCAGCTCTCCAGGCCGTCTGTCTCCCGTAGAGGGCTGGCCTTAGTGCAGCCCTCTTGGTAACCAAGCTTTACGCCCTCCGCGCCAGTGGCACCGATGTCTCGTTGCACTGGAACCCTGCACACGTGGGAATCCCGGGCAATGAAGAGGCAGATGCCTTGGCAAAAGAGGCACATGGCATGGACACGGCGATCAGCCCGGCAGTCATTGCCTCAGACTACTCCAGGAGCACCTTGTAGCGACTGCTGCTGAGCTGTCACCCCGACGCACGCGTGGCGAGGCGGAATCCTCCGACACGGCGGCCGGACCGGGGACTGACAAGGAGGGAGAGATCTCTCCTGCTACGCCTACGGATTGGCTGCTGCTGGACAGCCGCCCGGAGCTTCCGCCTGGGCATAGACCTACACCATGTTTGTAAACAGCGGTAGGCGCCGTCGATATATTTTAGGCCCTATAGCGACGTCGCGCAGGCTCCGCCCCACGTTTGGCTCCGCCCACGTTCGCCGCCACCGCTTGCACGCGCGGTTGGCGCATTTTCTTTACTGGGGTGGGGGAGCTAAAACCACGATTTTATTATGAAGCACACAGTAATGGGGGCGCCGGATTAAGTTTGACTACGTGAGATTCTTTAATGTGCACCCAGTGCACGTTCTTGCATCTCGCCCCCATCGGGATACGGCCGAACGAGACGCTAGGCCTAGCTCGTTGACCACCGCAGTGACTGCCGACAGCGCTTGAGACCTGGCCTGCTGCTCATCATTGTGCGCTTATTTTTGACAACACGATTAACGTGGGCTTAAATGAATCGGTTTTGTCGGTGTCGTTGGTGCGAATAACAAACGAAACGTAGTACTTGCAAGCCAGCCGAGCCGCCTTGCTGAGACGGCCGGTGCTTCGGTTTCCGTCTGCGAGACGAAATGCCGTCGGGTCGTTGCTCCGGATGGCGCCAGTGGTTTAGTACTGGGCGCTGCTTTACGAAACACGCGCAAATTCGAGATAGCTTTTCTATTAAGAACTATTTTATGTTAAAAACAAGCTGTAGCCGATTTCTACGCCGCCGTGAGCGGCGATAGAAGCGATCGCCTCGGTGATGGGACCGGCAAGGTACCGGCCCTACGGCGACGTCGCCTGTGTAGGCCCGCGCAATGTGAGCTAGCTGTTGTACGCGGCCGTCCGATCGCTCCGACTCTGTACTAACGCTGTACATTTTGTTTCGCGCTCGAAATTTAACTGACACGTTTAGGCGCGTTTATGACTTCCACACTGCAATAAACGCAGTTGTGACCCTGCTGCCTGCGTGTGTGAACGTGTGACAGGATATTTACACTGCTGGTGGGTCAATTATTTGAGATGAAAACAAATTCGAATGTGACGTGTTTTGTGGGGCATCTGCTCGCTCTACCTACATTCAAGGCTAATCCTAATCTAGCTTTCCCACAGTGCGGCAAGCAATTATAATGGCACGCTAATAACGATCCTAAGATCGTAACGATCCTAAGATCGGCTAATTCACGCCAATCAAAATAAAAGAGAAGCTTAACGGTTACGAAATGTTTTGCGCATAATGGATGATCTGGTATCATAATCCAACTTTCGCTTTTTACCGCGGCGGCCCATTGCTTGCGACGGTTTTCATCAACAGGAAACCTATGAAAACTTTAGTCTCTTGCGTATTTCGACGCAACTCAGCTCGTCCACATACTGCGTTTCTTTCATTGTAAAATCATAGAATAAAGACCTCACAGATGGAACCGCACAACCACCCGCGAAACCCAGCGGCTGCTGTGGTAGGTGGTGGTGGTGGTTAAAACATTTATTAATTCTTGAGCCTTATGTTTACAGCCTATTGATGGGTTGGCTCGATATCGCCTAGGGTGGCCGGGAGCTTATGGCTCTCAGCGACTCTTAGAGCCCAGCCCACCAGCTGATTTTGTGCGGCCGGGTCCGAGCTGGACACCGCGACCTCCCATCGCTCTATGTCGGTGAGTTGCCATTCGGAAGGTGGCTGGAGCTCAGAGCAAATGTAGAGGATATGGTGAAAGTCTGCTCTGGGTGCACCGCAGAGAGTGCATTCAGGGGAGAAAAGGCCGGGGTGGATAAGGGCAAGGTGAACTAGGGATAGAAAGGTACGGGATTGGAGCTGGCGCCAGGTCACCTGCTCGAGTTTAGAGAGGGATTTGTGGGGGGGGGGGGGTGGATACTGCAGCCGTTGCTCCCTATAGTGGAGAGAAATTTCGTTGTATGTAACCATGCGTTCGCGTGCACTGCCTGGGTCTGTAGCTGGCCCTGCTCGGTTGACGTGCGCTCGAGCTATGTTGTGGGCTGCTTCATTCCCAGGGTTGCCCGCATGAGCAGGTACCCATAGGAGTTGAATTAATCTGGTCGAGGGTTGAGTAGAATTAAGAATTTTGAAAGCAGGTGTGTGAATACGGCCTCGTGCAAAATTCTGGATTGCTGTTTTTGAATCACTAAATATTAGTGTGGCAGTGGTTGACGAGATTGCCAAGGCGATTGCGGCTTCCTCCGCCTCTAGGGAGGATGGAGCTTTGGTCGAACCAGAAACTATTGGGTGGAGTGTGTTGGAAACCACGCTCAGGGCATAGGCTTGGTGAGTGGCATTTTCTGCAGCGTCCACATAGACTGCACTGTTATTCGCGTGATAGTGTTTGTGTAGCACCGTGGCTCTGGCTTCTCGCCGAGCTGGGTGGTGGACTGGGTGGACGTTCTTGGGGAGTGGATGAATTGTTAAGTGGGACTGAATTTCTTCCGGGGTTGAGTGCGTGGGTCTGAGGGTGCGTGTAGGGTTGAGGCCTAGGGCGGAGAGAATGTGCCGCCCCGTAGTGGTGGATGATAGGCGTTCAAGTTGTGCTGTACGATGGGCTTCGATAAGCTCATCTAGGGTATTGTGAACCCCCATAAGGAGGAGACGGGCATTCGACGTATACCTGGGGAGATTGAGGGCCGTTTTATAGGCTTGCCTGATAAGTGCATTCATTTTTTCTTCCTCCGCCTTGGAAAGAAACACGTATGGTAGGGAGTATACCACTCTACTGATTACGAAGGCTTGTATAAGGCGTCGGAGGTCGTGTTCCCGAATCCCTCGGTGGCGGTTCGCAATTCGTCGGATCAGTCTCATGGTCTGGTGGACTGTGTTGGTGAGCTTAGTAATGGTGGCAGTATTCTTGCCATTATTCTGAATAATGATGCCCAGTATGCGCACTTTATCAACCTCGGGAACTTGTTGATCGTCGATGTTTATTCGAATATTGGGCGGAGGACCCGTGCCTGTGCGACACCTTGGAGGGTGTAAGAGCAGTAGTTCTGATTTAGTCGGTGAGCAGGCGAGGCCCACCGCCGCGGCGTGCGCCGCGACGATGTCCGTCCCCGCCTGGAGGGTTTCCTCCATTTCGCCCACATTACCAGTGGATGTGCAAAGTGTAATGTCATCGGCATAAAATGAATGGGAGAGGTGGGGGATAATTGTGAGGGCTTTTGCCATGGGTATGAGTGTAATGTTGAAAAACAATGGAGAGAGGACTGAGCCCTGAGGTGTACCTCTGCTGCCTAGTTGGAAGGTTGGTGAGGTGAGTGAACCAAATGTAATTTCTGCCGTTCGGTTGCGGAGGAAGGCCGCTACGCAGAAGTGCGTGCGTTCCCCTACGTTAAGATTTGAGAGAGCGTTCATAATGGCCGAATGGTGAACGTTGTCGAAAGCCTTGGTGAGATCTAGAGCCAATATGGCCCTGGTGCGCTTAGCGTTGCTGGGGTGTTGTACCTCTTCCGAAAGCTGTAACATTACGTCTTGGGTGCACAGCTGGTTGCGGAATCCGCTGTGGTAGGCGCGACACGGGCGGCGGCTCGGCGGCGGAGTGCCTACCAAGCGAAACTAAATTCCGACGAAAGCGCCACCGCATTTTTGTGACGTAGCGCCGTGGTGTAGGTCTATAAATGACTCGCCAGCCTGCACACAGTGCGGGGAAGACGAAACACTGGAGCACCGCCTATGTTTCTGCCCCGCACTCAACCAACACCGAGCCACCATGGTGGCTCAACTACGCCGCATGGCCCTGCCGTCAGCCTCCAGCAAGGACCTGCTCTTTCCAGCCCGCTGTTCCAGCAGGCTATTCAAGGTAGTACTCTGTTACCTTGCCGATTCGATGCTGGCTAACCGACTGTGAGGGCACCCTGCCCGAGACGATGACGACTACCCTCTCCCTCCCCTTATTCCACTTTTCCTACTTTCTATCCCCCCTTCCCCGCCCCTCAGATGCTGAGCCGTGCTCACTATAAGGGCTGCAGAAACATGCATCTTTTCTCTTTTCCTCAACCTCTACTACTACTACTCCACTACGCCACGAAGCGCCCATGGACACACGCACCACGATGACAATAAACACCCAACATTAACGAAATACTGCGCGTTTCTAACGCGTTTGTGCTAGCGCGTTACGGCCCGTGTAAGAAGCTGGTGTAAGACGCTGTGGCCTCTCCGCCTTACCCCCTTATTCATAAACGCTCCTCGACTTGAACTTGACTTGTGACCGCCTTGGGCAGCGCGTTCGAAACGCGTTGAAGGCGGTGGCAAGTCAAGTTCAAGTCGAGGAGCGTTTATGAATACGGGGGTTATACTCTCTCAGCAGTGATGTGATGGCGTCGGCAAACGCGGTGCACGTTCCGGCATGTTTAAACGGCTGCGTAAGACGCTGTGGCCTCTCCCCCTTACTAAAGAGTACTGCACGTTTCTAACGCGCTTGTGCTAGCGTCCCCTTAAGCGGGAGATGGTGCAATTATAATGAAGGGCGCTGTTATAAAATAGGAATGACGTCACATATGGCGCGTGTCATTGGTGGAAGTCAGTCGTTCGATTTAGTGCGGCGAGACTGGGCGAATTACACGGAAGATTCACGGTTTATCGATGATTCCCTCCGGAGCTTCGCCCACTCATCATCATTCATCCCGTGGATATGCGGTGTTTTTTTGCGCTTCATCTCAACTAGAATATCGGCTATCCCCGTTTGTTCTCTGATCCACACCGCTCTCTTCCTTTCCGTTAACGTTAGACCTAACATTTTTCGTTCCATCGCTCTTTGTACGGAACTTAACTTGTTCTCGAGCTTCTTTGTTAACCTCCAAGTTTCCAAGTTTCTGCCCCATATGTTAGCACCGGTAGAATGCAATAATTATAAACTTTTCTTTTCAACGACATTGGTAATCTCCCAGTCAGGATTTGGTAATGCTTCCGTCTGCTCTCCAGCCCATTTTTATTCTTCTATAAATTTCTTTCTCATGATCAGGGTCCCCTGTCAGTAATTCACCTAGATAAACGTACTCCTTTACAGACTGTAGAGGCTGACTGGCGATCCTGAATTTTAGCTCCCTTGCCAGGTTATTGAACATGATCTTTGTCTTCTGCATATTAATCTCCGACCCCATTCTTTCACTTCCTCGGTTAAAGACTGCAATCATTTCCTGTAATTCATTCCCATGGTTGCTGAATAGGACAATGTCATCTGCAAACCGAAGGTTGCTGAGATATTCGCCGTTGATTCTCACTCCTAAGCCTTCCCAGTCTAAGACCTTGAATACTTCTTCTAAGCATGCAGTGATTAGCATTGGAGAGATTTTGTCTCCTTGCCTGACCCCTTTCTTCATAGGTAACTTTCAACTGTTCTTGTGGAGAGCCAAGGTTGCTGTGCAATCCTGGTAGATATTTGCCAAGATATTCACGTATGCCTCCTGTACTCCTTGGTTGTGTAATGCCTCTATGACTGCTCGTATCTCTACTAAATCAAATGCCTTTCATATTATATGAAAGCCGTATAGAGAGGTTAATTGTACTCCGCAGATTTCTCGATCACCTAACAGAGGACATGGATGTGATCCATCGTAGAATATCCCTTCCTGAATCCAGCCTGTTCTCTTGGTTGGCTGAAGTAAACTGATGCCCTTATTCCATTGGCAATTATCTTGGTGAGTATTTTATACAGTACTGAAAGAAAGCTATGGGGTCTATAATTCTTCAATTCTTTAATGTTTCGCTTTTTATGGATTAGTATAATGTTGGCGTTCTTCCAGCTTTCTGGTGCATTTGAACTCGTGAGACATTTTTATAAAGGTCAACCAGCTTTTGTAGAAGGCTTTCCCCTCCACCTTTGATTAAATCGACTGTTATTCCATATTCTCCAGCAGCTTTTCCCCTTGTCATGTCTTTCAAGGCCCTTCTAACTTCATCGCTAGTTATAGAAGGGGCCTCTGTATCCCGTTCATCACCACTTCGAATGAAAGTAGCTTGGCTGCTCTGGGAACTGTACAGGTCTTTTGTTACTTGGGAGAGCTTACTGGTTGCCCTTGGTGCCTTCCCTCCCACTTCAATTCCTGCTTCTGAGATCAGCCTAGTTACGGTTTCATTCATTACCTCTACGTTGTCGTCATCTTCCTACTCTAAAACTGCATATTTGTTGTAAATGATATATAGAGCTGTATATGCCAAAACCCCAATGCTGTTTCACAATCTACAAAAGCCATATAGAGAGGTTGATTGTACCCCGAAGATTTCTCTATTACCTGGTTGATGACATGGATATGATTCCATCGTAGAATATCCCTTCCTGAAGCCAGCCTGTTCTCTTGGTTGGCTGAAGTCAAGTGTTGCCCTAATTCTGTTTCTAATTACCTTGGTGAATATTTTATACAATACTGAAAGCAAGGTAGTGGGTCTATAATTCTTGAATTATTTAACGTCTCGCTTCTTATAGACGAGGATAATGTTGGCGTTCTTCCAGCTTTCTGGTACACTTGAAGTCGTGAGGCATTGCGTATAAAGAGCCGCAAGCTTTTCAAGTATGAAATCTCGTCTATCCTTGAATAAATAGACTGTTATTCCATCTTCTCCAGCAGCTTTTTCCCTGGTCATGTCTTTCAATGCCCCACTAACTTCATCGCAAGTTATAGGAGGAGCCTCTGTATCCTGTTCATCACTACTTCGAATAAAAGTAGCTTGGCTGCTCTGGGAACTCTGCAGCTCAGTATAGAATTCTTCCGCTGCTTAGACTATGTCATCGAAATTGCTGACCATATTACCCTACTTATCCCAGCCGACGACCGAAAAGGGATAAGCAGGCTAATATCATCAGCAGTTTCAACTCTATAGACTACCGACTATTGACTCTATAGACTCTATAGAGACGGTTTGCAACTCTATAGACGGCCTAATGAGAAAAGGAGGAACCTGGAATCTCCTCAAGCACCTACTAGACGAAACTAACGTGAAATCGAATCAACGCAACACGTTAAGCAAAATCTTGCACGTGGCATAAAATGACTCATCCAAGTCAGAAGTTATTGTACAACTAGTGAATAGGTACATATCCGTAGAGGACACGCAGCAGCCACCTCCTCGATTGGAATACACGAGAACACACCACCCAACTTTAGATGCTGAGTTCACAGTAAGAGAAGTCGGGGCGGTTTTACACCATCTTAATGGGAAATCTGCCCCCGATCCCGATAGGATAGAAAATAAGATGCTCCGCAATTTGGATGATGACTCAATAGAGTATTAGACACAGCTAATTAATGAGATGTGGAAGAGCGGTGACCTTCCTGGCGAATGGAAGGCCGCTAAGTTCGCTAACACCATTTTAATTCAAAAACAGGGCTAGCCTCTTTGCCTCGAGAATCTACGACCGATCTCACTCACATCATGCGTGGGAAAGGTTGCTGAACATGTAATACTGAATCGTTTATCTCGGTACCTGGAAGAGGACGAGGTTTACCCTTACACGATGATCGGCTTCAGACCTGGTCTATCCACGCAAGATGCCAAGCTCCAACTCAAGAACCAAATAATCAGCCACAAGACTAGGGACACGAGAACGATACTGGGACTAGACATGGAGAAAGCCTTTCATAATGTCCTCCATACGTATCAAAACCATCTCAAACCTAGCTCTGGGCAGTCACTTTCATCAATACGTGGAAGCCTTTTTCAGTGGAAGGATGGCTACGCTCAAGGCTGGGGAGCAAACATCATATACAATGAAGCTAGGCAACCGAGGCACACCCCAAGGAGCAGTCATCTCGCCCACTCTCTTTAATATCTCCATGATAGGTCTCGCTACAAGACTGGAAGGCTTCGAAGGCATAGAATACACCATTTACGTGGATGACGTCACGAACTGGTGTACTGGAGGCAGCGACGGAGAAATAGAACAAAGATTACAAGAAACCGTAAACGTCACTGAGGAGTACCTCATCCCAATGGGACTCCGATGCTCATCCAACAAATCGTAACTACTACTATACATACTTACGAGAAGAGGCCGCAAACCCAAGGCATGGATTCCTCCTGGGGAGAACGAAATAACGCTCTATACCAGGAGCGGAAGCGTCATCCCAAGGGTGGACTCCATCCGGGTCCTGGGCTTGGTGATAGAAGCCAGCGGGCCCAAGAATCAAACGATTCTACGTATCGCTAAGAAAGTGGAGAACGCAAGTAGGCTTATCAAAAGAGTAACTAACTGCCCACATGGGACAATGTCGTTAGACTGCTTCACGCCTTTGAGCTAAGTCACTTCGCCTACGTAGCATCCATGCACGAATGGCAGAGATCCGAAAGAGACAAACTCAATGCATTGTTAAGGAAGCTACTCGTAATCAAGGTAGCAGTTGGGCTACCTATGTACACGGAAACCGAAAGACTCATGCAACTAGGTATGCACAATACACTGGAGGAAATAGCCGAGGCACAAGAAAGAGCCCAGTTCTTTAGACTCTCTACCACGCGATTAGGAAGACAGATCCTCAAACGAATTGGAATACCAATTACAACAATAGATAATAATCATAGAGAAATTCCCAAACATCTGCGGAAGAACATCACAGTCATGCCTGTTCCAAAGAATGTTCACCCAATTCACAACGTGGGCAGAAGGCAAGCCAGAGCCACAGCCCTGCTAGTGAATTAAGCTCAAAATCTGGCTGAAGAATGCTCGTTCGTCGACGCGGCTTTCATGCCCAATAGACGAGCCCTCACAGCAGTTCTTCTGAACGGCAAAGGTGAAGTCGTAAACTCGGCTCCACGTACACCACGCAACCACACATTGCAGAACAAGTAGCCATCGCATTGGCACTTTTAGACCAAAAGACATCCAGGATCCACAGTGATTCTAGGGCAGCTGTCCGAGCAATTGCCAAAGGAGTCATCTCTAGACAGGCCCTGGTAATTCTCGACGGTAAGGTCGTCAAACCCCACACGATCATCTGGTTTCCGGCTCATATGGGAGAAATCAACGGTGCTACTGTGAACCTCAACGAATCTGCTCACAATGCTGCACGAGGACTTGCCAACCATGCAGCCACAAGGCAAGAACATGCTGAGGTTCCTGATTGCAAGGACCACCTCCTCACGTACAACGAGCTAACCAAGTACTTCTTCCTACAACGCAGGGTCTTCCCCCCTCCGCACAGTAAACTAAATAGAGCTCAGGCCATTACGCTAAGGCTCTTACAAACGAGAGCTTATCCGAACCCTTTATTAATCAACAATATCTATCCGGAGATCTCTACTCATACAACATGCGATAAATGTAACGACACAATATATCTAAGTCATATGCTCTGGCGTTGCTCTGCGTTACGCAGCGACAAGGACAACACTGAAGAGCGGTGGGACGCAGCTCTACGCAGTTTCACCTTAGATGAACAGCTATAGGCAGTCCAACGGGCCCGCGAAGCGGCCAATAGGCTTGGCCTTTCGCTCCCAATGCGGGAGCGGCCCGCTTCGAGCTAGGAAACTAGCGCGACCCAATGGACCAAAATAAAGTTTTTCCATCCATCCATCCATCAATTACCCTCTTTATCTTTCAGTGCATACATTTTACCTTGTCCTATGCGTAGTTTTCTTCTCACTGATTTCATGCTGCGTCCATATTTTACTGCTTCCTCAATCTTTACTACGTTATAATTTTGGATATCCCTTACTTTTTCTTGTTGATAAGTTTCGACAGTTGAGCGAATTCTATGTGATCTCTCGAGTTTGACACTGTCATGTCTTCCCGTTTCTTTATTAGGCCCTTGTTACTTGGGAGAGCCTACCTACTGGCTGCCTTGGTGCTTTACTTCCCACTTAAATTGCTGTTTCTGAAATAATCCTAGTTACGGTTTCTTTATTACCTCTATGTTGTCTTTATCTTCCTGTTCTAAAGCTGCATATTTGTTTGCGAGCACCAGCCTGAATTGGTCTGTTTTTACCCTTACTGCGTCTAGGTTGGCCTGTTTCTTAATGACTAACTTTATTCTTTCTCTCTTCAAATTGAGAGAAATCCTACACCTCACTTGCCTATGGTCACAGCACTTTACCCTACCTAACACTTCTACAACCTGTACTATGCTGGGATCGGCAGAGAGCAGGAAATCTATTTCGTTCCTTGTTCCACCATTAGTTCTCTTCCAGATCCACTCCTGTTGCTGTTCTTCCTGAAGAAGGTATTCATTATTCGCAGCCTATACCTTTCCGCGAATTATAACAACATCTCTCCTCTATAGTGTTTCTAGAATCGATGCCGTACTTGATAATTGCCTGCTCACCTGCCTGCTTTTCCCCCACTTTTGTATTGAAGTCGCCCATGACCACTGTATACTGAGTTTGCACCTTTGTCATCGATAATTCAACATCTTCATAAAATTGTTGTACTTCTTCATCATCGTGACTGAAAGTTGGGGCGTACGCTTGTGCTACCTTCATTTTTTACCTCCTATTCAGCTTTATTTCGACGACTGCTACCCTCTCATTAAGGCTGTAGAATTCATCAATGTTGCCCGCTATGTCCTTATGGACTGGAAATCTAATCGCGAATTCTCTCTTATCTCGAAGACGTGGCCGTTAGTCAGCACTGTATAAGCCTCACTACTTCTTCTCACCTCACTAAGGCCAATAATATCCCAGACAATACCTGATAATTCTTCAAATAGCCCTACTAAGCTAGCCTCACACGATAGGGTGCGCGTGTTGAATGTGGCCAGGTTCAGTTTCCATTGGCGGCCTGCCCGGACCCAGAGATTCTTAGCACCCTCTGCCGCGTTGCAAGTCTGACCACCGCCTTGGTCAGGTGCTTCGCAGCCGCTGGGGACTGAGGGCCATGGGTAAATTGTAGGAGTCGTAATAACCAGCAATGTCCATGTACTATGAAGTTTGTGCTTAAGCGTTTAGAACACAGACAACGAGGCATGTTGCGGTATTTAGAACTGATTCTGAGTCAATCACTCACTCAGCCTTCGGTAAAGCTTTTGTGACAAAATCTGACGCGTAGGCGACGCGAACCTGCCATTAAAGACTACAATGGGACGGCGACTATCTTGAAACTATGGCCCGACAGCCCTAGGAAAAAAAATTATGTGGATCCCTCGCACTTTCGGAATCGATGAAAGCGAAACTTTCTGTGTTGTTTGCTTTGATTGACGATAACTAGCGGTGATGACGACGTCGAATGTCTAATTTCTTCAGTGTTTTGTACAATATGAGAGGGTTGTGTTGATGTGTGACGTTACCTTGCGTATACAGCTGCTGTTTGTCTGCACAATACACAGAACATATTGCGAGACGTGTTTGCTTGAGGCCATATTGTGCGTCATTTTTCATTACATCCGAGAACATTATCATTGTCTCACACGGCACATTGAATCGTGGCACAAGTAATAAATCTGTAATTGATATTACCATCATCAGCGTATATCTATGTCAACTGCAGAACTGCGATCTCCAATTACCCCTGCCTTGCGCTAGCTGATTCCAACTTGCGCCTCCAAATTTCCTAACTTCATCACCCCACCTTGTTTTCTGCCGTCCTCGAGTGCGGTTCCCTTCTCTTGGTATCCATTCTGTAACTCTAGTGGTCCACCGTTTTCTCATCCTACACATTACATGGCCTGCCCAGCTCCGTTTTTTTATCTTTTATTGTAAATTAGAATATCAGCTATCCCAGTTTACTCGCTGATCCACGCCGCTCTCTTCCGGTCTCTTAACATTAGGCCTAACATTTTTCGTTCCATCGCTTTTTGTGCGGTCTTTCACTTCTTCTCTAGCTTCTTTGTTGACTTTCAAATTTCTGCGCCATGTGTTAGCACCGGTAGGATGCAGCTATTGTACACTTTTCTTTTCAACAACAGTGGTAAGCTTGCAGCCAGGATTTGGCAATGCCTGTGATATGCACTCCAAACCAATTATTATCTTCTGTAAATTTCCTTCCAATGATCAGGGTCACCTTTGAGTAATTGACCTAGAAAAATATACTCCTTTACCGACTATAGAGCCTGACTCGCGATCCTGAATTCTTGTTTCCTTGCCAGGCTATTGAACATTATATTTGACTTCTGCATATTAATATTCAACCCCACTCTTACCCTTTCTTGATTAAGGTGCTCAATCATGTGTTGTAATTCGTCCCCATTGTTGCTGAAAAGGACAATGTGATCTGCAAAGCAGAGGTTGCCTAGATATTCGCCGTTGACCCTCACTCCTAAGCCTTCCCAGTCTAAGACCTTGAATGCTTCTTCTAAGCATGCAGTGAATAGCATTGGAGAGATAGTGTCTCCTTGCCTGATTCCTTTCTTCAAAGCTAACTTTCTAAGTTTCGTTTTAATTTTTTTTTCATTTTGTTACCTTAAAGACCCCATTGAATGGGTATTACATAAGGGGTGGCTACATACATCAAAAAATTGGCAGCCATATTTTATTACAATGCAAGGCAATTTGTTACGGTGATGTCGACGGCGAATGTTTAATTTCTTCAGTGTTTTGTACAATATAGGAGGGTTGCGTTGATGTGTGACCTTACTTTGCGTATACAGCTGCTGCTTGCTTGCACAATACACAGAACACATTGCGAGACGTGTTTGCTTGATTCCATATTGTGTGTCATTGTTCAACACATCCGGGAACATTATCATTGTCTCACACGGCACATTGAATCGTTTATTGTGGAGAACGAAGGTAGCGGTGGAATCTTTGTAGATATTTATCAAGATATTCACGTATTGCTCTTGTTCCCCTTGATTACGGAATGTCTCTAGACTGCTGGTATCTCTACTAAATGAAATGCCTTTTCATATTCTATGAAAGCCATATAGATAGGTTGATTGTACTCCGCAGATTTCTCGATCACCTGACAGAGGACATGAATGTGATCCATCGTAGAATATCCCTTCCTGAATCCAGCCTGTTCACTTGGTTGGCTGAAGTAAACTGATGCCCTTATTCGATTGGCAATTATCTTGGTGAATATTTTATACAATACTGAAATAAAGCTATGGGTTCTATAATTATTCAATTCTTTAACGTTTCCCTTTTTACGGATTAGTATAATGTTAGCGTTCTTCCAGCTTTCTGGTGCATTAGAACTCGTGAGGCATTTATTATAAAGGTCCGCCAGCTTTCGTAGCAAAATTTCCCATCCATCTTTGATTAAATCGACTGTTATTCCATCTTCTCCAGCAGCTTTTCCCCTTGGCATGTGCCTTGTAACTTCATCGCTAGTTATAGAAGGCGCCTCTGTATCCTGTTCATCACTACTTCGAATGAAAGTAGGTTGGCTGCTCTGGGAACTGTACAGGTCTTTTGTTACTTTAAATAGCTTCCTGGTTGCCCTTGGTGCCTTACCTCCCACTTCAATTCCTGCTTCTGAGATCAGCCTAGTTACGGTTTCATTACATCTACGTTGTTGTCACCTTCCTGTTCCAAAACTGCATATTTGTTGTAAATAATATAGGGAGCTGTATATGCCAAAACTCCAGGCACGCCGTGGTGGAGGACTATGGAATCCCTTCGGCACCCTGGCGTTCATTGACGTTTCCCTAAATCGAAGTACCTGAGCATTTTTCATATCGTCCCCGCAGAAATACGGCTGCCGTGGTCGGAAAGGAATCCGCGGCGTCGAGTCAACGCCATAGCCTCAAAGGTACCGTGGTGGGCACAGCAGTGTTGATCTGACTTGAGGCCGGGCCACAGACGCTACGGTGCTTGAATGCGGATTTTTGTTTGTACATCGGGGCGTCAGTTGTCCGCTTCACAAATTTCCACGGTGTTTATTTTTCAGAAAAAGCAGAAACGTATCGCACCGCACTTGAACTGAAATTTATCCAATTTGTCGACAACCACTGTGGTGTCTAGTAGAAGCGTTTGCTTGCCTTCTCTCTCGCCCTCCCCCATGTATGGAAGCTTCGAGCGAAGAGCAGCAAGGCTGGTTTGGGGCCTGCGTCGTTTCTACCCATTTTTGTCTACACCGTCCCTGCCTCCTTTCTACCACCCTATCTACACCTTATCTCGCTCTGGACTAATACACATTAGGATAAATGTAATCGCTGCAGCTCCTTTAGTGCTTTTGATGGGGTCGAGGACCATTACAACAGAAAAGAGGGAGCTCTAGAGGTCATGGTGGCACCACGATGCATAGGTCCAAACAAGTTTTTCGCGTCGCCTTTCCACTCCACCGTGCTCATTCCATGTATATACATGCTCTCAACCACGTCCCGACGCTGCTTGCAATGCGACAGCAACAGCACCAGCAGTGGAAAGGTCGAAGAGGCAGGGAAAACTTCGCTTTAAAATATGTGCTACCTGAATACCAAGGAAACCTGTGAGGCACCTATAAACAAATTTTCCACTTTGATTACTTGGGTGCCAGCACCACTGTAGCCAACCAGCCGAGGCTTGCATTCTAATTGCTGACACTTAGTGCAACACTCATGCAACGAATCATCCTATAGGTAGCCCCATGTGCATTGCCTCGATACTTTGAGGATGTCGCCTTTTAAACAACCAACGCTACCTACACATCTTCAGTCAAACCAATAGATGCCTTGAAGCACCTAATTTTTAATAAATGAGTTATTTCTGTGCCTTTGTTTACTTCTTTTAGCGCATCCTCTCGGTCAACTTGGTGTCGAATAAGGTAGGCACGCCCTGGAGACAGTGGAATTTTAAACTGCCCGGACCTAGATGAAGCGGCGATGAAAAGTGGGAAGGTCTCTTATACGGCTTAAGCTGCAGTGACTGTATCATGTGGGTCATGTGGTGGTTGTTTGAATGCATTGCTAATATGTGCCAGCCAAGTAGGCTAGGCGGCAAAACACGTAAGGATTGAGCAGTTCTAAGGCATTTAATTATAAGGCGAAAGCCTACCTTCAACATCTGTAGTAGGCCAGAGCAAACTAACGCTCAAGCTGACCTCTCTGCCTTTCTTAAAATAAACCTCTCAAGTAAACCGTGTCCTCCACGCGAAATTGTACAAAAATGGCCGACGGCGCAAAAAGTAGAGACGATGCCGGGTAGGTGTAGTCACTACACCAACCTGGCTCGTGTCTCCCCTATATGCAAACGCTCACGCAGCAGTTTTGATGGTGTGCGGGCCGCCGTCGACATCGTCTTCTATGAGTAAGCAAAGTAAAAATACGTCAAGAAATGCTCAGACTGACGTCATATTTCTCAATGACCCACTACACCAACCCGGCATTGTGTCTCAGCTATATGCAAACGCTCACGCAACAATTCTGATGGTGTGCGGGAAATATCGTCATCGTCTTCTATGAGTACGCGAATTAATATTAGTAAGGGGCATGACAAGGTTGTTGTTTACACGGCTATATTCATATTGTTGCCCTTAAGGGGCTGCGATGAATTGGTTTGGGAAGTGGCGGAGGTGAAAATAAAAGGGAGACTGTGGTGATAGGGGAGACTTAATTATCTACATCATCGGGTCTGACGCTGTCGCTGGTACGCCCGAGATGAAGAAGCCTGGTCCTAGGGAATGACTAGGTGAATTAGACTAAGCGAATTACGGGGGTCAGTCTAATGCATCGGCACTTAATTGGGCTTTCGCCTTCAAGTCGTCTTAGGGATGACATAAGAGACCCTGTGAAGTTTTTGCTTCACGAAAGCTTCGCTTCACATCAATTTAAAATGCGCGTTTGATCTGCGTAATATTTTTATTCAGCCTCACATACGAAATGAAACGCAGGCGGCGTAAATTGGGAACTGGCCACTGCGGCAACTGAAATGATCGGTGTAGCATCAGTGTATACTGAGCAGGTTCGAAAAGCGAAATTTTCGAATCAAATAGAAGTCAATTCAAGATAAAAGATCTTATAATATAGAATTCGTTACCGAATACTCACTAATTTCAAATAGAATTGCGTATAAGTGCTTCTTGCAATATCTCCTAAAAAGGATGATTTACATTTTTATACACGTAAAGCCGTTTTTATCTAGGCGTCCGGTCAACTGAGTAGCTTGTAATGGGAACAACCGGAAATGTGATCATGGCTCTATTGCAATGATGATCAAAAAGCTATGAGACTGTGTGTGACGAGTGGCACAGCGTGCTGCGTTCTGCAAAGTAGTTACGACTACCACTACTGCAACGCACTAGTGGATATGGCTCAAAAGGCGGGGGGATGTAGTGAACAAACAATCGTTATGTATAAATAGAGATGACTAATTAGTGGGATATCTGAAGGCAACATATCGGCATAAGCCATTCTTGTTTTGCTGACCCCACCCCTGACGTAACACCCCCAGGGGTCTTTAAGGAAATAAAATAAAATGAAAATTAAATCTATGAATACTCGATATTTTCTCAAGTTTATTTCTCAAATGGAACGCGAATTGAATAGCAGAAGTTTTTCGACTAATATTCGAAATTCGGAGTATTCGCGCACACTTGAAAATAAAATGGCTTATCACAACATCGATAAGGGCTCACACCATTACACTTCCTGCACACTTACGGTAAATCTATTTGCATTCTAAATTGTGGTTCGAACGTATTTTAATATCTACTAGCTATTTGACTTCTGTCACTAAACCAAATGGACATGTTCAATGTTATTTGTGCATTAGGCCAGTTCTTGCACTCGTGTGGAGTTGTGGCGAGTCTTGTGATTTTAGCAAGTGGCCACATTTACCGGATTATTACACCTATGTATTCATCACTTCACACACGAGGCGCCTACGTTAGAACAAATTTATTTATTTTATTTATTTATTTTATTTTCAATACTGCCACTCTCAGTTGAGAGCATAGCAGGTGGGCATTACAAAGAGACAGTCATGTTAAAAAAATGATATTTTGTAAACATGCGCTCTTGTACAAGGCATTTAAAGCAAAAGTCACGCACAAATTCAAATTAACATTTCAAAAACATGCATGCTGCGCACACGAAATGAAGTACAACCACGAGGAAGGATTACAACCAGTTTGCCAAGCAAAGAGAATCAACGCCTTGTCGATCATGCGCAATGTGGAAACATTAACTAATACTGAAAAAAAAACGCGAAGCACAACCAGGCACAGGATTGCAATCTGTTAAAAAAAAGGGAATGGAATAAAGGAGCAAGCAAGCGGTAGTATAACAACGAAGTTATGTGCAACAGCATAAGCAATCCCTTTCACCAAGAAAACCGGTACACATTTCATAGGCCATCACCAGCAAACATTAGGAAAGGAAATACATGGCATAAGTGCAGGAATCTAAGAAGACGGAACTAGCGTTCAAATGAGAGAGTGTGCGTGGCAATGGGGGTGGTACTAGAGGTTAGATGTATGTTCTAACTTTGCACTGAAAGCGGACACTGTTTCGGCGTCCGTGATATCCTGATGTAACCGATTCCATTCACGTATCGTAAGTGGGAAAAACGATTGCCCAAACGAGTCGTTGTTGAAAGAATATTCAATTAATGTGTATTTATGCTTATGACGAGTCGGGCGCGACTGTGAAAACGCGACGTACTTAGACACATCTATCTTATAGCTATGATGCAGCAGTTGGTACAGAAACTTGAGACGTGCCTGCTTTGCTCTTGTGGATAGAGTCCTAATGCCAGAAGAAGTCAGAAGGTTAGTGGGAGAGTCCGTGCGTTTATACTTGTTATACACAAATCTTATGGCTTTGCGCTGTACCGACTCCAATTTTGTTATACTAGTTAGGGAATGAGGGAACCAAACTGTATTAGCATATTCTAACACTGGTCTTACGAATGTAGTGTATGCTAGAAGCTTTGAGGACGCGGGTGCCATTCTTAAACATCTTTTTACATAGAATAGCTTGCGTAGTGCGGCTGCCGTGATGTTGGCAACGTGTGTGTCCCATCTGAGGTCTGACGTCAACGTAACGCCTAAATACTTATGTTGTTGAACATTCGCTAGCGGTTTACCATTAATAGTGTAAGTGAATTGGGACGGGTTCTGTTTACGTGTTACTGCAATGGTTACGGATTTTTTTACATTAATGGACATTTGCCATTTAGCGCACCAGTCTACTAACTTATCAAGGGACGCATTGAGTTTAAGGTGGTCTGTAATGCTGTGAATTTCCTTATAAATAATGCAGTCGTCTGCGAAGAGCTTGATACTACAGTCAATGTTTTCTGTAATATCATTTATAAAGATTAAAAATAATAGTGGTCCCAGGACGGAACCTTGAGGAACTCCAGAAGTTACAGGGACAGTTTCTGATTTAATACCTTCGAAAAGCACGAACTGCGAGCGGTTTGTTAAAAAATCTTTTATCCATGAAAAAATTAATCCCTCTCCGATTACACTTTTTAGTTTTGCGATTAGTTTACTATGACATACGCAATCAAAGGCCTTTGATAAATCAAGTAAAATCATGTCCATTTGGCCGCGGTTGTTGATGTTAAGTGCGAGGTCATGAACTACCTCGGTTAGCTGGGTGATAGTGGACAAACCGCTACGAAATCTGTGCTGATTAGGGGACAAGAAGTTTAGTTTCTCAAGAAAAACGGTTATGTGTTTTAGGATAATGTGTTCGAACAACTTACACGAAGTGCTAGTAAGAGATATCGGACGGTAATTAGCTACTGAAGACTTGTCTCCTGATTTGTGAATGGGTATTATTTTGGCAATTTTCCAGTCGTCTGGTAGCTGAGACAACGTAAGTGATTTACGGAAAATTAGCCCAAGATACTTGCTGCACCATTCCGCATATTTTCTAAGGAACTCGTTTGGAATATCGTCTGGGCCACTGGATTTTTTAGGATCGATGTTTAGCAGTAGGTTGAGTATTCCTGCATCTGTGACTTCAAGACAATCAATGCTTGATGCCTGATTCATCTAATAAAATCTAATAAACATTGTTGCGGATATTATATCGAAAAAGTCCAGTGAAATTACATTGCGTGAGTGCGACGGAAATAATGTGTATTCTTCATTGTACGAAATAACCGTATGTGCATCCCACCGCATGTGCGGTGGGATGCACATACGGTGATAGATGTGCAGTCAAATGCCTCTACAACAAACGAACGCCTCCATAACAAAATGATCTGTATACAGAAGGATGACTTAGGTCCTGGCCGAATTCCTTTCATACTTCTGTTACACGCTTCGAAAAATCAAGAGAACCTCAAGAAATTTGCATGTAAACGAACTAATTTAGTCGTCCCAGATGGCTGAATTGTTGTTTTACGACCAACGCTATGTCGCGTTGTCACCGTTGAATTGCACTCGGCACCATAACGCCAACGGCAGCGCCAACGAAGGCATTCTAGAGCATGCCGATAACAGCGACTATTAAGTCCAGCTGCACTGCTCCAGGAATCGCTCAAAATTTACTCGGGCTATTGTAGCACAGCAGCAGGTGTGATGAAGAACGAATACGTCACCGTAGATGAAGCTATGATAATGTAATCCTAACTGACGACTGATGGTGTCTTCGCAGCCATCCAGGGCAAAAGGGACGGGAATGTGAACGAACGCTGCAGTTATAAAGAGCCAGTAAACAAACCAAGAATTTTGGCGGAAAAGAAGGCGATAGCGACAAACGACTACCTGATGCTTGATTAGCTCCCACGATTCGCTGCGGAGCACGAGCTGAACCCCGGCGCAATAAGGTCGGCTGCAGTCACACTTTCCATCTGACGAAGGGTGCACCAAAATATTACCCACTTAATTCACTGTGTCTCTTGAATTCATGCTAAATATCTGGTTTTTCTTATTGAGCACATTTAGATTGCTCTGTTGCGAGTGGATCGGTGCGCGACCTTGACAACGAAGCGCCCTTGATAGCGTAATTTTCAGAGATCACAAGCACTTAGTTATAAAGGCCTTAGATGGCGTCGATATTGAATTCACGGATCAGATTCGGCTACTGAAGACTGCTCTGACTGATATCGTTATCATTTTAGTCATCATCATTTGTCATTATCATTTTATCATAAGGCCAGCTAGACGGTTTTTTATCATTCTATTTATGAATGTTTTCTTTTTCACTGTCCTTACGACGAGGCAATATAAACAAGTCTGAGTGAAATTTATTCGCAGGTGCTTCCTTTCTTTTTCAGGTAATACGTCGAATGTTGTCAGCAACACATTCAGTAGTCCCAAAGGTGATTACACAATGCCTACTTCGTGAACGAATACACGCCTCATAGATAAGTAGTTTCGATGGTGGCAATACGTTATGTCGCTATCGTGGCTCAATATTCAGTCCGCATTACCGTTGAAAGTTATTGTGAAATAGGTGCAGCTCAATGTATGATAGATGTATGTATGTATCTAAATATGTATGTTTCTATATTTGTATCTAAGCGTTTGGCCACCTACCTGGTGTAGTCAATGGTCCAATGGGTAGCACATCCATCGGCTGTGCTGAGCTGACAATGTTAGAAACCAACCAGTGGACCAACTTGGGTCACTGATTACGTGAAAATGTGTGCATAAGTGCAGGTGTTCCACAAACCACTTTCACGCCGACATGGTCACTGTAGATGCGGGACCAGGTAGGCACCGCTGTTCTAATAAGCTGTTTGTCGCCGACTTGGAGTATTGGGTATCTGCTATTCTTATTTGCGGGTCTCACATGAAACCCTTTCACGCCAACTTTGGTCAGTGGGCGTATGCCCATAGGTGTAGTGCCGCTCTTCAATGGGCTTCGTTGACGCCATCTTGTGTAAATAGGTATGTGCCCCTGGGAATGTGCGGCTCAACAATGGAAAAAAAAAACTTGTGGCAGAAACCATCACACGGTGACTGCCGATAGTAGCGCGTTAGCATTGAATTATTATAGTGACACCGTCGAAACTAATTATGTGTGTGGCCTATGATTACAGCGGGACTCCACTTTTGCGATTTCCTAACAAAACTCGGCGTCATCTGGCACCACTATCGCGAAGCCTGCGAGTGCCGAAATTGATGGCCCGTCTGTGGGTGAAAACGCCGAGAAACGCGTCATGCGAGAACTGTGCTCCTCGTTCGCGCATCTACTTAGGACACGCTGCAACATCTAGTGGCGCTGCCATATAGTGCACGCGTGGCCTTCGAGAAGATAAGCACTTCCCACCGGTGCGTGCGAAAGCTGACAATGGTTCCCTCGCTTGCCGCACACACAGGGGCACATACTCAGTGACCCAAGTTGGCCGGACGTGCATGGAAGAGAGGCAGATAACCAGTACTTTGATGGTGCAGCTCGCTAACCCGTTGGCGTGAAAGGTGTTAGTTGTATAGCTGTACATACCCAATGCACTTATGACGTCGCCAGTAAATGCGTTGGATTGCCGTCCATTAGGAACCTTTGTGGCGTGTGCTCGATTACGCTCAGCATCAGATAATTTTAAGGCATCTTTTAACAGCGGAGCTGTTTAAGCCGACCGCCAGTCCCTGTGTCGCGAATAGAAAATGTCGGCCGATCCTGGCGGTGGTGCAGAAAGGGTCCAATCGCAATTGCACATACCCCTGTGGACTAGCGAAGCTGTGCCTGGCTAAGCATAGCTAAGCATACTTGGGACTACTTTTGCTTAGTCAGTCATCGAAAGCCAATCAATTGCTAATTGATAATCGATCAATAATCAATAAATTCCGGAAAATGCTGGGGAAGACTTGGTAGTGCTTAGCCTAGCCCAAAAACGTGGCGAATACCTTGCAATCGCCAATCGATAGCTAATAAATAATCAATAAATTCGGAAAAATCCTCGGAATGACTTGGTAGTGCTTGTTAGCCTAGCCCAAAAGCCAGGATTAGCTAGGTGCCCATCAGCACCGCTGTCTTTTTAGCATTGCGCCTCCAATATGCTAATATTTTTTTTTTTTTGGGGGGGGGTGTATGGGAGCATATTGCCAGTGGCACATATGTGGTTACCCAACTTGGCGTCAAACACATTCTTGCAATTGGCCTAAACGATGTTGATGAAACACGAGAACAGGCCGGAAGGCACTGACGCAGTGGGCCATGTCGTCATCAAAGAGCTTCTTCAAACAGCTCCAGAAGGCATTGCGGCAACGCGATGGAAAAGTTGAAACAAGCTTCTCGCGTCGCCTTTCCTCTCTACCGTGCTCCTTCCATGTATATACATGCCCTGAAGCACCTCCTCCCGCTGCGTGCAATGTGGCAGCAACAGCAGCAGCAGTGGAAAAGGCGCAGAGGCAAAGAAAGTTTAACTTTGAAACAGGTACTGCCTGAATACCAGAGGAACCTATGGGGCACCTATACACAAATTTCTTTGATTACTTGTATGCCTGCACCACTGTAGCCAACCAGCCGAGGCTTGCGTCCTACATCCGGATGACTGAAAAGTTTCGTGATACGCGCCGCGTCGATCCCACCTGCGTGGCTATGAAGCGGGGAATCTGCTCAAGAAGAAGCTGTCGACTTTTCTACTGAGAAGTACTCAGTCGAATTAGCTGTCGACGATCGAATGAGAAATGTTCAGTGGGGTTATAGATCAGACTTCTTGCGCAAGGATAACGAATGGGCAGATTGAAGCGAGCAGACACACTTCTCACACAGGACCCCGAGCGCAAAGTATCAGTTAAATATATTTCAGACAAACGAGAATATATATGTACATGTGCATGGGTATATGTGCATGCGCACCCTTACCTTGTGCTCGGTTTTCTATATGCGCGTATTCAATTCAGTCTCTCCATTCGTAATTCTTGCACAGATAGTCTAGTATCTTTAACCAACTCACACACTGCAGAGTTTTCCTTGTGTGATAGAGCCAACCGTAAGAAAAGTGCGCCCGCTCTTACAGCCAATGTTTGTTAACAATGTTTCTGCAATACTGAGCGATGTGCAATACTAAGCAAACATTGTTTAGCAATGTTTCTGCCAACTGCAACCAATTTTTGAATTTTTGAACTGCAATCATATTTTGTATTTGCTATTTTTTTCAATACAGGCGTAGAACGCATGTGCTCTATGTTCCGTTGGTATAGATAGCTTCTTCTCTGGAATCTCCCATTCAGCATAACTAATGTGAAGTGCAACCGTTGCTTTTTATAAAAGTTAAAATGATTGTTGAATTGAGTTTATGCTCCTTGAACAAATATACAAGGAAGGAGTAGCCACAAAAAGGTAAAAGGAGTAGCAACAAAAAGGTAAAAGGAGTAGTCACAAAAAGGCGACAACAAAGAATTCATGAGCTTTTCAAGTTTTATAAAATTATTTGCTTATGCCAATCAAAGTACTTTGTGTAATTGGAGCATTTGACGATATGAGCGGAGGTGCTGGGAGGCTGACACTTAGCACAGCACTCACGCAACGAATCCGCCTATAAGTAGCACCATCTGCATTGCCTCAAGACCTGTGCGGGGCCCAGCTTTTCTGTTTACATAAACACGTAGTGAAACAACCAACGCTACTTAAATATCTAGTCCAACAAATATATGACTTGAAGCACGTAATTGTTTTCAATAAATGAAATAATTGAGTGCCTTCGTTTACTTGTTTTAGCACATCCTCTCTGTCAGCTTGTTGTCGAATAAGGTAGGCAGGCCCAACAGACAGCGTAATTTTAAACTGCCCAGACCTAGAAGAAACAGCAATGATAAGTTGGCAGGTACCATAAATGCCGAAAGCTGCGGTGACTGGATCCCGTGGGTGGTGTGGTGGCTCTTTCAAAACCTTGCTGATGTGCCAGCTAGGCACGCTAAGCGGCAAAACGCGCTAAGTAGTGAACAGGTCGGCGAAAGCCGACCTTCAACTTCCTTGAGCGAAAACCGTGACGCCGACGCGAAATTGTACAATTTCAAAAATTTAATTCTCGGATGGAACACTAATTGAATAGCAGAATGTTTTCGTCTAATATTCGAAATTCGAAGAATTCACGCACCACTAAAAATAAAATCGCTTATCTCAACATCAATAAGGGCTCACACCATTACACTCCATGCACATTTACTATAAGTCTATTTGCATTCCAAATTGTCGTTCGAACGTCTTGTAAAATGTACCAGCTTGTTCATTTATGTCACTAAAACGATTGGACACTTCCAATGCTAATTGTGGATTCGGCAGATTTTTGTACTCGTGTGGAGTTGTAGCGTGCACCGTCTTTTGATTTTTGCAAGTAGCCATTTTTACCGTATTATCACACATATGCATTTATCGCTATGCACATGATGAGCCTACGTTAGAACAAATAAGTAATCATTGTTGCAGATATTCTATCAAAAACGTCCTGTAAAATTACATTTGCGTGAGTGCGACTGAAATAACCTGTACTTTTCATCGTACGCAATCACCAGCCTGTGCTGTGGGATGCACGTACGGCGATACTTGTGAGAGATGTCAAATGCGCGTGCAACGAACACGTCTATAACAAAATTATCTGTATACCGAAGGATGACTTAGGTCCAGGTCGAATTCCTTTCATGCTTATTGTACACGCCCCTAAAACGAAGACCACCACAGCAAATTTGCATGTAAAACCAACTAATTTATTCGTCCCCGATGGCTGAATTGTTGTTTTACAACCAACGCAATGTCGCGTTGTCACTACTGAATTGCACTCGGCCCCATAACACAAACGGCAGCGCCAACGACGGCATTCTAGAGCGTGCCAATAACAGCGACTGTGAAGTCCAGTTGCACTGCCTCAGGATTCGCTCAAATTGTTCTCAGACTGTTGTAGCACAGCAGCGGGTGTTTAATAATGACGAATACGTCACCGTAAATGAATATGTAATCGTTACTAACGACTGATGGTGTCTTCAAAGCCATGCAGGGCAAAAGGCACGGGAATGTGAACGAAGGCTACAGTTATAAAGAGCTACTAAACAGACCACGAATTTTGACGGCAAGGAAGGCTAAACGGCTGTTTATCATGTTATTTATCAATGTTTGCTTTGTCACTGTCCTTACAACGATGCAGTATAAACAAATCTGAGTGAAATTTATTCGCAAATGCTTCCTTTCTTTTTCAGGTAATATGTCGAATGTAATCAGCAACACATTCAGCAGTCCCAATGGTGATTATACAATTCCTGCAACGTGAACATTCGAATGAACGCCTCATAGATAAGTAGTTTCGATGGTGGCAGTACGTTCTGTCGCTATAATGATTCAATATTCAGTCCGCACTACCGTTGACAGTTATCGTGAGATAGCTGTAGCTCAATTTTCCTGTATCCGGGGGCTATGTATTGTCACGTGCCTTTTGAAAGAACGGGCGACGAGACGTTTATTGACGGTAGCGGCTCCTGAAAAGCACGGCGCTGGGGGCTGGCTATCGAGCGGGCGGAGGAGCACGTGCACTTCTTTCTTCTTGTCCGTGTCTGCCTCACAGCACTGTACACACTACTGCTGGCGGCATTTCCCCCCTTCCTCGGAAAGGGTATCGGCTCGATGCTCAAGAAGCATGGTCAAGGCAGGTGCTCGTGCAAAGGACACAATGACAGCTACAGGAAAAACAAAAGCACAGTAGCGGGGAGGCGCGACGGGCACAGTCTCAAGAAACAAAGAGGTTGCAAACAGTAGCGTAAGTAGAAAGATGGATAAAAAATAATAATGACGAACGCGCAACATATGGTTTCATGCGCACAACGTGAACTATGTCAGGGCGAGTTTGTTGTCTACGCCGTGTTTGCGCCGCACTGTCTAGAAGGACTTCGTAGTTCACGTCACTAATGCGGTGCAGCACTTCGTATGGGCCAAAATACCGGATAATCAACTTTTCACAAAGGCCACGGCGGCGAACAGGGGTCCACACCCACACTTGGTCTCCGGAACTGTAGCGCCCTTGCCGGTGACGGATGTTATAGCGCCGTGCATCTAAGTGTTGCTGCTCACCGATGTGCGGCCGCGCGAGCTGGCGGGCTTCCTCAGCGCGCTCAATCGCTTCGGCGTCAGTCGTTAGGTGCTCGGCGACGTGACGCGGAAGCATAGCGTCCAGCATCGTCTGCACTTCGCGGCCGTAAACGCGGCGAAATGGCGTGAACTGCGTCGTCTCTTGTACAGCGGTATTATACGCGAAGGTCACGTAAGGCAAGATGGGATCCCACGTTATGTGCTGGACGTCGATGTACATAGAGATCATGTCTGTGATGGTCTTGTTTAATCGCTCCGTAAGTCCATTGGACTGGGGATGGTAAGCAGTCGTCTTTTGATGCCCGGTGTTGCTGAATTGAAAACTTTCGTCCATGAGCTGTGCCGTGAACACCGTTCCTCTGTCTGTTATAACAGTGGATGCGGCACCATGACGCAATACAATGTGACACATGAAGAACTGCGCTACCTCAAAAGCCGTGACTCGTGGGAGCGCCTCTGTCTCGGCTTAGCGGGTTAAATAGTCAGTGGCGACCATCACCCACTTGTTGCCGTCGCTTTTCAGAGGAAGAGGCCCAAGAATATCCAAGCCGACTTCGTCGAATGGCTTATGAGGTGGTTCGATCGGTTGCAATAACCCGGCAGGCTTTAGGGGTGGGGTTTTTCGTCGCTGACATTCACGGCAGCCTTTAACATACTGTTAGACGCTTTCCGCAGACCTGGGCCAGCTAGTCAGTCATAAAACTTTATTCTCGGTACTGGGAGTGATGGGTTCTGCGACCCCACCAGATGGCCCTCAGTCAGTGCTGAAGGCGACCTCTTGGGCTCGCGCTGTGACCCGGACTTGTACTTCCGGATCAGAGCTGGCCAGCAGGGTCTCCCACTTTTGCGAGCCTACAAGCTTCTGGAGTTCTTCGGATGGGGGGTCTGCGGGGCAGTTCCAAACGATGTGTTCCATTGTGGCTCTCTGCCCACATTTCGAGCAATCGGGTTTGAATTCGTCTGGGTTGATGTGGTGCATTCGGACCGGGTTTGGAAGAGTATTGGTTTGGAGTTGTCTCCATTTATACATCTCGCGCACTCTAGCAAGCGTTCGTGAGGAGCCCAGGTGGCCAGATGTAGGCTCGTCGTGGCAAGCCAAAAGACTATCGACCCGCAAGTCTTTGGGAACTACTAGAAGGTAGGCTCGGTCATTTGGGCGGGCGTTCTTCTTGTACAGCACATTGTCGCGTAGACAGAAGGATGTCAAGACGCGACGCAGATGGCCTGGTATGGATGTTTGACGGCCCTCTAAGTGGTCGATGAGAGGTCGAATTTCAGCGTCGTCACGCTGCCATTTGACCAAGTCCGACGTAGTTAGGACGCCCAGGAAGCCGTCGTCGTCCTCTGACTGTCGACTGACAGATTCGGTGGGAGCACGCGACAACGTGTCGGCGTCTTCGCGCTCGTGTCCAGACTTATAAACTATAGTGACGTCAAATTACCATAGCCGCAAGCTCCACCGTGCCAGTCGGCCTGAAGGATCGCGTATGTTCGCCAACGAACATAGAGCATGGTGGTCTGTCACCACTTTGAAGGGACGGCCGCAGAGATAAGGGCGAAACTTCGTGATCACCCAGACGACCGCGAGACAGTCTTTTTCCGTTGTAGAGTAGTTCGCCTCGGCACGGGACAGCGAGCGGCTAGCATAAGCTGTTACTCTTTCAAGGCCGTCTTGACGTTGGACGAGTACTGTGCCAAGGCCGATGTTACTGGAGTCAGTATGCACCTCGGTGTCAGCCTCTTCGTCAAAATGAGCCAGGACGGGTGCTGACTTCATGCGTTGTCGTAGTTCAGTGAAGGCCGCCTGTTGCTCATGCGTCCAGGCAAATGGCGTGTCATCCCTGGTAAGGCGAGTCAAGGGCTCCGCAATGTTCGAGAAGTTGTCGATGAAGCGGCGATAATACGCACACAAGCCCAGGAAGCGTCGGACGGCCTTCGTGTCGGCAGGAGAAGGAAAAGCTGCTACAGCGGCAAGTTTGTCGGGATCGGGTCGAACTCTTTTGGTGCTGACGACGTGTGCGAGAAACTGGAGCTCTTCATAACCGAAGTGGCACTTTTCTGGTTTAAGCGTGAGATCAGCCGATCGGAGCGCTTCTGGCACATGCCGCAGGCGATGGAGATGTTGTTCAAATGTTTCAGAAAAGACAACTACGTCGTCAAGATACACAAGGCAAGTCTGCCACTTCAATCCAGCGAGGACAGTATCCATCATTCGCTGGAAAGTTGCTGGGGCTGAACACAAACCGAAAGGAAGCACTCGAAATTCGCAAAAGCCGACGGGTGTCACAAAGGCAGTTTTCTCACGGTGTCGTTCATCTACCTCGATCTGCCAGTATCCACTTTTCAAATCGAGTGACGAAAAGTACTGGGCACGCCGCAACCTATCTAACGAGTCGTCGATACGTGGCAGTGGGTACACGTCCTTTTTAGTTACGTTGTTGAGCTTCCGGTAGTCGACGCAAAAGCGTAGCGTTCCGTCCTTCTTTTTGACAAGAGCGACCGCAAACGACCATGAGCTGTTGGAAGGTTCGATCACGCCGTCTTCAAGCATATCTTCTACTTGCGTACGAATCGCTTCACGTTGCTTTGCCGACACGCGGTAGGGCTGCTGGCGTATCGGGCGTGCGTCGTCGCATGTGATGATCCTGTGCCTTGTAACTGAAGTCTGGCGTATCTTAGAGGAGCTTGCGAAGCATGCCCTGAATTGAAGCAAGAGCTCGTGCAGTGCCGCCTGTTTGTCTTGAGATAACTCTGAAGTAATGTCGACGTTGCCCAGTGACTCGTCAGCCATCCTCACTGGTTCAGGCATAAAGCATTCAGCAACTTGTTCTATTTCTTCGGCAAACGCTATTGAAGCACCGCGGAACAGGTGTCGATGCTCGTTACTGAAGTTGGTGACAAGCTACTGAGAACAGCCATCACTAAACTGTAGCACACTTCTAGAAAGCACAAACACCTTGCATCAGTAGATGCGATAAGTTACTTACAGCAACCACTTCACCTTCGCACATTTCACTGCACATCACTTCGACTAGGACACTGGTTCGCGGAGGAAGCGTAACACTTTCGGTGGAGACACAAAGGGCGTCGTATCGTCGCCTGTGGTCGTACCCTTCGAGTTCTCGGTCTGCTGAGAAGGTGACTACACCTCCCCGTAGGTCAATAACAGCGCCGTATTCTTGCAGAAAAACAACCCCGAGAATGACGTCACCGGAGCATGTGCGTAGGGCAAGGCAGCTCGCCACGAATGTCCATCCTCGAATCCGAACTCTTGTCGTGCAGGTTCACAGTGGAGTAACGACGTGACCTTCAGCCGTACGATCCTGCGAGCCATGCCAAGGGGTAATTACTTTCTTCAGAAACGTCGCCAGCTTCCCGCTTAAGATAGAATCGTCCGCATCGGTATCTACCAAAGCGCTAACCGCGTAACCATCGATCGCCACCGGTATATCGAGCGAAAGCCGGTCATTCCGTTCATCTGCAGTTGACGTCGGATCGGTGTCCTCACTCGTTCGCGTCGATCGGAGGCCTTCAGCGTGTCGACTGCCAGTGGCCTAGACCCAAAGGTCGCTGTGGTTAGTTTTCCCGGCGGGGACTTGGCGATCGTGTGCCGGAATATCGCTGGGGCGGTGGTGAAAATCGTCGTGGTGACTGTCGCCCGGTAGACGGTGGCATGCGCTGTTGCATGCGCAAGTCGGGGTGGCGATGAGTAGGTTGAAAAGCCCCGCAACCCGAGACGTCGGTATGGGCACTGGCGGTATAAATGATCTGCCTCACCGCAGTGGAAGCACAGAGGCCGGCGGTCCGGTGTGCGCCAAACATCCGACTTCCGAGGGGTCATGCGTCGATCGTCGGCGTAATATACCGGTTGCTCCTGCGGAAGCACAGCAGGAGGAGCGGCGGAGGGAAACGCTGGAGGCACACGTCGTCCTGCTATGTATTGTACCGGTTGGGCAGATGAAAGTGTAACCGGATGAGCCGTGCGAACTAACAGCGGGGGTGGTGCAGGGAGTCTCAGGGCTTCCGCGTAGGTCGCACGGCGGTGTTCAGTAGGTGCAGGCGTGGTGTAAGCAAGAGGACAGGTGGACCGGAGCGCTTGGTGAACTTCATCTTTTACGACACTCTCAATAGAGCTCACCGCCGCTTGTGACGTGCCGAAAGCCTTCTGTATTTCTTCGCGCACGACAGTGCGGATGAGTTCGCGGAGGTGGTCATCGTTGCTTCTGGTGGCCGTGAAAATATCGGTGGAGGATGTCACGTTCACTGGCCGCTCGTAGAAATTCGATCGTTGCTGAAGCATCTTCTCCATACTTACAGCCGCAGATTAAAATTCGGCGACAGTCTTCGGAGGGCTCCCCACAAGACCAGCGAAGAGCTGCTCCTTCACTCCTCGCATCAGGTGACGCAACTTCTTGTCCTCCGTCATTCCCGAGCCTGCTCGTCTGAAGAGGCGCGTCATATATTCGACGAACGCAGTAATACTTTCGTTTCGGAAGCTGAACGTGGACTTGCATTGCTCATTCGGCTCATTCGCGGCGATCAGCACTGGCGTAGGTGTCTAGTAACTGACGGCGGAACTCACGCCACGACGTCAGTTGCTGCTCACGGTCTTGGAACCATGTGAGCGCGCCGTCTTCCAGGCAAAAGTAGACACTTCTAAGTATAGTTGCGTCGTCCCATTCGTTGTATTCGGCCACGCGCTCAAAGTCGGCCATCCAGTCTTCGACGTCTTCGAAGACCTTGCCACAGAACGACTTTGGAACCCGTGGATTCTGAAGTGTGTAGCGGTTAGTCATTGCGGCGCTTTCCATACCGGTTGCGGTGGTCTGAAGTGCTTCGGGGTCTTCAGGAGGCAGTCCACGGATCCTGCGGCTGGCCCGATGGACCAGTGTATCGATTGGCAGTGGGGTAGTGGTTCCACTGCCAGAAGGGGTCTGCGACATGGGTGGGGAATACCCCGCACCTCCACCACTTTGTCACGTGCCTTTTGAGAGAACGGGTGACACGACATTTATTGAGGGTAGCGGCTCCTGAAAAGCACGGCGCTGGGGGCTGGCTATCGAGCGGGCGGAGGAGCACGCGCACTTCTTTCTTCTTGTCCGTGCCTTCCTCTTAGCACTGTACCCACTGCTGCTGGTGGCAGTATGTATGCATGTATGTATGTTTCTATGTTTGGTTCTCGACGTTTCTCCACCTACCTGGGGTAGTCAGTAGTCGAATGGGTAGCACGTCCATGTGCTGTGCTGCGGCAGCAGAGTTCGAAACCAACCAGTGGACCAAACTTGGGTCACTAATTGCGTAGAGATACATGCACGAACCACTTTCACGCCGACATGGTCGCTGTAAACGCGGGACTAGGTAGATACCGCTCTTAACACGAAAGTGGTTTATCCCGGGTTTCACGACTGATATCGGGCAACGGATGTGATAGTCGCCATCTAGGAGCGGTGAAGCGAAGCACTGCATTGTGACACTAACGAGCGCCGACAGGGAGCACTTCAGTAGTCACACCACAATGGAGGCTCCAACGCGGTGTAGCCATAGAATAAAACCCTAATATAGCCTTGTGAATAGTTTCATACACGGCCGCTGGATCAAAAAAAAAAAGGTGCGGCTTGCTGCGTCGCGTCACCGTCAATGGGCGAGCGCGTCTCGGCTAAGTTGACAGTTGCGGCCGCTGTTTTTGGCGAGGGCGCCGCTGCTACGGTGCGCAAGGCAGACGCCGGTTCGTGCTACATTGTGGTTGCCTGAGGATTTATGCGTGTTGGTGTGCTTTTTCGTGCGCATTCTCGTGTGCTTTTTTGTGTGATCGTGTGCGTGAGCAGCTTGCCTCATGTTTCTTGTGCTTGAGTACGCTTCTCTGGTGTGCGCGTGTGTGGCAGACGCTTTTTTCTAGCGGTGTGATGCCGCGAAGCTGTTGTGTGCCGCTGTGCAACTCGAACGCGAGAAGAGACGCTACTGTGAAGTGCCACGAATTCCCCTGCGTTCTACAGCGTCGGGAAGCGTAGTTTAAGAATATTTCTCGACAAGGGCCGTCAGAGAAAGGAAGCAAGTGAGAGCCAAGCGACAGGTCGCTGGTATCTTTATTACATTTTACTGAGAATGACTATGAAAAGAACACCAAGATTAGGTATTTGCTTCCGACTGCGGTCCCTACTGTGTTTCCCGGTTATCCAACGTACATTCAAAAAAAGAAGAACGCGCAGCCCAGGGAAAACAGCGGCCGCAACTGTCAACTAAGCCGAGATGCGCTCGCCAACTGGCGGCGACGTGACGCAGCTGGCAGCACCTTTTTTTATGTAAAAAGAGCCACGAATGGATTGATCAACTTCGGGCTGTGCTAGGAAGCCTACATGCAAGCGCTTGCATGTAGGCTCCCTAGGCTGTCCAGAAGGCCCACGATACGGCGGCGAGCGGCCAGCAGTCTTCCCTATAAAAACGGGGTGAAGATTCTTCCAACTATAACTAGCTACCTAGTGGCCATG
This sequence comes from Dermacentor silvarum, assembly GCF_013339745.2. Classification (NCBI taxonomy): domain Eukaryota; kingdom Metazoa; phylum Arthropoda; class Arachnida; order Ixodida; family Ixodidae; genus Dermacentor; species Dermacentor silvarum. The sequence goes on along the minus strand of NC_051158.1, from coordinate 132,291,855 downwards.
CCACTACCAGTGCAAAGAGAATATTGAAACGTGCGAGCGGAGTTCGATTTAAGAGAAGAACGAAGCTGGGCTGGATCGGGTGCGGTGCCGTGGACTGTTTTCGCTGAGCGATACCTTCGCATTCATCATTTGTAAATAAACGCGATCCATCGTTTTGAAGTCGTCTTGAAGAAACACGTAAATCCACTCCAGATTATTCGTAATAGAGCACTTCTTTTCATTTCACATGAGTCGAGCGGGCAGCCTTCATGGAGAGCATTGAGGCCCACTCTACTAAAGATTGGCACGCCTAGGGCAGACTTTTCATATATGTGGGGTAATCGGCACCTCTAATAAAGACTTTAATATTCAACCTGTAATGTGCAACTATAAAACGCGTTATTTACGGCCTGACTAGAGTCACTGTCGCGCGTACAAACGTGGCTGTGGAAACGCTTCTCCGTGAACGGCTGTACTCGAGCAGTGGCTCCAGAAGAACTAGGCTCGAGACGCTGTTTCGGTTCCACGCAACGGGCCGCACCTTTTTTTATCCAGCGACCGTGGTTTATAATTGTATAATTATAATTATATAACTAATTAATTATTATAATTATTATTATAATTATTATAATTATAATTATAATTATTATAATTATAATTATATAACTGGTAAGACGCGTTCAAGGTTAGATGCGCTTGGCGTTTTTATGAAGGCCAGAAACAGGCAACGGCCAAGCGGAGCGAGAGCGAGCACCAACAACAAGAAACGTCTTCTTCTTCGTCCTCTGCTGGCGCCGGTATTTGTCACTACAATCACTCCCCGGCGAAAAAGGAGCCATCCTGGCGACCTATGGAACAGGCAGCAGTGGTGGGTCGTAGTGCGGCTTCAGTCGGTCGACATGAACAGTTTCACGTCCGCGACGCCGTTGGTCCGTAGATGGCTGAACGGGCTCAATGACGTAGTTGACCGGGGACGTCTGTCGTAGAACCCGGTAAGGGCCGTCATACTTTGAGATGAACTTTGTGGAAAGGCCGGGAGTAGACGAGGGAACGCGGAGCCATACCAGCGATCCAGGTGAATATGATGGAAAGGACAAGCCGGCGTCTCGACTATGTTGCTGGCTGGCCTGGTTCTGCGCGGTAAGAGAACGTGCGATCTGACGACATTCTTCGGCATAGGTGGCAGCTTCGGATAGAGTCCTAGATTCTGAAGCGTCGGGGCGATACAAAAGAATCGTGTCCATAAACGAGGAAGGTTCGCGACCATAAAGAAGAAAGAAAGGAGAGAATCCTGTGGTCGACTGAGTGGCGCTGTTGTAGGCATACGTAACAAAGGGAAGGATGCGGTCCCAGTTAGTGTGGTCAGCGGAAACGTACATAGCGAGCATGTCGCCGAGAGTGCGATTGAAGCGTTCAGTCATTCCATTGGTTTGCGGATGATAGGCGCTCGTAGTTCTGTGGACAATGTTGCATTCGCGGAGCAGGGCCTCTACAGCCTCGGAGAGGAATGAACGACCACGGTCACTCAGTAGCTCGCGAGGCGCACCATGTCGAAGAACAAGGTTGCGAAGGATGAACGAGCCGACTTCACGTGCTGTGGCCGCCGGAAGCGCTGAAGTTTCGGCGTAGCGCGTGAGGTGGTCCACGGCGACGATAACCCAGCGGTTGCCATCAGGGGTGTACGGTAGAGGGCCGTACAACTCAATGCCGATACGGTCGAAAGGCCGGGAGGGACAAGGCAATGGTTGAAGCGGCCCTGTTATCTGGTTAGGTGGGCTCTTGCGGCGTTGACACTTGGAGCACGAGCGGACGTACTGCCGAACGAAGCGGTACATCCCGCGCCAGTAGTATCGAAGCCGTAGGCGTGCATACGTCTTTAGGACACCGGCATGGGCGCATTGAGGATCCGCATGAAAAGAGGCGCAGATGTCAGAACGTAGATGGCGAGGAATCACTAGCAACCATTTACGGCCATCAGAGAGGTAGTTGCGGCGGTACAGGAGCCCTTCGCGGATGGCAAAGTGGCGAGCAGTGCGCCGAAGCGAGCGGTCGGTGGTGCGGGGTGATGGCTGAGATAAATACTCTAGAAGAGATGCTATCCAAGGATCCCGGCGTTGCTCGGATGGCATGTCGGCCAATATAAGAGAGGAAGAATCATAGCTTGAGACAGACGCAGCACCAGACTCATCAGGCAGTGGTGAGCGCGAAAGAGCGTCGGCATCCGAATGCTTACGGCCTGACCGGTAGACAACACGGATGTCATAGTCCTGGAGACGAAGCACCCAACGAGCTAAGCGACTAGATGGGTCCTTTAATGACGACAGCCAGCACAGGGCGTGGTGATCAGTCACGACATCAAATGGACGGCCATATACGTAAGGTCTAAATTTGGTGATTGCCCAAACGATAGCAAGACATTCTTTTTCCGTGACCGAATAGTTCATTTCCGCTTTGGTGAGAGTGCGGCTGGCGTAAGAGACGACGTACTCTTCGAAGCCAGACTTACGCTGGGCTAGAATAGCGCCCAGGCCGACTCCACTAGCGTCTGTGTGGATTTCTGTTGGAGCGTCTGGGTCAAAGTGGCGTAGAATAGGTGGGGATATCAAAAGATGGCGTAAGGTGGCAAACGCGTCTTCGCAAGCTGCAGACCATGCCGAGATGCCTTGGGTGTTGGCAAGCAGCTGCGTTAAGGGGGCGATTATGGACGCAAAATTACGCACGAATCGGCGAAAGTACGAACACAGGCCTATAAAGCTACGGAGCTCCTTCAGCGTAGACGGCCTGGGGAACTCGGCGACGGCGCGAAGCTTTGCAGGGTCGGGAAGGACACCGTCCTTGCTGACAACATGACCTAAGATGGTAAGCTGGCGGGCGGCAAAGTGGCACTTCTTCAGGTTAAGCTGCAGTCCAGCGTCGGAAAGGCAAGTCAGGACGCTTGCGAGACGCTTTAGATGGGAGTCAAAGTCCTTGGAAAAGACTACGACGTCGTCCAGGTAGCACAGACACGTGTGCCATTTGAGGCCTCTAAGAATGTTATCCATGAGGCGTTCGAAGGTGGCAGGCGCATTACAAAGGCCGAATGGCATCACGTTAAACTCGTATAACCCGTCTGGGGTTACAAACGCTGTCTTCGGGCGGTCAGTGTCATTCATAGGGACCTGCCAATACCCAGATCGAAGGTCCAAAGAGGAAAAGAACTCTGCTCCTTGTAAGCAGTCGAGAGCGTCGTCGATTCGGGGCAGTGGATAAACATCTTTTCGTGTGATCTTGTTAAGGCGCCTATAATCAACGCAAGATCGAATGCTACCGTCCTTTTTCTTTACCAGCACAACTGGGGAGGCCCAAGGGCTGTGCGAGGGTTGTATTACGCCACGATGAAGCATGTCGTTGACCTGTTCATCAATGACACGACGTTCAGCGTGAGAAACTCGGTATGGACGCTGGCGTAGGGGTGCATGAGTGCCGGTGTCAATGTGGTGAACGATGGAGGATGTGCGGCCCAAGGAAGATTGCTCATGATCGAACGACAGCCGAAAGCGATCGAGCAGTTCCAAGAGTTGGGTACGCTGGGCAGGTGGAAGTTCGGAATCAATCGACGGGAGGAAGGCTTCTAAGGAGGACGAATCGGCGGTGGTAACAGGAGTAATGCTGTCGACGTGAAGACTCATCGCGTCGTCAGGCAGTTGAGTGGAGTAGGCGGAATCAACATCGTCAAGCCGACCGATACATTCACCACGGAATAAGGTGGCTGGGGAAGAGGACCGATTCGTGACATAAATGGCGCTGCAAGAGTTTTCGACTGTGAGAACTGCAAAAGGAAGGAGGAAGTCTTTGCGAGAGGTGAAGGCTTCGGAGGGCGCAAACAGGGCGGTGGAAGAGGGAGCATAGTCGCAAGAAAGTGGCACAAGAACACAAGACAAAGGAGGTATATCAGTGTCCGCGGCGACGACCACTCGAGAAGGCGACTTGTCAGATGCGGCGTCACATGTCGGCGACAACTCAAGTTCGGCACGCGCACAGTCAACAACGGCATGGTTAGCAGCAAGAAAGTCCCAACCCAAAATAACGTCGTGTGAACACGGTGAAAAAACGACGAATTCGACTACGTACAAAACGTCCTGAATGACAAGGCGAGCTGTGCATGCCACTGAAGGGTGAATGTGGTGCGCGGTTGCGGTACGCAGGGAGACGTCGGAAAGCGGAATCGTAACTTTTTTGAGCTTGCGGCACAGTTCTCCACTAAGAATAGACACAGCGGCTCCAGTATCGACAAGTGCTTGCACAGAAACACCTTCGATATTCACGGTGATTTCGTTCGCAGGTAGAAATCGAGGCCTTGAAGTTGTCGACACGAGCGCAGTTCTTGCCTCCGGAACTGCGAGGGCTAGTTTTCCGCTTGTACTGGTGGGGGGCGACGAACCATTGGGGAAAGTGAACGGCGACGTGGTGAGGGCGACCGACGTGGGCCGTAGTCACGTCGATTCGGTGTGCAGCTGTTCATCGTTGAGTGGGAGGAGATCGGGTGTGGTGGCTCAGAAGGAAAGTAGCCTTGATTTACTTCGCCCGCACTAGTACGGATGTCACGACGACGACAGAAGCGTGCGACATGGCCAGGTAGACAACAGAAGTAGCAAATAGGCCTGTTGTCCTGGGTGCGCCAAGGATTAGTGGACGGCGGTATGGGACGGCGAAAAGGAGGTGGGTTCGGGTGGACAGGCGCAGGCGCAGCGTAGAAGGTATTTGCTGGTCGAACAGGATCCGTGCGGAGTGGCATTGCTGGTGACTGGCGGCGTGCGACCTCAGCATAGGTGAGTGGAGCGGAAACAGGCGGATGCTTGTAGGTGGTTGGGAGAGCCTCAGAAATTTGCTCATCTATGGCCTGTCGTAGCGTCGGAGCAAGCGCCTGCGCAGAGTTCGGGACGCAGGAAACAAGCGACAATTGTCGCGCCACTTCTTCTCGGACAAACTGCTGTATCTGCCGCATGAGCATTGTGGTGTCAGCAGAAACGGAGCCTACAGTTAACGCTGACATGTTGGCTGTGTCAGAGCTCGGGAGGCGTGTAGCAATGCGCTGTTTCCGCAACTCGTCGTAGCTCTGACAGTACTGAACCACGTCCGTGACAGTTTGGGGATTTTTGGCTATGAGCATGTGGAAGGCGTCGTCCTCGATCCCCTTCATGATGTGTCTTATTTTATCGGCTTCGGACATCGCAGGGTTGATGCGACGGCAGAGGTCCACAATATCCTCGATGTAGGACGTGAAGTTCTCGCCGGATTGTTGGGCGCGACCGCGTAAGCGCTGTTCTGCGCGGAGCTTGCGAACAGCGGGTCGGCCGAAGACTTCCGCGAAGCTCGCTTTAAAGGCGGACCAGTTGGCAATATCAGCTTCGTGGTTGTGGAACCACAGCTGTGCTACGCCCGCCAGGTAGAAGTTGACGTAGCTGAGCTTGTCGCCGTCATTCCATTTATTGTAGGCGCTTACCCGCTCATATGAAGTGAGCCAGTCCTCGACGTCGTGCTCGTCGGTGCCGTTGAAAATGACAGGGTCGCGCTGCCGTGGTACGCCGGAGCAGGCGACCACCGGTGGTGCGGGAGCACGCTGCTGTGGCGCGTCGTCAGGCATTGCCCAGGCGGGGGGTAGAGTCCGGGTACGGAGTTCCAGGATGAAGAGGGAACCAGCACGCTCCACCAATTGATAAGACGCGTTCAAGGTTAGATGCGCTTGGCGTTTTTATGAAGGCCAGAAACAGGCAACGGCCAAGCGGAGCGAGAGCGAGCACCAACAACAAGAAACGTCTTCTTCTTCGTCCTCTGCTGGCGCCGGTATTTGTCACTACAATAACAAATAATCATAAAATAAAAAATATGATTATCATTGTTCGACGGCAGGATTCGAACACAAGAAATCTGGAAGAGAAGGCCGATGTTGAAACCATTACGCCATGGACCAACGCCTCGACAAGCGACATAAAACGGCCTTGCGAATTTATCACGGGCCAGCTAGTGCATTGAGACGCTTGGCGCGTTTTGATTTGGCCACCTCGCCAAGCGGAACCGTTGTAATTAGTAGTAATTATGCGTGTTGGGAGCGTCTTCTGCACTTCTAAAAGTGTAGATTGCTCGAAAATTTACAACAATGAAGGCATATGAAGCGCAATAAGCGAAGTCACAAGAACGTCTAAATATACAACCACGAAGATCCGACCAATTCATGTACTTCCCATCATTCCCACGGTGGCTGAACGATTGCAACGCTAGAGTATGTGGCCCCGTGTAGGCAGTTACCGCACATGGTTTGGCCATATAGGTGTTCTGTGGTTCGGCTTTCGCGTCGAATTAGCCTACGGCGCCTCGTCACCTACGGAATGCGGCTTCAACGTGCATCAGCAGTGCATCGCCTACTGCTTTGCTTGCGAAGACACCACCTATGACAACTGCTACGCTAAAAGGCGCAGAAAGGCAACGACGTCGTCCGGCGAATCTCGCTGTGCTCCTGCGAGAGAGAATAAAGGACACGCCAGCATGAAGCAGACTGTCCTCGCGCGTTCGCCGTGCACGGTGCTAACTCTGCCACTGGCATATCTGCAGCTGCACGCATCGCAGCTCGACTGGCTGCCAGAGCCACTATGGAGCCCGAGCTGAATGCACGCCCCTTCGCAGAAGCCACCCGCCAGCAGAACGGCGCTCGCCAACAGGACGCCGCGCACCAACAAACCGCAACATGGTCGCCAGCCCGCAAATCGTGCGCCCGTCGCTTCAGCGGACCTTCACTTCACGAATCAAACATGCAACAGCTTCTGCGGAGACACATCCCACCTTCGTGTTCTACTGATTTCTATTTAAGAGGGATCAACCATAATTTTTTCGAAGGAACTGACGGCCAACATGAAGTATTGGGTATCTGCCACTCTTCATTGCTGGTCTCGAATGAACCTCTTTGATAGGTACATATTGTCACGAGCCTCGAGAAGTAGCCCTGAAGGTTTAATAAACGTAGAGCAGCTGGCTCTTGGAAGACGCGACCGTCGGGGCTGGCTCGAGCAGAGAAGGAGCGCGCGGTCTTCTTTCTTCTCTTGGGCTCGACCCACTCTTGCCCTCGACCCACTACCTACAGGTGGCAATATCCCCCCTTCCGAACAAAAGCATCGCCTCGATGCTTAAAAAAAAATAGGCGTAGAAGACAAAGAAGAGGAAGGCAGGCGAAGCGAAAGTACACAAAAAAAAATGTAGCCGTCATGCCGGCACAGTCAATGAACGAAGAAGCAAGCTCCCAAAGATAAATGAAAAGTAGAAACAAAGAAGGGAATGAAAGAAAAAAATGAAAACAAAAAAAAAATTACGGACGCGCAATGTACGGCTTCATGCGCACAACATGAACTATGTCTGAGGTCGGTTGTCTTTGTGTCCTACTCCGTGTCTGCGATGTTGTGTCCGGAACAACTTCGTAGTTTACGTCACTGACGCGGCGGAGCACTTTATACGGACCGAAATACCAGCTCAGAAGCTTTTCACAGAGGCCACGACGGCAAACGGGGGTCCACACCCAAACTTGGTCTCCGGGGTTGTAGGACACGTCCATGTGGCGGATGTTGTAGCGTCGTGCGTCTGCCTGCTGCTGCTGGCCGATATGCAGCCGCGCGAGCTGCCGAGCTTCCTCAGCACGCTCTGCAAATTCCTCGGCGTCAGTTGTCAATTGGTCAGTGTCTTGACACGGCAGCATAGCGTCCAGCATCGTCTGGACTTCGCGACCGTAGAGAAGGCGAAAGGGCGTGAAGCGCGTCGTCTCTTGCACGGCGGTGTTATACGCGAAGGTCACGTAAGGCAAGATCCGATCCCATGTTTTGTGTTGAACGTCGATGTACATTGCGAGCATGTCTGTGACAGTCTTATTCAGTCGCTCGGTAAGTCCGTTGGTCTGCGGATGGTACGCGGTCGTCTTGCGATGCCTGGTGTTGCTCAATTCAAAAACTTCGTCCATAAGCTGCGCTGTGAAAGCTGTCCCTCTGTCGGTTATTACAGTGGAGGGAGCACCGTGACGCAAGACGATGTGGCGCATGAAGAACTGCGCTACCTCTGAGGCCGTGGCTCGTGGGATCGCCTGCGTCTCAGCATAGCGTGCTAAATAATCAGTCGCGACGATCACCCATTTGTTACCGTCGGCCGAGAGAGGAAACGGTCCGAGAATGTCCATGCCGACTTGGTCGAAAGGCGTGTGAGGTGCTTCAATTGGCTGAAGTAAGCCAGCCGGTTTAACGGATGGTGTCTTGCGACGCTGGCATTCACGGCAGCCTTTAACGTACTGTTTGACGCTTGCTGAAAGCCCGGGCCAATAGTACATTTCGCTTACTCTAGCGAGTGTTCGTGAAAAGCCTAAATGACCAGATGTCGGTTCGTCATGGCAAGCGAAGAGGATGTCGTCGCGCATGTCCCTTGGAACCACCAGGAGGTAAGCACGGCTGGTCGAACGAGCATTCTTCTTATAAAGCACGTTGTCTCGCAGACAGAAGGACGTCAGCGAGCGGGACAGATGGCGTGGTATGGTTGTGTCGCGGCCCTCTAAATGATCGATGATCGGTCTAATCTCAGCGTCGTCACGCTGCCGTCTGCTCAAGTCCGACGAACTAATGGCGCCCAGGAAGCCGTCATCATCCTCTGTTTCCTGACTGGCAGGATCAATGGGTGCACGGGACAGCGTGTCAGCGTCTTCATGCTTACGGCCAGACTTATAAACGATGGTGATGTCAAATTCCTGTAGCCGCAAGCTCCACAGTGCCAGTCGTCCTGAAGGGTCGCGCATGCTTGCCAACCAACAGAGGGCATGGTGGTCCGTCACTACTTTGAAGGGACGACCATAGAGATAGGGGCGAAACTTGATGATCGCCCACACGACCGCGAGGCACTCTTTCTCCGTAGTCGAATAATTCGCCTCGGCACGGGACAGGGAGCGGCTGGCATACGCTATAACTCTTTCCACTCCATCTTGAAGCTGGACGAGCACTGCGCCAAGGCCAATGCTGCTGGCGTCGGTATGCACCTCAGTATCAGCATCATCGTCAAAATGTGCAAGAACGGGTGCTGACTGCAGGCGCTGTCGTAATTCAGCAAAAGCCGCCTGTTGCTCATTATGCCACACAAATGGCGTATCGTCCCTCGTAAGGCGTGTCAGGGGTTCCGCTATCTTCGAAAAGCCTTTAATAAACCGGCGATAGTAGGCGCACAAACCCAGGAAGCGCCGGACGGCCTTCTTATCGGCAGGAGCTGGAAACGCGGCCACAGCGGCAAGCTTGTCGGGATCGGGTCGGACCCCTTTGGCGCTTACTACATGCCCGAGGAACTTGAGCTCTTCGTAACCAAAGTGACACTTTTCGGGCTTAAGTGTGAGGTCTGCCGATCGGATGGCTTCTAGCACACTCCGTAGGCGGTGAAGATGCTGCTCGAACGTTTCAGAGAAGATGACCACATCATCCAGGTACACAAGACAGGTCTGCCACTTCAGTCCAGTAAGGACAGTGTCCATCATTCGCTGGAAAGTAGCCGGGGCTGAACACAAGCCAAAAGGAAGCACTCGAAATTCATAGAGCCCATCTGGAGTCACAAAGGCTGTTTTCTCGCGGTCGCGTTCATCTACCTCGATTTGCCAGTACCCGCTTTTTAAAACGAGAGAAGAAAAATAGTGGGCACGCCGTAGTCTATCTAACGAGTCGTCGATACGCGGCAGCGGGTACACGTCCTTTTTAGTCACGTTGTTGAGCTTGCGGTAGTCGACGCAGAAGCGTAGCGTTCCGTCTTTCTTTTTGACAAGAACGACCGGAGACGACCACGGGCTGTTAGAAGGTTCGATGACGCCATCGTCAAGCATCTCGCGGACTTGCGTACGTATGGCTTCGCGTTCTTTTGCCGACACGCGGTAAGGCTGCTGGTGTATCGGGCGTGCGTCTTCGTACGTGATGATCCTGTGTTTAGTGATCGAAGTCTGGCGTACCTTGGAAGAATGTGCGAAGCAGGTCCTGAATTTAAGCAAGAGCTTGCGCAGTGCTGTCTGGCTATCGGTGGACAGTTCAGAATTGATGTCGAGATGGCCCAGAGACGTGTCTGCTGTCTCCACTACTTCTGACGTGAAGCAGTTGTTAACGTTTGCTACTGCGTTAGCAAACGCTAACGAAGTGCCGCGGAACAGGTGTCGGTGCTCGTAGCTAAAGTTGGTAACAAGCAATTGCGAATGACCAGCACGAATCTGTATAACACTTCGAGGCACACAAACACCTTGCTTCAGTAGGTGTTCCAAGTTACTTTCGGCCACCGCTTCGCCATCGCGTAAGCCACAGCATGCAACGTCGACGAGGACACTGGCTCGTGGAGGAAGCGTGACACTGTCTGCCGAAACACGAAGTACGTCGTCGCGCCGTTGGCCGTCTTGCACGTCGATTGCTCGTGCGGCAGAGAAAGTGATACGACGCTCTTGCAGATCGATAATCGCGCCGTACTCCTGCAGGAAGTCAACCCCAAGAATAACGTCGCGGGAGCATTCGCGTAAGACAAGGCAGCTCGCAACGAATGTAGATCCTTGAATCTCAACTCTAGTCGTGCAGGCGCCCAGCGGAGTAACGACGTGGCCGCCAGCCGTCCGAATCTGCGAGTTATGCCAGGGCGTGATCACTTTCTTCAGCTGCGTTGCTATTTTCCTGCTTAGTATGGTGTAGTCTGCGCCGGTGTCCACTAAAGCACTCACGGCATAACCGTCAATGGTCACTGGTATATCGAGCGAAAGCCGGTCGTCTCGTTCAGCTGCAGGTGATGGCGGATCGGTATGTTTCCGTAACTGCGTCCGTCGGAGGTCTTCAGCGCTTCGACCGTCAGCGACCTCGCCTCCAAAGATCGCCTCAGTTAGTTTTCCCGGCGGGGACTGGTCGACCGCTCGGGAGAATAGCGCTGGGGCGGAGGTGAAAATCGTCTGGGAGACGGCGATCGCGACTGCCGCCTGGCAGGTGGTGGCAAGCGCTGCTGAGAGAGGTAGTCCTCAATGTCCCGGGGTCGCTGGCCGTATCGGGGTGGCGGCGAGTATGCGGAAAAGCCGCGAATCCCAAGGCGCCGGTATGGGCACTGGCGGTACAGGTGGTCAGCTTCACCGCAGTGGAAGCACAGAGGCCGATGATCGGGTGTGCGCCAAACATCCGACTTCCGAGGGGGCGGGCGTCTGTCGTCGACGTAGCGAACCGCTTGCTCCGAATGGTGGGCAAATGGAGCGGCATGAACAACCGGCGGCGGTGTATACCCAGCGTCGTCGTACGACATCGGCTGCGCCGACTGAATTGACACCGTAGGAGGAGCACGAACGAACTGCGGCGGAGAGGGAGAAGGTCGCTTCAGGGCTTCCGCGTAGGTCGCACGCGGATATTCAACAGGTACTGCCGCAGCGTTAGCAGGAGGCAAGGTGTCACGGAGCGCCTGGTGCACTTCGTCCTTGATAATGCTCGCTATGGAGCTTACCGTAGGGTGCGGTGTTACGGCGGCCTTTTGCAACTCTTCACGCACGACAGAGCGGATGAGTTCTCGCAGACAGTCACCGTTGCTTCCTATGGCCGTGAAAATGTCAGCAGCAGACATGCTGTTCGCTTGCCACTCATACATGTTCGAGCGATGCAGAAGCATCTTTTCCATAGTCACGGCCTCGGACAAGAACTCCGCGACCGTCTGCGGAGGGCTCCGTACGAGGCCAGCGAAGAGTTGATCCTTGACCCCGCGCATCAGATGACGTAACTTCTTCTCCTCCGTCATTCTTGGATCGGCCCGTCGGAAGAGGCGCGTCATGTCTTCGACGTAAGTGGTCACAGTTTCGTTTGGCAACTGGACGCGGGCCTGAATCGCACGTTCCGCTCGTTCGTGGCGATCAGGACTGGTGTATGTCTCCAAAAGCTGACGACAAAACTCGCGCCACGACGTCAGTTGCCCCTCGCGGTTCTGAAACCACGTACGCGCGCCATCCTCCAGGTAGAAGTAGACGTGTCGGAGTTTCTCCGTGTCGTTCCATTCGTTCACGGAGGCCACACGCTCGTATTCGACCATCCAGTCTTCGACGTCTTCGAACAATGTGCCATGAAACGTCTTCGGGATCCGTGGGCTCTCAAGTGTGTAACGGTTCGACATCGTGCTTCCCGTACCGGTTGGGGCGGTTTGAAGAGAAGCGCTGGTCATACCGGTTGATGTGGTGGGAACTGTATCGTTGACGACTTCTGGAGACAGTCCCCTGATCCTGCGGCTGGCCCGATGCACGGGAGTGTCGACAGGCACTGGATTTGTAGCGCGGATCCTTGGAGGGGTCTGCAACATCCGTGAAGACGCTTACCCAGCACCTCCACCAGTTTGTCACGAGCCTCGAGAAGTAGCCCTGAAGGTTTAATAAACGTAGAGCAGCTGGCTCTTGGAAGACGCGACCGTCGGGGCTGGCTCGAGCAGAGAAGGAGCGCGCGGTCTTCTTTCTTCTCTTGGGCTCGACCCACTCTTGCCCTCGACCCACTACCTACAGGTGGCAATATTCTTAATGGGTACATGCCCATAGGTGCGGTGCCGCTCTTCAATGAATGTTCTTGACGCCAGATTGGATAACTAGGTATGTACCACTTGGAATGTGCCGCTAAAGAATAGCAAAAAATATTGCGGCAGAAACCACCACATGGTGGCTGCCGATGGTAATGCTTTAGCGTCGAATTAATATAGTGACACCGTCGAAACTAGTTATGTGGCGAGGCCTATTTTTCAGCAGAACTCCACTTTCGCGATCCCCTGACAACACTCGGCGCCATCTAGGCCACTATCACGAAGCCTGCGAGTGCCGAATTGCATGGTTCACCTGTGCTTGAGAATGCTGAGAAACGCGTCATGCGAGAACTGGACTCCTCACTCGCGCTTCTTTTTGGGCCCGCTACACCATCTAGTGGCGCTCCCATCTAGTCCGCGCGTGGTCTTCGAGAGGATGAACAAGGCCCACCGGCCCTTGTGACATGTGTTCGATTCCACTCAGCATCGGAGAAATTTACGAGATCCTTTTTGGGATTGTAGGGCAGCCCATGACTAGTGGCACATATCTAATTACGCAACTTGGCGTCAAAGACGCTCATTCAAGAGCGGCACAGAACTACTGGCATACACCAGTGACCAAAGTTGGCCTAAACGATGTTCATTAAACACGAGAACAGGCCGGAAGGCACTTACCAAGTGGTCCAAGTCGGCGACAAAGAGCTTCTTCAAACAGTGGTGCTTACCCAGTCCCGCGTCTACAATGGACCATGCCGGCGTGAATTAGTTTTCTGAAAGAGCGGCGCGTAAGTACACAAAAGCACAAACTCACTGCCACAAGTTGATCCTATCGTTTGTTTCGAACCGTGTTACCTCAGGAAAGCAGCAGGATGCGCGAACCATTCGACCACAGACTACCCAATGATCCAGGTAGGCTAGAAAATGGTTAGATAGAAGCACATATAGATAGGTGGGTAGATAGATGGAAACGTAGATAGAGAGAAAGAATCCGGAATCTGCGTGAAGTACTCACTCAAATCCCATAAACCAGATCTCTAAACATATCCCTTCAATTTTAGGAATGCTGCGCGGAGCCAGAGGTTCCTCAAGGACAGCAACCCCACGTATTACCAGACGAGTGCTCTGGATATATATGCCGCTTTTAAACTACCATCTTTCATGCCAACGCTTTAGCGGGCTGCGCCTTGAATGCACTGGGTATGTGCCGGTCTTCAATGAACCTCTTCAACTTGAGTCCCTGAGAATATGCCACTTTGTGTGCTGCAAGCCAGGGATCAATTGTGAGCCTTCGATGGCACCAGCGAGCCTCGGATCTTGTCTCGGGGGGTGTGCGCAGATATTGCCACAGTGCTACTAAATGGCGGATCGTGTCAGAGAAAGAGGCGCGAGAGAGAAAGGCCGTTTGCCGTATACGACGCGGTGCGGAGCGTTCGCACGGCCATGCATTTTGGAAGAAATTTGATGGCTTCGCGGCGATAGCACTAGGTGGCGCCGAGTGGTTTTAGGCAAGTGGGAGAGCGGAGCCTCACGCCTGTACGTGCGTCATATATAACATGTTTCGACGGTGGCAATACATTTTGCCGCTATATTGATTCAATGCAAACGCATAACTGTCGATGGTCAATATGAGATGGGTTCAGTCTCAATTTCACAGTTCATTGACCTGCAAGGCGTTTGCTCTACGTATTCTGGAGATATTGGTTTCAGTCTGGGATGACGCGTTAGAAATAATTTACCGAAGGCGGCAAATATACTCCCATATCATCCTTAATCCGTGGCGGGGAAGGTGTTCTACTTCGCTGCATGCGCACGAGTTTCACGCTTCCCACATGGCCACAACTACCGGGAGAGCGCCGTCTAGGTAACGCATGACTTCCTCCACACTCTTCACCTAGCTAGCGCGCAGGCTCGGTAGGGCATCTCCTCAGTTTTTTGTAGCCATTGCGCCAGGTATTTCGCCTCTTCGCCGTCGCCGCACTCTGAGCCGTGACAGTACTGTGACTTCACACCACGACCCTCGATTATCCAGCAACTCAGCTCGTCGCTGTCGCCGCGCGGCCACCGCTCCTGCCGTTGGTAGCCGTTGGGCGCTCGCCGCGCCCTCTGTGTGACGTCACACCATGGGTCTCGATTCTCCGGCGGCTTGTCGGGGTTGCCGCGCAGCTACTGCTCCTACAGGCACGCATCCGCTGTTGCCTGGCAACCACCGCAGCTGATGCCCTCGCTATGCCCTCTGTGTGACGTCACACCACGGGTCTCGATTCTCCGGCAGCTTGTCGGGGTTGCCGCGCAGCTACTGCTCCTACAGGCACGCATCCGCTGTTGCCTGGCAACCGCCGCAGCTGATGCCCTCGCCATGCCCTCTGTGTGACGTCACACCACGGGCCTCGATTCTCCGGCAACTCGCCTCGTCGCGGTCGCCACGCGGCCACCGCTCCTGCCGTTGGTTTTACCCGTTGGTTGACCACAACGTCTCTCCTTTGTTAGTCTACTGGGAAACCACTAAGTTTAATAACAACATGTTTAATAACAACAAGCGTAGCCTAAGCGCAGCCGGGGGTCTGTAGCTATCGCTACTCGAATGGGTTTAACCAACAATTTTTTTCCGTACTCAATTGGCTGCACGCCCTGGTAAGCCATGCATTCAGTGTCCACACACGCCGGCTTGACAGAAGCGGCGTTAGATGGCGCTGAGTGATCTTAGCGAAGTACGAAGGAGGAACCCCACTGTCAGTACGCGCGTAACACATTACTTGTTTGGAAGTGACTTTAGGTTGAATCAGTATGCTGATTCGACCGCCATCGTGAGATGGGGTTTGCCGAATTTCGTTATCTGAGCGGGCACAACGCGGCAAGTAATTGAGTGGGCATAAACTTTTAGCTTTCAATTGGGCAGTGACTCGACACTGCGGTTAGGTCAATAGTAGAATATTCAGAGGAACTTAAAAAGACCTATTCGCATGAGTAGGAGATAAAAGGCACAGCTTTTCTCGGCATGCAATCTTTTTTGTTTGTTTTTTTTGTGGGTTGTTTTTCTGGCAAAAGCAAAAACAAAACTACCACGACATATGGACACGCTAAAAAATTTGGCGGATTGGATACTTGCTATGCTGATAGTTTAGTTTTTTCACAAGCCGCATCAAGTGTGCGTCCTAGGAAGCCAAGATTTATTTTTATTTGTATCATTTACTGTACCTTTTTCGGTATGCTTGTTCCAAGGCAGACATTTTATGAAGAGGAATCCAAGGCAAATTTATCAATACAGTTTTATTAGTGCCGAAATATTGAAGAAGTATAATAAAATAGAATTAGTGAATAGCGTCGTAAATATCTCAGATATTGTCTTGGAAAATTTAGTGCTCATTTGAGAAGTGTCACATCAAGAGCAATAGTCTTAGAATGCATCGGTCAGCACAGCATGGTCTTGAATGAAGTTGTAGGTGGTGGATGGAGCAGACGCCAACATTTGAATTCCAGTGTTCAATTTACTCAAGAAATCTCTCTAAGGCTAAACATTTTAAGGCTCTAAATGAAAACAACAATATTCAGTAGATATGAAAAACTCTGTGTAGAGGGAGATTATACAGGTACAGAGGTCAACACACATGTCTATAACACATTCGCGAGGACCAAAGCAGCCCCGAAGCTTAAGCCGACCACCAGGTCGAGAGAAATCAATGGAAACTGCAGATTTGGTCACGAAAACTAACATACAGCTGATTTTGTGCCACATGTCCTCAGATTCGCCAGCGCAGTCCTGCGAACGTGGTTCGCGCATTCTAGAGATGTGTGGTGACCTGTGTACATTGAGCGCTTATGGTTACTTCTTCATAAAATAAACAGACCCTTTTTTCGCCAGTACTTGGCGAGAACTTTTTACACCAATTGAACTCTAGGTCAGCACTTTCAGTGGCACCGGAGCGCGTGAATAATCTTCAAAGGAAACATGCTGATCAGCAGACAGCGTGATACATGTTGGAACTTGAACAAACTACGACAGAAAGCTAGCTTTTCCTGATAGTGAACGTTTTATAGCGAAGCTATATACTTCTACAAACCAACGGTTCTTTCGTGCGCCCAGCAAAAAAGTTCCGCCAAAGTGGGCCGATCCTGGCGATTATACAGAAAGGTCCAAGCTCATTGGCACATAACAGGGACGAAAAAGAAAGAGAAAGAAATAGAGAGAAAGAAATATAGAGAGAAAGAAAGATAGAAAATCACCACGAAGGTCAGAGAAAGAAAGAGAGAAAGGAAGAGAGGGCGATAAAAAATAGAGACAGAAAGAAATAAAATCACCACGAAGGTAAGAGAAACAAAGAAAGAGAGAGAAAGAAAGAAATAGATATAGAAAAAGAGGAAGAGCGAAAGAAATAAAGAGAGAGAAAGAGAGAGAGAAAGAAAGAAAATCACCACGAAGGTCAGATACACACACGACAAGCTTCACTTACCCCCATTTTCTCGATAGGGGAAGGGTTGGTGATTTTTTTTTTTTTGTGTGTGTTAATTCTTCTGGATTTATCGGTCTGAACCCCTGGCGCCGTTCGAATTATCCATGTTAGAATATTTGATAGCTGAAAGACAGTGCTAACTAAATATTATATCGTATCATGCGCAGTTACTTCAGTGGTAAGGAAATTAATTACACTATAAACGCAAGCATAGAGGAAATTTAGCGTTCATTCTACAGCATTACCCCTAGCTTGGCAGTCATTGTCAGAGATGGAGATATGATGAATTAAAAGGCACTACAGGTTTATGTACCAACGTTTATCAGGATGAGAGAGAGAAACAGATTAGCTGGGATTTTACCCAAGAAGTTCTTTGGTTCTATAAGGTTGTTAGGAATGAGAGATAGCAGCACCGTTATATGCCATAATGAAGTCAGCTCAATTGAAACGTGAGGAAAAGGCAGTCTGAAGAGCAGCTAATTGAGAGCTCTCTCAATGAGTTTTGAAATAACAGAGAACTCTGTAGTCGCTCAAATAATGTTCGTAGCGAATAACAAAGGCATTGTTTCGGCAATGAAATCTTGGTCTTTGCAACCCATAAGAGAATACAAGATTTAGATTTTTTATGCTTCGTCAAGCCCACATTCTGTGAAGCATTATTTGTGAAATGTAATAGCGGTGAATCAATGCTGTTTACCATTATATTTAATAAAGGTAGCCGGAAACATTTACCTAGAAACGCTCTAAGCGAATGGGGCTCGGCAAACACAGCAGGAATCCACGGTACGTCTTGCTAAAACCAGATAAGGCCTTACAAACCGTGCTTAAGGGTAGAATAATGGTAGTAAAGGACCAAACAAGGGGTTGTGAATGCTAAGGCAGCGACAACTTACAGAGATCTTCGAAAGCAAAAGTAAACAATCAGCGTAATCTGCTAGCAGTAATGTGAGAAACAAAAACAAAATTCTGGAGATAAGAATTTACCGCTAAAGTAGCGACGTAATGAAAACGATAGCTGCAATATTAAGAGGAAGCGAGCATATTGTATGAAGAAGAGGGGAATTCAGTCTACCTAATATTGTGCTTTATAAAAATAGGAAATAGTTCAGTGTGATAGCTTTCTATAGTTGCAGAGCAAATAAGCGCCGGTGTTTTGGAACAAGACAGTAAGGGTCAAGGAGAAGAAAACTCAGTCTAGAACGGTGGTGACTAGGCGGTGCAGTTCTAGAGCAGTAGAGATACTCGTGTGATAATAGCCAGAGGTGTTTGGAGATCTCTATGAGATCCCTGCTTCGTGTGATAACAATAATGTAGGATGATGATGACGTCAACCGGTGGATAATGTGAACAACTACAGTGAAGTAAATAAAGAAACACAATAAAGCATTACTAAACGCGAGAATGCCACTGACTCTACGTCCACAAAGCCGCACCTTGATCAAACAATATAGTAATATCGCTGCTAGAAGCGAGTATGACAACGTGGTGAGGACTGCTACGAGGCCAAGTGCATGCTGTTGAAATTATTGATATAACGAAATTTTTAGGTCAGATACAATCGCAAGTGCTAAATACACAAAAATTAGAACCATACAAAATAGTAAAGCGCATCATAGTACTTCATTTTTGCGTTGATGAGCTGCGCACGAAGTTATGAAGGACTTGGGATACATTGCTTACCCAAATGACGACTACCGAAAGAGCAATGCTGCTTTTTGTCGCGTCAACCTGCGAGAGCGCGTTTCATCAAAATGTTCGCTGTTAGTATGGTGTTTCTAGTGTCATATGAGTGTTATAAATTTGTTTATTATTATTAACAATCTAACAATGGAGCAATACAAAAAGAGTACGATTTTTAAAACGCCTGTTGAAAAACATAAATTATGGCGTTTTACGTGCAAAAACGCTGATCTGATTGTGAGGCACGCCATAGTGGAGGACTCCGGAATAATTTAGACTTCTGGCGTCCATTAACGTCTACCTAAATCTAAGTACACGGGTGTTTTTCTGCATTTCGCGCCCATCGAAATGCGGCAGCTGTGGCTGGGATTAGATCCCCCGACCTGGCGCTTAGCAGCTCAACACCATAGCCACTAATCAACCAGGGCGGGTACGCGTGTTCACCCCTATTCATGCCTTGATGTATTATTTTTCTTGCAGCGAACGCAGCTTGTTTTGTGTGGAGAGTAATAAAAGCGAAGGAATCTCATAGAGCTCAGTGCAGGGCGGCCTTCGCAAACTTTTGTCGCACATACGGTGGACATAAGTTTGTATTCACCAAGGAGGCATGTCTCAAGAAATATTCTAAAAATGAACCTTTGCCGGCAATAAAACAAGGACTGGAATAAAATTTGAGTCACCTGCTAAAGTCATAGTCAGTCTCTTTACTATGACTAAGCGGGACCCGCAAGTAAAATTTTTTTCTGACACGAAAGGGAGCTAATAATGACCCGTGCACATTGGCGCACATAATACATTAGTAGACCAAACAGCATCATTGTGAAAAGGTGTCTTGTAACAGCATTGCTTTCTTTGGCGTCTCTGGATTTATCTGCGCCGGTTTTACGATGACGGACATCCCACAGCAACGTGCGTGTATGCAGTTACGTTCTGTAAGTGTAAATGTTATATTGCGATAGCAATTATATGGATACTCCAGGCTCATTTCGGCACCGGTATCGTTGTCACCGTCGCCCTGAGGCTCCCTATGAAGTCCAAGGGCGAAAATAACGTTGCCACGCACCATATTGGGCGCGAGGCCCACCACTGGAGGTGCGGGCGCTGCAATCGTTTTGACGTGCACAGTTGGATAACGTGATCCCACCTTGCTCCGACGAAGGGAAGCAGACGGTTGAAACGCGTTTTTTAACCGCGATTGCCTAGTGTTTTCCAGCGTTGTTTTGCACTCACTCCATGTGCACGGACACCTAGGACTACACAAGCTGGGAAAGTGCACTCAAAGTTATCGGTTGCTCGGTGCCGCAGTGCGCAAAGTACGCGAAGGAAGAGGACGTGAGATTTCACTTCTTTCTGAGGTTTTACGTGCCAAAACCAGTTCAGATTATGAGGCACGCCATAGTGGAGTTCTCCGGATTAATTTTGACCACCTGGGGTTCTTTAACGTGCACTACAACGCCAGCACACGGGCGTTTTTGCATTTCGCCTCCATCGATATGCGGCCACCGCGGCCGCGATACGATCACGGAGCTTTCACTGCTTTGACTTTTACCCAGAAGATAACAAAACCTGCGACCCATGGCTAATGAAGCTTCGAATGGGTAAAGAACCGAGCTCATATGCACGTGTTTGCAGCAAGCACTTCCGTGAAGAAGAATGTGTACGGACTGTGAGTAGCAGACGACGTTAGACGATCGCTCACGTGCAGTGTTCAGCGAGTGATACGCAATACTTGGAGCTCATGGCGGCCCGTGCCTTTAACAGCGGGGATGTTTAAGCCGGTGGCAAGTGCTTGGTGAGTCGGAATAAATGTGGGCCGAACTTCTCGATGACGGCGAATTCGGCGGAAGTGGGATGACCAGCAATGCAGACGGGGGCGGTGCACATCCCAAGAACGGCAGGAGTCCCTCCATCAGCGACGCGGAGAATGCGGGAGGCGGCTGGCGTTAGCACTTTATGAAGGCATCGACGCAAATCTGCACTCATTACAGAGATGTGCGCTCCAGCGTCGATGAGTGCAGAAATAGTTACGCCGTCAACATCAACGTCTAACAAATAACAACACTGGAGTGGTCAGGCGCTGACTGCCATCACGTCCTTATTGCGCACCAGCGTGCGAACCCATAATGTCAGACTATTCTTGAGTGCCGCAGTTGTTCCACCTGGCTGCCAAACACACATTGGCGTCAACAACTTGACCGATGGAGCCCTACGCCGTTACATTTGAGAGCCCGATGGCAATAAATGGGTTCCCCTCATTCCCCATTCTCTGCCAAGCGATATTTTACAATTGTTTCAGAACAATCCAATGGCAGGTCATTTTGGATATCACGAGACATACGACAGGATCCGAAGCCCGTTATCTTGGCAGGGTCTTTCATCAACCGTGGCCAAGTATATCGCGATATTTTACAATTGTTTCAGAACAATCCAATGGCAGGTCATTTTGGATATCACGAGACATACGACAGGATCCGAAGCCCGTTATCTTGGCAGGGTCTTTCATCAACCGTGGCCAAGTATATCGCCTCTTGCGCACATTGTAAGCCCCACACCTACTCCCGCTGGTCCCCTTCAACCCTTCCCCTTGTCCTACATCTCCCTTTCATATTTTCTGAAAATACTTGTGCGGGCCTCGTTTCTGACCTCCAACGGTAAACGCTGATTTGTGGCAGCTGTTTATCACCACACTCGCTATGCTAAGACAGCTTCTCTGCATTCTGACACAGCTTTTCAAGTTGAGCGCTTTTTCCTGCGAATCATCATATTACGCGATGGAGCACCACGTGTTCAATTTAGGACTTTTAACAGCTAACCTGTTTAAGCCAACCGTAAAAAGTGCTCGCTTGACGACATTATCATCATCAGCACTGACTCGAGCGTCGTGGTCTTCTTCCGCAGCTGGCTCGTTATACCACATGGTCTCGGCATCTGGGCGTGCCCACAAAATCCGAAAATATCGGCCAAGCATAATCCGACGATAGTCGAGTGGGATACGACCTTGTCCAGCTCGGACCCAGAACAGCAACAAGCCCTGGTCAACCGAGCCCGGACGGCGGCAAAAGCCAAAGGTCTACCGTACTAGGAGGTCCAACCACAAAACGACAATTAATTTTTCACCAATAAATGTTTTATTCTCTCTCTCTCGTTGGTGCCCCCCGGTTAGCGCTTGAACTCGAACTCGCAGGCGCTCGTGCCACTGCTCCGGCGTTCGTCGTCCTCGTCTTCTTCCACAGCTGGGTTGCATGCCCGCTAATCATTCT
Source organism: Dermacentor silvarum (assembly GCF_013339745.2). Taxonomy (NCBI): domain Eukaryota; kingdom Metazoa; phylum Arthropoda; class Arachnida; order Ixodida; family Ixodidae; genus Dermacentor; species Dermacentor silvarum. The sequence continues at coordinate 132,269,954 of NC_051158.1, read as the reverse complement.
AGCGTGAAATTTTACGTCTCTTCTGCCGTCGTAATGGGTAGGCAAAGCTTGCACTAGGCCGCGCAAACCTCGAGTCACAACTACACTCTTAGGAAATACTGGCTTAAAACAACGCATATAGGGCGGAAAGTAGGTCAAAATTTCTACGCTTATAAATGGCTCACTATAAACGGCCTACTGCGTATGCGGCCTATTTTATGCGGATCTTGCTTATGCGGCCTGCATTTAAACGGCCCATAGTAAGGCCGCTTGGCGAACGTCACGCATAACCCCAAATTTTTATGCGGTATTTCAGATCAAATCTGTCCGGCTTACTAAGCGGCCCAAATCTTATGCGGCCCCATTTGGTATTTCTTACGAAAAAAAATTATTTTAAGACAGGCGCCGTCCACTGTGGTTTTGAGCGCTGTTTCATAGACATTATAGGAAATTGATAACACACAACACAAGCATGGCAACGCACTTCACACAAACCTGGGAACACTAGGAATCGAACCCGGGTACACCGCGTGAGAACCAAACAAGCTAACCACTACTCCACATGACTACACTGCCCTGAGGACTCGCACAGCTATTTGTAGATACATTTGTGTTTCCCAGGCTGTCGTTTTATGTCGATCGTGCACCGTCGGCGATCGTGCATGATACACACATAACTTGTGTGGCTGTTAGCGATGCTTAGGTGGTTGGTGAGATTAGATGTATTTAAATGAGTATCAGTATACGAATAGCGCTTTCAACAGCTGTCATGTGAGGCGGAAAGGCTAAATTGGGTAGGATTACGGAGCATGGGGGCTGCACGAAAAGAAAAACTGCTTAGCCAGGCAAATGTAGTTCTTTAATATTTTCTCTGCATTCACAATGATGCAACTGTAGTCACTGTTTAACAGGTAACTCGGTTTTGTCTGTAAAACTTTCAGCCTCCTTCAGAAGGTTCAGTTAAAACTGATCCGCGCTGTTGCGCTGCCTCGACGGTATAACGACAATACGGCTCCGATATTCTGAGACGTCGAACAAGCGGGCGGGATATTACCCGCCCGTCAAATTTTGTTAAACCGACAAATATTTCCATTCGCCTCCACTGGCCTCAACAGGGATGTCCTTTCCGAAAGACTGACATATATAGATTTTGTGAGTATCAAGAAGAATGCTCTCGAACTGATCCTATTATGCTGTTCCGTTGTAGTTAATGATTCAGTGTTTATTTTGAAGCAGCAAGGCGCGTCAGTATCTCCGCCCGTGAGCCTAGCGTAACAGCATTGCAAATATCGGAAGCTTCACTGCTTTGAGCACGCTAGCTTGTTTTCATCTCTTCACCTGCCAGGCGCATGCACGCGACGTGGGAACAAGCTACCGTGGCCACACCTGCAGTGCCGTCGAGCTTAAAGGAACGAAGGCAGGTAAGAAATAGAGGCGTCATTAAAGAATTTATATTATGGGGCTTAGCGTCCGGACACTGCGATGGATTACGAGGGACGCAATAATAGAGAGCTACGGATTCATCGTGGCCACCTGGAGTTATTTAACGCGCACCGAAAGAACGACACAAGTGTTTTTGCATTTCCGTCGGAATGCGACAGGTGCGGCCGAAACGCTAAGGCTACCTTGTTACTGCGGCGACTGTCGTTGAAAGTGAACGAAACAGCTGTTTGAAATTTCGCATAACAAGGTGGGATTTTGCCGGCGTGTCGAAGCTTACAACGGTTTCATTCATATACACTTGCAAGTCGATGAGTTCGACGCAAAATTAACGTGGAATAACAGCAATTTGACCATTGTATCTTGCGCTGCATTTGTGTGATCAGCACCACCGCAATGAACACTCTCTGCTATCTGGAATGCAAGTGAATCTCCTTGCGCAAGACGAGGCGCATACATGCACAAACCACTTTTAGTTATCTCAAAAAAAAAGTATGCACCGTGCAGCAGCAATAAAATGCACGCGCTGTATTAATTGAGCTCGCACTATTGTGCTGTTTCCTGCAAAGGAAGCTGTGCCATGAAGTGGTTGCAAGTAGGTGAGATGGAATGCCCGCTAGCATACCTAATTATCTCGAAGGAGAGATCGAATTCGGATTTAGGTGTCATGTACATTAGTTGAGTGCCTCTGCCTTCGTTATATCAACTGTGCCCAATATGCACAGTTATTAAAAGCATACGTTTTACTCCTACAACGTTAAATATGCTTTTTGCGGAATGCCCACTTCATCTCTGTACGCCACCCGAAAGCATGCTGTGCATTATTGCAGACACGTACGTTCATGCAGACACAGACAAAGAACATACTTTTCAAAGGAGAATGATTTATTTACACTACAACAAAGTGAAAAGTGCCCAGCATAGTTTCACTGTAGGTTTTCAACACAGAATGGGGACTTATATACCAAGCCCTGACATTAACAAATAAAAGCCACACTGCTACAGGAAATACTAAAGCAGACAGGCAGTGTTAGTGCCTGCAGCTTTTAAAATGTGAAACAAGCATAATGCATTAACTTGCATGTACTTCTTGAAATTGCGACCAACAAAAGTTGGGCCTCTCAGTTCACCGTTTTCTCATTCATTAAAGAATGTTTTGTTTATAACCAAAACTACGTAAAATAGCAGATAACTACAACATCAGGAACAGAACACACATATCTACTAAACTTACTGTGGGGCCGCATTTTGTATAGATAAGTTATCTAATGAGGAATTTAGACAGCTAAGTGCTCGCAGCTTTAATGAAAAAGTAGCTATCCATGACTAGCATGAAAAAAAGAAAGATTGAAAACGCTGCATGAAAGTGTACGAGGTGTGTTGAAATAGAAACAAAATTTTTGAAATAGCACCCAAACCGGCAGAGAGCAGGCTGCGGCTACTGAACGCATGTAGCAGTGGCTTTAGAGAACAAATTGCCATTTGCCGCGTTTCACTCTGGTGAGCTACAACCGCCGAAGTGCGCACGTGTACAAGCTGTTTGTTGGATTAGTGCCAAAGTAACAACGAATGAGGTTGAAGAACAACGTGTGTGTGTGAAATTTTGCTACAAACTAGGCAAAACTTACACAGAGACATTTCAATTGCTTAACCAAGCACATGGAAAAAACTGTATGAGTCGCACTCAGTGCTATGAGTAGTTTAAGCATATTGAACAAGGCAGAATGTCGGTTGGTGACGATCGCAAGCCTGGACGACCTTCCACATCAACAGATGGTGACCATGTCAAGAGAGTGCGTGATGTGATTCGTGGAAATCGTCGTTTAACTGTTCGAGAACTAGCTGACGAAGTGGGCATCAGCATAGGATTATGGCATCCTATTGAGAATGACAAACTTGAGATGCGTCGTGTCAGTGCAAAATTCGTGCCGCGTTTGTTCAGTGTTGATCAGAAACCCCTGTGCTGAAATAAGCCAGGAACTGCATGCCACTGGCAATGATAATGAAAACTTCTGTAATATCACAACAGGCAATGAGACATGGGTTTATAGCTCTGATATTGAAACAAAAGTGCAGTTGTCGCAGTGGGTGGGCGAACAGTCTTCTCGCCCAAGAAAGCACGCATTAGTCAGCAAAAAATCAAGGTGGTGTTTAATGGTGCTGTTTTCTGACTGGAAAGACCTAGTCCATCAGGAATTTGTACCACGTGGTCAGATGGTAAACAAGGCAGTCTACCAAGAAATTCTAGCGCGTTTGCGGGATGCTGTGTGCAGTAGGAAGCCTGAATTTTGGAAAACCCAGACTTAATTGTTGCAACATGACAATGAGCTAGTTCACACGTCGCTCCTTGTCTGCAGCTATCTAGCAAAACATCACACTCTCGTGCCCCATCGACCGTACTTTCCAGACCTAGCCCAAGAAGCTTTTTCCTGTTTCCTGAACTTAGAATCACGTTGAAAGGACGTCGTTTCCAATACATAAAAGCAATTTCAAGACAATGCGACATGAGACCTACGCGCCATCCCACAAAAAGCGTTCCAGGAGGCTTTCCAAAAATGGATGAGATGATAGGAACAATGTATTGCCAGAAGAGCGGACTACTTTGAAGGGGACATGCATAAAATGTTGTACAATAAGCAAAAAAATATGTTAAAGCAAAAGTTTGGTTTCTTTTCGAACACACCTTGTATGTATTTGAATTGAAGAACACTTTTGGGAGCCAAGCAACATAAAAAAATCTTTTGTCTTGCGGAGCACACTCTGTATACATGCCGCAATGGTTGGGTGAATGCAGAGAAATCCAAAGTGAAGTTTTTTATGTTAAATTGCTAACAAGAAAAAAAAAAGCATTTTTAATATGAGTTTAATTTAACATAATTGCTCCGTCATCACAAACACATTACATATTCACATATATTGAGAGTTATTTGTCCTGATGACTCCTGGGCCTCCAGGTGACGGAGAAATGGAAAAAGAAATGCCACTTAATGTTAGACGATTCCAAAAACTGCTTGACCCTGGCCCTCTTAGGGCTATGTTTATTCAATAGTTGTTCGAGGTCAATATAGTAGTGATCTTGCAAGAAACGGATCTCAATGTTAACCATAAACTTCTGAGACTGCGAGATAACGATTCGAGGTCTTTTATTTGATTGCCCTCAATTTTGTGTGGCTAAAAAACTGCACTTGACTGCGCCTAATTGCACCTTGTTGGGGAAGAGAACAATTGTTCAGACTGCGTTCAACACCCTTGTATTGCCCTGCTACTTGACATATGGGTTGTTGCTATAGTGCACGGCATTGCATTGATGTGCACACATTATCTTCCTTTCTATTTTAAGTCTCGGCTCTCTTGTTGCCTTTCATTCCCTTTATACCCCTTCCTCAGCACAGTTACTTGTATTTACGCTGGTGAACCTGCCTGTCTTCTATCTTTGTACCTCCTTTCTCCAAGAGCACGTGTCAGCATTATAAAACTGGGTGTCCATGATTTACTACAGAAATATGAACATTCCATAACACACACTTCACATGTGAATAACTCATAACAGATTGTGAAAGACATGCGAATGTGTCCGACCTTTGAATTTACAGCATTGTATTTGAAATTTCACTGGCATTATTAACAATAAAGTCCATCCCTAATTAATCTGAATATGATGCGTGCATACACAGTGTAAACAAAGTAATCAAGCCATGGCAATAGACACAAACACATAATGCTCTGGCAAGCAACTAAAGAGAGAAACATACATTCAGTTGCATTCTTCACGTCATGTACAAACACATTTCACATATACTTAGCCTCTTCGAAATCAACTCAATGTGCTTGGGCTTATTATTTATTTCACAGTCATATTTCCCCCACTTGCAGGTAATTATTAATTGGCCCACATTGTCAGCTGGCTCTCAGGGGCACTCGTAGGTGAGATAGACTGCCCGCTAGCATACCTAATTATCTCGAAGGAGAGATAGAATTCGGATTTAGGTGTCATGTACATTAGTTGAGTGCCTCTGCCTTCGTTATATCAACTGTGCCCAATATGCCCTTACACTTACTGGCATTCAGTTGTACTTGCACTTACACTGGCCTAAACTCAGTGACTTCCCACTGTTCTGAAATCAGCAGAAATTCGTGAGAGGCTCTCGAATATGTGTCTATCTCTAGTGATATTACAACTCGTGTAAGTTCAATGTTCTCCGCATGCGCGCAATATTGTAAACACTTGTATCTTTCTGAGCCCCACTCCAGTTTTGAGCTGGCAAAATGTGAGCTTTTTCTTGGTGTGCTTCATCATAAGCATATATTTCCGCACTGCAATGAACAGCCATTTTTGGCCTGATTTTTGCTTACCGGTGCGGTGGTCCACTCTAACGTTCCAATGGAGAGCCCGGAGTTGTGCTTTCTTTGGTGGCGTCCTCATTAGTATTGACGTCCCACTTTAATCCTGTATAGAAAAAAATTCAGTTAAGCGAGAATAAAAACAAAATGCAGAAATTTGATAACTCGAGAAGCATAAGCTCATAAGAAAGGTCTTATTAAGGCCTATTTTGGGGTTAGCTTCATAGTCGCGAATGAACACAACATAGCAATCACCACACAAAAGCTAAATGTGCAACTTGTAATATTCTTTTGCTTCTTTCATAGTTTTTTTAGCTATGCATGCAGCGCTTTTATCTCACAACATTATGGAACGACGCAAGTACTGAAAACCAGACTTTTCCGTCTGCTATAAAACTTGAAATTGCTTCAATCGACGTGACATGTCGCGTTGTTGAAATTTTGCCAGTTGAACTTCGCCCCTTCTACAAGTGACGAGTGTACTGCTTATCTCGAAGAGATAATGTGGCAAATCCTGCGGCTAGTGCAAACCATCACTTCGGAGCTGCTGCGTCGTTTTTGACTATGGTCGCGTCACGCAAGCTTCGGGCTCAATCGGCCTTTGAATTTTAGTGAACTCGACGCATTAAACAGGAAAGCCAGAAATCTACGCAAATCGACACACTACACAGAGGAAAGTGCGTAACACACCAGAATTTTTTTTTCTTCAAAATATTACCGTCGTTTGACAAACTGGAACTACAAAACGCAATGAATTAATCACGCAAAGCCCTCGAAAGGAATAAAAAAAGGCACATTTCATGGTTAGAACGCTACACGCGATTACCAGCGCCGCCATAAAGCGCAAGCCCTAAGAAAAATTCGCGCATGAAGTTACAACAAATGGACACCTGACTACGCAAGAAAAAAAATCGCCTGCAGTCATACAGTTGTGGGAAACCTAAACGGAGCCTGCAGTTATAACTACTTCACACACCAAAACTTCCAATGCGCGTGTTCGCATTAGTACTACACGTTCAGATATTTAAATCACCGACATTCGTTATCTGCTGGCTCATATTAATACAATGGTAGAAATTAAGCATTTAGTAAGCGTAGCGTATAGGAAGCAAAATTCGACCTACCAAATAGGCACAGGTTCGCAGCTCTACAGCACGCACTCCTGGGTCCGCCGATCCAGCGCACATGGCGGCCCGCCGCCGCTGATAGCCGGTGTGGCCGTTGTACTCACACGAGTTCTCGAAGTTGCACTGCTCTTTTGCAATTTCCGGTAACAATGGTGGATTTTAAGATCACTGACATCACCGAGAGCGTTTACCGACGCGGCCTGATCACGTCACAACACGAACACAGTCGCATAACGTTGCCGGTACAAAGATATGACGATAATTACCGCCGAAAACAATCGCCTCATACGCCGGCATGCGCCATGTTCTCGCTCCTTCCCGGTCCGGTCGACGCCGCCTTTCCTCCTCCTCCGCCATCAAAGCAACGCGGAGCCATCGACTTGTTTCTCTTCGTTCTCCTTTTGCCTTTCGCTTTACTTTCTCGCGCAAAGCATTACCCTCACTGCTCCTTACAGCTTTTGCTTTGTAAAGCTCTCTCAACGCTTCAGCGCGCTTTCTGCGCGCCAAATTTGCAAGGCTGCATGTAAGCGTTGCGTCCGCTCGGGGCCGCATATAGGGGGCTTAGGCTGCCGCCGCAGCCATTGTCTCGCATAATATTGCTTGAAAGTCCGTTTATATGCAGTACTTTACGCTGGAACGAAAATATACCGCATATGTGCTGGACATTATACGGTACATGACTAAAAGTGTGTACGCTGGCCGATCGATTGCGTCTCCTGGTAGCAGCTAGGTTGAACTTGGTTGTATCTATGTTGGCAATTTGGTAGCAGCTAGGTTCGGCCTTAGCTATGCCTGAGTTGAGCTTAGATATGCCAGGTATCTTTTAGGTTATGATGCAATCGATCGGCCAGCTTCGCTTGGTCTCGAGCTTTGCGTGGTCTAGAGCAAGCTTTGCCGTTTTTAAATGCGAAACATTTCTTGGCGAACATTTGCTACTTTCATAGATTATGAAAAAGCATTTGATTCGGTAGAGATACCAGTAGTCATAGAGGCATTGCGTAATCAAGGAGTACAGGAAGCATACGTGAATATCTTGGCAAGTATCTACAAGGATTCCACAACAACCTCTGTTCACCACATGAAAAGTAGAAATATACCTATCAAGAAAGGGGTCAGGCAAGGAGACACAATCTCTCCAATGCTATTCACTGCATGCTTAGAAGTATTGAAGCTCTTAGACTGGAAGGCTTAGGAGTGAGGATCAGTGGCGAATATCTCAGCAACCTTCCGTATGCAGACGACATTGCCCTATTCAGCAACAATGGGGACGAATTACAGCAAATAATTGAGGACCTTAAGCAAAAAAATGTAAGGGTGGGGTTGAAGATTATTATCCAGAAGACAACGAATATTAAATAGCCTGGTAAGGGAACAAGAATTCAGGATCACCAGTCAACCTCTAGAGTCTGTAAGGAAGTATGTTTATCTAGGTAAATTACTCACAGGGGATCCTGATCATGAAAACGAAATTTACAGAAGAACAATATTGGGTTGGAGTGCATACGGCAGGCATTGCCAAATCCTGACTGAGAGCTTACACTGTCGTTGAAAAGAAAAGTGTAAAATCATTGCATTGTAACGGTGCTAAAATATGGCGCAGAAACTTTAAGGGTAACAAAGACGCTCGAGAACAACTTAAGGACAGCACAAAGAGCGTTGGAACGAAAAATGTTAGGCCTATCGTTAAGAGACAGGAAGAGCGCGGTGTGGATGAGAGAACAAACGGGGATAGCCGATATCCTAGTTGACACTAAGCGGAAGAAATGGAGCTGGGCAGGCCATGTAGTCCGTAGGATGGATAACCGCTGGACCATTAGAGTTTCCGAATGGATACCAAGAGAAGAGAAGTGCGGTCGAGGATGGCAGAAAACCAGGTGGGGTGATGAAGTTAGGAAATTTGCAGGCGCAAGTTGGACTCGGATAGCGCAAGACAGCGGTTATTGGAGATCACAGGGAGAGGCCTTCGTCCTGCAGTGGACATAAATATAGGCGGATGATAGTGATGATGATTATGATCTATGTATCTAGACGCCTACGTCTTTCTGCTCTAAAGCTCATTTCATTAACTTGGTATGTACCACAATTGGCATACTATGACAAGAGTATAGACGAGCATAAATGGTATGTCATGACTTGAATGTCATGAAATGCGTGTCATGTAGGTCACGAAACAGCCGCCTACGTCTTGCTTCTCCCATGGTCGTTTCATTAACTTGGTAGGTACCAAAATTGGCATAGCATGACAGTTTGTATGACGAACACAAGCGATAGATCATTACATAAATGTCGTGACATGCGGGTCGTGTAGGTCATGACAATCATCCAGCGAATAAGATTAATACTCAAAAACCACTGAAATGGGTTCGGACGTAAGAACTAAGTGAAGGAAACACTAACGGATGATGGCAGAAATCATAGTCATGAGCATGACTCAGTATACATGACAATGACTCACAGATAAAAGATTAACACCTAACAAAACTGGAATCGGTTTGTACGTGTCTAATAAGTGAAGGAAACACTTAATGACAATGGTTTAAATTATAGTCATGAGCATGACTCAGCAAAACCGACAATGACTCAGCAAAAAAAAAGAAAAATACGCTATAAACACTGAAATTGGTTTGAACGTGCGCACTAAGTGAAGGAGACACTAAAGGATTCTGGTAGTAGTCATGTCATGACCATGACAGAGTAAAAATGACAATGACTCAGCGAAAATGATTAAAATGTCTTCGGATGTGGTACTAAGTGAAGGAAATGGCTAAAGGTTGATGGTCGATGTCATAGTCATGACCATGACTGAGGCTTTCGCCTTAAGTTTTATTAGGTGTAGCTAAAGGGACACCTGAGGAAACATGACATGAATGTCATGACATGCGTGTCATGCAGGCCATGAAAGAGCTGCCTACGTCTTGGTGCTCTCAGTCGTTTCGTTTACTTGGTAGGCTCTCCGCACATTGCTTCGCATAACATCGATTCCCACGGGGCGTGATACCTGCCGGCTTTTTTTCCCTTCGAAGCACCTTTTTACGCGATAGAGCACCACGTGGTCTCAATAGTAACCACTGCAAGATCTTCCTCTCTTCATTCCATCTGAAGCTCTACGAGCCAACAGCACTATTGGCAAGAAAACGTCTAGCTGTCACCCACTAACCAATAACTTGACCGAGCACTTCCATCGTACACTCTCAGACAGGATCGCAATGTACATCAGCCCGGAGAACACAAACTGGGGTGCCCAGTCGTACCGTTTCTAAATTTATAAAATTTGACAGCAACACTGCAGCTCAAAGTACCACCAGCTTTTCGCCGCTCTTCGTTGTCTACTGCCACTCACCAACCTTTGTCTTTGATGTATCTTTTTTCTCGGCTCCTTTCCCATCAGCAGTGCCTTTTTCCGAACAGCTAGTTTTCCGCCTCGACTCCTGCCATCACATCATGCGCAATAACACCAACGCCAGCACTCTCGCAAGCGTCCCTGTGACTCGAATCACCCCACTGTGACGTTCTGCTCTGGAGAGGAAGTTTTACTCCTGGCACCTGTACTTGTCCCCGGTTCATAGGACAAATTCCACAGCCGTTTTATTGGATCCTACCGAATTATTGGGCAAACTTCGCCTGTTAATTACCACATTTCGCCTTTTAGGGGCGAAGCACCTTAGGGCCGAGCCTTGTCCCGCCCTCGTCGTCGTCATCGTCCATAGCTCTGGTTTGCATGTAGTCTGCTAGGGGTGCTGCGGTGCACAAGGGCGTTCGTTCCCGATGCGCGCTCTCTTTTAGGGGCGAAGCACCTTAGGGCCGAGCCTTGTCCCACCTCGTCGTCGTCGTCGGTAGCTCTGGTTTGCATGGAGTCCGCTAGGGGCGCTGCGGTGCACAAGGGCGTTCGTTCCCGACGAGCGTTCTCTTTCTCTCTTGAGCCATGGATGATAACGGTCGCTTCTGATAATGGCGTGCCCGCTATGGATGAAAAGGCGAGAGTGGCAGCTCACCTGCAAGCGAATCGAGGGCTCCCAAAGCTGCTGCAGCACGGCGACGCAGACAACAAGCGGACCCGGAGTCTAGGGCGCGGGAAGCTGCAGCAGCACGGCAACGCCGGCATGCGGACCCGGAGCTGAGGACTCGCAAAGCTGCAGCAGTACGGCAACGCCGGTAAGCGGACGCGGAGCTGAGCGCTCGCGAAGCTCGCGCTTGCACCGACCATCGGCGCCACCAACCTCAGGTAGAGAACACTTCCGGTGTTTTGCCGCCGCTTCCCGCGCTCTCGCCGCCTCTGGGTCCGCTTGCCGGCGTCGTGAGATTCATGGTTAACCAAATGATCCCCCGGTGCTTCGCCCACTCATCATCATTCACTTCGGTGATATGCGGTGTTCTTTTAGATGCGAAGCAGCTTATGGTCGGGGCTATGTCACTCCCTCCCTCTCTCCATCCCTCCATCCGCCGTGCGGCGTCCACACTCCTACTGCGCATGCGCATCCTCCTCCCCCTCCTCTCCTATTCGGCGCTCCTCTCCTCTCCTGATTGCGCAACGAATGGCAACACCTGCGGCTCCGCGCGATAATGCGAAGCAGCACAGGTTAGAGGCGCGACGGTAGGCGCTGCATACTCCGCTGGGGGGCGCTACTGTAGCTCGCGGTATAATGACGCGCGCGCGCGCTCCGCTCCTCTCATTCTCCTCCCACAACGCACGGTAATTATAACGGTAGATACGTACCTCAACCTAACGGAAACCACGAACTGAAAACTAATGGCAACTTGAGTCGACCCCATGGCTGCTTCGCATACTACTCAGGGTTCCCCTCCAGTCGTTGTTGTTGCGGGACAAAGATTGTGTGAATGTCTCGCTTGAAGCTTTACATCCGGCGCGTTTCAAGGGACTCTTCTGCGGCTAGGCTTGATGCTTCCGCCCAGAGGGGAAAATTAGTGTGAGCCCAATATTTGCACTTTATTTTACTCACCTATACATATAATCATCACCACTAGCCGTGACGTCTTTGGCGTCGTGGTTAGGAATCTTGGAGTATAACGAAGTTACTCAGAAGATAGATGATTGTAACTATAAAGGGGATTTATTGGGGTTCGTAGCGACAGCGGGTCGTAGGATGCACCGAGCACAGTCCTCTCGCTCGAGCTTCTGCTGCGCGCTTGATGCTGCCGATGCTGCTGACTCTGCGTCATCGTTCGTCTTCCTTACAAGGGCCCCGCGGAAATAAAGGAGCCATCCTGGCGACTTAGTTGTCCGGAAGGACGATGGAAAGGTGATATGGCTTGAGGCGCTGAACGTGAACGACTTCACGGTTCCGACGTCGCATGTCGGACGGCGGCGTGAGCGGCTCAACCAGGTAATTAACGGGTGATGTTCTCTCGAGAACGCGGTATGGCCCGTCGTACTTCGGAAGGAGTTTTGAAGCGAGCCCAGGCGTGTGGTGTGGCACTAACAACCAGACGAGGGCGCCCGGGAGAAAATTGGGAGTCGAGTTCCGGGCGTCGTGAACGGCTTTTTGACGGTTCTGGTCGTCTGAGGTGAATTGGCGGGCCAGCTGGCGACATTCTTCGGCGTGTCTGGCTGCTTCCGAGATCGGCAGGCATTCGGATGGGTCCGGCCGGTCGGGCAGAATGGTGTCTATTGTGTGCGAAGGATGACGGCCGTAAAGAAGGTAAAAGGGTGAGAATCCGGTAGTGGCCTGAGTCGCGGTGTTGTAGGCGTAGGTGACAAAAGGAAGAACTAGGTCCCAATTAGAGTGATCAGGTGAGACGTACATGGCGAGCATGTCACCAAGAGTTCGGTTGAAGCGTTCCGTGGTACCGTTAGTCTGTGGGTGATAGGCAGTGCATTTACGATGAACAATAGCGCATGCAGCAAGCAGTTGTTCGATGACTTCAGATAAGAAGGTGCGGCCTCTGTCGCTCAAAAGTTCACGTGGACCTCCATGACGAAGAAGAAAACGGCGTAGTATAAAATTGGCGACCTCCTGCGCTGTAGCATTTGGTAGAGCAGCAGTCTCCGCATAACGTGTTAAGTGGTCTACTGCAACGATGATCCACCTGTTGCCGGTAGGAGTCAGCGGAAGTGGCCCGTAGAGATCTATGCCCACGCGATCAAAGGGTCGGGATGGGCATTGTAAAGGCTGGAGTTCACCGGCGGAGTTGTGCGGTGGCGCTTTGCGACGTTGGCACTCATGACACGAGCGGACGAAGTTGCGAACAAAATTGTACATTCCCCGCCAGTAATAGCGGTGTCGAAGTCTTTCGTAGGTCTTGAAGACTCCCGCGTGGCCACACTGAGGGTCGACGTGGAACGAGGAGCAAATCTCTGATCGCAAGGTTCGCGGAATGACGAGTAACCATGTGCGACCCTCTGGGGCATAGTTGCGGCGATACAGTAGCTGGTCTCGAATCGCAAAATGAGGAACTTGGCGCCGAAGCGTTCGTGACGCTGGAACTTTCGACGTATCCGAGAGAAGGTCGAACAGAGATGCAGTCCAGGGATCATCACGCTGTGCAGAGGCGATAGTGTCAAAGTCCAGAGATGACAATGTGCACTCGCAGGAGGAGTCGTGACTGGCCTGCGGGGGAAGCGGTGATCGGGATAGCGCGTCAGCGTCGGAGTGCTTTCGCCCGGAACGGTAAACCACGCGGATGTCATATTCTTGAATTCGCAATGCCCAGCGGGCAAGGCGGCCCGATGGGTCTTTTAGCGTCGACAGCCAACATAGTGCGTGGTGGTCGGTCACTACGTCAAAAGATCGGCCGTATAAATATGGGCGAAACTTGCCAAGCGCCCACACAATGGCCAAACACTCCTTTTCTGTTACGCTGTAATTGGCCTCCGCCTTGGTTAACGTGCGACTCGCGTATGCGACGACGTATTCTGTGTGGCCAGGTTGACGTTGTGCCAACACAGCACCAAGGCCTACACCACTTGCGTCAGTATGAAGTTCGGTTGGCGCTTGAGGGTCAAAATGGCGAAGAATGGGTGGCGTCGTGAGAAGACGGCGCAAGGTTGTGAAGGCGTCGTCACACTCTGGAGACCATGATGAGAGATCTCTAGAGCCACCAAGGAGCTGCGTGAGAGGTGATATAATTGACGCAAAGTTTCGAACGAATCGCCGAAAGTAAGAGCAGAGGCCGATGAAACTGCGTAGCTCTTTGATAGTGGTAGGTTTTGGGAACGCAGTAACAGCACGTAGCTTCTCGGGATCCAGGCGAACGCCCTCCTTTGACACGACATGGCCTAAAATTGTGAGCTGACGAACAGCAAAGCGACATTTCTTCAGGTTAAGTTGCAACCCGGCGTTGGTCAAGCAAGTGAGTACGTGCTGGAGGCGGAGCAGGTGCGTTGCGAAATCAGGGGCGAATACCACAATGTCGTCAAGATAGCAAAGACAAATTTTCCATTTGAGGCCACGCAGAACATTATCCATCATTCTTTCGAACGTTGCAGGTGCGTTGCAAAGTCCGAAAGGCATGACGGTAAATTCATACAAGCCGTCTGGTGTAACAAAGGCAGTTTTCGGGCGATCGGCTTCTGCCATCGGAACCTGCCAGTAGCCTGACCGCAGATCCAGCGAAGAAAAGAACTCGGCTCCCTGCAAACAGTCCATAGCATCATCGATGCGTGGTAATGGGTAGACGTCCTTCAGTGTAATCTTGTTCAACCGTCGAAAATCAACACAGAAGCGGATGGAACCGTCTTTCTTCGTGACGAGTACCACGGGAGAGGCCCATGGGCTCTGTGAAGGTTGAATGACGCCCCGACGAAGCATGTCATCGACCTGTTCTGCAATGACGCGACGTTCCGTAGCAGACACGCGATATGGTCTTTGTCGCAGCGGTGAGTGAGAGCCAGTGTCGATGTGATGCTCGACTGTCGATGCACGGCCAAGAGATGTTTGCGCAACGTCGAAAGAACGGTGGAAGTGCTGAAGGAGTGCGAGAAGTTGAGATCGTTGCGAATGTGTCAGATCGTCGGCGATGAATGGGCTGAACACATCTGTCCATGCTGAGTCGGCTACGGAGAGGGCACTCAGTGCATGAACGGCAGTAGAAGGCATTTCGTCGAGGACGGAGACAATTCGGGTTGAATCAACCGACTCGACGTAACCAAGGCATTCGCGGCGGAGCAGTGATAGCGGCGACGAAAGATGATTGTAAACGGGCATCGTGCTGACACCGGCGGCGAGGTCAAGAGCTGCAAAGGGCAAAGGAAGCGCTTTTCGGGTAACAAAGTGATGAGAGGGCATGAATAAGACCGTCCCGTCGGATATAGCACTACACGAGACCGGTACGAATGCTGAAGAGCACGGGGGAATACAGGTGTCTTCTTGCACGAGAAGTTTAGCGGCAGGATGAGCATCGACCGAAGCCAGGTCACCAAGGTGGGAAAGTTCAATCTCAGCCCGAGTGCAATTTATGATGGCATTGTGGCGTGAGAGAAAATCCCATCCTAGAATAACGGCGTGGGAGCACGATGAAAGAACTATGAACTCAATCGTGTATAAAACGTCCTGTATGGTTACACGGGCTGTACAAGCAGCGGTAGGGCGAATGGGTTGAGCACTTGCCGTTCGAAGCGACAATCCAGACAGAGAAGTCGTCACTTTACCAAGCAAGCGGCAAAACCTGGCATCCATAACTGAAATAGCGGCACCGGTAACGACGAGGGCGACTGTAGCGACATCTTCGACAAACACATCGATGACATTGGCAGGTAAAGGAAGAGGACTTCGGCATGTCGACACTTGCGCAGTTCTTGCCTCAGGAACTGCGTCGTCTAGTTTCCCTCTTCGTTAGAGAGGGGTCGCTGACGCATAGGGGAAAGCGATCGGCGACGTGGGGAGGGTGACCGGAAGCGTTCGAAGCGAGGACGGCGATCAGTCTGGGAGCGAGGTGGTGATGGATCGAAGGGTCCGTAAGGCACATTTGGATCGGGCGGCACATAGGACGCTCGTCGATCGTCATCGAACGCCTGCGATCGGCGGCGGCAGAACCTTGCGACGTGACCGGGATACCTACATGCAAAGCATATAGGGCGATTGTCCGGCGTACGCCACGGGTTAGCGACGGCAGTGCTGGCCCAGGGAGCGGGAGGAGGAGGGCGGTGCACAGGCTGCTGGAAACGTGGTACGGGCGCACTGCGAGGGGCCATTGCAGCAACCGCAGCATAAGTTAACGGTGTAGCCATGGCATCCTGCTGGTGAACAGCTGGCAGCGCTTTCGTGACCTCTTCATGGATCACATTACGGAGAGGAGACGGCAAAGTGCTGGCAGACTCCGGAGTGATGGACACCAGAGACAGCTGTCGTGCGACTTCTTCGCGGACGAAATCTTTGATTTGGGCTATCAAGGAGGCTTGTTCGGGGCCGGTGGTCAGGCTGCAGAGTGACGCCGCATTAGGTGTGGGATGTCGCCTTGTCAGAGCTCGCTGCTTTCGCAATTCATCATAGCTCTGGCACAAGCTGATAACGTCGCCAACAGTGCGCGGGTCCTTGGCCAGAAGCATCTGGAACGCGTCATCATCGATGCCCTTCATGACGTGCTTAATCTTTTCCGCTTCCGTCATGGCAGCGTTCACGCGCCTGCACAAATCGAGGACGTCTTCTATATAGCTGGTGAACGTCTCACCCGTGTCCTGTGCGCGTGTACGCAAACGCTGCTCGGCTCGGAGTATCCTGACGGCGGGTCGGTCAAATACTGCGGTAATCGACGTCTTGAACGCCGACCACGTTCGGATATCCCTCTCATGATTCCTGAACCAGAGACTGGCGACGCCCGCAAGATAGAAGGATACGTAAGCCAGCTTGTCCGAGTCATTCCATTTGTTGTGAACGCTCACCCGTTCATAAGATGACAGCCACTCTTCAACGTCGTTGTCGTCGGTTCCGCTGAAGATGGGATGTTCCCGCTGGCGAACGGTGCCAGCGCAAGGGACGGGTGGCGATGGAAGAGTCTGCTGGTCGGCGTCCGGCATGGCAGAGGGTAGCGTCCGCGAACGAAGTTCCAGGATGGTAGAGTGGAACGTTACCCAGCACGGCTCCACCACTTATAAAGGGGATTTATTGGGGTTCGTAGCGACAGCGGGTCGTAGGATGCACCGAGCACAGTCCTCTCGCTCGAGCTTCTGCTGCGCGCTTGATGCTGCCGATGCTGCTGACTCTGCGTCATCGTTCATCTTCCTTACAGTAACATAAAAGTTGCTGTGCGTAGTCCTCACACCGATAAACAAAACCATCTGTTCTCGTTCTTTCTTTTTTTTTAGCCAGCAATCTGTAATTCTTTTCTCACTTCGTGTTTTATCGGCTCGACGTTAAAGGAAAGCTAAAGATTTGTTCGGCAGCAGTAGTGACAGCTGATCGCGTCATCTAGAAACTCTTGTTTACCCGCTTGCTTACCTTCTTCCTTGATCCTGAAAAATATATGACCTCTCTCTTTGCGCGAATGGCGACGTATACAGTGGTTACATGAGAAATGGGTAGGAGTTGCCAAAGTAATCAAAAATGCCCATGCCTGTCGTGCCCGGTAAGCTGAAATCAGCTCTTGAGTTGTTTCATTAAATTCTTCTCGCTATTCCAACATGGCAAGTCATTTAGGACGAAGAGAAAGGAGCTTGTTTAGCTGTAAGGTAATACGCCCTAGAGTGTAAGCCCTGAAGGAAACGATGCAGTGTTACGTACGAAATTATCGTATTAAAATTGAATTTTCACCAGACGTAATTCTCATGTATCGAGAAATTGGTCGTTGTTATCGTCTTAGCTGTTATGTAAATGAAATTTCGGCAATGATGTTTGCTACGTAGTCTATGACAGTGAAGCCTTCCCTGTTTTCGGCGTTATCTTCCGCCAACTTCCTCATCCTTGGTGCGTCCTCCATGTTAGGTATTTTTGAGGCTCACTGTCATCATTGTAATTTAAAGCCTCACACACGCCATCGCCGCTCTTTCCAAAAGCCCGACGGCAAAGAATTCAACAGCAACAAACTTTAATATTCTCAAGAATGCAGTTCTCCTCGTCCGCTACAATTTTACACTTTCTACCATCCATAACATAGAGACGTCACAGCTCTCAGATGCTTTATGAACTGCCGCACCACACAATAATTCGCCGGCACTGTTTCGCAACTTGGAGCATTCGTTAGCGGGCCCGACGCTCAGGCGCGCGTATGTGAGGTGATAATAATTCAAATCCCCCAAACGGCCGTTGGCGAGGTTTTGTTTCAACGTTAATTTGTCTGGTCTCTGCGTGTTTTGTGATCGTTTCTAGGTAAATTTGATGTGCTGTAAAATCTTCTTGTTGTATTTAAAAATCAACAAATCAAGTGGGTGTTCCACCTGCCTTGTGAAACAGCCTGATATATCATTCACTTTTATAGTCCCAGGTTCGTGAGACTTAGGCGTAAAGGGTGGCTCTCTTTATTGCAGATAATAAACAGTGATTCCTTTGCTTAATCACTTAAAATATACATAATCTCGCGGGTGCACAGAGATTAGGTCATAATGTATTTCTATATAGGCCGGTATGCTTAAAATTTGGTTCTTGGCAGGATGAGCCGTGCATTGTTGTACTTGTTCTGAGAAGTCCTGAAGCTCTCATAATAACGCTACTAATGAAGTTGTTAGTCGTCAGCGTTACAGATTGGAGGAACGGTCGCACCAATGTAACCTGGTTTCAATCATTAAACTATTCAGGTAAACTCAGTAAAATTCAGTAATAAAAGGCAGTGATGTTTTTTTTCCTATTCTTTTCGCTATACAGCAAGATTTTATGTGCCACATGCAGCAGAACTGCTTCTCACTAATTGCCCTGTAAGTGCCCTTTTAGAGCAATATATTTATGCCCATTCATACCCTGCCATTAGCTAGGCGCTAAAAGCTCGCCTTTTCAAGCTATTTATACAAAACTTCCCGATTCCCCCTCTTTAGAAAACGCGCACCTCATTCATACTTGGTAGCCTGAATTGCTTCCTGCTTATTTTGCATATTTAAAGCGAAAACAAAACATGATACGCATATATTTGACAGCCAGATAGTAGCTATGTAGTAGCTACCTTCTCCTGCTAGCGGCGGTTCTTTCATGCTGAGATGTTTGAGAGTTAAAAGCGAGGTCGGACTACTTTAAACCAAGTAACACAGTAATAAATCTTCTCGCACGAGACATCAATGGTCCAATATTCCCTCCTACAGATCACTCAATTGAGAAATTTTTATATATGTATCACTTACACCACCATTTTGTGTAATAATACTGTTTTTATTGCTATCTCAGTGTGCTTCTTATACTTCTTCATTTTCTAAAGGTCAACCGCAATGATATCTCGCTTTGGGCGAATTTGTTGCAGATCAGTACTCATACTACTGAAGCAATATTGCGAAATCTTATGGCGGCTAACTACGTGAATATGACGTAAGTTTCAACACGTCGCCTCGGTTATTTTTCATTGTGTCACGGGATTTATTTTTACATTGACTATTAAAAGCATCCATTTTCAGTAGCGTTCTTTCACGCATTCCCACAAACTTTGCAGCTAAAATTTTGCTTGGAGACCGCGCTATATCTGCATTGTCTGAACCTCTGGCAGTGCAAAATGTTATTGCAGATCTCGTTTAACCACTGACTGTGCAATGTAGTACCAAGCTTTTTTTACCATTATTAGGAGGGATGCGTAGCTTGCCTTCTACCTTTCTTTTCACATGTCTAACAAGTGAGCGTGTGTATAATGAACTTGAGACGAATATATTTCATGTTTTATGAAACACATGACGAGAGTTTGATCTGAAATGCTTCAAGCAACCGAAGCAAACCGGCTACGTTTCATCTGAAGTGACTGGCACCATTCTACTGGATGTTCCTTCTGTCGTGGTGGATTCTGCGGGAGCGTTCCATTTGCGCACGAGCGTAACGCAGAATGTCACAGTGTCGTTCCCCACCACAAAACCTCGCCGACACATGGCTTCAAACCTATTGGATCCATGGAATCCACACCCACTGGCCTGTAACTTCTGGCGAGCAGCTCTGGAATGTGTCCACGTAGGTTCAAAAAGACGACGGACAACGGTGGACGATGAAAAGGCATTATTGTTTTAATGCGTCAACCTCACGGACTCCACCTTCCACGGGTTGAAAGTTTTGCGCTGCTCTTCAACTTTCGCGCAGACGTCCAGCACCGAGTTCTCTTCCAGTATGATGATTTTTACGTGGCAGTCTTCATTGCCATCCAAAACCACTTTTGCTGTCCACGTCTCTGGAATAGAGAGTTCGATGCCGGGTTTAAGTAGGTCATAGAGCGGTGGAAAATCAGAAGCCAAGCCAGAACTTACTGGCTTTGTCCTCTTGAACATCACCAGAAAGGCTTGCTTCTCTCTATCGCCACCATGTTGCTCCAACGTGTAATGAGTCAGCGGCGTAGTTTGTTTTCTGAATGGTTTACGCACCGTAGACGGATAAGAGACGGCTTCAGGCAACACCTCTGCATGCATTATTTCCCTTGCTCGCGTGAGGGGACCAGCTTCCGCAGAAGTATTAGTTAGGGAGGCCACAGACCCTCTGCGTCAGCTGTCCTGTTTTCTTGTGGTACGCCAATATGCTTATTCTCTTGGAAATCGGTTGATAATGTCGTCATTTCTGGACTCAGAGGGTTAGTTATACAAGTGGCGGAGGAAGAACGTGTGGAAGTCATTTGCCGCAGAAAGTCACTGGCTTCACTGAGGCTCAAACTCATAAGTGTAGATTTGGTATCGAGGTTTCTTACGTACTCTTCGAGCTCATTCATCCTAGATTCTAGGCCCACTGGTGTGTCATGAGCTGTGAGCCTGACATCTTCGTACCATGTACTGCGCACTGTATAACTGCTGTTTCGCGCCTCCGAAGGTGTCAGATCGCTCCGTTCAAGAGGCGGCATACAACCCGTTCGATAATGGCCTGGCAGGTCCGTTAGAAGCATGGTCATCTTGCACCGAGGACAGACGGCTGCTTGAAATGAGCAGTTATCCTCGAAGTAATGCGGTAGACGAGAGACTGGCCCCGTAAAATCACAGCCGTTGCACGCGTTTGAGCACACCACCAGCAGGAGAAATACGAGTTTATAAATTAGCATGCGCCAAGCACACAAAATCTGAAAGTTTTACGAAAATGCTGAAAAGGAATCCTCAGTGTGTGATTACACCGAAAAGAAGTAGTCACTTACCTCATTTTTGAGCCGATGGACTTATTTTTGGCGTTTTTGTGAGCGCACGCCTCGCCGCCCGACCCGCGGGAGTTGGAAGGCGTGACGTCACAACACCCTCGTCGGATAGCCAGCCGGCCGGCCGCGGTCATTCGAAGCGCGCTGATGCCACCATCGCGAGCACGAATTGGAGTTCTGGTGTCTCTACAAGCGAAGAGTACACGTCTGAAGACGGGGACGATTCCAACTTGGCAAGAAATATTACCGCTTACGGTTACGAGCCTTCCGAGAAGAAGAAGAGCAGGCGGCCATGTAAGTGCTGGTCAGGTTTTTGCTAACCGTAGCGCGACGATTTTGATCTGCACCAGACACTTGTGCAAGAATTATTTGTCATTTCCTCTGTAAACTTGCTTGTTCAAGAGCACACACAGGCGAGGCAGCTGCGGGGTACTTCAGCACTGCGTGGATGGCTGAATAGTATTTTATGCCGTCGGCGTGGGCAACTGCTGTGAGGTATCAGTACCTCCGAGACTCTCACTTCCACTTCGCCAGCCGCCCGACAGATGGCAGCACCTGTCTGGCGTTCTCGTTAGTTTTTCTCGCTTTTATCCTGTGGAGAATCAGAGCTGTGTGTGTGTGCCCCGCTGCCACTAGGACTGATCTCGTGAGTCGCGCTCGCACGCGCTAGCCTTGTGTTGTTTTACTATGCTTTGCCAACATTTTTACTGTAGCTGCCTTCGTGCCCAGCCTCGGGCATCTCGCCCCAGCCTTGCCCTCACACTGCTCATCAAGGCTGCAAGTGAACGAAAACAGTACCGACATCTTTTCGACTCCTCTTTTCCAACGGGCCGCTGATCATTTCTGCCTTGCGTTTTCGTGAGAATACCGATGGCACAGCGTCAGGCTTTAGGCTTTGCTTTTTGAGCGGCATGCCTAGAACTTTCAGCACAGCCTGGCCGGTCACATAATCATCGTCGACGAAGTCGTCCGCGCAAATGAAGTCATTTTTTAGAGGTCTCCAGGGTGGGCGGGATAGCTGACAGGCAGGTATCCAAAATTTACGCACCTTCTCGTCTCTGGGAAACATGTGCGACGGCGTGTCACGACCGACGATGCTATTATAACAGCATTGTCTGGCCATTTCCTTACGTCGCGACAAACGCGTCAATACAAAGCGACGACCGCTGGAAGGCTCATGTAAGACGCACAACCTGCGTGGAGCGCCGATGGTGATAATGTTTCAGACGGACCACGTGCGAAGATCACCGAAAGGGGTTAAACAAACGCTGCAAGGGACCGACACCCCCGGAAACAATGCGACGGCTGTAGCCGACCTTGGCCATGCGCGCCCGCGGGTGGGTGTTCTGACGTCAAATTTCAGCTTCCGCAGGCGACCGCTTGGAGGCAAGGTGTAACAGAAAATCGAAAAAATTATGTTTCTTGTTCTTTTTTTTTAATTCAGCTTGTTGTATTCGTAATTTTCAAGAGTTAAACTTTTGTTCCGACGTAAAAAACCACCCGCCAACTTTTGTGTCCGTGTCTCTTTAAAGAACCAGGCACTGAACGAATATCTTGAAATTCCCATGTTGAATGCCCAAGCAGCCAAAAATTTCCGTTAGTTTTGTTGCGGTGCAGCTTATTTTTGCCAGCTATTAATGTCCGGCTGCATGCTTGGCTTCATAGCGTGCCCTAGGATTACAAATGGTGGATATTGTTGTAGTAATGATAAAGAATCTCCCTTTGAGGATTGCTGAACCAAATTTTCCATGGCAGTGCCGTCTGCGGCGTTCAGCGGGGAAGATGGAATATAGGAATAAGCTCGATGAGTGCGCAAACCACATAGTACGCACCCGATTGCTTGGTGTCACCTTTACGGACCCCACCACATACGCGGGTACTTGCACTTCGGGGTATTCGCGGCGAAGTCTCTTCGCGTCGTTTTCACGAGAACGATCTGAACTGTCGACCGGGTGTCGACGGCGAGCCGTGGTTGGTGCTGGTCTCTGCACAGCCGTCTGCTGAGCGCGATGTTGCATGGTTGCGGCCGAGTGCGTAGCTCTATGATTCACTTCATCAGGAGCGGTTCGTACCTTCCGAGGAAGCGCCATAACGTGTACCGAAGAGGAAACAGACGTATCCAGACTACTTGGCGCTCATGTCACACCCCTTGACCCATGGCACAGTACGTTACTGTTGATGATGGTGATAATAATGATGACATCCCCTTCGAATCGGAGTGACGACAAAGAGTCAGCTAGCCTGCTTCAGTTAACCAGGTGTAGCTACATGCAGAATCAACTGCTATATGCAATTGCTACATGTCGGGACATCTGGCGGAATGTAACAGAACTGCAACACATGTAACATTGTTTGTCAAAGAGCTCCATACGATGCTTAAGATAATGAAGATTTATTTGCGTTCCCTTTAAACGGGACAATGACAAAACATTCCCCTAGCCTGCATGAATTATTCAGGTATGCCATACATGTTTTTCATTACAGCAATATTTATACATCCCTATAATCTTCTTCTTCAAAACTTCTTTATCTACATTTTACCACTACCTAGGCAACTGCTGCATGACATTTCACCTGGTGTTATAATATGCAACTGCAATACAAAGGGCGTACGTACAGATGCTACGCGGTACGCCTCTCGCATCGCAAGACAAGTGCCACGATACTATGCTAATGATGATGATAATGATGATGTATTAGCATCCCCTTTTATATGCAGGCGTGATATAGTCATCTACCCAGATTGATTTTATCTGGTGCATAAATTTTATTTTTTCTAGCATTCTTGTATACGTATCCTTAAACTTCCTTTTCTTCCTCAAAAGTTTTCTCACTACCTCGTACCGCTACATGTGCATCTACCACATGGCGTACTCTGGTGAAATGGAAAGTGCGCACGCACCGATGCTACGCGGCTCGTATGTCACATCGCGTGCTCGGACGTGTTTATAGGGCATTTTTCCGCAGCAAGCTAGCAAGCGCTGGCGTGGCTTAGTGGTAGAGTAGCTGACTCCCGCACAGCGGTGACGGGTTCGATACCTTCGGAAACTGGGTGTCCTTGTTCTTATTCCCGGTGATAGCTGCTACGCACACCGGACACCGGTGGCGGCGTATACCATGGCCAACCGAAACGGCTATTGGAATGAGCCCATAACCGCTTCCGCTGTAAAATACATTACAAAGATGACACAACAAAAGAAGCCCCTTATACCTAATTACCAGGTTGAAGCTACGCCATGAGAAAAAAACGTAGGTATTTAAAGCTAGCTGGCAGTTATTTGTGATAAGCCTTTACAGAGCGTAAGTAGCGAATACATTCGTGCAAGTTCGTTTACCAATTTATAGTATTCCTGAAAAAACAAACAAATACTTTATCAACAACTGCATATCAGTTGTGCAATCAGTGTAGAAGAAGAAAAGTGAAATTAGAACAAGATGGAGGGGAATGGTTTAGTTTATTCATTTAGATGATTCTCTATTGAATTCGCAGTCCAAAATTATCTGAAGTAATGCTCTCGAGCCTCTAGATATTCAAAACAAAAGCCAAGCGTTAACTTCCGTCCTTGCAATAGCCAGACATTAAATGACTTATACAGTCTTGTACTTATACAGGGCTTATACAGTCAAGTTGTACAGTCTGTCAACTCTCAAAATGTTCGTGTGGCGCCATCATCTGCATTAACAGAACAAATGTTCTGTTTGATCGTTTGAATGCCCGTAATTTTACTGCCCCAGGAGTTGAGCTCGAAAGTGGGTTTGACATGTCTGTCCATCCCGTCCGTCCGTCCGTCCTTTCTGTTACGCTGACGACAAGCCTTGTCGTCATCGACTACGCACAAAGTTCAGCTTTTTCGACGTTAGCTCACCTCATCAACACCAGCATTGTCATTGAAACACCGCGAACAAAAAGGAAACTTCTCCACACCCACATCCATGTCTGTGGTACTGCTTTGATGCCCCATGCTATGTTCAAGATGTAGTGGAAACAAAAGCTGTAAATTCACGCAAGATTACAGAAATGTTCTCTACCGCAAAAGAAATTTTCTGCGAGTGTTCCATGACAGAAAGCTGTTTATAGCAAAAGCAAATTTGCTGTTCATGATCTCCAGTTCATCTGTCAATTCAAAACAGCAATGCAGTCGTTATATTGATATGGAACAGCAGCCCCAGTGGGGCTGCACTGAAAAAGAGGAAGAGGACATGTTCCTGCTTGATATAGCTTTGCCATCTTGACCTCCGTTGGCTTCCGTATAAATAAATTGCAAATAGCCTTGGGAATCAGCTACACGTAACATTATTCGGTGGAGGCGGACGTTTCCCTTACCGGCCATAGAACCGACAATGCAACTTCGGCTCCTGCTGGCGGCACTTCCTTTATGCAAGCCTCTACGCCTGCAGCCACGACCTGCGTTACCAATCCCCCCTTCTGATCCTGGTGCTTTTACCGGAGTCGACAGTCCTGATGTTGCAACTGGCTCCGCTTGCCGGAACGTGTCCGCACCAGCCACAGGTACGATCCGACTATTATGCTATCAAAAGTTCTTTTCTACCTTGACGGCACTCCACGGGCATGGTTCCAGACTCACGTAGAGATATCGAGCATCACAGCATTCAGCCCTGAAAAACAAAGAAAGATCGAGCCGAAGAACCAGCATTGCTTGATGCCTAAGTTGGCCGCCTTGGTCAAGGCTCTCCAAGATGACGAGCTTTAAATTTATGGGGACAAGACCATCATATGTAAGATTTTCGAAGACATTTCTCATGTAACGCTGCAAGACGCACGCTTTTTGTATAGCGAAGCTGTTAAGGCCTAGTTCCCCCAGCATCGCGTCTGCGTGTAGAAAAAAAACTATCATCATCAGCATTGGCTCGAGCTTTGTCTTCTTTCGCAGCTGGCTCGTTGGCGCCCCTCGGTCTGCGCTCGTGTCACTGCTCCCGCGTTCGTCGTCGTCGTTTGCTTCCACAGGTGGTAGCGTTGGCGCTCATCATTCCAGCGTAGAATTTCACTTCTCTTCTGTAGTCGTAACGGGGAGGCCGCGTTTACGGGGGTATGAGCTATTCTTGAGAACTGACAACGTCTCCTAACGCGTTTGAGCAACGCCGCCACGAGCGCGCTCGGGAAATGGCTCGTCATCGACATGCTGATTCTAGCGTGAGGGCTTCCGAAGCCCAGACGAAACGTCAGCGAAGAGCCGCGGACTCCCGAGTTGAGGGAGCGCGATGTTGAGGCCAAACGTCAGCGTCATCTTGCCCTCCAGGAACCGGACAACGGTGGTGCACGCCTCGCCAACGCTAGCGTCATCTTCCCCGGTGTGACGGCCAGGTTGCAACGCTAGTTTCGCAACCGAAACGTTCATGATAGACATGTTCGGTTGGGTGATGCCCAACGACAATACGCCCATTCTCAGCGTGGGGGCAATATTCACTACAGCACACCCACCATAGTCACAACTTCGCTGGCTTCCATCGTCACAGTAGTGCAAGCGCTCTGAAATTTTTCAAGCCGTTTATTCATTACGCCTTTTTTCGTTGTATATAAATAAATCATTTTCATTTGAAACTAAACCACCTGTTGCCTGGCTTTTCGTTATTAGATCAGTTTTTAGCATGTTAGAGCTGCCATCTGCTCAGTGCCATGTGTTGTTTCATGATATGTGCATTATCTTGGTTTTATATGCAAACTATATCTGCATTTCTGACATTACAACCGGGAAATGCATTTTTTCTGTTGTTTTGTGATCCCGACCGGATTTCTGATTTTAGGTAATGCTTATGTAACGCATTATGATAAATTATTTCTAAACATAAAATTTCTGTTAACAGAAACACCATAATAGTTGAACAGCAGAAATTTGAAAACAGAAAACAGCCTTTCTTGTGACTCAAATAGAAAATTGTATTTACACTTAAATGTTGTGCAAACTAAATGTGAAACTAATCGTGAAATCACAGAAGAATAGAAACATAAAATAAAACTTTTTCTGTGACTCATTAGGGAAACTGGTATTTACACATAAAGGTTCTGTACTCTAAAACAGAAATTATTAGCGAAATAACAAAAGAACAATGCACAGAAAACTGAGAGTTTGGGTAATTCAAAACTGAAAATTGACGTTTAAGCAAAAATCTCCGGTTACATTAAAATGGAAAAGAAATGTTAAATAACAGAAAGATGAAAAACAGAAAACATTGCTTTACAGAAAGTTTCTGGCTAGGCAGCTGCCAGAAAATTTCTTTTTGATCAATTTTTTTTCACAGTGTACGTGCCATTTGTATATTTTCAAATCTTGGTGCATGATGCTTCGGACAGCCTGTATATATGTATAAGACCAACCTCCGCAGAAGCCCTTCAATTTGAAATTGAAACGCAAAGGTGTACCGGAGGTCTCAAAAAACACCCCCGTAGAAATTTCAGCAAAGGATTTATCTTTATAGTTGAATTTTCAGCCATAACACGAGTGATTTTTTTCTGCCGTCCACCCCACCTACTTCTAATCATCCAAAGACAGCGATCGTATCACACTAAAGCATTCAGAGACACAAATAAAAACAAAATTTTTGGTACAAACATGCAGCAGACACATATATGTGGTTCCGCATAAAATATCAATGCGATTAAGGGAACGTCACTAGTACTGCGCATGTTTAATTAAAAATGTATTTTTGAAAATACTGTACGCATAACTTATGCAAGGAGACGTGAATGATGTACATTATGCGAGGAGTTACCTACTTTTCTCATTTCGCTTTTTTTTATGTTGACCAGGTCTGAACACCAGCACCACGGACAATAACTTCTGATGTTTGCCGGCTAGATTCTACTTTTCTCGAGTGCTCCGTGCTTCCAATACCACTGAAGGCTTTCTGTTGTAGCCAGACAATTACGGAGTTCTTTGCTGCTCCAGTGCCTTCCTTGCTCTGCTTCCTTGGTGGTCGGAGGAATTGCTTGTGACGCGCAGGCAAACTTCATCAGACAGCATCAGCCCATAATTTCCTGTCCAATACAAATGTACAATAATGATGCGACGCCCTGAAATAGCCTGATATGGTGGTCTCATGTCGTACGAAATCAATTTATTTTCACGTAAAGATCACATATATTGCTGTTAACTGTACTGAGAAGTCTGCCAATCGTGTTCATAGGAAATGTGCGACTGACATCCTAACTGTACTTGCAAAAGCCAGTCATTGTTGGTCGGTGGCCTGCAATATAAACAAAATAATTGGCAAAGGCTTTAAGTACGAAAATTTGATCAATGAATAGGTAACACGAAATACAGACAGAGATATACTATTGGTTGCTAAGCCTAAAGTGTTCAACTTAATATGAACTAAACATTGCACTAGTCCATACCTTCGTCAGACACTCATCATACCGTCCTCATCAACCCATCACCATCATTATAACTTTCTCATTCGACATTCGCGATGCCGTCGTCGACATGCCATCGTTTTCAAGCCCAGTCGTCATACCCTCATCGTCGTCATGCCATCTCCATGACGTTGTCGTTTTAGCATCGTCGTCACTTCAGTAAAGTTATCCTAGTGTCGTCGTGCCATGGTCGTTATACGATCTTCGTTGATCGATCTACCGTCATTCCTTGTCATCAAACAGTCGTTTTCAGGCATCCGTTGTCACACCGTTGGCGTCATGCGCTGGTGGACGTGCGAGAAAGTGCCTTAGCAAAGTGGAGCAATACCGAAACAACCGAAGTATCAGAATGCCGTCACAGCCGTTAAATAAACGTGAATTTTGAAATACGTTACGTCGCTATATTTCTGGGATGCTAATCTTATTACCATTGACCGTCATTGAAACGGGAATTGATGCTTAAATTTTCTTTTATCGCGTAATAACTAATGGGATCGTAGTATCGCCTGGCAGGATTGCACAGTCAACAGCCAATAGATCCCACTTTAATGACTTCGAAAGCAGCCGAGAAGCTCCATCTTTTCGCCTTCTACTAGAAGATTCAAGGCCTCTTTCATTGCAGAAACAAAGCCTTCAGCAGACTTCTGTTCTATGAAAACTACATCATCGCCCATCAAGGCTCAACTAAGGACCGCGCCCATGGAGCGAGTAGGTCTGTACGTATATTAACATTACTACAGATACAGATGCGCCGTTTACCTGCTCTGATCTCCACGGAATGAGGCAACAAACTGTAAGCTCTACTTTACACGAAGAAAATGTGCGCTAGCCAGCGCATGAATCCTTAATAAAGCAATATTTTATTTCATAATTTTTTTGCTCTGTATTAAAGCACCAAAATTTTTTTTCGTTTTCTTATTCTCATTTGCTCCGCTACGGCCACGGCTCTCACGTGATTACAATGGCATGAGTAATACGACAGAGAAAATGACGACAACGGCATGTAGACTGTGAGACGACGTTGCTAAAACGTATAAAATGCTATTATGACAAAGGAATGACAACGATTCTACGACGACCAAGGGATGACGAAGGTGAAAACACGACGACGGCGTGACAAAACAAGTATGACTACAATGTGCTGATGAGATGGGTTGACGACAGTACAATCGCTGCTATAAAATGACGATGGTGCAAGAATCACTTCTGCATTACGGTGACTCTGCGATGACGATACGATGTCACCAATGGCATAACGATGATAGAATGAGGAGGTACCGAGAAAACGATGGCTCGAAGAAGGCGTGATGACGACAATGCAGTAAAAAAACAGAAAAAAAACAGGGGAAAATTACACAATTTGATAGCAAACGAATGATCATACTGTAATGAATGTAGTGTCTCTATTGCCATGCTATATCTAACCAAGTATCCAAAGCCAGTTGCTAAACATGTAGCGCGAATGCTATTACATACACATTTTACTTAACGGAATCTATATACGCAGTCGGCAACACTGTTAGCGCACCAATGACGGATTAAAGCAGTGTCGTTTACAATCGCGACCATCATAATCTTTTTGAAGCGTTACATTTCAAGACACAACAATGCCAGCAATAAAATGAGGATGACAGAACGACGAAGACAACATGACAACGATGGAATCTTAAAGTTGGAGCACACATTTTACCTCACATGCATCACCTGCCACCGTGGGCCGCCTAAACTCGCACTATATCGATTATACTATATCGGACGATCTTGATATCCCATGTATACATGCACTCGGTGCGTTACCGGCAATTTCGGTAAATCTAATTCGGATTATGTGCACATTTTAGACTGCACTATCGCCTGATCGGCCCAAATTGTGTGGAGACGAAATGTCGCCAAAACTTCATCCCGTCCTTCATTGCGGCCCTGATTAGGTCTTAGCACCCACTAGGGAAATAAATGTGTCGTGATTAAAATGCTGATTTCTCTCCAATTGAGGACATTTGGAGCGATGTTGATCTGCAACCACGCGCCGTGTATCGTGTACCATAGAGTTGACTGGCTTTCTCAGTGTACTTGTGCAATGACATCGCATGCACTCTGCGGGGTACCATAAGATACAATTTTATCTCTTGATACCCCAAAACCAATCTCAAGAAGACGGTCGAGATAACGCCCTGATATGGCGGCGACCGAGTAAGTAAGTGTGGCCGTCAACAACGCGATTGACTTTCCGCGAAGGGGGCAAACTGGTGAGAAACAGCCATCTATCAGACCTGGAGCGGGCAGGCTCAATTTCGGCCATGTCGCTCGATGACGTAACTTCAATTGAGTTCGTGCAACAAGGATCTGCAGAGAACCTCGAGAAAGGGCGCTTCATCGGTAAAATAAAGTCACGGGCCTGCGCGGCACACGCAGCACGGTCACAGCGTAAGCTTGTGGAGCAAGCGCCTTATGAGTAGCAATTTCGGCACCACACACAACAGGGTCTTCGCGGCAAAGTCTCTTCGCCTCGTTTTGATGAGAGTGATCTCAAGTGGCCGCCCGGCGTAGACGGCGAGCTGTGGTTTGTAATGCTCTGTGCACAACAGTCTGCTGAGCAGATACAGTTTCTCACTATAACACCTAGAGGGTAATCTGGCGCCACCGTCTATGCGACTTTCTTAAAGGGCGATGTGCCGTCACGGGAATGATAGGATCATGACCTACTGGAACTACAGACCTGCACAGATATCCGGCTTCTATGGGAGCCGCTTGCGCCCACTTTCGTTCAACCGGTGGCCATAGGTGGCGCTTTTATAACCTGTTCGTCTGCTACTCGGCGGGCGGCTGGGCGGCGTTCGAATGTGTGCGCCTGCTCGTCTGTAGCGGGCTGCTAGCATATATGACAATTTCTTGCAAAGACAACAGCTAGTATGTCAAAATTGTTTAAGTGTACTCATTGTAGTGGTATGTAATAACACGTAAAATAGTACACGAATTCTTTCTCGGTTTGCCATTATGCGGAAATTTCAGCCCGTCAAATATGCATCGCAAAGCTTTTATGAAACTGTGAAAACTGATGCTAGAGTCTTTGCTTTGTTCTGCTTTACATGATGGCACACAGCAGTATAACATAATGTGATCGTTTACGTTATCTCATCTGTAATTAACTCAAGCAAGCTGCATGTAGCTAAGGCTGATGTTACGTGCCTTCTGCAGCGTCTGCAGATTCACGCAGTTTGTGTGTGGTCTGCGTATACATATCGTCTGCGTGATTGTTTTAAATGTACTTGTTCATATCAATATATGAAGTTCTTTATTATTTATTTCTTTATTACTCCATTGTACTATATTTTATCCTATGAATCTACTGGTATTCAGATTTTTTTCCTCTACTGCGAAGGCAACGGGAGGAAATGTTATCGTCTGCCGGCTGCACTCGTTTTCCTTTCTTGCACCGCTCTTCCTACTGTACCTCGTGATGGAAATGAGAAGCAATAATTTGCAAATTTTCTTTTCTTTTTTATTTTAGTGAATTTATTCATTTACAAACAATGTAAACAATCTGTGGCTGCCGAAATAGCGGCACGAGCGCTGTAACAGATCGCAGAAGCAGACGACAGCGAACAGGTTATAACTAGCGCCACTCTGTTCGTACGTTCCAGCCCTAGCGGCAAAAGGGGTGAACTAGACCAGGCGTGCTGGAGCAGGGAGATCTCTGCAGGTCTGTAGTTCAGTAGGTCATAGATAGATAATGTGTCTGCGAGGCTTGTGTTGGCTGATGTTGTACGAGGCTTTGTCTAAAACCTGATATCGCTACACAAAAACTCATTCTTAAAATAAAATCTACATAATAGGCTTTCATTCACCCATATTACATCTTTCAAAAAAGTTTACTCACCTACAATGCAGAATCAAGCGAAGAAAAGCAAGAACAGACGGCAAGTTGTTCCAAAGCGAGCGAGAATCTTGTCGTCTGCCCTCCAACTTTAGCGGCCAGCTGATACTTTAATAAGTTTCATATAATTGTACATCCTATACTAAGTCCTCAAAATAAAAAGCAATCATGTTTTTGTGTAATAATAAAGCTAAAGCAGATTTTTGCGTTCTGTTTTAGCAGAAAATGAATCATTGTGACAGGCGGAACGGTGCTAGCCAGGCGCGTCTTCAAGGCTTTCTGGTTCTCCGAGAACGATGCCAATCCGAAGTCACAGTACACCGGCATTCCCATGGATACCACAGCGCAGCAGCGCCACTTTTCCCTCTAAGTAATATAGTGAGAAACTCTATGGCTGAGCCTGATGTTGCTTGGTTGTAGCCGCGCACGTTCCTTGGTTGTAGCCGCGCACGTTTATTCGCTTCTTCAACAGCAGTTCGTACCTTGCGAGGATACGCCATAACGTGTACCGAAGAGGTACCGAGAATACGTGGCGCATATCTCACATCGGGATCGCGTTTATTACGCGCCTCGTCTGAATCGCATTTCGTCGTCTGCGCCTGTGCATGCGGCTTTTGCAGGCGCCTTAACTAGATGGCGCCACCATACTGGCGGAGGCTCGGGTCGTCTATGCCAGCGCGCCTGCCTAGGGCGCGTTTATAGGGCCTTTTTCTGAGGCTGATAGCAAGCGCTTGCGTCGCTCAGTGGTAAAGTATCCGACTCCCACCCAGCGGGCCTGGGTTCGATCCCGGCGGAGAGCGGGTACTTTTTTCGCATTTCGGGTGATAGCGGTTACGCGGCGTCGGCGGACAACAACACGAATGAAAATGGCTATTACAATGAGTCCATAACAGCTTACGCTGTAAAAAGCGCAAGCATACGTATTTTCATCTGAGAGGTTGCCGGATACAGAACTTATTACTAAAGGGTCCCAGTTTATATAAAAATAATTCAATCATACACACATTTAATTGAACTGTCTATTCATTAACTTGAACTCTGGATCAGTGTTATCGTTCAAAATGGTAGCCTTTGCTAATAAATGTTGTGCAATCAACGAAAACATATCACATACATGTTTTTGAGATCATGTACTTTTAACAATGCGAATCAATCACAGCTATTCATTTGTACGAAAATCAAGTACGGCAGCTCATTTCATTTCATTTATAGATACCCTCAGCACCTTACGGAAATAAACAGAACGACGGGCAAGCTACACAATGCAAATCAGTGTACAACATGTATTAACATTTAAATTCAGAAACAAAAGGATAAAAAAAATGTAAAAAAGTACAATCCCAAAAGCAAAGGAAACCAAAAGTGCTGAATCAGATATAATGGAAAATCAAAAATAACATAATTCAAGCAAGTTAACAACCATTTGAAACGGGAAACAACAGAATAAACACTGTTAAACCAAAGTGTTCAATCATAGCCATGATCGCCAACCTAGGGTAACCAAATTAACAATTATGACTACTCATAACTAAGAATATTTGTTACAGTTTCTTAAAGCTCAAGAAATCAGTGATAATTCAATGTCAATTTTTTGTTAAGGAATTGGTTCAACTCTTTCATGAAATGACTTTCATGAATTGATGTACGCGGTCTTGATACATCTGTTCCGTTTAGGTTGCGAAGTTCGATGATGTGGCAAAAATTATAGTTTATCCCTCTTTCATAGGAATCAGTAGACCACAAAAGTGAAACGTGCTTTGAGAGAACTGTTGTGTGTTCGTGAACTCATGGTCCGCTGCAGCGAAAGGCGCATGATTTGCGGGCCGGCGACCGTTGTTCAGGTTTGCTTGGCGAGCGGCGTCCAGCTGCCGAGTTGCTTCGGCGATGGTACAAGCGTTGTGTTCCGGCTCTGTAGTGTATTGGTCAGCCACTTGAGTTGCGACGCGCTCAACTTCCGGAATGCGAGTGCCAGAGTTCGCAGCTCGCGCCGCGAACGCGCGAAGTCATTCTGCTTCACGCTGGCGTGTCTCTCGCCGGACCAAAGCGAGGTTCGTCCGTCGACGCCGTTGCCTTTCTGCACCACTTACCGCAGCAGTTTTCTTAGTTGGGGCCATCGCAAGTGTAGCAGTAGGCGGCATGTAAGCACTGCTGATGCATGGTGAAGCAGCCACATGCTAACCTGACGCTAAAGACAAACCATGTGCGGACAGTGCCAACACCAGACTATCCGTTACGCTGTGACTACAGAACGGCTCCCTGTGGGCGCTCCTTAGTGTCACGACGATGCACTTCACTTCACCGCTCCTAGATGGCGGCGCCATCCCTGCCAAGATAGGGTGCCTCGATGCCAGCGCCGCCGTTCAGGGT
Source organism: Dermacentor silvarum (assembly GCF_013339745.2). Lineage (NCBI taxonomy): Eukaryota > Metazoa > Arthropoda > Arachnida > Ixodida > Ixodidae > Dermacentor > Dermacentor silvarum. The sequence goes on along the minus strand of NC_051158.1, from coordinate 132,235,279 downwards.
GGTGCCATCCTTTGACCGCACCCGCGCCGCCGATTTCTCGCTGCGACGCCATCTTGAGTCACAGCGAGCGGTTGCGAGTGCTTGGTGCCGGTGCTTAGTTCGAGACACAGTGCGCGCGGATGCTTCACTGATGCTTCTACTTGCTGGACAGTGTTCAGCCGCATGAATGACAAGCTTGTCAAGTGAATCGAGTCGACATGACGGGCTGTTGTGTTCCCAAGTGCACCGGATCGACGAGTAAAGGGCTTCGTTGTTTACGCTTCCCCCGGGACCCAGAGCGAAGGAAGAGATGGGAAGCCCAAGTAAAGCGGTATCACTGGAAGGCAATGGATAGCTCCTACATTTGCGAGGTAAGTGTCAAGAAAGTTTAGACTATCGCATCGTGTTTTTCATAAATAAGAAAGTATTCTCTGATCCTCGCTCACGTACCTACGTTCGCTCACGAACTAAGCACTGCACCGATGCTGAGTAGCCTATGGTTTGCGAGCGCGCGTCGCATAGGCTTTTGCCGTTTTGATCAGCGCAGTCTATGCGAGTAGTACTCTTATTTTAAGAGCTGACGAAAATGCTTCGCCTCGAAATAGCCTTACATTAGCTACAAATCGTCATGTAAACCACCTATTTTACTTTCTCACGGGAAGCACACATCGTGTGTCTCTTGTTTCTTTTTTTTTCCCTCAGTTTTTTTTCCCTCAGTGTACGTGGCAAGGGAAGCATTGTGATTTTCTCTGATTTCTCAGCAGATATCTTGCGGATTTCAGGTTGTTACGTTATATAGCTGATTTTTTAGACGAATATATTTGTAGCGTGGTGCTCGTAAGCCGATGGTCATTCGTGCTCATTCCCGATCGTAGTGGGTACTGTGACGGTCTTTAAATGCCTGTGCACGGTAGGCCCAGGTGTAGTAGAGTTAAGGGGCATCATGGGACCAAAATGTTTCGGCGCTTTCTGGCATGGTGTCTGTTGTAGCCTGTGCATTTCTTCGAAACGTGTGAAGCGAGGTAATACAGCATTACTTCTGCGAAAATTTATTTTTAAGCACTGTAATGGGTTCTGTGTATTTCCAAGGCAACTTTTCATATCAATAATCACTTTTGTTGTTTTCCTTGTACTTAGAAACACTTTGAAGAGGACCAGTACGAGGGAAATCGACAGGATGGGCGCCGTCTGTTAAAGTCAATAGCCCTACATCATCATGGACTATATTTTCGAAGTGAAAAACATTGCTAATCTGTACTTGACTGTCTTAGTTTTATTTACGGTTTTTGTACGCGATATGTATGCAGTGTTGTTTATTTTTTCAATGTAGTTATCAGTGTTCTAATGGTTATTTATAAAATGTTCTGTACTCGCCATCGATGTGTTTGGCTGATGCGACGTATTCGATGGTAGCTGATGTATTCTGGCTGGATATCTTGATTAATATTACCCGCGGTTACGTTTTCTTGTTTGCATTCTTGTTTTCGATTTATATAGTGTGTAATAAGGTTGATGTACTCACTTGAACCCCCCCCCCCATGTAATGAATAAATTTAAAAAAAAAAAACTCTCACTATCCCGAATTGTGTGTCGAGCCTACCTTGCGAATTTTTTTATCTCGTCTTTCAACATAACCTTCAGGCGCCACACAGTACATATAATTTTTCATGTACATATCTCTTTCATGATTGATTGTACTAGACATTATAAGTAAATGTATTGTGTGCATCGTTTGGTTTCTTGTGTGTACTACGCAAGATTGACACAGAGAAGTTACGTTACATGTTTCTCTACAGCACTAACTAAACCTTATTTTCACATCGCAGTTATTTTTACACCAGCTTAATCCTGTCAGCATACAGTTTTGTGGGCAAAAAAAAGCTAAATTGCGCGTAGGTATCGTCAAATAATTGCAACGAACGCGAAGAGCACGCGCAACGCAAGGGAAACTAACCGCCGTGCGCGAGTAGCTGGCTACGGTAAAGGAGGCGTGACGTGTAAACCAAAATACAACAGCGAAAAAGAAAAACTTCCACACATAGGGGGTCGCAAACCTTATATACCAAGCATCGAAGCGCAAATAAAATTGTGCGTATTTCAAACATACAGACGGCATGTTAAATGTAAATTGAATTAGGCAACTTGGGGCATGTTCCCCGCGCCATACATTTACGTCTTGGACCTTCGACGAGTTAACGGCTATTGGTTATAAAGATGTGCAGATGCGATACCGATAAAAAAATCCTCATCAAGGCAAAGCACTTGGAAGTGCGCCGCGAGTAACACTATTTATGAACGCAAGCGTAGCTGAGTCTCAGCTCGTGTGACTCAATATGGCGGCGCCACCGGGGTTGTCTCCACCCTGGACGGCGGCGCTGGGCATCGAGGCACCCTATGCCAAGAAAACATATTTTACTCATTGGCGCCCAACGTCACATACGTTACATCCGTAAAAATGAAATAGATTTCATACTCTCTGCCGATCGCCGCATAGTGCAGAATGTAGAAGTGTTAGGTAGGGTAAAATGCAGTGACCTTAGGCTAGTAAGGTTTAGGATTTCTCTCAATTTGAACTAAGAAAGAGTAACGTTCATCATGAAGAAACAGGCCAAGCTAGACGCAGTAAGGGTAAAAACAGAACAATTTAGACTGGTGCTCGCAAACAAATATGCAGGTTTAGAACAGAAAGATGAAGATAACATAGAGGTAATGAATGAAATCGAAACGAGGCTGATTTTAGAAGCATCAATTGAAGTGGGGGGTAAGGCGCGAAGGCAACCCGTAGGTAAGCTCTCCCAAGTAACAAAGTACCTAATAAAGAAACGCAAAACATGAAAATGTCAAACTCGAGAGATCAGATTGAATTCGCTGAACTGTCGAAACTGATCAACAAGCAGAAAGTAAGGGATATCCGAAATTATAACGTGGGAGAGATTGCGGAAGCCGTAAAATGTGGACGCAGCATGAAATGAGTAAGAAGAAAGCCTGGCATAGGACAAGGCAAGATGTATGCTCTCAAGATAAGCAGGCTCATATCATCAGCAATTTCGATGACGTAGTAATATTAGTGGAAAAATTCTATGCTGATCTGTACAAGTCCCAGAGCAGCCAAGCTACTTTCATTCCAAGTAGTGATGAACATGATACAGAGACTCCTTCTATAACTAGCGATGAAGTTAAAAGGGCCTTGCAAGACATGACCCGAGGTAAAGCGGCTGGAGAAGATGTAATGACAGTAGATTTAATAAAAGAAATATAAGACGGAGAATATATCACGCTTGAAAAGCTTGCAGCCCTTTATACGCTGTGCCTCATGACTTCAAGTGTACCAGAGAGCTGGAAGAACGCCAACATTAAACGTATGCTTAAGAAGGGAGACGTTAGAGAATTGAAAACTTATAGGCCGATTATCTTGCTTTCAGGACTGTATAAAATATTCCCCAAGATTATCTCTAATACTATTAGGGCAACACTTGACCTTAATCAACCAACAGAATAGGCTGGCTTCAGGAAGGGATATTTTACAATGGATCACATCCATGTCATCAATCAGGTAATCGTGAAATCTGCGCAGTGCAATAAACCTCTCTATAAGGATTTCATACATTATGAAAATGCATTTGATTCAGAAGACATACCAGCAGTCATAGAGGCACAGCGTAATGAAGGAGTACAGGAGGCATACGTGAATATCTTGGCAAATATCTACAAACATTACACAGCTACCTTGGTTCTCCACAAAAACATTAGAAAGTTACCTATCAAGAAAGGGGTCAGGCAAGGAGACACAGTCTCTCCATTGCTATTCACTGCATGCCTAGAATATGTATTCAAGCTCTTAGACTGGGAATGCTTAGGATTGAAGATCAACGGCGAATATCGCAGCAAGCATCGCATTGCAGATGACATTGTCCTATTCAGCAACAATGGGGACGAATTACAAAAAATGATTGAGAACCTTACCCGAGAAAGTGTAAGAGTGGGGTTGAAGACTAACTTCCGGAAAACAAAGATAATGTTCAATAGCCTGGCAAGGGAACAAGAATTCAATATCGCCAGTCAGTCTCTAGAGTGTGTAAATACTACGTTTATCTAGGGCATGTACTCAAAGGGGACCCTGATCATGAGAAGGAAATTTACAGAAGAATAAAATTGCGTTGAAGCGCATACGCAGGCATTGCCAAATCATTACTGGGAGCTTACCGCTGTCGTTGAAAAAAGAAAAGTGAACAATCATTGCATTGTACCAGTGGTAACATACAGGGCAGAAACTTGGAGGTTAATAAAGAAACTCGAGAACAAATTAAGGACCCCAGAAAGAGCGATGGAACGAAAAATGTTAGGCCTAACGTTAAGGAACAGAAAGAGAGCGGTGTGTATCAGAGAGCAGACGCGGATAGCCGGTATTCTAGTTGACATTAAGAGAAATAGAGCTGGGCAGGACATGTAATGCGTAGGATGGGTAATCAGTGGAACATTAGAGTTACAGAATGGGTACCAAGAGAAGGGAGGCGTAGTCAAGGACGGCAGAAAACTAGGTGAGGTGACGAAGTTAGGAAATTTGCAGGCGGAGGTTGGAATCAGCTAGCGCAAGACAGGTGTAATTGGAGATCGCAGGGAGAAAGAAGCCTTCGTTCTTCAGATGACATCAATACGCGTATCTATAAGCTGATGATAATGAGGATGTCTTGAAAGAGGAAACTGAATTGCGTAATAGAGAAATAACGAAACATTCATAATTAAATAAAGGTAAATATATTGCGACAATATTGCAATCTACTAATTCTTGCTTATGAATTGAAAAGCGTCTTCTCTTGGAACAATTTCTCAGGATTTAAAATAATTATTCTCGTCATATATGATTATTCTCGATGATGTAAAAATATTCGCGATGATTTGCGTCCGCAAACGACACGTGGTATTAATAAAAGCAGAAGATAAAATAAATTTGAAGTACCGCACAATAGAGAGACGTCACATAGCAGTGCTACGAATTAATTCTCACTACCTTAGTTTAATATAACGTTATTCGAAACACGGCATATCAGCATTTCTGCATTCGGCACAAATGAAATTAACTCTTTCGCGACGCAAATCGAATCATTGCGCATTACAACACACCGGCGTAGCTGACTTACCACATAAACACTTTGCATCTACACTGTGCCGTTTTTCTACCGAAATATATTAGAAGGGCGCTGATAGCTATACTATCCTGACAACAAGAACACTTCAACAATATGGTATTATTGATCGACCTACAGTTAAGCTTTGTTAGCAACAATTTCGAGCTTTTCGGTGTTCAGTGTTCCTGATTTCCCGCTTTTACTGAGTGTGCTACATATTTGAGCGCGTCGCTGAAGAGCACTAAACAACCAGCTCATTAAGATAAGCAATCAAATCAAATCAAGCTTTATTTCCTTTTGAGAGAGGAGGAGGCGGGACTAAAAGCCGTGAGTACGGCTTGACAGAGGTCCCTGCCCCTTTATTTTGGCACGACAGTGTACATAGAAGATATACATCTGATTACATTTCACATAGCATAGAACATGAATTTGTTTTTGGAATAAAAAGAAAACAGAAGCATAAACACATGTCAGAATACATATAAAAATTTTACTTGCCTAACAGAATTGGAGTAATAATATAAATTAAACTACAATATAGTTTATGACATCACATAAATAATAGATGTTATGCCTGATACTTATCATTTAGACATTGTGGATAAGAAAAGTCTGATCTCATTATTTGAGTAACAGAACGCGTCGAATGATTCTTGATGCAACTTATTTAATAAATGCGGGAGGGTATAGGATAAAGATTCTTTATAATAGTTAGCTCGTGGGGTTGGTACAAACCAAAATTCTTTGTTTCTCGTGTGGAGTACACTTTTATTTCCACGTAGGTTTGCAAGGTCAGTTATGTATGTATTATTGTGCTTGATGGACGCATCAAGCACAATAATAATACATCAATCAATAATCTAATCTAAAACACATCAATAATCTATTATCATATAGTTGATGCACAGGCAAGATATTATATTGTACAAACAACTCTTTAGTGTGCTCATAATAAGGCGAATTTGCAATACATCTTATAGCTTTCTTTTGTAGTAGATGTATTTTAACCTTGTTAGTAATACCTGTTGTACCCCATACAAGATGACAATACTGAAGCAAGGAAAGCACTAATGAATTGTAGAGTAAGATTTTAATCTTTACAGGGAGTATATTTCTTAATCTAGTAATTATGCCAACTGCTGAAGAAACTTTAGAACACAGGTACTCTACGAGCTTGTTCCAAATTAAATCGCTTGAGCAGAAAACACCGAAGATTTTAATATTGCAAATGAGTGAAGGACCGGCTAATTGGGCGCTTTTGGCATTGCTCGGTAACGGCATCCCTAAAGTATAAATAGTTGGAAAGCTCAAAAAAGTTCAAATGGATGACAGCTGGTGAAAGGCCCATTCTTTTGATAGGGTAATCGAGCCACATCAGCTACCTTCGTAGAAAAGAAAAGTGGTGCAGGCCATGAGAACATTCTTTATTTAAAATGTGAGAACATTCGCGCAGCAATATAAGAACGGCAAATCAGTGGTAAAGTGCCGTTTCTTTGCGTTGTCTTTTTTTTTTGTTAGAAAGCAACGCGGTATGCGACTTGCAATGAACACACAAGTCACCCCAGTCGCAGCAGTGCTACATTTTGCTTGGCGGACAGCTCATTCAAGATGTCTTTAGAAAATATCCCCTTCAAACACATATATCGCTGAGATAGTAGTCAAGCTACGCTCCGCGTGACATGTGCTCGTAGCCCACTCAGGCACGGTACTCTCTCAAACCTGTTCCATCCTCGCTCCCTAGCACAACCTCGTGTCTTGTGGGCATGGAGGAATTTAACTTATTGCAAGATCAGAAATCAGACATAGGCACACCTCAATAGTCTTCGTAGAAGAAGTGACTCCGGTTGGTACAGGTAGATGGGAAGTAAGAAAACTGCACTTACAGCACTCGCATGCACAGTACAATCTGTGCTTTTCTTTGCACTTCACAAAATAGTCTTTACGTCGACAGTACATTTCCCACAAGTTAACGCAGTCCTCGTTCACGTCAACTGAAATGGGAGTAATGCAGGGTTAACGCAAGCAATCTTGAGAAAAATGTTCGGCTTTAAACATTGCTACATTCCTGCCGATTGTTGAAAACTGTGTTATTAACAAACTAAGGGCCGCTCGAAATAACATCGAAGTAAGCGAGCTCCTTGGTATTCAGGATAGAAAAGACTGTGCGAAGTATAAAGGAAACGTACCCAAAAAACTTTATATATTAGAGCCGTTTTGTATTTTTTTGGTTTCGGGTAATCGTTCGTGCGCAGAAATGCATGCAGAAACAAGTACAATACCAGTTTGATTGCTGCTGCCTTCAAAAGATAATAGAAACACCGTTCCCTACAACATAAATAGCGACAATTTCCTTCAGATAATTCATAGCAGGCACCTTAAGCTGTCCAGCTCAAAAATGAGATTGTTTTATCCCTCAGCATCAAATGAAAAAGAACTTTAGAATTGTGAGTTAAAGAAAGCAGGCAGTCATTTTGCTTGCTTGACAAGCTTGCGTTTTCCGAGACTGAAATGCAAGGGAGAAAGAATTATGCCAGTGTGCCTACATAGAAGCCTACAAGAAGACGCGCAGTCATTCGTTCCTCTTTTAGGCTTGTAACTCCTCATTACGGATTCCTGCCGGAGGTATACATCTATTTGTCAAAGCTCCGTCTCTAATTTGCTAATACTTGGTCAACCATGGTACACAACCGTTTATTGCGCACGTACACTGGCCGCACAATACGCCAACTCATGATTCCCCTTATAGGTACTGCTGGGTGCTTTGAGATGCTCCATCTTCGACTTGTGTAAAGCCGAACTTCACTAAATCTCCGCAATGCGGCATTCCATAGGCCTTCGTTACTTAGTATTTTGCTGACATGGAATGAGGTGGCAGTCACTGTGCACTCAGCATTCCTTCTTCATAACTTTTAAGCATGAAATGTTTTAGCACCCGTTTTCGGCGACCTTCAAGTGACCTTGAGCCAAAAGCCAGAGCCGCTATCCGGGAATAGTTGCGAGAACAAAACGAGATCACCTGGGCAACCAGTCAAAAGTTAGAAAAATGTGGTCTCTGGCCTCCAACCCTTTGTACAGGACATTATTACTTACGCTAGGTACTTCCGAAACAAGGTACAAAAAATATTGCTTCAGATTTCTTCCTAATGTTCGTGCACAATATCACTTAAAGTGTAACTTCCTGCACGCTGAAGTTTTATTTGTCATTACAAATAGCGACGTTCAAAAGACACATACAGAGGTTGCCTGAGCTCTTTGGAACGCCAGCCGTCCGTGAGTCTTGAGTGGTTCGTGACAAGAAGCATAAGTAGCGCCAGAAGCTGAGCGCAATCCACTTTTGGAAGAAAAGTGGTTGAAGGCGGCATCAAAGGCCGCAAAAAACGCCATGCGGCAGTCCTTTCATGCTTACATCTACTCTCGATTACGGGTGAGCAAGCATTTTAGGAGCGAAGTTCCTTATAGCGGCACCCGTTCCGTCCCCGTCGTCGTAGTAGTAGTGTGTAACCAGTCTGAGAAAAATGAGAAAAAAAATTCCGAAGTTGTGTCCGTAGCGCGGAATCGAACCAGGGAGCCCTCGCTTCCGAGCGCGCGGCGTTAGCCCACTACGCCACGAAGCGCACATAGACACGCGCACCACGATGGCAATAAATACCCAACATTAACGAAAGGCCGCGTTTCTAGCGCGTTTCTAACGCGTTTGTGCTAGCGCGTTACGGCATGTGTAAGAAGCTGGTGTAAGACCCTGTGGCCTCTCCGCCTTACCTTCAACGCGTTTCGAACGCGCTGCCCAAAGCGGTGGCAAGTCAAGTTCAAGTCGAGGAGCGTTTATGAATACGGGGGGTATACTCTCTCAGCAGTCATGTGATGGCGTCGGCAAACGCGGTGCACGTTCCGGCATGTGTAAATGGCTGCGTAAGACGCTGTGGCCGCTCCCCCTTACTAGAGAGTACTGCACGTTTCTAACGCGTTTGTGCTAGCGTCCCCTTAAGCGGGAGATCCGATGATTCCCTCCGGAGCTTCGCCCACTCATCATCATTCATCCCGTGGATATGCTGTGATTTGTTTTTTCCTTTTTTTCTATGTTGCCAAACATTTACCTTTGTTTTATTTATTTCTCCTTATGCACCCTTTTCATCACACGCACGGCTATCATTCCGTGCTTCCTTTCCTCGTCCAGAACCATCACAAATTTCTTTTTTTATTTTCCATTCACACTCATCATTTCCCACTTCTCATTGTCCTAGATCCTAGCACATTAGGAGCTGGCATCCCGGTTGTTTCCGCAATGTGTTTTCTATTAGACGAACAACGCGTGTACCGTTACACTCCAAGATCTTCTACAGAGTGTGGTGATCAGCAATGCACTTTTTACAGGGAAATCTGGTTTACTCCAGACAATTCCACATTATATTTATTGACGTCATTAAAAACAACAAAGTTGACCTTGCCATAACCTTGACACATCCGTGACCCACATCCCTGGTAATCACATTCTACGTCTGCACAGTTCTTATATCATATAATGGAAGGACGCGCAAATTATATGCCTCCCCTGCAAATCGGCGAATCTTCCTCTCAGCAACGAGTATTGCATATGATTATTTATCCTCCACCCGTCGGAATTGGTCTTAGCGGCGACTTGCATAGCTCCCATTGCATCATTTGCCATTTTTGGTTTCTATGCAGCACCCGATTCCCCGCTTGAACCCCTGCTTAACCAATTTCAAGTTTACATATCTCATATCACGCTGCCATTTCTGGCATTACCAGATATTTTCTTTCCAAGCACCTGCAATAGGGTCCAGTTGACGGTGTCACTCACAGCACCCAATTATCGCTGTTTTGCGCCCACCAATCATCTGGTATATATCTCAATAACACCGCTTCGCACCTGCCTTTCAATCGTACTTCCGTCGAAGATGGATGGACCTCAGCTTTCCATCGCGTGCTGTCGCCTGATACGGCTTCATCAATCGGCTACATATATGTAGCCGATTGGTGGTGCCCTCTAGCCCAAACCTGGTGCACGCAACAAAGAGATGTAGGGCTGTGGCGGGCCCTCAGACCTTCACCGCCAGGAAGTATCGTCGTGCGTATCAATTCTACCTGCTGAGATTGCCACAGATTTGACGACGAAGATAAAACGCTATAAATTAATGTGCCAAAGTACGGTCCAGACAATGTGCCTTTCGATCCAGACAGTGGTCCCTGGCAAGAGTACCTAGAACACATGCAGCAATTCTTCGCGCGAACGAGGTCCCGGACGCAGAGAAACGCGCGGTGATCCTCAGGTGCTGCGGGTCATGCACTTACTCGATTCTGCGCAGCCTTCTTGCACCAAATAAGCTGACTGAGGAGACTACGCTTGAAAACTGCCTGAAGACGCTGAGCGACCACTTCGCACTGAAGCGATCGATAGTGGTGAGTCGATTCAAGTTCAATGGCCGCGTTCATGAAGAGGGTGAATCAGTGAGCGAGTTCATTCCTGCCCTCAAGAATCTCTAAGAACATTGCGAGTTCGGCACATTTCTGAAGGACCTGCTTTGTGACCGTATCGTATGCGGCCCGCTTAAGGGACACGTAGATACAGACACGCCAGCCAGAAGAGCCGAATCTTACTGCAAGAAGGGAACCGTCCTGCAGGCTGAACCCTTTTTCACGAGTCTTGGAATGTCTTCATTCCGGCTCATGGGGCAGCTGGCCAGCATACACAGTGCCATCATACGCAGTGCTCCGGTGCGTGTGCAATGGTGTGTATCAGGGGGATGTTTCCCGGTCAGGAGCCGTTCGACACCTTTCCTTTGTGTGGTAATTGTCGAGGATCCCTGTGCAGAGGTAGAGTGCCGCCGATGACTACATGCAACTTAATTCTTCACGTACAATAAACATGCAACAGCTTCTGTGGTGACACGTTTTACTTTTGTGTTCTACCGAATCCTATGAAAGACGGATCCACCACGATGTTTTTTTTTAAATTTGATCCCTCATCTGTAAGCAATTGCCGCACACTATTCGATCAAAAATTAATTCAACTTTATCAGTAAAACAAACACAAGCACACGACAAAACGCCTTACCGACTACGGAACGTACTAACTTTTGTAATTGTTCTCAAAATCGCAAACCTCTCTTCATTCATATTACAACCTTAGTGTTTGTCTTTATTAAATGCATCCCTCTCATACACCGTTCGTGCGATAGTTCATTCGGATCCGGGGAGTAAGTGCGCAACATTTATCTCGGTGTAGGAGGAGGACTGTCGAACGAACACCATAGCTCTTAAAATCATATCTTGCAAAAATCTTTCATCAGCTGGGATGATGCTAGGATGAATAGATGGAAAAATTTTATTCCTAAATCAAGGGAGGGGAAACAGGGAATAGGGGAAGGGGTTGGGTGGGAGTGAGCGGGTGGGTGGGTCCTTATTCCAGGACACTAGTGATACTGGCTATCCTCTCCGCCTGATCCAAGAGGCCCCTTTGGTCCTCCAGCTTCGGCCGGGCGAGGAGGATCACCCACGACTCCCTGCTTTAGGTAATTATCTGACTCGAGTTTGCTTGCTGTAGTCTATTTGTGCATACCCACGTCACATGTGGTAGTGAAGGTCTTGCATCACACCATGGACACAAGCCGGCATGCAGTGTGGGATTCATGTGGTGTGCTCTTCATAAATGGGGATAGGTGTCTGTTTGTATTCTGTATGCGTGGGCTTCTTGTGCCCCCCGTAGCCGATGCGGGGGCTGAGGGGGGGGGGGGGGCAGGCGCTCTCTTGTGCGGCGTTGGTGTTTGAGGGTGTCTCGGGCCGGAAGCAGGCTGTAAGTGGGCCGTAAGAGAGCTTTCTTGGCAAGGGCTGCGGTTCCCAGCTCGGTTTGTGAGTTCACAAGCTAGGGAGTGTGCCTTCTCATTGCCGGAAGTGTCCTTGTGTCCTGGACAAGATATGATTGCATGTTCTTCTTGGAGTGCGTCGCCTGTGCTTCATAGCGCGATTCATGGCAATCTGCCTTGCATGTACATTCTGCATGCTGCTTGAGAGTCGGAGATAACCAGTGCCGAATGCCCGACGCTGTCGCTGTGTTTGATTGCTATCGTAATTGCTGAGCATTCGGCAGTGGCTGTGCATATTGTGCTGAATAATGTTAGCTTGAAAACCTGCGTGGCGGTCGTCACCAGATATTTGCCTTAAATTTTCATGGACTTCTTTATTTCGATTTGTCATGTCTTTGAACACAATGCGTCGCGCATCAGTCTGTTGTGCGGGACGCGAGCGTGGCTGGAAATCAGCAGACAGAAGCGAGTAGTGCGTCCCTGAAGAACAAGCAACAACTGACTTATTTCCTAATCGTACAGCCTCTACGGCTCGGTTGCGCACCCTCGCACCACTTCCCATTCTCGCACACAACGCGATAAGATTTCACCGAGTCAAAGATGGGAAAGGGTGTCTGGCTGCTGCTGTGCGACCGTGAGGCCGCCACATCACTTCCCCTCCTAGTGAGCTAACGAACGATTTAAGTTGTTCACAAGTCCATACGACGGGGCGCCCTGGAGGCTCGTCCACTGCGTGTCCTTGTGACTTGGCGTATTTGAACGAGTAGAGCCTTGGAGGGTGGTGTCACAGGTGGCGTTGCATGTGAAACGGTGTCTGCATCTTCAATGTGCGCTGGCTTCAGCCGATCGAGTGATACCACTTCGTGACGACCGCGCACGTCAATAGTGAACTGCTTGTTACCTCGACGTAGCACTCGGAAGGGCCCGTTATACGGTGGTTGGAGTGGCCGATGGACTGCGTCATGGCGCACAAACACGTGTGTGCACGAACCGAGTTCTGATGGCACGTACACCGCGCGCGGCGCTGCCCATCGCGGTGGCGTAGCGCGAAGTTTTTCCATTATGTATCGTAGCCTAAGTGCGTAGGCTGCGGTAGCTCTACAGCCGTCTTGCGGACTGCCCGTGAAGAATTCTCCTGGAAGGCGTAGTGTTTGCAGCCGATGTCTGTCTTGACAGCTGTCCGTATTCCCAAGAGAATGAGTGGTAGTGCCTCCATCCAGTTGCGCTCTTCTGTTGCGGCGAGCGCAGACTTGAGCTGGCGGTGGAAACGCTCCACCATGCCGTTGCTAATCGGGTGATAGGCGGTTGTTCTGATGCGAGAAGCACCAATGAAACGTGTAATGCTGGAGAAAAGTGACGATTCGAACTGCCTTCCACGGTCGGTTGTTATTATGGATGGTCCACCGAAACGAGCAACCCAGTGGTGCAAAAAGGCGCGGGCAACCGTGTCAGCAGTGATATCGGCTATAGGTATGGCCTCCGCCCAGCGCGTGAATCTATCAAGGCACGTCAGTAAATAGGCATGCTCTTGGCAAGGCGGCAGAGGTCCGACAATGTCGAGGTGGACGTGGTCGAAACGCGCGTCTGGGGGCGCGAACTTTGCCAACGGGGTCACAGTATGTCGATGAATTTTGGCACGCTGACGTGGTATGCATTCTCTTGCCCAGCAACGCGCGTCTCGGTTGATACCTGGCCAGATGAACCTTGCTGTGAGCAACTTTTGCGTAGCTTTGATTCCAGGATGCGATAGCTTGTGAACAGAGAGAGAGAGAGAGAGATTCAACTTTAATGGTGCCAGCAATTCACGAGGGCGGACGAAGCCTCCCTCCGCCTAGCAGACGGCCGAGATCCTCTGGGTCTCAGCGGCTGCCTCGGCTAGCTGGACGGCCCAGACCTGGTCTTGCTGGTCTGAGCTGAGCAGCAGGGTCTCCCACTGCTGCCGGTTTTGAATTTTGCGGCCCTCGAAAGGAGCCGCCTTCGAGCATGCCCATAGAATATGTGGCAGATCCGCCCTACATTTACATAATTTGCATTGATCGTTGTATTGCCCTGGATAGAATCTGCTGCAGGCTACCGGGTTTGGATACATGTTTGTTTGCAGGAGGCGCCAGGCCACCGCCTGTTTCCTGGTTAGCGCGGGATGAGTTGGTGGGTACCGGGCCCTTCCCAGCCGATAGTAATCGGTTATTTCTTTGTAGCTGACCATGCGGTCTCCTCTCGTTCCCGGCTGGGCGGGCTCACTTGCTCGGCGAGTAAGTCCTCGAGCTACGTTGTGAGCCGCCTCGTTGCTGGGGAGAGAGGAGTGCGCGGGTGCCCAAATAATTTGGATCGTCCCGCGATGACGGTCGCTGTTACTATTTAGAATTTTGAGCGCCTCTGGCGAGATGCGTCCTTTCGCGAAATTGTGAACTGCAATTTTGGAGTCGCTTATGATGGCTCTCGCTTTCGTGGAGGCCACCGCTAATGCTATGGCGGCTTCCTCCGCAACTTCGGCGTTGTCCGTTCTCACGTTGCCGCTCGCGAAGGGTTCTCCGTCCGCGTTTACCGCTACTACGGACATCTCTTTGCGTTCTCTGTATTACGCGGCGTCTACGTAGGCCACGCCCTCTACGTCATGGTATTTGCGCTCAATGTGGCGTGCCCTTGCCTCTCGTCGCTCCTTGTGGTGCTCCGGGTGCATGTTCTTGGGCAGTGGAGGAATTTTAAATTCTCTCCTCGTCTCTAGTGGAATGCTTAGTTTGGTGCCGTGTTGCGCTTCATATCGAATTTTTAGTTTCTGTAGAATGTGTCGCCCCGTTGGGGTTTGTGTGAGTCTTTCGTATTGGGCGGTAGTGTGCGCCTCGATTAGCTCGTCAAGCGTGTTGTGTAGCCCCAACTCTAAGAGTTTGTCGTTGGGTGTTGTGACTGGGACACCAATTGCCTGTTTGAAAGATCGTCTGATGATGCATTCCATCTTGTTTTTTTCTGCTACACCAAATCTTAGGTACGGTGCCACATAGACGACGCGGCTTATGACGAAGGCCTGCACTAAACGAATTAGGCTGACCTCCATCATGCCGTAGCGTCTATTGGCAATCCGTTTGATTAGCCTTAGTGTTTGCTGTGCGCTGTTTTCTAGCGCCTTGATGGTACCGAGGTTGTGAACAGAAAGAAAAATGCGGCGACGTAGATTGGCAGGCACGAAGGGGCGTGGGTTGCCCGTGGAGGTGTCACAGCAAATCTGGTCGCCTGATCCCGGAATCTGCATCCACTGTAGTTTAAGGGCCGTTTTTGTTGTTATTAGGCTTTTTAGCTCTTCGTCTTCTCTTTGGGCTGCCGCCAGCGCGTCGAAGTTAACTCCTTCTGGATCGTTGACGAAGTTTATAGCGCTCCACGACAGGGCGTCGGCGACGACGTTGTCGCTCCCTTTTACGTGGCGGATGTCTGTCGTGAACTCGGAGATGTATGCCAGTTGCCGAAGTTCACGGGCCGTGCGCGTGCCACCGTCAGAACGCATAGAGCGGAGAGCATAGGTCAGCGGCTTATGGTCGGTTAAAATGAAGAACTCGACGCCTTCCAAGAAATGCCGGAAGTTGAGTATACTTGAGTAGACGGCTAGCAGTTCGCGCCCGAAGGTGCTGTAGCGGCGCTCAGTAGGTGTCAGCTTCCTCGAGAAGAATGCACTTGGGTGCCATGTGCCTTCGCTCAGCTGTTGCAACACGGCGCCGATGGTTGTATCTGAGGCATCGACCATTAAACACTGGGGAATTCCTGGCTGTGGGTATGCCAGGAGAGCCGCATTTTCCAAGGCCTGCTTGCTTTGGTTGAAAGCCCTTTTCGCTTCTTCGCACCAAGGCAGCTCATTCGAAGATCCTTGCGTTGCCTTCAGCAGTCCGTGAAGTGGTTGTACGATATGTGCGCATTTAGGCACAAAACGGCGGTAGAAGTTTAACAATACGAGAAATTCACGTAGTTGGGGCTTGGTGGTCGGCAGTGGAAAATCTTGTATGGCCAGCACTTTAGATGGGTGTGGCCGTACTCCCGAGTTCGAAATGATGTGGCCCAGAAATGATAACTCAGGCACGCCGAGTTCACTCTTGGCCGCGTTGACGATAACGCCGTGCTCAGATAGGCGCCGAAAAACAATCCGCAGGTACGCTTCATGTTCTTCTGGGGTGGTGCTTGCGATAAGCAAGTCATCCAGGTAGGCGTGACAAAAATTTAGGCCCCGTAGAACACCGTCGATAAACCTTTGGAACGTTTGACCCACGTTGCGAAGGCCGAAGGGCATGCGCAGGAATTCGAATAGACCAAAGGGTGTAGTGATAGCAGTCTTTAGGGACGTCTTTCGGCGAAACAGGTATCTGGTGGTATGCGCGCACGAGATCAATTTTTAAAAAAATTTGGGCCCCATGCAGACCTGCCAGTATGTCGTGAATATGTGGCACGGGGTACCGGTCGGGCGCTGTGACACTGTTCAGCGCAAGATAGTCCCCGCAAGGACGCCAGTCACCCGATGATCGCTTAGGAACCATGTGAAGGGGAGAGGCCCAAGGACTGGAAGAAGGTTGGATGATGCCCAACTCCAACATATGGTCGAATTCCTGTCTGGCCACCACCAGTTTTTGAGGCGACAATCGACGTGGTCGAGCGTGAACAGGTGGTCCAGTTGCGGTGAAACACGTCGTGTTTTACTGGGGATCCCACTTGGCGCTGGTGTGTCAGGTCAGAAAATTCGCTGAGTATGGAAGTGAAGCGAAGAGAGCCTGCTGGCGTGATCAGCGTAGGGCTGAGCGTTTTATGTCTTGAAGGCTTTCCTTTTACATCGCTTTGTGACACAGGGTCCTGTAGCCTCCAGTTACGCACGTCGACTAACAGTCCAAAGTGGCGCAGAAAATCCGCCCCGAGGATGGCGAATTTCAGGTCGGCTAGTATAAACATCCATCGCAGCGTTCTTTGCAGGCCCAGACTGACGGTTAGGGAGCGGTTTCCATACGTGGCGATGGCCGTGTTGTTGACTGCTTGCAGAGGCGATGTGTTCGGGCGCTTGCGGTCCGCGGGCGATGCTGGGAGTACGCTCACTTCTGCGCCTGTGTCGACGAGGAAGCGGAAGCCGCTGTTGCGGACGGTTAGGAAAAATACTGATGAGCGACGTTCTTGCATGACAGAAGCGCTGGTCGCCCTCAGCGCCTGCCAGGGGCGTTTCCCGAGAGCTCGCATTTGCGTGCAGCATTGCCGAACTTGCGATGGTACCAACATAGTTTTTGGCGTTTCGTAGGCGATTGCGGAGCACCCTAACTGGTTGACCGTGACGTGGTATGGAGGGCGGCCACTGAATCCACGAGACGAGAGATTTCGTTCTTCATCTCTTGAAGCTGTTCATGTGGAAACGGTTCGCTTGTGACGGCCGCGACAGATGTGGGAGCTACCGCCATGAGCTTGTCGGCTAACTCGGCGAGTTTGGAGAGGTCGTTCTCATTTGAGGCAGTCATGACCATTCTGACGTTAGGGGGAATTTTCTGTAGAAATATTTCTCGGAGCAGCAGGCTGTCAAGACCGTCCACTTCGCTGCCCAATAATTGCTGCATGTGACGCAGCAGCTGGCTTGGCGTTGTGTCGCCGAGGTTTGCTTCATGAAGAAGCTGTTGCAGCCGTTGGCTTTCGGAAGGCGTGATCCTGCGAATGAGTGTTGCCTTCAACGCCTGGTAAACGTTGTCTGCTGGTGGAGAAAGCAACAGGTCTCGAAATTCGCTAGCGGTTGATGGGGGCAGACTGCTCACCACATAATGGTATTTCGTGGAATCTGCTGTGACGCGCCGTGCAGCGAATTGTGATTCTACCTGAATGAACCACAATGCAGGATCCGCAGTCCAAAACGGAGGCAGTTTGAAGTCGACGCCGGAGAGTGTCGGAATTTCGGTGCCTTGAGGTGTGTCCATAGCCCTTGCTGCTCGTCCGGGTCACCAGTGTTGTGCGGGACGCGAGCGTGGTTGGAAATCAGCAGACAGAAGCGAGTAGTGCGTCCCTGAAGAACAAGCAACAACTGACTGTTATTTCCTAATCGTAGAGCCTCTACGGCTCGGTTGCGCACCCTCGCACCACTTCCCATTCTCGCACACAACGCGATAAGATTTCACCGAGTCAAAGATGAGAAAGGGTATCTGGCTGCTGCTGTGCGACCGTGAGCCCCCCCCCCACCCCCCGCCAGAAGTCCATCAATTTTATTCATTTCAATGAATACTAAATTATGCTTACCACATGTCCTGTAGGTTACGTGGTCGTCTTTGATGAAGCAGCTGAATTTCAAACCTTTATTCAAACATTTTGCTTGCTCCTCGACGGGGCACCTTGGATTATCTGAAGAAGGAAGACATCATCACAATTATAGTAAATATCACACCTTGGTTAAAGGGTCTAATTTTAAAAAATTATGCAGACATTGCACAGACGCCGGATGTGAACGTGTCGCGCATTTACTCCACGCGAGTGAATAGTTCGTAATATTGTACGCCTGACGCGTACCTACAAAAAAATGAAAAAAAAAACTATTTAATGGTGCGAAAGTAGCAGGATACTGCACAGATCATGCACATGGACGAATTACCACTTGAGAAAACAGGAAATGTTCTTGTGAATATATATTGTTTTGAAAGGGTTGCAAGGAAAGCCTGTCTCGAACTTGCTCAAGGCAGAATGGACATTCATAGTGAGGGGCAAGTAAAAGAGTGTTCAATCATTGTCTCATAGTATACAATTCCTAACTAACTAGGATACGGAACAGCCAAGATACATTTCAAATTATTTTGATCGCCATTATTGCATAAATAGCCTTGAATTAAAGGGCATTCCTTTCCATATAGTATACAAGTAGAATAGAATCTAAATAAATGCTCAGCAATAGGCAGATAACAGAACGATATAATGTGCAGACGTCAGCAGTAACGCCTAAAGCAGCAAATCAGCACTACAGCATGATTTAAAAAGTGCGTCATATATGGAATGCTAAAATTCGCAGGCACCGTGGCTTTACTACCCAGAATAGGCGTTTATATATTCGTAAAAAGTGCTTGGTCGATCAACTTTATTTGCCCAATTTTCTCCTCGCTTAGCGCCTTATGGTACAGCGCATGGCGCTTACGTAGAGGCTTTGAAATCCTCTAAATTCAAGTTTACTTTTTTTACACATTGCAAGACCTGCTGGAAACTCATTTACACACATTTTGGCGCTTAAATAACTGCTTACCTGTAATATACATACATCTGGTAGATGATGTCGGTAATCAAATTGCTGTTAACTATTTGTGAAAACCTTCTGAATTATTTTCAAATTACGTAATGTTTGGCTATAAATGTTATTTTGCATCTGTAATATATCTATGAATGCGCTTTAATATGTCCTGTGACTGATGTTTTATCGGGTATTGCACTCCTAATAAACCCCTTGTCCATTGACGTTTCTCCCGGTCATGATATTATTAGCAGCAGGTTTAAAAATACCATCATCTATCGTTCACTAATATTGACGAACATTTTGCAGCAACCGTTAGATACATGTACCATTTCCAGAAAGCATAGAAATTGGCAGGTGGTTTCACTCTTTAAATCGGGAAACAATATTGGTAGGAATAATTGCTGTTATGTCTCGATTATGAGGAGTTCCTGCAAGGTATTAGAAGACATGATCACCACTTATTGAACTTCCCCGATTGAACCCGTACCTTACGTCAGCACAGCATGAATTTCTTGTATTATATTCATGCAAGACCCCGCTTATATTGTTCATATTTAAATTACATTGCATTATAAATCGTTCATCGTGGTCCAATTACAGCTTTTTAGACTTAAGCAAGGCCTTCCACACCATCAGCTGAGCCTAGTAAACCTAGACATTAACTTGCTGAAGTGGATTGTTTTATGCCACCCAATCACATGGTGGGGGAGGAGGGTGCTTTTGTAAAGGCTAATGGTCATAACACGTCATTACTGCGGTACACTCAGGTGAACCGCAGGGGTCCATTTTTCAATGTTGTCTTTGTTTTATTTACACTAATTACCTCACTTCCACAAGTCTTCTGCGATAAACTATTTTTTTTTGCTGACGAATGCGCCATATTTCACCAGAAACGGTTGATGGCAAGCATTCTTTTTCCCAATGTAACCTAATTATCATAATGAAATAATCTCTCATCTATCACTTCAGCTGCTTAGTAACCACCGCTACATAGGCCTGTTCTTATTTTTCGTAAGTACGCCCACCACACTAGCAAACGCTCTCTACGCCTACAAACTTCATCGCACACGTCACACAGATAACACAAACATGTTAGCTTCACGTGCATCTACGGTACAACTGAAGCATTCAACTCGTCTGTAATTCCACGCGCGATTCGTCTCGAGAACAGCCCCCCGAATTGTTGTACATTTGTTAACAAACTTATCGAACTGTTCTTATTGTTCTAATACACAGCTGCGTGTTCGAATTTTTATCATTTTTATCACTTATTACGCCGAAGCCTCACAAAGAAAGCAAAAACGTATCGCCGTGGCGCCCCAGCTGCGTATAATAACCAATTGGTGTGTTTCTTCGGCTGGTGACGTAACGCACTGCATAGGCACGTTCGCTAGTTTCCAGCGGATCGCTTTGTTCCTAGATGGTGTGAAAGAATAAGGAAAAAGAAATTAGAAGCGTAAGTCTGTACGGTAACACAAAGGCAGTGCCTTGCTATTTGAGGCTCGAGCCGGTCGCCTATGGACCAAAACATACGGAAGCAACTATTCGGAACTAGATGAGGCATGTGTATGCTGCAGTAAAGATCCAGAGACCACTAAACACATCCTAATTGAATACGAAGGAATTCACCCAGCAAGAACCGTAGGTACAGTACAACTTCCAGAAGCCCTTAGGTTAAACTGGAAGGAAGCATCAACCGAACAGCCGTAGAGATAAACGAGAGACGAATAGAGTATTGGTGCAAAAAAAGCAGGGAAGAGATTGATACTACCTGACCTCTTAAAATAATAGCGGTACAAGGTCACCCGCCGCGGTTGCTCAGTCAGCTAAGGCGTTGCGCTGCTGAGCACGAGATCGCAGGATCGAATCTCGGCCGCGGCGGCTGCATTTCGATGGTGGCGAAATGCGAAACCGCTCGTGTGCTTGCGTTGTAGTGCACGTTAAAGAACCCCAGGTGGTCAAAATTAATCCGGAGCCCTCCACTACGGCGTGCCTCATAATCAGGATTGGTTTTGGCACGTAAAACCCCAGGAAGAGGCGGTACAAGGTGGATTACGGACGAAAAAGATTAATGAGAGGTACACAAAAATATATATAATATATAGCATACATAATTAAATCAAGCAGGCTAGGTGACTATTTGTCACCGCCCCGTTTCAAAGGGCATGCCATTAAATCATCATCATCGGCGGAGTCGGAGCGAGCGGCAGCGGCGGCGCAGCAGAGGTGCGGAGGTGGCGCTCCGTTGCTAGGCGATGCCCGTCACGTCATCGCCAGGCGGAGGAGTTTCTCTTCGTACACCACCGGATTACCTTCAGCTTAAGCAGCTTCGCTGTTAGAACGCCGTAGCCGCAGATACAAAGCAAAGCAAATACGTATCACCGGTGTGCCCCCGCTGCGTTTATTAGCGAATGGATGTGTTTGTTCGGCTGGTGACGTCACGCACTGTTTAGGCATGTTCACTAGTTTTTAGCGGATCCCTGCGGGCGTAGACCGAGCGCGAAGACCAAACATGCCGTAGCCTCGATAAAACCAAAAACATATCGCCGGTGGGCATGGCTTCAGAACGGCGCAACACGGAAAACGAAAAGACGAAAGATCACACGAACACAAGCGCCGACTCACAACTAAAGTTCTGAAAAAGGTTCATGGCAGTTGTGCTTGTCTCAGTTTCTTCAGAAATGCTTAAACTACTTAAACGTTCAGGATCCGTTCATGGTATATAATTCAGAGGAAGTTCTGCATTACTTAGAAAACTGCAAGCCAGGAAAACACCACTCAAGCGTCGTTACAGAACGACAGAATGACGGCGGTGGAACGACGTGGTATCACGATGACGGCATCATTATGCAACGGCGGCATGACTGCGACGGCGTGGTTACGCTGTAGCTCACGCCTGCACTTTTGTACATCACCTGCAATCGCGGGACGCATCGGTTTTCTCTATATCCGTGCTTGTTGGCAATATTCCCGGTACCGGCCAATCGTGTAAGGCAGAAGCGAGCAACCGAAAAGTGGAGGGATGACAGTATGCCTTGCCTCTCCATTGTACATGGACAATACCTGTAATACAAGTATTGCACTGCGACAATACCTGTAATATTGTCGCAGTGCAAATGAAGGAGACATGGATATTATCGCGAACACGACGACACTCTTGGACTCCGCGAGTAAACCACCACAGCTATGAACTTTATCAGTTTGAACAAGGAGGTTACAAGAACATGCAGGCTGGTTGTCGCAGCATCCTGACAACCCAACTGAGCTTAGTGCTCCCGGCATACCTGTCTCCTTGGCCTCACTAAATGGTATTGGCGACATCAGAGGAGAACAACGCTTGCAACTCTGTACGACAACTCTTCTAACGGCTGAATTCCAAGACGCCCAACCATTCCCTTCGAATACATGTTTCAACTCAAGGCAGGCATCTTGTATCATTGTTACAAACACACTCTAAGCTGTGTCGACTGTGTCCTTCCCGCCCAATTGCGCCTTACTTTCTCGCCCAGCTTCATCATGTGTCCACTGCAGGTCACCTTTGTGTTTCGCAGACGTAGGACCGCACACACTACGCAGACGTAGGACCACACTTCTACAGCTACGTGTCTAGTAATGGTGGTCGTCGCACTACGCAAAACAATAGACAAGAAAACCAAGATTGTAACAATGGCAAAGTGTTGTCTTCCAACTGAATTTTATTGGTCGACGGTAGGCTCATTGGAGAATCATAGGACAACCGTCCACTGTGTTATGGTCATGAGTAGTTACATCATGTCTATTACAGATCATGACGATCTGTCTATTACCTATGTCAACGACGCATAGTTGGTCATTACCGGTACCGTAGTGGAGGGCTCCGGATTGATTTTGACGATCTGGAGTTATTCAACATGCACCTAGGGAAGCGTCTCAGAGACGAACGCCGATCGGCCGTTCATCATATGGGATTCTTACTTCTTGGCTCGTCTCACCGCAACTCTTCACGCTTTCTTCACGAAATTTCATCAACGCATCCGTGAAGATAAGAGGATCCAATTGACATCTTCGGAGCCTGATTCCATCCATTTTAGAATATTTTTGTGTTCTGCCACGCCACCGACGCGCTAAGCCTAGCGCGTGACGCTCGACTTGGAACCCCTACGCAACGCGGCTAACACCTGCGGCTGACGCCGCCCGGTTTCACCCCCTCCGCCGATACCGTAAGCAGCCTTCCAAGCCACCGACATGGCATACCAAGTCGAAGCTGTCTCCATCGCCCCTGCCGAGCTTCATTCCGACTCACGCTGGGTCCGTGGCGGGAAAGCACACCGTGCAGCCGCGGCCCACCAGTCCATCGTCTCGGCGCTCCCTGCCTCGCCCCCATCCAAGACCCCTACTCCACCGCCAGCCGCCACCCCCAGCACTACCACTCTCGGTCGTCACGCTCCGCTCTCTCGCCTCCCAGAAGAGGACTTACAGATCGTCACCGGGAGGGGGGCTTAACCTCCTCAGTTTCACTAACAGAGCCCTGCTCCGAATCCTCCGCACTCATGCCACCATCGACTACACCACCACCCGCAACGCCTACCGTGTACGGATCAATCCGTACAACTTCCTTACTGTCAGCACCCAATCTGAGCCACGCGCTCGTCTCTATCTCCAGGTATCGGAAATCCGCCTGGGTCTAATCGCTTACTCCGTGGGTGCCTACATAGCAGCGCCCGACAACGCCCTCCACGGCATCATATACAGCGCCGTGGACTCTCAAACCGAGGACCAGATCGTCCAAGATCTCAAATCCATGAATGTCAACACCGCCTATGCCATCGCCGACGCGCGCCAGATGGGGCGCTCCAAATCCATCCTCATCGCCTTCGTCGGCACTACCGCCCTCCCCTGTGCCATCGTCTTCAACTGCGGGATCTGCCGCTGCCACCCGTTCCGTCCAAATGCCGAGGCCTGCACGAAATACTGGGCTTCCGGCAACCGCGCGGACGTCTGCCCCACGCCAAAGTCTGCCCTCTGTCACCGTTGCGTCCCCTGCTGCAACCTGCACAAGGAAGCCCACGTCACGGGCACGCGTCCATGTGAGCTCCAGTTCGACCGGAATGGCCCGTGATCACCCACGGCCACGTCTAAGCCCCGGATGGATGGATGCTACGAGTGTCCCCTTTGAAACGGAGTGGTGGGTTGCGCCACCAAGCTCTTGTTATTATTTTGCTTGATGTCCTACCTTTATTTTTGAGAAACACACAAATACAAATAATTCCAGGCATCAACCTTTTTGAACCATTACTGAGAACTTAGTTTCTGTCCGTCTCCGTTGTTTGTGGTCTCCCTATTTTTCTGCGACCAAACCTCCAACCGCCTCTTACTAATCTCTACAGCGGACATTATTACTTTGCCCGCGCTATCCCCGAACCCAAGGTGTTCAAGGAGGTCAGAGGAGCCTAGATTTGCAACTGGGTAGATTTCTTCACATTCCAATAAAACATGCTCCACCGTTTATCTAGCTTTACCACAGCAAGCACATGCGGCTTCGTCCTTTGTGTACTTCGCTTTATAACTGCGCGTTCTAAGGTATCCTGATCTGGCTTCAAAAAGTAAGGAGCTTCCCTTTGAGTTTTCATAAGTTCTTTCTTTCCTCCTTTCCATTTTTCCTTTGAGATAGTTGGTCATAGCAGGTTTCTTTTCCATTGAAGACACCCATAACCTTGTTTCAGCCTAACTTTGCGTTTGACGTTCTTAGTTGCCGTTTTTCTGGCCATACCGGTCGCATATTTGCTGGTAAGCTTCCTAGTTCATTTGCTACACTGTGATTCAATGTTTTGCCTGTACAAATACCTGAACACCTCTTGCACCCCATCTACTTTCTTCCATTTTCCTCAGTCGTTCTTCAAAAGAAATTTTACTCTTAGCCTCCCTTAATTCAAAATTTGTCCAGCCCATATCACCCTGCACTTCTTCATTAGTAGTCTTCCCGTGGGCGCCCAACGCGAGGCGTCCCATTGACCTTTGGTTGCCATCGAGTCCTGATTGTATCCCTGACGTCAAGCAAACAACTGCATTTCCAAATGTAAGCCCTGGAACCATTACCCCTTTCCACATACCCCGGAGCACCTCGTACCTTTTGTATCCCCATAGCGCTCTGTGTTTCAGTATCGCCGCATTTCTCTTCCCTTTTGCTGTTATTGTTTTCTCCTGTGTCTCCAGATATCTATCGCCTTCGTTTATCCATATACCAAGGTATTTCTATTCTTTAACCCGAGTTATTTCCTGGCCCTGAATCAACACTGTCTGTTCACTGTTTTCACTGAATACCATAAAACCTGATTTTTAACGCTAAATTTTAATCCTAACTTCTCACATTGTTCTCCACAGATATCAGCCAGACGTTGCATATCACTTTGCTTATTAGTAAGCAACACAATGTCGTCCGCATGAAATAAACCTGGAAGCTGCTGCTCAACTATTGTGCTGGCTTGTTTGTATGAGAGGTTAAACCCGATATTGATTCCTTCTAGCGCTCTTTCCATCTTTACCACGTACATCATAAACAGCAGCGGGGATAAAGGGCAATGCTGTCTCAGTCCCTTGTTGATATCAACTTTATCTTCGCTCGTCCTCCCTTCCCATTCAACGCAAACAGTATTTTCACGGTACATCTCCCTCAATAGCTGTATACAGTCGTTGCCCATACCTTCCCCTTCTAGAATATTCCATAAAATTCTGCGATCTACGTTGTCATACGCTCCGGTAATGTCTAGAAAAGTCAAATATAGCAGTCTCTATTCTTTTCTGGATGTTTCCATACACTCAGTAAGGACAAATAAGTTATCATCCAGCCACCTACCGATTCTGAAACCATTCTGAAGTTCTCCCAATATGCCACTATTCTCTGCCCATGCTTGCAGCTTCAATTTATACTCCTGCATTGCTAACCTCTATATTACCGATGGAATGGTCAGCGGTCGGTAAGAGTAATTTGTATCTTTTCCCCCCTTAGCTTTATAAATTAATTTCATCCCACTTTGTCTCCAACTGTCTGGTATTCACCTTTGTTGTAAGCATTTTTCTACTGCTTTCGACAGAGCCTCCTTACTTTTTGGTCATAGCTCATTAATCAGTCTAACGGGAACCTTGTCTAAACCTGTGGCTGTGCGTTTAGGAATTTTCTCTTCACCTTTCTTCCAGTTGAAATTACTCAGCAGCAACTCCTTTCCCGTCTGATTTTCGTTCATTCCCTTTTTTCCTCACAAACTACCTGGCCATTGCCCTGAAATGATTCGGCTGTTATTTTTCGGACATACTTTAATGCCGCGTCCCCTTCCAGTTTATTCCCGTCTTCGGCAAAGATATGTTGCTGTACTGTTCCCAACTTCTTGCTTAATACGTTAATGTGGTTCCAAAATATTCTAGGTGCGGCCTTCTTTTTCTCAGGTATTTCTGACAACCAACGTTCACTTTCACGTTTATTCTTTGCTTGAACTAATATTTGAACCATGGTTTTCTTCCCGCAGTGTATTTCCCATTTTCTGTCTATTTCATCCTGCGGCAACTGTGAGTTTTTTGCGTGCCTGTGTTCTCGTGATGCTTTCTTTCCTTCGTCGATCGCCTCCCGTATGTCCCTGTTCCACCAGTTTTTTGGCTTCCTTTTTCGTTTCCGACAAGCACGTTGCTTCTATGTCCTCATTTCTTCCGTCATTACACATACAAGCTCACCATATTCCCACTCCTTGCTTGGCCATTTGTCAAGTTCTTTCTCGACTCTTGTGGCTATGTTTGCTATTTGTTCATCATTCAAATTTGGACTGGTCATTCTTCGTTCCTTGCTCTCTTTCCCAAATTCATATCCCATTTTCAAAATGATGCGTTTATAGTCACACCCTATGCTGCTATCCCCTTCCTCTTCAATAACCATTTCTTTCAACTTATCATAAATTCCTTCTGTCATCAGAGAGTAATCGATGGCCGATTGTCTATTTCCACCTTCCCACCATCTGGTCATCACATTTTGGCCCCGTGCTTACGATAACGAGAGCATCTTGCTCACAGAGATTTAGCATTAACCTCCCGTTGTTGTCGGTATACCCATCTAGATCTGTATGTGGGCATTCATGTCACCCCACAGGATAATTTCGTCCTCCTTCCCGAAACTCTTCGTATCCGCACTTAGGCATTTCTTTGCTTAGGCATTTCACGATGCTTTTCTTTGCAATTTGTCCCTGTCCATAAGTACGTCACTCCCAGCCAAGTTTTCTTTCCACTGACTGTGCCTGATAACCAAAGATGCTCTTGACACTTTGAATTTACTCTTTCCCACTTCGCCCCCTGATGTATGAACATTGCAACGCTCCCTCCCTTTCTTTCCAATTTGGTTCGGTTGCACCCTTCCCAAACCTAATTCTCAATCATTGGTGGCTCTTCTAAGTCTCTAAGGTTTGTTTCTGTAAATGCGTACACACCTATTTGTTCTCTTTTAACTGCTCCTCAATCTCTAACCACTTTTCTTTTCTTCTACCGCCCTGCATGTTTCTTTATCCTATTGCACAGCGAGCTCTTTTCTTTCTCGTTTTTCTCTTGCCACCGCTGCTGTTAGTCAGAGGTTTCCCTAAGGGACCTTCATTACTACTTACCCTGTCCTCCTTGGCCCCTGTGGGCCCCCCAAAAAAGCAATTGCATGACCAACGAGTCGCCAGTACACTTCACGTCCAAGCCTGTGATCGAAGT
The DNA here is from genome assembly GCF_013339745.2 of Dermacentor silvarum. Lineage (NCBI taxonomy): Eukaryota > Metazoa > Arthropoda > Arachnida > Ixodida > Ixodidae > Dermacentor > Dermacentor silvarum. The sequence goes on along the minus strand of NC_051158.1, from coordinate 132,207,434 downwards.
GGATGCCGTCTCTTTGAAAGCCAGCATACCTTCTCACTTCCCTGTTGACTTCCAAACGTCGAAACCTTTCTCTCAGCTCACTTGCCAAATCGCCTCATTAGTGGTCGCAACTGCTCTTTGTACGTTAATGTCACGTACAGGTACCTCCGGCACAGTGCATACCACAATCTGCACCCGTGGAGACACCTCGCGTAAGTAGTCTGCACCCTTTGTCAAACGCTGGGCTATTCCCGCCCCTTTCCTGCTCAGCACGTCATTTAGGCCGCCCGCTACTACTACAAGGTTGCATGCCAGCGCATTCTCCGCGAGCTTTTCTCTAGCTTGCTCCTTGACATCGGCCAATGTCCCCCCTAGAAACGTCCCTACCGCCACTCTTTTGTCGACTTTCACCCGCTCCACAATTGCCGCTGAGCACCTAGACAGATTTGAGTCGCCGGTTATTATGACCTTTTCACTCTCCCCTCTTGACGAGGTCTCACCCTGCTTTCCTTTGTCCTCCTTGTCCGCGTGATTCTTGCCCTCTTCCACCCCGATACGTGCTCGCCGGCCTGCCGCCTATGTGACAGCTCCCGCGCCGATTACACTCACATCTTATTCTCCGGCCGGCACACTTGCCCCCTGCCTCTTGGCACCTAACCACTCCACAGCAGTCGGAAGCTGCTTTGTCCTGCACCGAGCCGGATCTCCAACTCCGGCTGGCGACCTGGGCAGAGGACGTCGCGACTAGGCACGGCCTGGACGCTACAATCGGCAGACTGAAGGCCGCCCGCAACGCTGCTTTTTAATTTTCTTTACTTCTGGCCTTCTCAATAAACGTTTTCCACCACCACCACCACCTAAATATAAGTAAAGGAGTGCTGATTATTAAACCGGCATTGAAATCTGACTGTCGCTTAATGGGTTTAAACCCACGACGTTATGCCCCGCAGCAAAACGTTATACCAACTCAGCCACCGTGCCGTGTAGTTGGTATCAATCTCAACCCCAGCAATTCCGGACAGCGCCTTTAGTTCACAGCTTTTACACCACGTGGCGTACGGACCTTTAAGATTCGAAATTCGCGCGATGACGCACGAAGTGTACTGGACGATAACAGAATACACGTTTTAACAATTAAAAAAAGAAAAAAAAAAGGACCACGCCTACAGCTTTCACCATCGAGCATGGACGAGCGCGAATCAGGAATGGCTGATCTGATAACCGCCGCGCGTATAAGACGAGCGGCCAGCTAGTCTACTGTGAATCAGCAGTTTTGTTGCTATTGATAGGCGTTCAGAGGCTCAGCCCCGCTTCGAGAAAGCGGGTGCAGAATCTCGAAAGAGCGGCCTCCGCCCCCCCCCCCCCCCTTCCGTCCATCTTTTCCTCGTCCAACTTTTTGTCAGATCGAATCAAAAATGCCCTTTTGTGGCTTCATTTCTCGAAAGCTGATTCTCAAATAATAATGTAAGCTTGCTAAATGGTCGCGATTGGCGCATGTTTCAGGATATGCAGTCGCATGATTGACACCCTTAATCTCGGTTGGCCTCAGTTTACGAGTCCATTTGCGCATTTCCGTGCAGGGCCGCTATTTTGTAGCGATGCCTTTAAAGTAATAATGCCTTTTCGCGCTTATCGCGCTTTGTCAATGTTCAGAGCGACGGTCCGCTCACGATATCAACGTTGATAACGCGAGCGGACCGTCACTCTGACCACTGACAAAGCGCGATAAGCGCGAAAAGGCATTATGACATTAAAGGCATCGCTACAAGATACCGGCCCAGGTGCCTGGTCCAGTTATGTTCACTGCCACGGAATTTGTTTTTCGAAGGCGAGAGGCTTAGGTGCATGGCTATATTTTCGGTGCCATTGGCAGTGACCTTGGCGAAACCGCGCCGTAACGAAAATGGCTGACGCCGCAAAGAGTAAAATCACGTCAACAAAGGCTCGGATTGACGTCAGTTTTATCAGGGAGGTTCCTGTGAACAAAGTAAATTAGTGGCTTTGTAAAGAAAATTTTCTACATTTCAGCCGAACACCTTTTCTAAGCTCAGGGTAAGCGACTGGTGTAAATGCAGAAAATCATCTGTAACTGGTCAGGTGTTCAAAGACCTGCTTCACTGCACAGTGGCATAGCCGGAAATTTTGTTCGGAGAGGGAGGGCTCACGTTGCAGCGTGGCCTCCTCCTTATAGAATTTGTCGAGGGATCAAATACATAAATAATAACTGCATTGCCATTGCCAATGTCATTGTATATTAGAGGCTGCAAACAAACTACTTAATGCTACCCACTGTCAAGTAAAATATGTATTTTTTTCATTAAAAGATATATTCGTATGTCCCAAAAATTGTGGCAGAAATAACTGATATCAATGCTTCCGCGGTTTTTTTTTGTCTATTTAATTAGTAAAGAAAATATCACACGAACTTTAGAACTATATCAGTTCCAAACCAGCTAAGCAGTGCATACAGCTGGTGTGAAAAGCGTAAAGGCCATGAAAAGAACAAGTTGAGCACAAATGTTTTGAGAAATTTTTGTCATTAAAGAACGTTGTTTACTTTTTTGTACAGTCGCGAGCAGAAGTTTCGAGACCATGGCATCAGTAAAAAATTTAAATATATTCAAGCGCAGCTGCACGGCCCCGAATTTGCTTAATACGTTGTATTGGTCCATCACGCGCACGTAGGCTCGCGCTCTTGATTTCAGCCGGAATGCCCAGGCTGCGCAGGAAAATAAAATAAAATCGTGGTAGCAGAGAGGCGCGGCCTTTCTGCAACCACGAGTACGTACCACGAGAATATGTACCACGAGTACATATAAGAAGCAGGAGTTCTGCAAGATGTACATTAGAAATGCGAAAATAGAATGGAATATATAAGTGCGAAGATAGAAGTTGATAAAGGGCACAAAAGTGTCACTGGTAAAAAAATGCACTGTTTGTATACACAAAGCCTCGCAACAAGATGTTTAAATAATAATAATAATAATAATAATAATAATAATAATAATAATAATAATAATAATAATAGTAATAATAATAATAATAATAATAATAATAATTTATTCACTTCAATTCGTACAACGAGTTCCAGCCTGCATAAGCGTTGCCGCTTGTGTGCAGAGCTGGGCAGCCAAGTTAAGCACATGAAACAACAGCGAATAAATCATAGTAGAAAGAAGAGAAATAAAATCAACCAAATACGCAGCAATTCCTTGTGCGACGTAAGAACAAACAAACAAACAAACAGTACAAATGAAAGCAAGTTTTCCACCGTGTACACTTTCGTACACGAAATGAAAACACTAAGAACATGGCAAATAGTAAATTACCTCAGTCTATATTATCGTTCAACCAAGGTCGAAGGAACTTTTTAAGGTCTTTTAATCCGGTAATGCTCGGGAGGGTGCGTATTTTATTGAAGTAATAAGGAACGTAGTAGATGCGGGTTCTTTTGCCATAAGCGGTGAAGATGCGGGGTATGACATAATTTTCCGAATAACGGAGAGGCCGTACTTTAATGTTGCAGATTTTGAAGGGGCTGTGAAAGAAATGCTTGTATAATATGTCAAAGATAAATTGCTTGTGTACAGGTAACATGTCAAAATGTTCCATAATGGCTCTGGCTGACTTATCGTGATAGTTGGTTCCATAGGCGAGATTGGTTGCAATTCTGTGCACTATGCGGCTTAGTGTGTTCAATTTGTATAAAGATGCGGTTCCGTAAATTGTTATTCCGTAGCGTAATATGGACTCTCCCAGTCCCTTATATACCATTTTTCTAACGGATACATCACATATAGATCGTAAAGCATATATATAAACACACACTAGGCGCAAGCGTTTGGCTAACTCTGCGATATGTAAGTTCCATGACAGTGTTTCGTCAAATGTGACACCAAGATATTTGAAATTGGATTTGAGTTCCAAAGGTGGGCATGAACAGCACGTACAATTCCTCTCATGAAGGTATATATTTGAGAATGCTCTAAACACTTTATATGGGCTATGAAAACAAAGTAGGCAGGTTTTTGTAGTATTAGTAAAAATCTGATTAGCGTTGAACCATTCTACCAAAAGATGCACATCCTGTTGCATCCTGCCGGAGGCTTCTTCATACGTTTCACTTGGTATCGCCAGGGCAGTATATATGTATATGTATCCAATAGTCCCGCGCATTTAGGCAAACGTCACTGTATGTAATGCGTCAAACAATACAAATAGACATGTTGCGCAGTCATACGTAGTAGTAGCTTTACGCATAGAAAGACAGAAGATCCAGGCAAGAACATAACTATGATCGCAGAAATCGTGATATGTTCCGGAAGGACCGCCTGTTGGGCTAGTTGGTCTAACATAGTTACTTTCAGTTTGGCAGAACAGTGTGGTTCTCCTAGAAGCTGACAAGGAAGGTGAATTTTTTGTGATGCCGAAAGGCACGTTCAATGAAAAAGCCCAAGCGGCCGTGGACAAGAACTTTGTGGCTGTTTAGAAAAGTGCAGTGAGGGTTAAGACTAAGTTCATCAAATTTTGTAAGGACTTGGAATTGAATGATCTTGCTAGTGCTATTAGAAATAGTAAGGGGAACAGTCTGAAGGTTTTCTTTTCTGCAAAAACACATACGGTAGATGTCCCTTTCAGAACCATTGTGAGCGAGGGGGGGGGGGGGGGGGGGCTTGGAAAAAGAATGTTAGTCAGTTTTTACTGAAGAGCCTTAAGTGACTCACGGTTGTTGATCCTTTCCGCGTGAGGAAATCTGAAGAAGTTGCTGAATATATGAAACACAACAGGAGTATAGATTGTGGCTTGTCTGTCGACGTTGAGGACTTGTTTTATTCAGTACCTCAAGATAAGCTTTTAGTTGCTGTTAGGAAGTGCATTGAACAGCGTGTGGCGAATGCAATTTCCAAAACTCCGCTTGCTAGTCGGTTCATAATTTAACGCTTTTAGAATTTTATCTTAGTGTAAAATTTAGTGTTTTTAACGAGCAGCCTTTTCTGCAACGTAGAGGAGTGTGTATTAGGTCTTGCGTGGCTCCGATTCTATGCGACATATTTTTAGCTGATATTGACAGTGCGCTTGATTTAGCTTTTAATGGGGGGAAGGTATTCAAAGTGTTTCGGTACGTCGATGACTTTTTAATTCTTTTAAAGAAAGAGGACGGTTTCACTGCCCCTAGGAGTATTTTAGATGTTTTTATTCAAGCTGGGCAGGGTGTGAGTTTCACTCATCAATTGCTTGGAACAGAGGGGTTACAATTCCTGGATCTCAGGCTAAAATTTAATGTAGGCCATGTTTGCTGAGAGTACCTCCCACGAGTTAAGAAGTGTCCCCTGCCTTTAAGATCTGCCCACCCTAAAATAGTAAAAAGGGGCATCGCATTACAATTTCTGGATGCTGCGCTCCGTAAGTCATGCCCGCATTCAATGCAGCATAGCTTTGACAATCAGATTGGTCGCCTATTAGCAGCGGGATTCCCTGAGTTGCTTGTTGTTGCGGTGGCCGAGTCTTTCCTGCAGAGGGTAAAGAACAGAGCTGGAGCGGAAAGGGCTGAGACCCAGCGATGGATGGCGAGACCCGTAGCCATGCTTTATATGCATCAGGTCTCGCGCAACCTGAAGAAGGTGGCGAACAGGCATCGTATTCCTGTGGTCTTCACTGCTCCTGATAAGCTATCCAGGCTTTGCCGTCGAATTTGCGGTGATAGGAAAGGAGGTTGCCAAACGAGCCATGATAGCCGCTTCGTGGGGTGTGCGACAGGAGTGTTGTGCGGGAAGGTGTACATCGGCCAAACCGAACTCTGCATAAACGACCGGCTCAGGGAGCATGCGCTAAAAGTTAACGAAAAAGAGGACAAGTATGCACATTTGGTTGCCCACATCATTTCGTGTGGTTGCGAGGCACGATTTTATGAGACCACTATCTTAGGCAAATCAACAAACTACACGGCTCGAGTGGCTCTAGAATAATTCTACATCCACAAGAACTCAGATATTTGTATAGACGGTTTCATGCTCGCGATAACAGCAGCGAGCGTGCCGCCCCCAAGAAACTTCCGGTCAAGTGCCTTATTAGGTTTATGCTTTAAAACGCATGATTGCTTCTTTGCTAGTTACATTCAGCAGCTACGTCAGTGGGCAAAACCGGAAGCCGTGCAGGGCCTATGTTTGTAATCAGTGAAACGGTCTATAAGCCAAGCGTCAACTCTTTTGCCCAGTGCCCGAACTGAAAACTATTTGAACTCTGTTGCCTGAGGCAGACAGTACTGTTAACGTTTTTAGATTTCTTTTTTTCACCTCGCATGAGAAAGGGGCGTGACACTGGTGTACGTGGTTCACCTTATAAATGGGAGGGTTTGTTGACTGAAATAAACGGTTGGTAGTAGCGCTCGTCCGCGTCTGTCGTGTCTTCGTGTGTGTTGTGCGTACGTTTTTGCGCTATGTCTGAAAGTAACTCGTGATATGTACTTGGGCCATGCGGCGGCCGCGACAGCACCATATGGTTAGATAATAGAGGAATAATGCAGATATCAGTACGAAAATGTGTAATTTACCTGCCTGCAGAGCGGCGACAAATTTTCTGCACCCAAAATTAAGGAAGGGTATTGCTTTGGTATTATTCTCATGTTAAAAATATACTATCTGCTCTTGAAGTGGTCACAGGAAGGGTGACTAGAATCTGAAGCCGTTTCTACATATTTACATAGAACCTGCAGTCGCAATGAGAGAGGGCATCTATTCCGGTGCTAAAACCTAAAAGTACTCCTTCGATGTCGTTGGCATCCTTGTTTAGGTACCTTGCACAAACAGTAAACTGTTGGATACCGGCAATATCCGTCGTTTCGTCAGCAAATGTGGAGAAGCAGCCTGCGCCATTTACTTTTGCATCTAGGATTTCTTTGATAATTTCACCACAAATTTCTATAATTTGGTTTTGTACATCTGGGCTTAAATGCGAGGTATTACTGGGGCAACATCCAAATGGTTCTTCAGATATGTATCTCCACAATCAGCTCGCAAATGAAGAAGCGCTCTGAAAATACCAATATTTTCAGAGGCGATTTCCTTAAATCCATAGGACCACTGTCCCTATGGCCACGGAGAGCCAGACGTTGTCCGCGAAAAAGAACCGCCTCAATAATAGGCCGTTAACTTTCTTCTGTTTTCTCTTATTTTACTTTGCCTGCCCTGGTCCAGGTGATTGATCACATCGGGCGCCCTTCCTGAAAATGTTTGGAGAAAATTATCAGCTGCCACCTGGCAGTCATGGTCATATTTAGTATTTTCGTGTGTGTGGAAGATTGCGAGCGCGGGCTTCCATATCTGAAACGGCTTGGACACGAGGGCTTCAGTGCGCGCATGTTAGCTCACGTTTATAAGAACATTAAACCCATAAAGTTACAGAATTGAAAATCTAAAGCCTGCCTTTGGAAATGTCAGTGCACCTTTCGCGTCATAAGTTTATGAGAACTTTATACCCATAAAGTTTCGGAATTGAATTCCATGCGCTCCGTAGATTCCGCGGCCGCTGCGAGATGCCACAACGCGCCCGCTTGCTATCGAAAAGCCCTTGAAAGTTTATGCTCGGATGGGGCTCCTTGCGTTACGTGACTCCAGGTGCAAGGGCGTTGCCACGAAATCCAGCCCGAGTTCGCAATGTGCGTGCCGAAATGTCTTTTCGAGAGTGAAAAAGACATTGTAGACAAAATCCAGAATGATTCCCGGCGTCGGTGGTAGTTTTGGTTGGTGGTGCATGCCGGCACGAAAAAATTTCGGGGGGAGGGGGGAGGGTCCGAAGCCCCATCAGTGCTACTATACTGCTACTACTACCCCTACTGCTACTACTATATTACATTATTATTGAATAATTATTATAGAGGAAGTACAACAACAATGAAAGCTTTACATGATATCCAACGCAGTGTTTTAGCATAAGTGGTGCGAATGTTCCATTGCGATTATAGAAAAGTTTTCATGTGTTAAATCTGTAGATTTGATGCAGATGGACAGTGGAATCAACATTCTCTGGCTTACTTATCGTGATTATTATTTTTTTTTGATTTACCATAAACCACATCTCCACTACCAAATCTCTTAAGCAAACTTTAGTGGACTCTGGGCTTGGGCTCCTGTGTACTGGTGAGGGATAGTGTCCCTGTATACGCAGCGTCTCTCTTTTCCTCGCACCACGGGCACCGCCGTTGGCCGGGCGTTGTCACAACGCGACAAGTGATATAAGTCGTTCTACTCGGCACAGAGCAGAGCACATGGCGGAAACAACGCCGGCATACCACTTGCTTCAGCTCTTGTGCCATCCGTATCGGCAAAGGCGCGTTCCCACCACGGCTTCAGGAAGCACATCTGGCCGCTTAGGCCGGAGCAGCGGTCTCACTCCTATCGCGTGCACTCGATCAGTATACACGCTCGCCCTCGTCGCCGCACAATAACTATCTGCAGCAACTCTGAGCATGACGGGACGCCGCGCACCGGGGCTGCGCAAATCGCAATGAAAATGGGAAAGCTGTTTACTCTGTGCCGTGCAGACGTACCGTTGTCGTCTACAGTAGTCATTAATGCGAAAGCACAACATGATCCATGAGGTAGAAAACCCGGCGTCGTCCACAACGAGTGGTATCAAAAGTCAATGGGACGTCATCAGCGTTTTGAATGAAATCAGTAGTAATAGAGAAGATAGTAAATAGTATGACAACGTTAATTAGTAGTAATTATGGGTAGTTATTGTGAATTAATGTGAATTACAGTGAAGTGAATTAAATAACAAGCTAGAGTAGGGTGACTTAAGGTGGAGTCAAGTGAATTAAGGTGAAGTAAACTAAATTACAATGAATTAAATTTGGTTAAGGTGGATTAAAGTGGATCACCATATTAACTCGTAGCTACTTGGCGATGAGTTCTGAATTGTTGTGGTCTGGTGATTAATGAACGCAGAGAAAAGAAAGCGAAGGAAGGATCGCAAACTAGTTGTAATACTTAGGAAGTCTTTATTGGTAATGACTAAGAGAAGCTTTCGCATTCAAATCACGTAAGGATACTTAAGTGACAATTTTTTTTTGCGCATGGGCCGCCACAGGGCTATCGCTTTAAACCTCACCGCGCCTCTACCCGCCATATAACTCTTTGCAGTAAACCTTCCCTGTGATAGCGTTCAAGATCCACCATGAAAACCCGCCTTGTTTGGCTAAGTCATAGTGCATAGCTATCGCTTCAATATCAACAATCTTTTTAATCTTCGGTGCGAACGGCCGTCACATCCAATTATCCTCGCGTTGCAACAGCAGCCCCCGCCACATCCGAGTTGCACCCCACCGCGCGTATACTTCGGCCGGCAGCATGCTGCACTGTCAATGCTTGAAGGGGTCTGCTGTGTCACGGCGTGAAGCTCCCCTCGCTAGAAACCGGCGTAGTTTCTGCGCGCGCTAAGAGTGCATGTTTATTTCCCCTTAACCATTACGAATTGCAACATTTAGGTTTAAAAAATTAAATTAAATTAACACCCCAGAAAGTGGATGGGAAAACGGTTCCGCGGTAGCTCAATGGTGAGAGCATCGCACGCGTAATGCGAAGACGTGGGTTCGTTCCCCACCTGCGGACAGTTGTTTTTTCATCCATTTTCATTTTCATTAATTTATCATTTCTTTAATTCAATTATTAAGTACAAGTAATGTTCCCCTATGTTGTCCTTGGTGTGATTGTTTGTTGGCTCATTATGATATGCTTATTAAAAATCGGGCACCTCGGTTCCCTTTCTTCTCGTTCAAATTAAATTATAGGCTTTTACGTGCCAAAACCACGATCTGATTATGAGGCACGCCGTAGTTAGGGACTCCGGAATAATTTGGACCACCTGGGGTTCTTTACCGTGCACCTAAATGTAAGTACACTGGTGTTTTCACATTTCGCCCCCATGGAAATGCGGCTGCCGTGGCCGGGATTCGATCCCGCGACCTCGTGCTCAGCAACCCAACACCATAGCCATCAGAAACCAAGGCGGGTCGGAAAAGAAAGGAAATTGAAATGAATCACATGCATCAAAGTTTGCATTGCGAGTATTATGAAGTACAGTTTCAGTTTTTTTTCTTGCAATTTATGATATATGACAGTCTTTGTGATGACTTCAATTTCCTGTTTTACGTTTAGGCTACTGACACTGCACAAACTTTATTTTTTGTCATAATACGGAATACAGGCGCCAGAGTGCGGCTCATAAACACATCGGTATAATGAGGTGTAATTTGTGGATACATTTCTCGGGATGGGTAATATAGGAGCTCCTTTCTCGCAAATATGTGTCTTGGTTCAGAGCGCTTGTGCTGAAAGTGCACTGATTGTCCGCGCTTTCCGTGGAGCTACCGAAGTGACTGTGAAAGCCTTTCGCTGTTTAAAGGTGTAAGCCTTTCGATGCAAGGCGCCTGAATTATACACAAAGAACGCGCTCGTCCTGAACCTGAAAAGTCGCAAGCATCATGCCAAGGTCGGGATTACCCTTCTACGGGTTAGTCGCGTCCTTGACAAAAAAAGAAAAACTGGGGAGTGGCAAGTCATTTTTAACGACGGGCTGTCGTTGTTATCGTGATCACACATGACGACTTGCGCCAACGTACTGCGCTTTGTCGGGAAGCTGTGATGGTTCATTCTTTAGAAATGTATTTATTTTTTTCCGCAATGTAACTTATGTCATCGGGGCAGATTTAAAAATATAAAGGTCACGAGTCAGGCGGTGGTACCTAGGTGAAATGAACGCCCGAGAAAGATGGACTTGCAGTCACTTTCTTTTGGAAACGCTGATAGCGTTGCACTTTAAACCACAATAGAACTTCGTACACAGTATTTTTACCAACAGCTTATCAGAAGGCCATTCAGTCGTGATATTATTAAACTTATATCTTTTTAGCAGAGACACTCTCACATGATTTCAACATATATACAATAAAGGGCTCTGTAGTTTCCACCATGACTTAACCTAGGTACGTTGGCGTACTTCATGTAATAATCCCTGTCAGCCTACTCACATATACCGCATTACTAATCACATCTACCATGGCCTCGGCTACACCCCAAGAAGCAATTGCCTACCTCTTCTCATTGCTAAAGATTCGGTAGGCGTAAGACAGGCCAAAATTCGAATATAAATGCCCTGTATGGAAATAGCATGGAATCTATTATGGAATAGCATGAACGTATGCATTACACTAGAGTCTGTCCAGAAACGGACAGTAACATTAATTTACTCTGACCATTCATTTATCATCACTGTTAACAAACAAAAAGCATGCTGAGCTTCTATCGCTAGGTTTGCGTCGTGAAGTCACCTGACCTTGCACAAATTCTACAATTCTACGCTCTAATATTCTATCATCAAGAGCTCGGCGCTTGTCATCACGTATAATCTAAAAAGCAGCCTGGCCTTCCGACCGTATAGTCAGCGTCCAATGCTTTCGCACGCCTGAAGCTGAAAAAATATTATATTTCTACGTCTGAGGCACGCATCGTGGTATTCGGATTTACAGCGTATACTGGTCTAGAGTAAACAAAAGTTTTGCATACTTTTACTGGCTGCGGGCGTAGCTGCGTTGAAAATGAACTTATTCGCAGAATCTCGGCCGCGTAAACTTTTGACGGTGACTGTGCCACTGAACACCTGTATTTTCTTTATTCTGCACACATTTTTTAATGAATGCCCTTCCAGCCAACGTCATGCAATGCTTACACCTGGTTAATTTTCAGGACAGCCATCTCAGACATGATGTATTAAGTATAAGAACTGAACTACTATGTAGTACGTCATTATTATCACCAATGAGGTGCAATAAATTTGTAAACAAATAAAAGATAACATTGCCTATGAAATTTTACTCAAATCTCAGGACTACTGCAAAACTTCGCCTGTTCATCTTGTGTACCTCCCTATGCTTTCTAGGAAACTGAACGGGCGAAAATCAAGTGTAAAATTGACATGTCCTGTGGCACCATGGCAGAAAAGGGAAGGTTTGGCTTAGTGGGACCATATGAAAGGTTCAGCTGTCATTGTGCTACTCACACACAAGGAACGACACTTTTGTATTTTATTTGTTGGCAGTAGACAAAATGATAAATGATGCTCAGTGCACGCTGGCGTGATCATGACAAAACGACCATACTGATATGGGTCATAAACGATTCTAATAAAGAAACATTTCTGTAACCCCTCACGGTCCTTTCTCATGTTTCTTCAATTGTTCAAACATGTTAAATGTAGGGTAGGAGAATATTCTCACAGAATTACTAAGTAATTACAGTAATTATATCATGGTGCTGTGACCTGATTCAGCAATAGAGTTAGTCAAGAACAGAACAGCAGAATGCTATATGGCAACTTCGGTAATTGTAGCCGAAAACAGTGTCTTCTTGCACAACTTTGTGGGCATAACTCAAAAAGGGTGTGGTCTGTGATTGGAGTCGTTCTCTATTTTTACACGACAGGCTACATTAACACGTCCGAGAGTCTTTTCACATAATTTCCAATACTACTCTGCGTAAGTTGTGGTAAAAGGGTAAAAGGATATGAACACCTTTAGTATTTCTGCAATTTTGTGAAGGTATATGACATGGTTCAAATGATAAGACACGTGCGCTGCATATTGAGGGTAGAATGTTTGTTTCGAAGTACTGGTTTGTACTAAGCAAACAAGCTTGTGCAATAATTCGGACAGCCTTCATTTGCACCGAAGATCAGGTATAAGCAAAAATTCTGCTATGATATAATGCAAATATACTAAGTCAAATAGCTTCAACTGTATTCCTTTGTAAAAATACTACGTCTGGGGCTGCAGCCAACTTTTCTACTTCTGTGTCTTTTAACTGCACACACTGGACGGTAGTTATTGTGGTACGTTTCAAGGCGCACAAGAGTCGCACAAACACGCCTTTCCCAAGACATAGCTGAAAAGGCAAAAAATTTCTTAGTAATGTCTTCATAAATATTCACCTTAAGAAAGAAATGAACTTTCAAAACACGTCACCTGGGTTTGTTCTCCAAAATACAATATACCTAAAGTGTAAAAGATGTTTGGAAGCACGTTCGCATGTTCTCGAAACCAGCCAGCTATTTTTTTAGGAAGACGTTGGTACAGTAGAAAGAAACCGTAACCAAATGACCTGCATTTTGGAATATGCCATCTGGCGGAAAACCGCCAAACTAAGCAGCGACAAAGTGTTAAGAAGAAGTGCGGCGCAGCTGGCTTCGAACCTGCGAACTCACGATCATGGTATCAGTGATCTTGATCTGTGGTCGCTCAACACGCTCGGCTACCGTTTCGAAGCGCTGCTGTAGGCGAAAACTAGGTTTATGTATGTACCACAACAAATTCCGCGACCTCGTTATGAAAACTGCGATTTTGGAACGACTTCTTTGCCATTTCAAGAGCTGCTGCTGCAACTAGCTGAAAGCTGATTCATTGAAGTTGATAAATCCCCAGGAATACGTCAATCGATGCAATAGGTTCATCGCAATTTGCTTTTTACTGGCCAAAAAAGCCTCCAGAATTTTGGCTTTTCAATAGACTCCCATACTTGAAACTTCGCCCGCAATTTGGAACGGGTTTTCTGCCGTAAGTAATGGTACCACTTGCATGATATTTTGGGCTAAGCGCCTAGAGCTTATTTCCACGGGAATATTTTAAACGATGTCTTCTATGATTAGTTATTTGGAAAAAATGACGCTCTCCCATAGAAAACGCATATGTTTTCACACGCGGCCGCTAGAGGTGCTGTTCGGCGATGTCCCAAATTCCTGGTAATGTATAACAATTTTACACGCCTTTAATTTCAATATTTGTTTCTTTTAGGCTCATTGTAACTACTGTATGCTACATACTGGGGCCGGATTCACAAAAACGTTCTCACGCTAAAGCTGTTCGCAGAAGCAGGTGTCAGCCAATCGTGGTGCAGCACTTACGATCGAAAAGCTTTGTGAATTCGGCCCCTGGTGCTTTGTTTCTCTGTTTTAGATCTGGTTTGGTTTGGGTATCACTTCTTATAATGTTACCTTGAAAAACGTTTTTAATGCGTCTATACATCCTCCCCGCTATAATCCTCCTCGAGCGAATATGGGACTGTGTGATAAATAAATGAAAGGCTGTTCCAGTGACTGAATCGTCCTGGTTCTGTTTTCAAGAAGGCTTAAATGTGTGTGCGATGAGGCGAAATTTAGTCACGGTGTTACGCAGGCTAATAACCAAAGTGGGCCAAGCAGCAATAAAACATATACGTACCGCCGCAAGTATACACAGGCTTCAAGCGTTGAGTTGTACGAACAATGCTGAAAATGTGTTCCTATAATAAAGCTTTACCGCATGGCCTGCATATTGGTTGTTGGTTCACTAAAGTCATGTTATTCTATTGATGGTCTAGTCGTATGCACGCCGTCTTATGCAACAGTTGTCGCCTTGCGTCACCCTTGAATCACCTGTTAACAATAAGATTGTCGAACTTAGTGTGTCCTAGTGGTTTTCCCTCATTCCTTTGGAGCGAGATATCACTTTGTAGTTGGTTTCATGATCTGTCTCGTTAGCGAATTTATTGTAAGGATAAGACCATGCCGCGTGCAGTTGTGCCTTTTCTCTGTGCTCTATTATGTCTGACTAGCGGCATTTTCAAGCTTAGTACATTAAATAAAAGAAGCAAATCAATGCAGCACTTACACCACTGAACATTGATTTGGAGAGCACAAATTTTTCATGTGCCAAGAAAATGACAACGTAAGGGTGTGTAAATGGTGTCATGCCACTCAAAAAGCTTTTAGCATTTAACGAGAGTGCATGAATCAGCTGCTGAATATCGTATTTGACCGTTTTTTTCCCGAAGCTCTACACAACGCCACCACACACGTCGCATTGCGGAAGAAGACGAATACTGTCGAAAATGTTAACAACTGCATATTGAGAATGCTTACTGTAACCAGTAAAAAAATTTTCTGCCGACTTTTTTCTAGCGCAGCATGGGCTAGAAAGAAAGCAAGTGCTAAGATCTTAAGACAGAGAGTTTATAGACTGTCACTATCCGCTTTCAAACGCACAAAGCCAATTTGTCTTGTTTGTGGTAAGGTTCTGACTGTTATTTGACCGACTAGGGGGGGGGGATGGTTTTTTGGCGAGAAAACAAAGTAGTAGCCCTGGCATTGTCCGATAAATGACCATACCCTGACAGTCCATGTCTCGGCCGCACGAGAGTGGAGCAACGTGTGCAACTTTCAACAAAAAACGACTACAGCGCAAAAGCTTGTAATACTTGCCTTCGCGCACTACCGTTAAATGTCACACGTTTAATAAAAGGAAACGAAAGATGAAGTAGCACTGTGCTTTTTGATCACCTCGGAAGGGGACTACTTCCAAGAACGCCGAACGCAGATGACTCTACCTACTGCAAAAATGTTTAGGTGTTTCCGTCGAACGAGACAGTGACGTTATGTTAATGTATTGAGACGCTGCCCAAAACAAACAGGAAGAAAACAACAAGAGACGGGAAAGAGCGCACACTACCTAATACCACCATTTTTGCGCACTTGTACTTTGGATTCACTTTTAAAGCAACGGCTTGCGCGAGAGAATATGTCCATTTTTCCAACAAGGAATCGACCCACCACCCGAAATTCACTTTGTGCATGCTGATCTGCGCCATCCAATAGAAAACCGGATTTACAACATGTCTATGCCACCGTATCCGCAGTGGCAGACACCAAGCTGCTTTTTGTAAACGACACGCTGTGCCCCATTTGCTCGAAAAAAATTATCGGCACTCAGTCACAATAAGACAGAACTGCGCCTGTATTCGAAAATTGTATGTGTATTCCGCCTGGCTTGAGCGTAATAAATAATAATAATAATAACTACAATAATATTCACAATAAGACCAATTTCGCCGGACAGGCGAATCACTGATTGTGACAGAAAT
Source organism: Dermacentor silvarum (assembly GCF_013339745.2). Taxonomy (NCBI): domain Eukaryota; kingdom Metazoa; phylum Arthropoda; class Arachnida; order Ixodida; family Ixodidae; genus Dermacentor; species Dermacentor silvarum. Next base: position 132,191,511 of record NC_051158.1, on the reverse strand, counting down.
TTATTAGACAGCTCTGCAAACTAAGGTTAGTCGTTTTATCAGCTGCATAAACTGCTGTAAACATTCGCTTACTAACTAAATTAACCTGCACGTTGTCACGCGCGCACGATCACACATGAACACATCTCTCTCGATAAGCGCGGACACTCGCTGTCAAAACGATGGCGTGGGGAAGAGCGGCAGCAACAGCGAGCGAATTGTCCATCGTGCTAATTCTAGCTTCAACGCGAACTAATTGCGCCGAGAATACACCGCACACGAAGACATTAGGGGTGCTTTAACGAAAAGCTATTTCAACCTGCTTCTATTCTATTTTTGCAATCAGGCCTCCATGATTGCCCAACTTCACTTGTCTTTCACGCAACGTAAAGGAAAAGTATTAGCGTAGCTTAAACGGGAGGCGCAATGCTACAGAGAAAGCGGAGCTGATGGGCACCTAGCTTGGCCTGGCTTTTGGGCTAGGCTAACCACTACCAAGTCATCCCCAGCATTTTCCATTTTCCAGAATTTATTGATCATTTATCGATTATCGATTAGCTGCTGGTTGACTATCGATTGTCTATCGATGACAGACTAAGCTTAAGTAGTCCCAACCATGCTTAGCTAGACTTGACCAGGCTCAGCTTCGCCAGTTCACAGAGGTATGTGTCATTGCGCTTGGACCCTTTCTGCACTACCGCCAGGATCGGCCCACAATTTCTGTTCGCAGGTTAGAGACTAACGCTCGGCTTAAACAGCTCCGCTGTCAAAAAACCGCGAGAGCTACTCACTCTTATATGACGTTGTCATGAGTCGGACGTCGGCGGTATACGAAAAAGAAGACGACGAAGATCGCGGAGCGTTCCGAACGGCGCGAGCGCTCGAGGCACGCGAACCGAGGTGTAATCCGCGAGGGAGAAGCATCGAAGGGGTATTATCGACGTGGCTCTTGAGCTGGAAGGTTGCCTCGTCAGCCATGTTCTGACGACGGGATAGCGGAGGACCCGGCCACGAAGCTCGTGAAGCTGACAAGGGCCAGGTGTAGCTGTAGTCCTCGGAGACGTCCGGGCGAAGCTCCTGGGACCGGCTGCTGCTGCTCACGGTGGTTCCGGTCTTCTTATCGAGAATCCCTCTTCCTCGGCCAAGCCCGTTCAACTGATAATCACCGTGCTACCTGGTCGCCATGCCGAACGACGTAAGGCGAAGAACGCTTCGCGAGGCCTAACCCGGCGAGTGACACGTCAGCGGCGGCTACCGGGGCACCAGCCACGTACTCGGCCAGGTCGACGGAACCGCGAGGCGTCGGTACCTACGGCACCCTCAACGCTTCGGACGAGCACGACGTGGATTCAACAAGAACTTCAAGTCGACGGTCCGTAAGAGCCCACGTTTCTGCTTTGCGACGCAGTTAGGCCGAGGCCAGGGTGACCAGACTTTGAAGAGTCAGTGCTAGGACTGACCGAGAGACTTTAAGGCGGAGTTAGGCTCCGAAACCGAAACAGAATATTTGCCGGTAGTGTTGTATTTAGCCTAAGCTTTGTGTTTAAGTTCGAGTCAACATTTTTGATGAATTATGGTTCTAGTTTGGTGTGCTTTGTGCTTTTACCGTCCGTGTACCTATTAAATCCTTGTTTGCTGTGCTGCCAGTCGTGTCTCCTCCATCGAGAGTAGCGCATGTACGCAACTCCCCGGCTCCCAAGCGAGTAGAAGGTGACATACGTGTGCACACTAATTATGCATGTGAGAGCGAACAACAGAAAAATCTTATTTTTCGATTCTATGTCTTTTTACCATCAGCCATCCGAATTGGTCAAAAGTTTTCGGGCTGCGTCCACTTCGCCTGTCTGTCACCTGACGTCCAAAAACCTTGTAAAATCACTGCGTCAAAGTGGCGTGTACGCATTAAAGATGCATTACTACGCCGATAAAAACTTAATTTCCTTTTTAATAGCCGGACACTGCCCCGTTCCGACATGAATAGAAGGTGGGTACCCGCCGATCGCTCTGGCACTGGCTAGTCGGAGCTGCCGTGGAGAATGGATTAATTTGCCTATATTAAAAATTTTGCTTGACATTATATGGTTGACGAGTCCTTTCAGCACGTAAACGACATCGCTTTGTCAAATTTTATTCACTGAAGATTCGTTTTAGCGGCACTGTTACGTTTCCGTTGCACACCGACGTGATTTTCTAGCAGACACCGAAAGCTAATTAAGAAAAAGAAGTGCAAACGCACACGCCGGCAACACCCTCTTCAGGTTATCAGCTTTCACTGCGCTAGTCCGGCCCCACCTTACCGCCTCCACTTCTGCGTGCTCCTCGCCCTTGGTCAGCCAATCAGGTAAGAAATATATGTCAAGTTAGGCAATGCTATTCCTTTTGAAAGCAAACAACAATGACCTCCTACAAAATAGGAGAGCGTTTCAATAGCCTTCTCAAACAACGCTGCGAGTCACCGCCCGATGCTTGCGTTGGCGGTTACGCAAATTGGACATCAGGAGATTGGAAGGAAAACAGAGTGGAATAGTTTTACGTTATAGGGTCCCAGCCATCGGCCCGCCTAGATTTTGTACCCAGCGCAGATCGCTTTCTAGATCGGGGCCGCACGGCCGCGCTCAGCCGCGTCATATACGTAGCCGCCACGGGAGTAAAACGTCCCCCACTTTCCCTGCGGCCTTGTGCGCGATGGAAGACGGAGCGCTTTCTCCCCGCCTTCCTTCCTTGCGCACGCGAGACTGAGCAACCATTCTCTGCTCACCCTCTCACGTTTTCACTTTACCCACACCATACGGCGCGCGGCCACGATGTTATCGCACTTGGACATTATACGAAACATCACGTCGACGACGATGGCGGAAATGTGCCAGGAGTGTCCATATATTTGCAATCGCAATAAAATTATGCGGATCCGACTCAGTGTGGGAAGCAGAGTAAGCGAAGCTTTCTCTGCTGTTTTCTTTGACTGACGATAGTACGCGGTGAAATTAACAGTGAATGTTTAATTTCTTCAGCATTTAGTGCAATGCGAGAGTGGTGACTTGATGTTAAGCATTACCCTGCGTGCACCTGTTTGTCCGTGTAATACACACAATACACAGCGAGACGTGCTTGCTTGAGGCATTGTTGTGCGCCATTTTTCATAACCTTCGAGATTGAGCCACCAGGCTTCTCAGATGAATCTGGCACGCTTCCACTCGCACCGGCAACGTACAGCATCCGGCCGCGATGTTATCGCACTCGGACTTCACACGGAACATCGCGGCGACAGCGAAGGCGACGCGGATGACGTCGGCGTAAATGTGCCTGGAGTGTACATATAATTGCTTTCACAATAATAAAAAAAAGTGTACGGGAAATACCGCTGCTATAAACTAGAAGCTTGTTTCTCCACAGTACGACTGAGTTTGTGGAGAAACAAACGCATTGTATCTTCGTATTTCCAAGCGATTTAGTGCGACAGCATTTAAAAGCCCGGAATCAGGTTTGTCATGTCCGAACGACTGTCAGACCAGTGTTTTGTAGGGCTACGAGGACATTGTAAGAGTCACCTTACGAGAGCAAATATTCCCCACAAGGCGGGGCTCCGAGAAGTATTGTCAAGCGATTACCTATTTGCGCAGCTAAGCAATCGTGTGGCTCACAGCAGGCCCTACAACAATTGACCCGGTGTAGTTCAGCGGTTGCGGCTCCACTTTCTCGAACCCTCACAACCTTACCTTCGCGTATAACGTGTGAGATTTGCGTACACTTAACAGGCACGCATGATTTTAGTTATACTTGCGAACTGAAAAAAGAAATCGCGCAGAAAGTCCTCTGGAAGTTGCCTGAGTATGCACAAGCATTGTGCCGCTTGTTAATCGCCACGCAGCCCGGTGTCATTATCAATGTTATGAAATTTGATTCGACCAGCATAAACCCCTATTAACCCTCATCGATCGTTATCAACCTTATCGAACCTTATCCGACCCTTATCAACTATTATCGGTCCTTATCAAACTGGATGTCCAGTTAAGCTGCTGCAAAACTACCACTGCAATTTCTGAGGGGGGCGTGCAATGTTTTATTCATGGTTCGGATGCTTGTTTTGAACTTGTTCTTTATTGAAACATGTGCTGTTCTGTGTATTGTATGGGTGACCTCAATGAATGTATGCGCTGTTCGCTTCACTTCGCTGAGTGCTTGTAGCCTCTGCCTTACGTGGTTATGAGCCATTGCATTCGTCTTACGTGTCGGGCGGACAAATTTCTAATTTGGTAGGCATAGAAATGCTTATGCATTTAAAACTAAAATGGCATCGTTTATTAAACGAGACGAAGCTGCTGATTTTCGCTGGAACACAGGGACTCTCTATTCCACTTTATTTCGTTCCGTCACGCGTTCTATAGATCATAAGTTTTCCCTTTCAATTTTTTTACACTGATAATATTCAAGCCTTCGCATTGTCGGCACATTGCACTGTCAAGTAAACACAATTAACAAGTGCTCTATTTGGCGATGTCCTTTTCTGTCAAAAATTTGCGTAATAGTAAATCTTTCTAAATACCTTATCATTCTAAATACCAAATGAAACACTTTACCATGCGCCGAAACTTGAGAAAAAGGGGCAGGCGCAGCCGTTCTTAGTGCTTCGATGGCACTCCATAAAGCCATTTGGCCCGCTCCTTCTTGCAGAATCTGACACCATCATCTTTCCTTATACGTCAGGGCGCAAATATGCATCACAGCTGCACATTCGTGTTCATTTTCAGCATGGTCCACAAGCTCTTTCCCATCAATTCAACGGCGGACGAATCTTTTGCCCCTGTAAAGATGCTTTGCCCCATTGTAGTCAAACAAAAGCGCCCCAGGAAAAAAATTCAGCCAGCGGAATAAAACCAAACTGGACCTACATATATAGAGAGACCTACAGTATGTGCCACTAGAGTGCAATTAACGGATTAGTTTTTACTGTGCTGCAATTGACGTTTTAAAAATCACCCCATGCATTTTAAATGGGTCTACAAAACTGCCCCAGGAAAAAAATCCAGCCGGCGGAATTAAACTACACTCGACATATAGCTTGAGAACGTTGTCGGGATTGAGTGCCTAAAGTGCAAATCGCGAAAAACGAGCCATTGCTCAGCAATCGATTTTTAAAAAATGGTGCCCATAAAGTTACGCCGACCGCATCGCCCCAGGGTCGGCTTCACCGCAGTAGTCGATGTCCCAGATTGCTGGACTTGATACGACATGGCATGGCCCTTGGATCGCCCTAGCTTACGCTCTGAATAATATTCGAGACTAACCCAGGTAGACACGATCCCCCACTCCTACTGAACTTCATAGATGTTCATTATGAATAATGAACATCTATGAAGCTAACCAGAAGTTATTTTAGTAGTGCACGTTGCGTGTATCTGGTCATCTTGCCTTGATCTTAAGCATGCCGCCTTCTGTAATATCCGCCGTCGCGCTACGATCGTTTTGTCGTAGTCTCGCTCTTGTCGACATGCCATCGTCATCGTTATTTAGCTATCGTTCTGGTCAGACTGTCTTCATCCCATTGCCTTCGGCATTCTCGTCTTGCCATCCTATAAAAATTTCTGGCGCAGCTGACAAGGGAGTTGGGAAAAAATCCGAGGACGCCTAAGCACTTCTTACGAGCTGCGAATGCGAATGCATTAGAGGCATTCCCCGCGAAACGCCCCTGACCACAAGAGCGACCATCGTTGATGTTCTAGAAAAAAAAAAAAATTCAGCCCTTCCACTGAGGTGGAGATAGAAGACCAGCGAAGCTGTACTGTGGTGGGAATTATGTATTTTCAAATATGACTATTAAGATGTGATGGTGTAATTGGTTATTTGAACTATTAAAAAAAGATAAATATAATTGATCCAGTTGTTTTCATTTATTTAGTGACCACAGGGACTATGGCCTTATGGTTGCTTCGGTACACCGCCATAGGGTATACGGCAAAGGTTGGCACGTTCTTCATAAACACGTCACTAACGCCGCGCGCGTTCGGTGCAAACGCGGGCAAAATGCCTCGGCCGTCGACAACAGTTGTGCACGTTGTTTGTGTGAGCGCACACAACCGCTGTCAAAATGCTGGCTACGGGATGGAACGGCTGAATGGCGTTGTCGACACCGTTAGGGCAGAGGCGGGCGAGAGCCCAGAGAGAGTCGGCGGCCCAGGTAGCACAGGCGGCAGAGGCCGGCAGGGCTGCGCGCATGCGCCGCTGTGGGAAGAATGCTGCCTGCGTATTTTGCTTTCCGTGGATGATTGCACATGCGAGAGAGAAAAAAAGGAGGGCGAGGAGGATGGCACGATCTTTTTTTTGACGACGACGCTCTAACGCAATCATATGGTTCGTGTGAATGCATGGTCTCGAAGCGTGGCTGTATGGCCTACAGTGAGGGTTCCGGTCTTGGTCAGCTCGTCTCGAAAATCTTCGACTCTAAACGGTTGCACTCGTACGTCTCCGTGAAAAAAAACGTGTTTAAAAGAACACGTCCGGTAGGCAGAGTCGGCAAAATAACCTGATACTCGCTGTCTTCCACTTCGTCAAGCCTGTTTCCGCGACCGCCCAAGGCCGCTATCGCCGCTCCACTGGAGCTCATGATTCCTGCGTCCGACGCACACGACAGCCGATGAAAGAATGATACCAAATCAAGCACGTCTGGGCTGTGACTTTGAGCAGCGCGGAAGCAACGAAGCGGCTAATCGCCTTCCAGGAGCTAAAAGTCAAGGGACGCCGGTGCCTCATCCTGGACCCGGAGGATCAACAGGTGAAGCTCCGGCTCCACTGGATGCTTCACGGCGTGACCGATGAGGATATTCGGACGGCGCTAGCGCCGTTTGCAAAAGTGACCGAAGTGACCCGTGAGCGGTGGCGTGTTCAAGGCGTCCAGAAGGGTTCAATGACCAGAATCGTGCTTCTAAAGATGAAGCCTGGGATGAAGGTCGAAGACCTGCCGCACCAGTTAAGAGTTGCAGGAGAGCTGGCCATGGTAGTGGCGCCTGGACGGCCGATGCAGTGCTTGCGCTGCCGCGGCACGGGCCACGTGCGCCGAGAGTGCAAGATACCACGGTGTTCAAAATGTAGACGGTTCGGCCTGGGTGATGCGGAGTGCGTAAGGACGTACGGAGCGGCTACAGGATCCGCATCGACGGAGGAGGTGGTGGACCACCTCATGGATGTCGTCGAGGCGGAAGAAGCTGCAAAAGGAGCCGGAGAAGACAAGCCAGCAGCGACTCTGAATTCTTCGGCTCTTGACGGAAGAGGCAAAGATTTGTCCAACGAAGAAAGCAAACAACCACCAACGACACACGGTGAAGGAACAGAAGGCAGAGGGGCGAGTGATGCAGAGGGCCTACAAGAGCCGGACACATCGGAACCAGGGAGCAGCCAGGAGCCCCTCGTGAAGACCGGCGCCCGAGCGACGAGCGTCACCGGCGCAGCGAACGCACGCACGCCGAACGCAGGAACGAAAAGGACTAAGCGACAGACGCTAGCAACGAGGAGCCTCCGACGAAAACGAAGCAAGGGCGACGACTAGGCTTAAGACCAAAACCAATTGTACCGACGGACCCAAGAGCCGCCGAAAAGCAGGCCTTGCAAAAAGGCCGACCTGCCCAAACAGACGGCACCGGTGACAACAAAAGCGTCTAGCGACGCGCTCGACGCGAAAGGTAAGCGCTATGCCCTCGTTCTCTTCTAAACACTGCAAAATGGCTTCTGCTCTTACGCTTAAAGTTTCCAGTCTAAATGTGCGAGGTTTCGTCACGAAGAAAAAGCAGAGCCAAGTGCTGCGCCTTTTAACTGAGCAAGGTATCGATATGCTTGGTATACAAGAGACAAAGGTGGAAAGGGTCGAGGAGACCGAGAGCATGGTGCGGCGTTTCACGTCTAGGTTTTGCGCTGTTCTCAGTCACGCAGTTGGTACTTCTGCCGGTTGTGTCTTGTTTGTCAAAAAGCTGCAGGTCTCCTGTTTCAGTCGCATGTTTCACTTCCTTCGGGACGAGGAGTTGTCTGTGATTTTGTGTTTTGCTCTACTCAAGGGCACGCTGTCTGCATATATGCACCCACCGCAGTTTATGAGAGGGCGACCTTTTTTCGAATCCGTTCAGCAATATCTGAACACGGAAAGGCAGCTCATCCTGTTGGGCGACTTCAATTGTTTCCTGAGCGCCAGTGACAAAACTAGCGTGCGTACCTTCAGGGATAAAAGCACTGAGGTTCTTTTTCGTTTAATTGACGATTTTGCATTGGAGGATGCGGGCGAATGTCTGGTGAGCAAGATCCAGCTTAAGTACACTCATGTCCAGGGTACCAGCCACGCTCGACTCGACAGGATTTACGTGTCTGCATGCTTGATCCCAAAGCACCATGGCTATGACGTAGTGCCCGCGCCTTTCTCGGACTATTGCATGGTTGAATGTTCCATTGGAACCAAAAGACGAGGCAGCTGTTTTCAGTGGGACCTTTGGAAATTGAACAACCAACTGCTCAAAAATGCAGAATTCACCAGAGGTGCAGAGGAAGAAATTAGTAAAGTCACTGGTGGTGGAATGCATGAATTGGGCCAAGAATGGGAACTGTGCAAGCAACAGATCAAAATAAAAGCTATTGAAAGGGTGAGCTGCATGCGGTACCAGGAAAAAATAAATGAAACGCAGTTAAAGACTATGCTAGAAAAATTACTAGCTCTGGAGTGCAACGCACCTCGCTTATACATGGATGACGTCAGGAAGATAAAACAAAAGCTAGAACTGAACGAAGAAGAAGGCTATCGCGGAGCGCTTGTCCGCGCCAGAGCACAGGAACTAGACGCGGGGGAGACGCCCTCAAAGCGGGCGTTAGGGATGGAAAAAGCGCACGCAAGGCGGAATCACGTCAGTGAGATAGAATGGGCGGGATGCAGCACGACCATTATATCTAAAGAAATAAGGAAATCGGGCAAGCTTTCTTTGAGTGCTATCAGGCATTGTTTGATCAGCGGAATGTTGACCTGGACCGGTTTAAAGAAGTTTTTCTGAGGGCGATGCCACGACTAGACCAGGAACGAAAACTAAGACTGGAAACGGCCATTAGCGAGCAAGAAGTACAGCGTGCAATAGATAATTTAAACCCTGGGAAGTCACCTGGGCCCGATGGCTTCAGTGCAGCCTTCTATAATGCATTCAAGGAAAATCTAGCTCCATTGCTGACTGCAGTATTTAAGGAAGCGCAGTCGAGGACGGCAGAAAGTCAGGTGGGATGATGAGGTTAGGAAATTCGCAGGCGCAAGTTGGAATACGCTAGCGCAAGACAGGGGTAATTGGAGATCGCAGGGAGAGGCCTTCGTCCTGCAGTGGACATAAATATAGGCTGATGATGATGATGATGATGATGATGATGATGAAGTAAATACGATGCCGAAGTCGTTTGGGACATTACATACAGTACTTATTGCGAAAACTGATAAAGCAGATAAACTTAAGCAGGTATCGTCGTACAGACCTATCGCCCTGACAAACGTGGACTATAAAATTTATATGAAGGTTCTTGCTGGGAGACTACAGAGTGTTATAGGCGAAATAGTCGGCCCTCACCAAACGTGTGGGATCAAAGGTCGTTCCATCGTTTACAACAGTCACAAGGCGCGATGTGTACTCGAATGCTGTGATGCCACATATGCACGTGTGGCTTTACTACAGTGGGACTTAGAAAAAGCTTTTGATTGTGTGTCACATTGCATTTTGTTTTGCGTTTTGGACAACATCAATATCGGTTCAGTCATGCGAGAGGGAGTGACTTTGGCGTACCGCAACTGCACTACGAGGCTAATTGTTAACAAATTGCCGGGGGCCCCCATGAACGTACGACGTTCGGTGCGCCAGGGTTGCCTCTCAGCCCTCTATTGTTTGACATCTATATAGAAGCGCTGTCTTAATATAATACACAACGATGCAATCCATGAATTCAATCTACAGGCGACCGAGGTTAAATTGCTCGCCTAGACAGATGATGTCGTGGTTCTTTGCAGGGACAAGGCAAGTATAACCAGAACAGTCGAAGGAGTGAAGCGCTTCAGTGAGGTAACCGGAAGTGGGGTAAACTGGGGTAAGTGCCTGGGAGTTTGGCACGGAGAATGGCCTTCGACCCCAGACACATTCACCAACGTGGCTTGGGTTACGACGCCACCAAGGTACTTGGGGGTGCTGCTGGAATTTTATAAAGACACCGATCCGTACTGGGGATCGCAGGCGCAAGAGATGCGAGAGAAAGCGGACAGGTGGTAAAGTTCTCGTCTATCAGTCTTCGCAAGAGCTACGGTGTGCAATCTTTTTTTGATCAGCAAGTTGTGGTACGTAATGCAAATGCTGCATTGTTCCCGAGTAAATGTGCAGAAGCTGCACCGTGTTTTTTCTGTCTTTGTTTGGGCGTCCAGTTGGGAGAGGTGCAGCCGCATGAACTTATTTCGGCAGGTGAATGCCGGTAGTTTAGGGCTGGGACATTTGTTTGTGCGACAGATTGTAAACACGTTTTAATTTTTCCGATATGTTAGAGACCCATTCCTGCGTACGGTGTGTCAACAAAGACTCGGAGGAACATTGCCTGATTTTGTGGTGACGACGCAATATTTTTCATGTGGAAATCGTGGTTTCTTCAGAGAAATTGTTGTAAGTCTCAAATTTGTAAACACACGTTTTTCGATGGAGTATTTGAGTGGCATTAAAAGGAAAAAAAATGTACAAGGATGTTTGTGACGTGGTGTTTCCCGTGCCCTTGTACAAGGCCATATAATCTGGAGGCCCAGGTGGAAATGTTTGAAATAGAGTTAAAAAATGCTGGTGTCGCCGGGAACCAAAACCTCTTTTTCATGTTACACACTGGAACTTTAACTGTTAAGTATTTTCTAGAGGAAAGGGGTTACTTTATTGCTTGGGATTCCCACTGCCTCATATGGAAGCAGCTTGAGACAATAGACCATGTTTTTCTTCACTGCTGGGAAGGGGTATATTTTTGGGATGTGCTACAAAGAACCACTAAAAAAGATTTACCGCTCGACTCTTACGGGATCAGGTACCTACCAACAGATAATAAGGATGGTTTTCCGTTTGGCCAGATTATGCTGATGGGCCTCCACAGTATATGGCACTCCCGAATGGTTGGCTATTTTTGTGACCCAGACGCAAGACCAGCACGCATGTATTTCCGCGAAAGTGTGCACAGGTTTCTGGACATATTGCAAGCACAAACAGATGTTCCTGAGTGGCTGTCAAGGCTGGAGCCTTTGGTAGTGCTGAGGGAATTTTAAAATGACCACGCCTGACCGCAGTGGCAATTTCGCCACTTGAGCAGTCTGGCGTACTGTCTATTGTCGTGTGTTCACTTGTTGTAGTGTGTCGAAGCCTGTCAATAAAAAAAACAAAAAGGCTGTATGGACCAGTGGTTACGACGCTCGCTTTGGGATAGTGGGTACGGGGCTGAGAATCCCGCCTCGGCAAGGAAGTTTTTTTTCTTGGTATCACCATTTTCTTCTTTTTCGCTGTTTGGTTGTGCTGCGGTGGAAGCCGCGGTGCTGGGCGCTGACGTGAAGCGGCGGTCGTTTGGGTTTTGCGGAGCGCAGCGTAGCAACACCCCAAATAAAAAAATACTGCTCCAATCAGGTCGACTGCTCCCTCCCTGATGGTGAGATTATATTCGGATCATAAAAACAGTGATATGTTTCTTTAGGAATACCATCGATCTCCTCACAGCAGCCACAGTTGCGCCTAGTCACCACCAGCACAGCGCGTTCTCCGTTCCAACGCCGGCGAGGCGTTCCGCCGGTGCCATCCTCCCCGCCCTCCTTTTACAGCGTAAGCTGTTATGGGCGCATTCCAGTAGCCGTTTCGGGTCGCGATGAGGCCGCCGCCGCCCCCGCCGCGTAACCGCTATCGCTGGAAATGAAAAAAAGTACCCAGTCTCTGCCGGGATCGCCGTACCCAGTCTCTGCCGATACTTTACCACTCAGCCACGCAAGCGCTAGTGATAGCGAAAAAACCCTATAAACGCAGACGCAGACGATCCGAGCCTCAGCCAGTATGGTGGCGCCATCTAGTTTAGGCGCAGACGACGAGATGCCATTCAAACGAGGCGCGCAAAAAAAAATAACAAACGCGATCCCCAGTCTCCGCTATTATGGTGGCGCCATCTAGTTAACGTGCCTGCAAACGCATTGTGTGCAGCTCGCCATCGGCGCCGGTCGGCATGGAGGAAGGAAAATTTTTCTTCCTCCATGCCGGGCGGACAGTTCAGATCGTTCTCGTCAAAACGAGGCGAAGAGACTTTCTCGCGAAGACCCTGGTGTGCGTGATGCCTAAATTGGAGCTACTCTTGAGCCGCTCCACCAGCTTATGATGTGACTGTGCTGCGTGTGCCGCGCAGGCCTGTGACCTTTTTTTCTCTCTCGGGTGTGCAATCATCAGCGGGAAGCAAAAAAATTACTCCATCTCCCGCTAAAGGAAACCATGTGTGGATGCGAAACAGCGGGGAGATGGTTAGCTTGAGCGGGAGATGGTTTCGCCGCAGCAGCCCGAGCGCTCATCGCGGCGCTGCACAGGAGAGAGAGTGAGGCGCGCGCGCTACGTCATTTTCATACCGCGCAACTACTGTGGCGCCCCAGTGGAGTATGCAGCTGTCGCACCACCTGTCGTGCGCGCCGCTCCGGATTCCTAGAGGAGAGAAAGGGGGAGGGGTCGCGCATGCGCTGTGGGGGTATGCGACGTGGGCGCTGCTCCGTACAGTAGAGGATTCCTATATGATGGCAACGCACTCTTTTTCTGTTGTGGAATAATTTGCTTCCGCCTTCTACAGTGACCGGCTAGCTTGACTTACAACCCGTTCTAGTCCGTCAGTCCACTGCACAGGCACGGCGCCGGGTCCTACGCTACTTGCGTTGGTGTGGATTTCGGTATCGGCGTTTCCTTTGAAATGCGCAAGAATCGGCGCCGACTGCAGGCGTCGCTTCAGTTCTTCAAACTCTTCCACTTGCGGCGTCTCCCAATTGAACTCGACGTCAGCCTTCGTGAGGTACGTCAGTGGCTTGGCGATCCGTGAAAAGTACTTGACGTATCTGTAGGCTCCCTACACATATATGTAGGCTCTCTACAGCCTGGGAAAGAGCTTCTGCAGTGCCTCGCGAACGACCGCTCTGATGGTCTCGCGCAGGTCGTCGCTGCCAAGTGCTTGAACGTTAATTTTGTTCGCGGGCAGTGTTCGGTGGCTTTATTGCCTTGTCCGCATGTCGAGCATCGTCTCAATGGATGTGGCCTTGCAAACAAATTCAGCAATAGTATTGGGCGGGTTGCGTATCAATCCGGCGAAGAGCTCTTGCTTGACACCCATCATCAAGAAGCGAAATTTTTTCTCTTCTGGCATGTTGGGGTTGGCGTGCTTTAACAGGCGAGTCATCTCCTCCATGACAATCGCGATGTTCTCGTTGGGAAGTTGCACCCGGGCATCTAGGTGAACTTCGGTAGTTTCCTTTGGCACGACGTTTGTAAAGGTCTGCAGGAAGCCGTGGCGGAACAGGTACCATGTTGTCAAGGTTGACTCCTGATTCTCAAACCACATCCTGGCGGCATCGTCCAATGAGAAGAAGACATGGCGCAGCTAGTCGTCGCTGTTCCAGTTGTTAAATAGAGCGACCCTTTCATACGTCTCCAGTCAGCTGGCCGGATCCTCAAATTTTGATCCGTGGAACGTCGGTGGCTCCTTGGGGTGCTGGAATACGATCGGTGTAGGTGGCACTGGTGCTCTCAATGTTGATGCGGTCGTGGTCGTGCACTTCCTGGTGTTCTCTGGAAGAATTCCGTGCTACAGGGGCTGATTTTGAAGCCCGAGGCTAGCTCGATGGTACTGTCCAGCTCGATTCTACGACAACGATGGTACTGTCTTCGGGGTTCGCGCACGGATCATGGCTTTTTGGAGGCATCCGGTACATGAACACAAAAGCACCTCCACCAGATGGCATGTAGTAATGACGCTGAAGAAAACAGTCGTAAAACTGTGTATGACGAAAGTTATTCTTTATTGGGCGAACCTGTGCCCACAAAAGCAAGCAACACTCGAATCACAACGATAGCGGCGAACACAGTCCGCGATCGTCGAAATCTAATATCAGCGGCGAAACGCGTCGGCTTTTATAGATGAGTAATCGAAGGTTCCAGAGTAATGCCTAGTGCCCGCGTGTGCTTCAGAAATTAACAGACAATTCGCGGCGCTCATACAATCAGATTACATACGCGTCGGTGAAAACAGGCAACGGAAAGAAGCATCGACAACGTTCCAGAAACTTCCGATACATGCAGGCGCGTCCTGCGCCTAGCGCAAATGTTTAACGTTTGTTAGCCGGTAAAAAGCGGTCACCGGTAAAAGATAAACAAGTACACGTGTCAATATTGACACTCCTAATACTAAGGCACTTAAGATACCTAGCTCCTAAGCACCCGCGCACACGACCCAAATGTGGTGGAGATAAACTCCGCATCAAATCGTGGAAACAGAAAATCAATCTGTTTATTGCATGCTCACCGTTCAGAGTATCGCGTCTTTTGGGTGGTACGGAGCAATAGCAAGGAGCAGTTTGCACATCGTAGAAATAGCACACATGCCGTTGTCATCTCCACTCCACCTCGTAGCAAGTAAACCACAAATAAACTCGTTGGCCATGCCTCACTAAATGACATTCATTTTAGGAGCAGCCGTAACAGTGGCAGGAAAATTGTCCCAAATGCAATGAGCAGCGAAAATGTACCGTTGCAAGAACTCTCAGAAAAAAAAATGTATTACACAAGTCAAAAACTAGACTGCTTGCTACGATTGCTGTTGCTTCTACTGTTTATATTAAAATAAATTTAGTGAATTTTGATAAATAAGAGCAACTTACATGTAAAGATACTTGCTCCGTAGATGGAAACAAAAAGAGAAGCTACGGTGATCCATATGTTCACCATAGCGTGTTGTTGAGCTAGAAATATGACATTAGTGAAGCAGAAAATGAAATATGGCTCAATCTTAACACATGAATAGAAAATTATGTCATGCAGCTATATAAGGTGGAAAAAGATATTCCACTAAATGCTGCCGCGAGAAGCCGAAAACATCATTACTACCAAGCGTTACCGCCATAGACGTATGGCGGTAACGCTTGGAGTGTCAACCCAGCTTCCTAAACAAGGACAATGCAACGCATGACATAATGGTGCTATATAACACAAAGTGGCGCAAACTCCGCTCAAGCTATTTCTGTAGCAAAGACTGTACTGCCACTGAATATGTCCGGCGCCCCAACACCTTCGTACGGCACATAATGGCTATTTTATCAAAGCAAAGTCAGAAGGTACGACGAAAATGCGCAGGTTATTTCCCTTTGTGGCTGTTTAGCTTGTTTTGCCATACAATCATTAGTAGCATCTACGTAGAACGAACATATATACTAATGTGTTATGCATTCAGAATAGGTCAAAGAACACTATTGCCATTCTATCCTAAGGCAAATGACATTGCACACTACAGTAGTACCATGTGCCGAGTGGAAACAACTAAGTTCATTATCGAAACTGATGCACCTGAGCATTCGGTGATTTGCCCAGACTCAAAGTCGGTACTAATCCGTCTGTGTAACACCCATGCCGACAGGTTATCCAAGTGAAATTATTTTTAATAGCAGAATAAGCGCAGAACGGATCATCTCGCGAATATATATTTCTGGTTGTGGCCAGCCTTATTAGATAATGGGGCAACCAGCCGGGCATACCTAATTTCAAAGGGCAAATTGTGTGTTATGCGTATGAATAACGCTGACATAAATATTGCGGAGAAACTTATCAATTGTTGTCGACAATGTTATTCAACGATGCGGGAACAAGGTTTATTCTATGTGCAGTAAACGCCGAACTCAATTATACAGTTTCTTTCTCAGAGACACGAAAACTTCTCACCTTGACTTCGGCTAGTTGGGGCCTTCAACAACAACTTCCCACATAACATAGGGTCTGTTGAATTATGCCCGTGCGATAGCGGTGAACCTGATGGTACATGTGCTATGAACTCGCTTTTATCCGGCTTCACGACCAGCAGAGACAAGAATTCTGTGCCAAGTTTGAACAATGGGCGTTCGCTGTCCTGAAAAACGATTCCTGGACCATGGTCGGCTCTACACGTTGCAAGGAGGGCATTATGTGCTGTCTGATTTCATAGCTTTGTGTAACTTTTCTTAAAAACGTTGGAAGTGCATATAAGCATCTGACAATTCTTTCCCTCCCAATTTTTCTACTTTTTCACACCCTCCCCACGTCATTCTCAAAACAGCTCTAAAGTGATGTTCGTGCATTATTGCGTGCATTTAAACAAGATCTGCGAGACCTCCTACGCTGGTAAACCTTAAATAATATTGTCACGTGCCTTGAAAGGGAATTAGCCACGTTCATTGAGGGCAGCTGGCTCCTGAAAACACGGCGGTATGACCTCGCTATCGAGTGACGCCGGAGTGTAGCACGCGCACCTGTTTCTCCTTGTCCTTGACTGCCTCTTTGCATTGTGCCCACTACCGCAGGTGGCATTTCCACCCTTCCCGGAAAGAGCACCGGCTCGATGCTCAAGAAATGGTGTAAGGCAAAAAGAAATAATGAAAGGTATAATAATATAGATAAAAGAATATTGATCGAGGCAGACGCTCGCTCATAGGACACAGTCACCGCTACACAGATAGCGCTACAGAGTCGTCGCTACACAATGAAGGAGCAGAGAGGTGACCGCACTAGCTACAAATAGGAGCGTAAATAGCAAAATTATTAAACAAAAAAAATCACGAGCGCGCAATGTAGGGTTTCATGCTGGCGACGTGAACTATATCAGGGTGAGGTTGCTGTTGACGCTGTGTTTGTTCCGCACTGTCCGGAATGACTTCGTAGTTCACATAACTAGTGTGGCGCAGCGCTTTTTATGGTCCAAAATACTGGCTCAGCAACTTTTCTCTAAGCCCACGGCTGCGAACAGGGGTCCACAATCACACTTGGTCTCCGGGACTGTAGCACACTTTCCTGTGGCGGATGTTACAACGCCGTGCAACTGCTTGTTGATGCTGACCGATATGTAGCCGCGCCAGCTGGCGAGCTTCCTCAGCACGCTGAGCAAATTCTTCGGCGTCAGTAGTGAGGTTCTCCGGCATCCTGATACGGAAGCATAACGTCCAGCATCGTCTGAACTTCGCGGCCGTAAAGGAGGTGAAACGGTGTGAACCGCGTCGTTTCTTTTATGGCGGTATTATACGCGAAGGACACGTAAGGCAAGATACGATCTCATGTTTTGTGCTGCAGGTTGATGTACATGGAAATCATGTCTGTGACGGTCTTGTTTAATCGCTCCGTGAGTCCGCTGAACTGCGGATGGTAAGCAGTCGTCTTTCGATGTCTGGTGTTGCCAAACTTTAAAGTTTTGTCCATGAGCTGTGCTGTAAACGCCGTCCCTCTGTCTGTGATTACAGTGAACGGGGCACCATGGCGCAATACAATGCGACACATGAAGAATTGCGCTAGCTCAGAAGCCGTGGCTCGTGGGAGCGCCTCTGTCTCGGCATAGCGGGTTAGATAGTCAGTCGCGACAATCACTCACTTGTTGCCATCGGTTGACAGAGTAAAAGGTCCAAGAATGTCCAAGCCGACTTGGTCGAATGGCTTATGAGGTGGTTCGATGGGTTGCGAAACCCGGCGGGCTTCATGTTCGGTGACTTTCGCTGCTGACATACACGGTAGCGGTTGCCTTTGACATCTGCTTGACGCTTGCCGAAATCCCAGGCCAGTAATACACATCGCGCACTCTGGCAAACGTTCGCGAAGAGCCTAAGTGGCCAGATGTGGGCTCGTCATGGCGAGCGAAAAGAATATTGTCCCGCAAGTTATTAGAAATCACCAAGAGTTAATCTCCGTTATTCTAACGGGCGTTTATCTATTACAATACGTTGTCTCGTAGATAGAAGGACGACAATACGCGACATAGATGGTGTGGTATAGTTTCTGGGCGGCCCTCTAAGTGGTCGATGATAGGTCGACTTTCAGCATCGTCATGTTGCCGTCTGATCAAGTCCGATGCAGTCATGGCGCCCAGGAAGCCGCCATCGTCCTCTGGCTCTAGACTGAAATAATGGGCGGGTGCACGCGACAGTGTGTCTGCGTCTTCGTGCTTGCGGCGAGACTCATCAAAGTGACATCAAATTGTGACATCAACTTGACATCAAAGTCGTGACATCATCAGTGTGACAAAGTAGTAACATCAAATTTCTGTAGCCACAAGCTCCACCGTGCCAGTCGTCCTGAAGGATCGCGTAGGTTCACCAACCGACATAGAGCATGGTGGTCACCACTGTGAAAGGATGACCGTAGAGATAAGGACGGAACTTCGTGGTCGCCCCACGACCGCGAGACACTCTTTTTCTGTGGAAAAGTAGTTCACTTCGGCACGGGACAGCGGGAATGCCGTCTTGTCGTTGGACGAGTACTGGGCCAAGGCCGACGTTATTGGCGTCAGTATGCACCTCCGTGTCAGCCTCGTCGTCAAAATTTACCAGGTCGGGTGCTGACTGCATGCGTTGTTGTAGTTGAGCGAAGGCTGCCTGTTGTAGCTTCGTCCACGCAAATGGAGTGTCATCCCTAGTAAGGCGAGTCAGGTGTTCCGCTACCTTTGAGAAGTTTTCAATTAAACAGCGATAATACACACACCAGCTCAGGAAGCGCCGCACAATCGTCTTGTCTACAGGAGAAGGAAATGCTGCTACACTCGCGAGCTTGTCGGCATCAGGTCGGACTGCTCTGGCGCTTACAACGTGTCCGAGAAACTTGGGCTCTTGATAACCAAAGTGGCACTTTTCTGGTTTCAGTGTGAGATCAGCCGATCGGATTGCTTCTAGCATATTCAGCAGGTGAGGAAGATGTTGCTCGAATGTTGCAGAAAAGACAACTATGTCATCAAGATACACAAGAAAAGTCTGGCACTTCAGTCCAGCGAGGACAGTATCCATAATTGGCTGGAAAGTAGCAGGGGATGAACAGAAGCCGAAAGGAAGTATTCGAAATTCGTAGAGGCCGTCGGGAGTCGCAAAGGCTGTTTTTCCGCGGTCTCGTTGGTCTACTTCGATCTGCCAGTACCCGGTTTTCAATTTGACTGAGAAAAAATAGTGGGCGCTCCGCAGTCTATCTACCGAGTCGTAGATGCGTGGCAGTGGGCATACGTCCTTCTTCGCTACGGTGTTGAGCTTATGGTAGTCGACGCAGACACGTAGCGTTCCGTCTTTATTTTTGGAAAGAACGACCGGGGAAGACCAAGAGCTGATGGAAGGTTCGATAGCGCCGTCTTCCAGGATTTATCTTACTTGCGACCGAATCGTTTCACAATCTTTTGCCGACACGCTGTAGGACTGCTGGCGTATCGGGCATGCGTCGTCGCATGTGATGAAGTCTGGCGTATCTTCGTAGAACTTGCGAAACATGCAATGAATTCAAGCAAGAGTTCGCGTAGAGTTGCCTGGTTGTCTTGCGATTGCTCTGAATTAATGTCGATGTTGCTAAGTGACTTGCCACTGACTGTCTCTGTCAGTGACTTGCCATCCCAACAGCTTCAAAGGAAAAACATGCAGCAGGATTTTCTTTTTCGTCGGCAAACGCTATACAAGTACCCCGGAAAAGGTGTCGATGCTCGTTGCTAAACTTGATGACAAGCAACGGAGATAGGCCAGCACAAAGCTGTAGCACACTCCTAGCCTTACGTCAGTAGATGTGATAAGTTACATTCTGCGACCACTTCACCATCGCACATGCCACCGCACATCATTTCGACTAGGACACTGGCTCGTGGAGAAAGCTTAACACTTTCGGCGGAATCACGTAGGGCGTAGTCGCATCGCTTGTCATCGTACCCATCGATTGCTCGGTCGACTGAGAAGGTGACTACACCTCCTCGTAGGTCAATAACAGCGCCGTATTCCTGAAGAAAGTCAACCCCGAGAAGGACGTTGCGGGAGCATTCGCGTAGGACAAGGCAGCTTGCCACGAATGTCGAAACTGGAATCCGAACTCTAGTCGTGCAGGTTCCCAGTGGAGTAACCACGTGACCACCAGCCATCCGAACCTGCGAGCCATGCCAAGGGTTAATAACTTTCTTTAAAAACGTCGCCATCTTCCCGCGTAAGATAGAATAGTACGGTCGGGTATCCACTAAAGCACTAAGCACGTAACCGTCGATCACCACCGGTATGTCGAGCGAAAGCCGTTCATTCCGTTTAGCTGCAGTGGACGTTGGATCGGTAACCTCACTTGTTCGCGTTGATCGGATGCCTTCAGCGCGTCGACTGCCAATGGCCTCGCCGCCAAAGGTCACTGTAGTTAGTTTTCCCGGCGAGGACTTGGCGAGCGTGCGCTCGAATATCGCTGGGGTGGTGGTGAAAATCGCCTTGGTGATGGCGAGCGCGGCTGCCGCCCGGTAGGCGGTGGCATACGCTGTTGAGCAAGATAGACTGTAATGTCCCGAGGTCGTTGGCCAAGTCACGGTGGCGGCGAGTAGGTGGAAACACCCCGCAAGCCGAGGCGTCGGTATGTGCACTGGCGGTACTGGTGATCTGCCTCAATACAGTTGAAGCACAGAGGACGGCGGTCCGGTGTGCGCCACACATTCGACTTCTGAGGCGACATGCGGCGAGTGCTGGCGTAATGTACTGGCTGCTTCTGCGGAAGCACTACCGGAGAAGCGGCATGAGAAATGGTGGAGGCGTGAATCGTTGCTTGGTGTACTGCAGCAGTTGGGCTGGTGGAAGTGCAACCGGATGAGCGGCCTGAACAAACAGTGGAGGTGACGAAGCAGGCTTCTCTCAAGACTTCTGCGTAGGTCGCGCGGTAGGGTACAGAAGGTGCAAGCGCGGTGTTAGCAAAACAAACGGTGGACAGGAGCGCTTGGCGCACTTCACCTTTTGTGACACTCCCAATGAAGCTCACCGTGGCTTGTGGTGGGCCGTAAACCTTCAGTATCTCTTCGCGCACAACGGTGCGGATGAGGTCTCGAACGTTGTCATTGTGGCTTCCGATAGGCATGAAAATGTCTGTATAGTCGCGTTAACTTCCCGGTAAAAAAGTCAAGCGCTGCTGAATCATCTTCTCCATACTTACATCTTCAGACAGAAATTCGGCGACAGTCTTTGGAGGGCTCCTTACAAGACCAGCGAAAAGCTGCTCCTGCACTCCTCGCATCAGGTGACGCAACTTCTTGTCCTTGGTCATTCAACTTTCGTTGGGAAGCCGAACGTGGACCTGGATTGCTTATTCGGCTCATTCGCGGCGATCAGCACTGGCGTAGGTGTCTAATAGCTGATGGCGAAACTCACGCCACGACGTCAGTTGCTCCGCACGATTTTGAAACCACGTATGCGAGCCGTCCTCCAGGCAAAAGAAGACACTTCAAGTTTAGTCGCGTCGTTCCATTCGTTGTATTTGGCCACGCGCTTGAAGTCGGCCATCCAGTCTTCAAAGTCTTTGAAGACGCCGCCGTCGAACAACTTTGGAATCCGTGGGTTCTGAAGTGTGTACCGGTTCGTCATTGCGGCGCTTTCCATACCGGTTGAGGCGGTCTGAAGCGCTGCGGTGTCTTCAGGAAGCAGTCGCCGGATTCTACGGCTGGCTTAATGAACGGGAGTATCGATTGGCACTGGGCTGGTGGTTCCGCTCCCAGGAGGGGTCTGCGGCATGGGTTAGAAGTACCCAGCACCTTCATCACTTTGTCACGTGCCTTGAAAGGGAATTAGCGACGTTTATTGAGGGTAGCTCGCTCCTGAAAAACAGGGCGGCAAGGCCTGGCTATCGGGAGGCGCCGGAGTGTAGCATGAGCACCTCTGTCTCCTAGTCTCTTGTCGGCCTCTTTGCATTCTACCCACTACTGTAGCTGGCAATATGTATTATTGCTAACTTAAAAAGAGTCACAAGCCTTTGATAGCGTGAAATTTTCATTTATTAAGACAGTGGAGGACTTCATTGAACTTGAAGCGAGCATAAATATTGCGCATCTAAGACAAACGCAAGGAGCTAAAGCCTGCAAGCGAAGATGACATCAAAATACGCCGCGAACTGAAATCCTCAACAAAAAAACTTCGTAAAGTATGAAAACAGTTGTTTTCGTTTTCGAATTCCCATGAAGATTTTGGTCCTTCGTGTAATCAGAATAGTCTCATTAAATGCTTCGCCCAGTCCATTTATTTTCAGGAATAGTACATCATCTCGAATTTTTTGTCCCTCTTCTTGTCGATCGCTGCTTTTCATGTTCATGCCATTTCAAGCCTATGCAAATGGGTTCGATTCTGTCGTGCTTTTTTACAAAATTTTGTGTTACCCGATGTAATGTAATATTCGTCGATTTATTTGAACTCTTCGTGCATGACTGACCGTCATCCTACTGTTTTGCGAACTGTAACGGGGTCAGGACCTCGTCAAGCTGCTCAAGCTTTTAGTCCCGTACTCCTCCTATCCAAATGAAAAAAGTTCATTGATTGATTGATTGATTGATTGATTGGTTAGATAGGCATAGTATGAATTCAAATAAGAGTTTGCGAGCGACATATTCTCCCGAGAACACAATGAGAAAGTGAAAATTAATAGAAAAATAACGTCTGAAAGGCTCTTAAAAGGTGCGGTTCCAACACACATTGCAATGCAGGAATAAACAGAAAAGCTAAAGACAGCAAGCGCAAAATTCTTCGAATAACACAATAAGAAATTAGCCACTAATATAAGCGTCTGATAAAAGGAAGGCAGTTGCGACTACCGAGGCATACAAGAAATTAAGTGCGAAGTTCAAGTGCTCACTGACTGCAAGGGATAAAGCAACCAGTCTAAACGATTTCCTAAATTGTTTTACTCCCCAAGTAGACTTGGAACTTTCTACAGATTGTTGCTAAAGTACCATGGATGTAACCAGTTGAGTTTAATGCGGCAGAAATAAATAACACATTCGATGAAATTGATGAAACAGTGATGTGGGCCCATTAAAATTTGTATCCGCGTGCCAAAAGACGATACAATAATTCCCTCACGTTCTCTACCTTGTTACCTGATATACTCTTTAATTACACGGAATTCAATCAACACATACCTGCAGCGTCCCGCTTATGCATACTTGTGCAGCAATCACACTCTGAAGTTCAAGAAAATCTGTGTACGTAGTTGGAGCTATAAGAATTTGTTTTCTCATTCGCAGTGAGTAAATTGACTCTGCTCCTCCGCGTTGTCACAGAAATGGTCTCTGACCCAACATATCTCAATGCTCTTAGGCACCATTTAAAACCAGATCCAACGTTGATTTAGTCTTTTCAATCACGTTTGCCGATGTTGACATTGTTGCAATAGTTGCTCTTAGCCGCTTTGAGCGTTATACCCTGGTTCTGCCGTTGTCTGCTGCTGTTAGTGTTACTGTGATTGTTCTTAAGCGTAATCGTTAGTATTTCTTGTTTTATCAGGCTTACAGATGTAGTTCTATGTTCTTGTGTTCTAGGTTTATGGCTTTGACGTGAGTTTCTGCGCTATTACGTACTTGCATACTGGAAGCACATTTCTTGTAACATTACCCGGCCCTTGTTGAGCAATGCTCACTTTTTTGTACGTTGTTCCTGTTTTTAATACCTAAGTATTCCTCAGCTACTTTCCTAGGAAAATCTGTCTGTCCATCCGTCTGTAAATCGTGACACTATGCGCTCTTTATGGGGCGCAAGGGGGTATATATATATGACAAGGCCTTATGACTACGTATGACTAGCAACATTCTTGCTTATGGCTATAGACAGTTTTATCGAGGGCGTCACCATTTTGCGATCAGAGCACCGTCTATCGTTTGCTGTCATGCTGGTATGCGGCATCGCGCCGTAGGGTGTACAGCGAACGTGCTGCTAACGAGGAGTGGCAAGTTTGTGCTTTTACCTGAGAGATTTCAACAAGTTTTAACAAGTTTAATAAGTTTTAACAAGCGATTCGGAAACTTCTTATCTTCTCGTTACTAAGCTTTGAGCTTCGGTAAAGTCGCAATACCTAACGGCGACGCGCCTAGGTCTGCCCGTGGTCGCAGTAAGAGGCGAGTCGAGCATGAACATTGTTGATACGTAACCTACGTGCTACATGTTATTAGACAGCTTTAGTACTGCGTGCGCAGCGTACGCAACGGCGTTGCGTATGTGAGATCACTGCGTTCTGCTAAGTGTGCATGTATGGAACGCAACACGAACGCTACGTTATGCGCATGTGGCAACTGCGTACGCACGCATCCAATTCTTGCGCACGTGCGTGGGGAGCCTCACATGCTGCTCGCGTGGTTCTAATTTGCTCAGGAGAGCGTGAGACAAAAGAGTAAAAAAATTGGAGGACGCTTAAGCTTCGCCTTTAAGAGCAGAACCCGATAGCGTTATCGGGACCCGTTCGCATCGCATTGTTCGCATACGGCAAGTAGGCTTCATTGACTGCAACACTGAAAGTGGGAAAGCCAGCTTACAAAGACCAAGCTTACACCAATCCCCTTAAAGTAGGCTTCACATTTAAACTGAAATGCATTGCTGGAAATAGGTTTTTACAGGGGCAATATAAGTGGTCCTATAATAAAATGCGAAGGTTCTAACACCTTTTTGTTATTATTTTATTAATCTTTTGCCATTGCCCCGACGCACGCAGGTCTGGTAGAAATGCTGGA
Source organism: Dermacentor silvarum (assembly GCF_013339745.2). NCBI lineage: Eukaryota > Metazoa > Arthropoda > Arachnida > Ixodida > Ixodidae > Dermacentor > Dermacentor silvarum. The sequence goes on along the minus strand of NC_051158.1, from coordinate 132,166,815 downwards.
AAGGGAGATTGTGTTTGAGTTTCCTCGCAGCAGAATTAGTTTTTCTCGTACATTCAAATCACATTCCGAGGTCGATTGGTAAACAATCCGACGGCGAATACGACGACGAATGGTAAAGTGGTACTTTACGATTTTTCTGACGGATTTCACTGTGAGAAACTCCATCTTTGGTTACCGAAACATTGTACCACATGGAGGGCTTGCACAGTCTATGTGGTTGGATGATTTTCTCTGCCACCCGCGATCACACGCCGGTTGCCGACGCCGGATTTTCTGCGACATGGGGCCCTAAAGGCAATCGCGTTAAAGAGAGCGCGAGACAAAAGGCGCAGTAGGTTTATGCACCTAGGCGTTTCCTTGTACTAAAAGCGCTGTCGTGACACGCGCTGCCACGTTCCGCAAAGCGCTTGCGTGCTGCGTACGTATCATCATGCCGCAGGACTAAAACTTCCTCCTATTGTATGTCTAACGGTGAACTCTAATAAGGTGTCAATCAGGTGAAAACAATCAGAGTTGTCTCCGTGTGCCATGTGGTATGCCGCACCAGCTTACATCCCAATTCAGGTTACTAACGAAGTTCCAGGAGACACGTGTTGCTAGCTTTCATGCTCCTAAAAATTTCTCTGTACGATTTTTGAGGCATTACTTTCCGGGACCCCAGGTATTAAGCTTTACAAAATTAAGAAGTGCAATGTAACTCGTCCGGAAGGGCCGTTAACATGAAATACTCGGTAAAACGACCTTGTGACAGGGGCCTCGAGTATGTCACAATCAACCAGACCCGCACGCGACGCGGGGAGGCGTCCAGTGGCGTTCGGCGGTGACGGATGCACTTCGCCTTAGCTCCGCAGGTGCCCCTTGGCTACTGCGGTGCATCACCACAGATCCCAGTAAGCTTGGTACCATCGTCTTCTGCAAGCCCAGGGCTCCATTTACACCCCACTTTTGTCACGGTGGCACCATTTTTCGCCAATTCCGGGCCCTTTCAAAATTCTCCCAGCGTTCGGGGGCGCTAAGCCTAACAGCTGCGTCGCGCCGACGCAGCTATTCCCCAGCGATGGCGGCTTCAACCCCGGTTATGGGCTACGATCCCGCCTCACATCGAGTGGTTACCATGGATGTCACCCCAGCGGACCAGGATGTCCCTACCGAACATGAGTATCTTGAAGATATGATCTAACTTTGAAAACGCAAGCAACGCAAGTCCCCTCCCAAGACTCCCAAGCTCAAGGGGATGCCGACTGCCTGGCAGCAGGCGGCTGCGGGAATGTCGACGCACCTTCTCACAGGGGGTGCTCCCAACTCGTCTCCTCCTCAGGCGCCACGTGAGCCTTCTTGGCGGCCGCGATACACGCCCCGCATATGACGTGACGACCTCATCGTTGTGCTCAAACCGCGTGCCTCATTTGACCTCAAGACGGTGTTCCCATCGGAACGCGCTGGTGACGCAGTGCGGGAGTTTCTTGGGGATGGCTCGGCTATCGACCTCCATGTGTGGCCAGTGTGGGACCAAAATGTGCTGATGTGCAGCCTCACCTCGATCCCTATTATTCAACGCCTCCTTGGTGGCATTATGCTACCCGTAGGGGACCAGCAGCTCCCGTTTCGGGGCCACGCCAAGGCGTCTGGGGACATCTGCCGCAGCGTCATCAGCATCGACCCGGCAGCATTGTCCTCGAGCATCAAGCCGAATCTGGAGTGGCCGAAAGGCACTATCCTCGCGGCCCGCAAACTCGGGCACTCCAACGTGGCGGTTGTGACGTTCGAGCGCCCTATGGTCCCCTGTTTCATCTTGTACTGCTGCCACGTGGCCTACGTCCGCCTCTACAAGAAGACGGTTCCTGTATGTTCTTGAGGCGGCACCATTGGCCACAGGGCCACGACTTGCCCCAGCCCCAAACCGGGCTCCTGGCCTCGCCACCACCTCGTACTCCACATCAAGGCCGCGCGTCCTTGACTCAACCCAAGTCCGGATCCATGTGCAAGGCCCCGCCACCGGCTACTCCGGTGCACTTCCCGCTACTCGCGGCTCCACCTCAGATGAGCAGCTGGGCAAGGGTTTCCTCCCAGTCTCTCCCCTCCCTTCCCTCCTCTGCCCCCACCCCGCTGGCACTTACTCTCCAGCGGCACGACTCCAAGCTTCAGCGCCAGGTCGCTCCTCTGGCCAAGCAACTCGACTCCCTTCGATCCCAACTCCTTGCCCCCAACCCAAGTCGGCCCTTCCACTTGCCTCAGTGGCCGTTTCCCCCCATCCCAACCCCAGTTCTTCTCCCCCCCCCCCGGCATCCCTCCCAGGAGCGCCCGCAAACTCGGGCGGTCTTCGCTGTGATCTCGCAGGATCCCTCTTCGGCCATCCCCCCAATTCCGGTCCCCCTGGATGATCTTCCTCCGATCGATGCTACTCTTCCCATTCAAGACCGTCTCACGGGTCTCGAACAACGCAGCCTTACTATGGAGCGTGCACTCCGAGCCCTACCCGATCTGCTCATCCAATGCATCCGAGAGACCATCGTGCCAAAAATTACGGCTGAGGTTCTCAAGGCCGTCCAGATGTGGGCGTGCTCTCAATTCAGGTTCAAAAAGTCGCACTGGTGCTCGGCGTCTCCCAACGCCACCCCGCGCCGCCGCAAACTCACTGAGACCGCTAATCCCCCCTTCAACCCGGTACTCGTTCCTCCCTCTCCTGCTCCTCCAGTACCGGACCAGGTCCCGGTCCCGGCCAAGGCGATCGAGGATGACCCCTAACTCGTCTCTATCACTATGGCAGTGCCCTTCTCGAGCCCCCCGCCTTCGTCACAATCCGAGCTCATCAAGTGGAACTGTCGCGGTTTCGGGAATAGGCAGAAGCGCTCTCACCTGCTGCTCTTCCTTCAAGCCCGGGGCTCTCTGCCGGCCGTCCTGGCTCCCCAGGAGGCTGGTCTCAATCCTTCTCTTTCTAGCTACTGTTCTTACTCAGGGGGCCTGACGACCAGTATCCTCATCCACAAATTTTTATAGAGCAGTGCAAGTCGCCCCCGATTTCACCCTCCAACACGCTAACTCCATGGTTACGGTGCTCCTCTCGCGGCGCCGTGACCCCCCAATTCATGTTCTTAATGTCCATTTCCCTCCTTATCTTCCGCGCATCAGCTTCTCGGAACTCTTTTATCTCGCCCTTAACACCGCTGCTCGTGACCCCCTGGTCATTGTTGGGGACTCTGCACTGGGGCTACCACTATGAGAAGGCCCGGGGCTGTAAGCTCAAGGAGCTTATCTCCACGCTTGGCCTCATGTGGCTCACGGACCCGGCTTGTCCCACGCGGGCGGGCAACTCGGTTACTCGTGACACGTGTCCGGATCTTTCTCTCACCAAACATATCCGGGACGCTACTTGGGAGAACCTCGAGGAGTGACTTGGTATTGACCACTGTCTGCTGCGAATCGCCTTCTTCACGCGGATAGTGCGCAAAACATGGGGTACGGCCTGCCTCACGGACTGGGCTGCTTTTCGAACCCAGCCTTTCCTTCCCTTGTCCTCTCCTGACGGTTACACCGCCTGGGCCACCCATGCCCTGTCGACTCAACGATCTCACACCCGTGTCATACCGACAACTCAAGCTGCTCCCGCGGTGGACTCGCACCTTCTCCACCTTTGGGACGCTCGCCGTGGCCTCTTGGGCCACTTGCGTCGCCACAAGCTGAATCACAAGCTCAAAGCGCGTGTTGCTGCCCTCACAGAGTAAGCGGCTGATTATGCTGCCCACTTCAATGATACAAACTGGCTCGAAACCTGCACGAAGGCCGCAGGTCAGATGGGTTGCAGGGGGACGTGGCGCCTCTTTTGGAGCCTTCTCTATCCCTCTTACACGCGAGGGGAAACACAACGACAACTGCGCCGCGCTCTGCACGGGTTCCCTGGCACCTCGGCTCAGCTCACGAACAAGCTGCGCGACTGGTACGTCTGTCACACGGTGGACCTGGTAGGGCCGGAGTATCAGTACTCGGGCCGTCCCCATCATCAGCTTGATGCTTCCTTCACGCTGCCTGACCTTGAGGCTGCGTTGGCCAAAATGAGAAGGGGTACCGGCCCGGGTCGCGAAGGCATCACGGTCACCCTGCTGGCTAACCTTCCCGACTCGGCCTACCTCTCCCTTCTTCACCTCATGAATTCTGTCTGGGATGGGTGCCCCCTCCCCACGGAATGGACCACCTCCCTCGTTACATTTATACCCAAACCTGGCAACCCCGTTCACATCGAGGCCCTCCGCCCCATTTCTCTCAACGCTTGTGTAGGGAAACTCATGGTAGCGATGGTTAGGGATCGCCTTTCCGCCTACCTGGAGCGGGAGGGGATCTTCGCGGACACAATGTAAGGCTTCCGCCCTCATCTGTCCGCGCAGGACGTCCTCCTCCAGCTTCACCACGACATTATTGATACTACGACTATGTGCCACAACAACAAAGTCATTCTTACGCTCGACCTGAGCGGCTCATAGTAATATTGTCACGTTCTAGGAGAACAGACGACCTGAAGCGTTGAGGCGTTGAGCGTCGAGTCTCTGACCGCCAGCTGAAGAAACGCAAAAGCTCAGGCACCCGCGCGTGGATCGGAGTAACTTCGTCTGCCTCTTCGCTGGCGCCCGTTAAAGCAGGTGCCGGCGCATGGCGCGCGGACTAGCGCGCGTCTTCGGCTTTCTAATTATGTCCCACATGTTGCAAGGTGTGGCATTATTCTCCCTCCTCGGAAGAGCATCGACTCGATGCTAAAAGAAGGACACACACTACAGGGCGAACGTAGAAGTACACGCGTGGAAGACACATGCACACACGAACGCTGGCTGACGCGCAGTCATAAAACGCAGGGCAATGTCACTGAGGCAATGATTGTCCACGACAAAAATAAATAAAACAAAAGGAATGGCATGGTCCACAAACTATGGTGGTTATGGAGTGCGGTATGGTTTCAGTCGCACAACGTGCACAATCTCGGGTAGTGTCTTTCGACGTCGTGTTGGTTGGCTGCCGTCAGGAAGAACCTCGTAGTTGACGTCACTCACGCGCCGCAGCACTTTATAAGGTCCGAAGTACCGGCTGAGAAGTTTCTCCGATAGGCCTTTGCAGCGGACAGGAGTCCAGACCAGAACCCGATCTCCTGGTTGGTACTCAACTTGGCGATGGCGGAGGTTGTAGTGGCGTGTGTCGATGCACTGCTGTTTCTTGATGTTCGTGCGAGCCAGTTGGCGTGCTTCCTCGGCTCGCTGCACGAAGAGCTCGGCGTCTTGGTCAAGACCATCAAAGGTGTCGCATGGAAGCATTGCTTCAAGCATGGTCTGAACTTCACGACCGTAAACAAGGTAGAATGGCGTGAAGCGGGTGGTCTCTTGCGTCGCGGTGTTGTACGCAAACGTTACGTAGGCAAGTACTTCATCCCACGTTTTGTGTTGAACGTCTACGTACATAGAGAGCATGTCAGTCATAGTTTTGTTGAGCCTTTCGGTCAGGCCATTTGTCTGCGGGTGATAGGCAGTCGTCTTTCGATGCGTCGTGTAACTTAATAGGAAAACGTCTTCAATGAGCCGTGCCGTAAATGCCTTTCCTCGGTCGGTAATGACGCACGATGGGGCGCCATGACGCAGTACAATGTTGTTCACAAAAAAATTGCGCAACCTCGGAAGCAGTGCCTCGAGGCAGAGCCTTTGCTTCAGCATAGCGCGTCAAATAATCTGTGGCGATGATTATAAACTTGTTTCCCGAAGATGACCGAGGAAACGGGCCCAAGAGATCCATGCCGACTTGGTCAAAAGGTCTTCGAGGTGGGTCAATGGGTTGCAGTAATCGCGCAGGCTTCACAGCTGGCGACTTCCGGCGCTGGCACTCACGACAGGCTTGGACATACCGTTTAACGCAAGTGGCGAGTTTCGGCCAATAGTACGATTTGCGCACTCTAGCAAGGGTTCTGGTGTAGCCTAGGTGGCCGGACGGAGGTTCATCGTGGCAGGCGAACAGAATTTCGGCACGAAGCTCTGCTGGCACGACCAAAAGGTAGGTTTTGTGGCTGGCAGCGGAGTTCTTCTTGTAAAGTACGCCCTGTCGTAAACAAAATGACGACAGTCCGCGAGCTAATTGACGGGGCAGAGTGGCGTTGCGGCCTTCTAGATGTTCGATAATAGGCCGCAATTCCTCATCTGCGCGCTGCAGTTGGGACAAATCTGTCACACTTACAGCCCCAAGGAAAGCGCTGTCGTCCTCAATGTCGTTATCAGGAAATTCGACAGGCGCGCGCGACAACGTGTCGGCGTCTTCGTGCGTGCGCCCGGACTTGTATGCGATGGTCACATCGTATTCCTGCAGGCGTAGGCTCCACCGTGCCAGTCGTCCAGAAGGATCCCTCAAGTTTGCTAGCCAGCACGACGAGTGGTGATCTGTCACGACCTTGAATGGGCGGCCGTAAAGGTAAGGCCGAAACTTTGCAAGAGCCCATATGACCGCAAGGCACTCTTTCTCCGTAGTGGTGTAGTTGGACTCCGGGCGCGATAGAGTGCGACTTGCGAAAGCGATAACTCTTTCAACGCCCTCCTGCCGTTGTACGAGTACCGCACCCAAGCCAATGTTACTGGCGTCGGTATGAATTTCAGTCTCGGCCTGTTCGTCAAAGTGTCCAAGAACGGGCGGTGAAGCTAAGCGGTGTCGGAGCTCGGTGAAAGCGGCTTCTTGGTGAGCGCCCCAAGTGAACGGCATATCGTTTCTTGTGAGACGGGTAAGCGGTTCAGCAATCTTCGAAAAATTACTGATAAAGCGCCGATAGTACGCACACAGACCCAGGAAGCGCCGGACACTTTTCTTGTCGGTAGGGGTTGGAAAAGCGGCCACAGCAGCAGTTTTGTCGGGATCAGGACGGACGCCTTTCGCGCTGACGACATGACCGAGAAACTTCAGCTCTTGGTAGCCGAAGTGACATTTCTGAGGCTTTAGTGTAAGGTTAGCCGATCGGATTGCCTCGAGTACCTGACGGAGTCGGATAAGATGCTCAGAAAAACTGGCTGAAAAAACGACGACATCATCTAGATACACGAGGCAGCTTTGCCACTTCAGGTCGGCTAGCACAGTGTCCATCATCCGTTGGAAAGTTGCTGGAGCAGAGCAAAGACCGAACGGAAGCACCCGGAACTCGTAAAGACCGTCCGGAGTGACAAAGGCAGTTTTTTCACGGTCCCGCTCGCTGACCTCAATCTGCCAATAGCCGCTTTTCAAATCAAGAGATGAAAAGTAATTCGCTCGTCGTAGCCGGTCCAGAGAATCATCGATGCGCGGCAACGGGTAAACGTCTTTTTTTGTGACGTTGTTGAGCTTTCGGTAATCAACACAAAAGCGAAGCGTGCCATCCTTCTTCTTAACGAGTACGACCGGTGAAGACCACGGACTGCTTGAAGGCTGGATGACGCCATCGTCAATCATTTCCTTTACTTGTGCTTTGATTGCCTCGCGTTCTTTTTGCGAGACACGATACGGCTGCTGGTGGATAGGACGCGCATCGTCGTAGGTGATTATTCGGTGTTGCGCGATTGGCGTTTGACTAACTTTAGAGGAAGACGCAAAGCATGCCTTGAATTCCGATAATAGTTGTCGCAGTGCCTTCTTTTTCTCCTGCAGCAGCTCGTTATTGATGTCAATGCCTGCGAGCGAGGCTTCATCGGCGTCGGTTTCTTCAGAAGCGAAGCACTCAATCACGTCCTCCAAGGCTTCAGCGTAGGCGATGGCAGTGCCGCGAAAAAGGTGTCGATGCTCATTAGTAAAATTTGTGAGCAATATTTCAGCCCGGCCATCTCGAAGGTCAATGATGCCTCGTGCCGCGCAAATTCCGAGGTTTAGCAAAAGGGACATGTTGCCTTCTGCTAGGACTTGACCGTTGCGCGCCCCTTCAGATATCACCTGAACCATAACGCTGGAACGAGGTGGTATAGTATACGCTGTCGTCGGAAACGCGAAGTCCGGCTCTATGGTGGCAGGCATCATCTTGTGCCGTAGCGTTCCTCGCAGAGAAAGTGATGTAACGCTTCCTGAGGTCGATGATGGCACCATATTCCCGGAGAAAATCCATTCCAAGAATTAAATCACGGGAACATTCACGCAGGACAATGCAGCTAGCGAGAAACGTGCAATTTCGGATTCGTATCCTAACAGTGCTCACGCCAAGCGGTGCGATAACGTGGCCGCCAGCTGTACGAACTTGTGTCCCAGTCCAAGGCATAATAACTTTCTTGAGAAGGCTCGCCAATTTTCCGCTAATAATGGAGTAATCGGCGCCGGTGTCGACTAGCGCACTGACATTTCTCCCGTCGACGAGCACAGGTATGTTCATCACGAACTTGTCTGCAGGCTGAGGTACAGGCGTCGTTAAATCGCCGTCAGGTCGCGGTCGCGTCGCTTGGAGGTCCAAACCTCTGGGTACAGGCGTCGTCGAATCTCCGTCGGGTCGAGGTCGCGTCGCTGGGAGGTCTTCAGCACGTCGCGCGTCAGCGGCCTCGCCTCGGAAGGTCGCTGACGTCAGTTTTCCAGGCGAGGGCTCGGAGACCGTCCCTGCGTCATCCTCGACGTACCTTCGCGACTTGGATAGGATCGCCGCGGTGATGGCGATCGCGACTGGCGTCTTGGTGACTGAGGCGCGCGCTGCTGGGCGATGAACGCTTCAATTTCGGGCGGCCTCTGTCCGAACCGGGGTCGAGGTGAATTGGCAGCGTAACCCTGCAGTCCAAGTTGGCGGTAGTGGCACTCGCGGTATACGTGACCCGCCTCACCACAATGATAACAAAGCGGTCGTCGGTCGGGCGTGCGCCAAATGTTCGATTTACGTGTGACAGGGCGGTTGTCGGGAAAGTAAGGTACCGCCTGTGCCGAGTGGAGGGCAACGGGACTTGGCGGAGCTGATGCAGGGATGGAGCGGCTCAGTGTGTCCCCATACGTCTCACGCTGGAAATCGGTCGCCGCGAGTGGGGATGTTGCCGATGCGGGGAGACTGCGCCTCAACGCGTCAGCGTATGTCGTGCGCCGAAATTCACTCGCCTGGGGTGTTCTTTCGGGGTGAGGTTGGGGTACCCCGAGTGCATGCTGCACTTCGTCACGCACGATGTCAGCGATGCAGTTGACCGTAGGCTGCTGCGCCCGGTGCAGCTGTTGCAGCTCGTCGCGGACTACCGATCGTATTAGATCGCGGAGCACTTCAATGTCAGTCGCGAAAGCTCCCAGACCGATGGTTGTCGAAGCAACATTCACTTGCCGGTCATACTGGTTCGACCGCTGCTGCAGCGCCTTTTCCGTAGCAACGGCTTCTGCGAGGAACTCGGTAACCGTCCTCGGCGGGTTACGAACAAGCCCACCGAAGAGCTGTTCTTTGACACCCCGCATCAAATGACGGAGCTTCTTGTCTTCGGGCATGCTAGGGTCGGCTCGCCTGAAGAGACGTGTCATGTCTTCAACGTACATCAGAACACTTTCATTGGGCTTCTGAGCACGCGACTGGAGGGCCTGTTCTGCTCGCTCTCGGCGATCGGGGCTCGAGTACGTGTCCAAGAGCCGCCGACGTAACTCACGCCATGATGTCAGGGCCTCTTCGCGGTTCTGGAACCAAGTGCGAGCACCGTCCTCGAGGCTGAAATACGCATTCTTTAATTTCGCTCGGTCGTCCCAATCGTTGCAATCTGCTACTCGTTCAAAGTCGTCCAGCCAGTCTTCCCCGTCTTCATAAAGGTCGCCGTGGAAGGAACGTGGCACTCGCGGGCTCTGCAACGTTAAATGAGTTGGTACTGTCGCCGTACCTTCCACCGCAGCCATTGTGCTCCTGGTTGACGGCACAATCTCAGGGGCCAGTCCACGAATTCTCCGGCTGGCACGGTGCACTGGTGTAAGCTCCCGTACGGCGCTGATGTTCTTGCTGCTAGGAGGGGTCTGTTGCATAGGTCGAGGGCTACCCAGCACCTCCACCAGAAATGTCACGTTCTAGGAGAACAGACGACCTGAAGCGTTGAGGCGTTGAGCGTCGAGTCTCTGACCGCCAGCTGAACAAACTCAAAAGCTCAGGCACCCGCGCGTGGATCGGAGTAACTCCGTCTGCCTCATCGCTGGCGCCCGTCAAAGCAGGTGCCGGCGCATGGCGCGCGGACTAGCGCGCGTCTTCGGCTTTCTAATTATGTCCCACATGTTGCAAGGTGTGGCAATATTCTCGATAATCTCAACACGGCACATTCCGAATCGAAAACGTTCGCATACATTCGCGCTTTCCCTTCTCACCGCTCTGCCTTGACCCGCGTCGATGACTGAACAAGGGCCTTACCCCATGGGCACGCGGGGCACACCTCAGGGAGCGGTTCTCTCTGCGCTCCTTTTTAATCTGACCATGCTACGCCTTCCTACTCTTCTCGCCCAGGTGGAGGGTATCCAACACGCACTTTACGCCGATGACATCACCGTCTGGACTAATTCTGGCAATCCCGCTCAAATCGAGCAGTGGCTTCAACAGGCTGCTTCTATAGTGGACACTTACGCCACCTCTTGTGGCTTGGAGTGCGCCCCGAAGAAATCAGCACTTCTTTGTCCACTTTCCTATCACCCCGGCTCTCCTTGCCCTCGCGTCCCATCCCTCTGGTTCCCGAGCTCCGGGTTCTGGGACTTTTTATGTCGTCCTCTCTCAACCCGGGCTTTACCCTGACCCACCTCCGCCGTACGGGCCAGCAAGTGAGCCGCATCATCCGTCGGGTCTCTACGACACATGGCGGTTTGCTTGGGCGGGATGTCCTTCGTTTGGCCCAAGCGTTCGTCATCAGTCGGATCATGTACGCGGCCCCCTACCTCCGTTTCGGGCGCCAGCACGAGGCCCAGCTGGATGCCCTCATCTGGTCTGTGCATAAGCGTGCGGTGGACCTCCCGGTGTTCACTTCCAACCGTCGTTTTGCGGCTTTGGGGGTACACAACTCCTACTCGGAGCTTCGGGAGGCTCACCTCGTTAACCAACTTGGTCGCCTGTCTCTGACGTCTCCTGGGCACTGTCTGCTTGCGCGCCTTGCTCTTCAACCTATTCTTCTTAAGGCGCCCCCGATCGGATTCCCGACTCTTGGCGCCAGAAACTCTGGGTTGCCCCTCTCCGTCGTAATATGGATACTGGCTCCCACCAAGTTCGTCGGGCCGCTCGTGTTCGCGCCCCTACATCCCAACACGGATCTCGGCCCGGTGTCTTCTGTGTGGATGTCACGGGTTCTCCCTTCTCTGGCTACTTTTGGCTGCCGTGATCCACAAAGGAAACACGATTGATGCCCTCTCCTTTCGGGCCTCTACTTCAACTCAGGCGGAGGAGGTGGCCATTGCCTTGGCGGCCTCCCACCCCAACGCAAGGGTGATCATCTCGGACTCGCGCTCTGCCTGCTCACGATACCTTGCGGGTTCCGTCTCGCCCCTCGTGGCTCACCTACTCCGGGCCGCCTCCAGGCGTTTCGTACCTCACCTAGTCCGACTTGTCTGGTCCCCGGGTCACGAGGGTCTTCCTGGTAACGAGGCCGCCGATGCGGCCGCCCGCGTCCTTCTTCCCCGGGCCGTTATCCCTTCTCCCCCCTCGCCTGATTCTGCAACCCTCACATC